>NC_134312.1:63124133-63724192 GCF_964195595.1 Calonectris borealis
TCATCTCCTGCATTCCTGCATATTAATCATCTGGAAGTTTCTTCAGAATCCACTAACTTATGGAAATGGCACAGATCAAACTTCCAAGCTGGGAGGTATAAATACCATCAGCTTACCTGAAAAGCTTTTGAAGCTGATCTAACAGCAGCCAAACTGCTGAGGCTTTTGTGCTTCCTGGTGTGATAGAGGGGACGCCTGCACCGCGACGGAGGAGGAAGGATGAACATTCTCACCCTCGTCTAGGTGACTCTTTTGCTTATAGACACATGAGTTACAAGTTATGAATTAGAGAACCTGTGAGTTAGAAACTTCATGAATTAATGAAGCGATGAGTTAGTGAATTCACATTTTAGACAAGTCTCTACAAAAGGGGACTGAGCCCTTGTTTGACATGCTTGTTTGTCTTCTTTCCTAATGAGCTCATAAAATAAAGTTCAATTTACAGAGTATGTTGTCCTGTAAATTTGAGATATCTAAATGAACCGTGATACTTCAGCCTCAAAAGTAATCAACAAAATCAAACAGTAGGGATTATTAGGAAGGCAACAGAAGACAAAGCAAAAAACACTGAAAAGCCACTGTGCACACTTGATGCATTCACATCTTGCATACCGTCTGCAGGTCTCCCCCTTAAGGAAAGACTGTCTTAAGGAACAAAGGAGGACAAAGACAGCCCAAGCTATGGAATTACTTCCATGAAACAAAAGACCAAATCTTTTCCATTTGGAAAAGAGACAACAAAGGGGTATATGATCAGTGGATATAAAATCAGAAATTGAACCAAGAAAGTGAATAGCACTTTTCCTGTGTTTCAGGAAATCTAATCAGTGGACCCTGGAAGAGAGGGGTAAAGGACAGTTACACTACAGCCTCTCATGTTCCCTCCTAGGCATCTGTTGACGGCCTGTCGGACACAGGCTACAAATCTATATGAACCTCTAACTGACCTAGTATAGCTGTTCTTCTGTTCAATGTACTTGTCTAGCTTCTCATTTTGTCACTCCCTTCCTGATCTCACAGGGCAAGCAGGAAATAAGATGAGACAAGGGGAAAGGCGCAACAGAACCTGACTGGCAAAAGAAGGAAGCAGGCAGGATTCTTGTTCAATGAGAATCACCATTCACTTTAACAATCCCCACGTTAAAGTGCTGCCAGTGTGACCTAAATAATGGTATTTTACATAGTTTTACCTTGATTTAAAGCATGCCTCTGAGTGCCTGTAATGCAGCACGAGGAGTGATGAAATGACCCAAAAAGGAAGGCACTTAAAAAACTAAAAATATGCTCCCCCTTCTAAGGAACTTGTGAGCTCCCAGAGGGTGAGCACATTGCTTGGCCACGGTCTGGTGCCATGGCTGCAGTGCAAGAGGATGCAGTGACACTGTGTAGCAGGTGGTACTAGAAGCATTGCAACCAGGGCAGTTGCTTGTCCAGCAGATGCATGCCCATGACTGAGCTTTTAATTTAGATATTGAAATGTCCTGGTTTTGGCTGGGATAGAGTTAAATTTCTTCCTAGTGCTGTGTTTTGGATTTAGTATGAGAAGAATGTTGATAACACACTGATGTTTTTCATTATTGCTGAGCACCCTGCTAGTCAAGGACTTTTCAGCTTCCCATGCTCTACCAGGTGCACAAGAAGCTGGGAGGGAGCACAGCCAGGACAGTTAGCCCAACTGGCCAACAGGGTATTCCATACCACATGATGTCATGCTCAGTATATAAATAGCAGGCGTGGTCCAGGAAGTAGCGATCGCTGTTTTGGGGCTGGGCTGGGCAGCGGTCAGCGCGTAGTGAGCAATTGCATTGTACATCACTCATTTTGTATATTCTACCATTATTATTTTATTATTATTTTCCCTTCCTTTTCTGTTCCATTAAACTGCCTTTATCTCAATCCACAGATTTTACTTTTATTTTTCCGATTCTCTCCCCCATCCCACTGAGGGGGCGGGAGGGAGTGAGCAAGCGGCTGTGTGGTGTTTGGCTGCCTGCCAGGTTAAACCACGACAGTCCCTTTTGGCGCCTGGGGCTCAAAAGGTTGAGATGACAGATCTGATTAAAGCAAAATTTGTCATAAGCAAGTACTAAAGCAAAATTTGTCATAAGCATTCATTACATTGGTTTAATAGTTGTTGGTCACAATGTTAGGTATTGGCTCTCAAAGTTGTGGGGCTGGCTCTCAATGTTGGGTTATGTAATATCTTATTTGCAGTATATGTTCCCTGTTGTGCTGGTTATCACTGCTTGGAACTGGGTCAAGGTTATCATTTTGCTGCACTGTGTAACACTGTTTTATGATATGATAAAATCATTGGTCGTGAGTCTAATCTGGCATATGTACTCAGCATTGCCGTCATCTCTGTACCTCGGGAGCCACCTCTCCCTATTAATAAACTATTAATAACTACACTCTTTACCTTTTCTCCTCGGAGAACCAATTTATGGGACAGATGGGGGGGGGCACTTTCCCCTACTCCTTCATCTTCCCTTTCATATCTCCAGAAACTCCTTTTTCTTCTATCCTCTTCATGAAGCCCTCCACAACAGTTCTTGAGATTTTTGAATATTCTTGGGATGTTCAAACAACCATCTTCATATTGCTATATCTCCTGAATGTTCAGGTCTTGTTTAGGGTTAAACAACTATTTAGGAATACCATCCAGAGATCAACCCCGGCAACAGGCATTGTGGCTACTCCAACCCCCGCGACAGGCACTGCGGCTACTCAAACCCCAGCAACAGTCACTGCGGCTGAACCAGAGAACCAACCTGTGCCGGTATCAGTCGCCTGTATACAGAAGAAGAAATACACAAAATAATCAGCTCGTTTAATAAGGGATGAAGATGAACCAGGGCCATCACGAGAACAGGAAGAGGATGAGGCAGAAGCCATAAATGAGGTGGCAAGCACCCGATCCCTATCCCTGAATGAGCTGCTAGATATGCGAAAAGATTTCAGTCATCATCCAGGCGAGCACATTGTCACCTGGCTGCTCCGATGCTGGGATAACGGGGCCAGTAGCCTGGAATTAGAGGGTAGGGAAGCCAAGCAGCTGGGATCCCTTGCTAGGGAAGGGGGCATTGACAAAGCAATTGGACAAGGGGCACAAGCCCTCAGCCTCTGGAAGCGACTCCTGTCAGGTGTAAAGGAAAGGTATCCCTTCAAGGAAGATGTTACATGTCACCCAGGCAAGTGGACCACCATGGAGAGAGGTATCCAGTATCCGAGGGAATTAGGTATGCTGGAGGTGATTTATGATGACCTGAACAATGAACAGTTACCCAAAGATCCAGATGAAGTCAAGTGCACCCGATCCATGTGGCAGAAGTTCATATGGCGCACACCAGCATCGTATGCAAACTCATTGGCAATAATGACCTAGAAAGATGGAGAGGAACAAACGGTGGATGAATTGGCTGGTGTCATGGTTTAATCTGGCAGGCAGCCAAATCCCACGCAGCCGCTCGCTCACTCCCCCCGCCCCCCCAGTGGGACGGGGAGAGAATCTAAGGGTGAGAGTGAGAAAAACTCATGGGCTGAGATAAAGACAGTTTAATAGAACAGAAAAGGGAAAATAATAATAATAATAATAATGATAGAATATACAAAATGAGTGAAGCACAATGCAATTGCTCACCACCCGTGCTGACCGATAACCAAGTAGTGATCAGCACTTCCTGGATCACGCCTACCCTTCATATACTGAGCATGATGTCACATGGTATGGAATACCCCATTGGCCAGCTGGGCTGGCTGTCCTGATTATGTTCCCTCCCACCTTGTGTACCTAGCTCAGTCAGTAGGCACGGGAGCTGTCCTTGGACTAGGAGGGCACTTAGCAACAACTGAAAACATCAGTGTGTTATCAACATTCTCCTCATACTAAATCCAAAACACAGCACTAGGAAGAAATTTAACCCTATCCCAGCCGAAACCAGGACAGTATCCACCCCTTATTCTATACCATTTACGTCGTGCTTAGGTCTCACATTTTTTGATACATTTCAATTAATCACCAATATCTTTCTTTTTATATATACATATATATATGCACACACAGATATCATTCCCTTAGTCTATGGACTATCCCTCTAAAATGTCCATTGAGTTCATTTAGTCCATGACTTTGGGCTCCATCTGTCATAACAGTCTTTCAGGGCCAGAGAGATGGTGTGTGGTGTTGGGCTGTTGCATCCTGAAGCCAGTTCTGATTTCAGTATTGCTGCGCTCGTCTGGTTCTATCATTGTCGCACTTTGCTCGGTTTCATTGGAGTTAGTTCATTCTTCATTGATCTGGGTGATTTTTACTGCTACACCATTGATAGCAACCATAGAAATAATGATATACAATATCATATAACAATTGACATCATAAAATTCAGTTCATTGGCTATTTTCACCCAAAATCAAATCCCCTTGACGTACGCACCGGACTTCCCCATCCTTTCGCATTACCCACCAAGTGCACCCAGATCCTTGAGCAAAAGCAATCCCACGGATGGGTTTTCCCTTGCCAGAGGCAGGAGTAACCCAGACTGTCTTCCCCAGCATATTTCCTATGTGCACGACAGGGACTTTATCTCCACCTGCAGTACGTAAGGGTTTTGACTGGGCAGGGCCAGCTCGATTAACAGATCCCCTGGTATTGACTAACCAGGAGGCTTTTGCTAAATGTGTGTCCCAATGCTTGTACGTCCCACCATGCATTGCCCTCAATGTAGTCTTTAGCAGCCCATTGTATCGTTCGATTTTCCTAGAGGCTGGTGCATGGTTGGGGATGTGATAGACCCACTCAATGCCATGCTCTGTGGCCCAGATGTCTATGAGGGTGTTTCCAAAATGAGTCCCGTTGTTTGACTCAATTCTTTCTGGAGTGCCATGTCACCGTAGGACTTGCTTTTCAAGGCCCAGGATGGTGTTCCGGGCAGTGGCATGGGGCACAGGGTATGTTTCCAGCCATCCGGTGGTTGCTTCCACCATGGTGAGCACATAGCGCTTGCCGTGGTGGGTTTGTGGGAGCGTGATACAATCAATCTGCCAGGCCTCCCCATATTTGTATTTCAACCATCGTCCTCCATACCAGAGAGGCTTTATTCGCTTGGCTTGCTTGCTTGCAGCGCATGTTTCACATTCACGAGCCCATCTATATGTTGCATCTCTTCCTTGATGGCCTAAGGAGTCATAGGCCCACCGAGCTATAAATAATTCACCCTAATGTTGCCAGTCCAGATCTACCTGAGCCACTTCAATCTTAGCAGCCTGGTCCACCTGCTGGTTGTTTTGATGTTCTTCAGTGGCCCGACTCTTGGGTACGTAACGTACTTTTACAACCAGGTTCTCTACTTGGGCAGCAATATCTTGCCACAACGCGGTGGCCCAGATGGGTTTACCTCTGCGCTGCCAGTTGTTCTGCTTCCACTTTTCTCGTTCAGCAATGTCCAAGGCCAGCTGGATGGCCTTCACCTCTGCAAACTGGCTTGATTCACCTTCTCCTTCAGCAGTTTCTGCAACTTGGCGTATCGGACTCCATACAGCAGCTTTCCACCTCTGATGCTTTCCCACAGGGCGACAGGACCCATCCGTGAACAGGGCATATTGCTTCTCATTTTCTGGTAGTTTATTATACAGTGGGGCCTCTTCAGCACACGTCACCTCCTCCTCTGGCGATATTCCAAAATCTTTGCCTTCTGGCCAGTTCGTGATCACTTCCAAGATTCCTGGGCGACTGGGGTTTCCTATTCGGGCCCATTGTGTGATCAGTGCGACCCACTTACTCCACGTAGCATCGGCTGCATGATGTGTAGAGGGGACGCTCCCTTTGAACACCCAGCCCAGCACCGGCAGTTGGGGTGCCAGGAGGAGCTGTGCTTCAGCACCAACCACTTCCGAAGCAGCTTGAACCCCTTCATGTGCTGCCAATATCTCCTTGTCAGTTGGAGTGTAGCGGGCCTCGGATCCTCTGTATCCCCGACTCCAGAACCCTAAGGGTCGACCTCGAGTCTCCCCTGGTGCTTTCTGCCAGAGGCTCCAGGTAGGGCCATTCTCCCTGGCTGTGGCGTAGAGCACATTCTTTACATGTTGTCCTGCCCGGACTGGCCCAAGGGCTACTGCCTGAACTATCTCCTGTTTAATTTGTTCAAAGGCTTGTCGTTGCTCACGGCCCCATTTGAAATCGTTCTTCTTCCGAGTCACTTGATAGAGGGGGCTTACAATCAGGTTGTAATCTGAAATATGCATTCTCCAAAAGCCCACAACGCCTAAAAAAGCTTGTGTTTCCTTTTTGCTAGTTGGTGGGGAGATGGCTGTTATTTTGTTGGTCACATCCATTGGGATCTGACGACATCCATCTTGCTATTTTATTCTTAAGAACTGGATCTGCTGTGCAGGTCCCTTGACCTTACTTTGTTTTATGGCAAAACCGGCCTCCAGAAGGATTTGAATTATTTTCTTCCCTTTCTCAAAAACTTCTTCTGCTGTGTTGCCCCATACAATGATGTCATCAATGTATTGCAGGTGTTCCGGAGCCTCACCCTGTTCCAGTGCGGTGTGGATCAGTCCATGGCAAATGGTAGGGCTGTGTTTCCACCCCTGGGGCAGTCGGTTCCAGGTGTACTGGACGCCCCTCCAAGTGAAAGCAAACTGTGGCCTGCACTCTGCCGCCAAAGGGATTGAGAAGAACGCTTTGGCGATATCAATGGTGGCGTACCACTTGGCTGCCTTTGACTCCAGTTCGTATTGGAGTTCTAGCATGTCCGGCATGGCAGCACTCAGTGGCAGCGTGACTTCGTTCTGGCCACAGTAGTTCTCTGTTAGTCTCCACTCTCAGTTGGACTTTCACACTGGCCATATGGGACTGTTGAAGGGTAAGCGAGTCTTGCTGATCACTCCTTGGCTCTCCAGTCGACGAATCAGCTTATGGATGGGAAGCAGGGAATCTGGTGCAATATTGCCGTCGGTGCTACCGTTGTGGTAGCAATCGGCACCTGTTATTCCTCGACCCTCAGCAATCCCACAACAGAAGGGTCCTCCGAGAGACCAGGCAAGGTAGACACCGTTCAATTTCCTCTGTCTCCAAGGCAGCTATACTGGTACCCTTTTGGGTCCTTGAAATACCCTCTCCTGAGGTAGTCTATGCCAAGGATGCATGGAGCCTCTGGGCCAGTCACAATGGGGTGCTTCTGCCACTCATTCCCAGTTAGGCTCACTTCAGCCTCCAATACAGTTAACTGTTGGGATCCCCCTGTCACTCCAGAAATACAAATGGGTTCTGCCCCTTTATAGCTTGATGGCATCAGGATACACTGTGCACCGGTGTCTACTAGAGCCTTATACTCCTGTGGCTGCAATGTGCCAGGCCATCGAATCCACACAGCCCAGTAAACCCGGTTGTCCCTTTCCTCCACCTGGCTGGAGGCAGGGCCCCTCTAGTCCTGGTCATCCTCTTCACTACCCACTTCTTTTAAGTAGGAATCAGAAGTCCCTTTATTAAGATTGGAAGTGGAATCAGCCCTTCTGCTCCGTCTGGGAAGCTGCTCACTGGTTTTCGAGCCTTGTGTTGCTGGGGTTTGAGTGGCTGCAGTGCCTGTGACGGGGGTTAGAGTACCCGCGGTGTCTGTCGCCGGGCTAGTAGTAGCCACAGTGCCTGTTGCAGGGGTTGGAGTAACTGCAGTGACTGTTGCCGGGGTTTGAGTAGTCACAGTGCTTGTTGCTGGGTTTTGAGTAGCCGCAGTGCCTGTCGTGGGGGTTTGAGTAGCCACTGTGTCTGTTGCTGGGGTTGATCTCTGGACGGTATTCCTGAATAGTTGTTTAACCCTAAACAAGACCTGAACCACATTCAGGAGACATAGCAATATGAACATGGTTGTTTGAACATCCCAAGGAGATTCAAAACTCTCAGGGAATATTGTGGACATCTTCGTGAAGAGGATAGAAGAAAAAGGAGTTTCTGGAGATATGGAAGGGAAGATGAAGGAGTGGGGAAAAGTGTCCCACCCTGTCTCCCCCCTAAATTCATTCTCTGAGGAGAAAAACGTGTAATTACTAATAGTTTCTAAGAGGTGGTTCCCGAGATACAGAGATGATGGCAATGCTGAGTACAGATACCAGATTAGACTCACGACCAATGATTTTATCATATCATAAAAGTGTTACACAGTGCAGCAAAATGATAACAGTTCCGAACAGTGACAAACAGCACAACAGGGAGCATATACTGCAAATAAGATATTACATAACCCAACATTGAGAGCCAGCCCCACAACTTTGAGAGCCAATACCTAACATTGTGACCAACAACTATTAAACCAATGTAATGAATGCTTATGACAAATTTTGCTTTAATACGCTTTGGTCAGATCTGTCGTTATCTCAACCCTTCATGCCCCACATTCGGTGCCAAAAGGGACTGTCGTGGTTTAACCTGGCAGGCAGCCAAACACCACACAGCCGCTTGCTCACCCCCTCCCCCCTCAGTGGGACAGGGAGCGAATCGGAAGGGGAAGAGTGAGAAAAACTCGTGGATTGAGATAAAGGCAGTTTAATGGAACAGAAAAGGAAGGGAAAATAATAATAATAATAACAACAACAACAACAACAATAATAATAAAAAATAATAATGATAGGATATACAAAATGAGTGATCCGCAATGCAATTGCTCACCACCCGCGCTGACCGATAACCAAGTAGCGATCGCTACTTCCTGCACCACGCCTCTTATTTATATACTGAGCATGACGTCATATGGTATGGAATACCCTGTTGGCCAGCTCGGCCAGCTGTCCTGGCTATGCTCGCTCCCAGCCTCTGAATAGTCCTTGACTAGGAGAGTACTTAGCAACAACTGAAAACATCAGTGTGTTATCAACATTCTCCTCATACTAAATCCAAAACACAGCACTAGGAAGAAATTTAACTCTATCCCAGCCGAAACCAGGACAATGATCATCAGAAAATGGACACAGGTCAGAAACCTTAACTGAGAAGTTTTTCTGATGCTGAACAATGGTTGAATTCATGCACCAGCCTTCTTCCTGTAATTGAAGGTGGTGAAGGAGACTTGGCTGCAGTCTCTCTTCTCCCCTGGACCACTTATTCCTATCGGAGATGTGTGAGTTTGCAGCTGCCACCCCTTTTTGGTCAAATTTGGTTAAAAATGGCCAATATATCCCAAAAACCAGCAGGAGGAGGGAGGCAAAGGGCCCTCATGCAGCACCACTGCATGTGCCTCACTCTCTCCCTTCAGACTAAAAAAACCCCACGAAACAAACCACCCCCCAACCCCGCTGAAGAGATATCACAGCCTTTTGGGTGACTTTGGGTGTCTGGGAGCATCTCAGCAGGCGAAAGGAGACTCCGGCCTTGCGGGCAGTGTGGGCAAGCGCCCGGGGCCGGGGCCTCCCTCAGGGCTAATCCCCTCACGGCGGCCCAGCCCCGGGCCGTGAGGGGCAGGAACGAGCCGCGGCACCGGGACGGGGCGGGAGGGCAGGGAGGGCAGCGCACGCCGCTCCGCCCCTCCCCGGAGCGGCCGCCCCCGCGGCCCGGGTACCACCCGCTCACGCTCCGCGCCGCCGGTTTTGTTTTCGTTTCCTCGCCCCGGCGGGTGGAGCGTCCCGGGGCGGGGCTGCCCGGGGCCGGCCCGCCGAGCGCGGCTCCAGCCGGGAAAGGCGGCCATGGCGTTCGCCGCCCAAGCGCTGCGGCTGCTGTGCGCCAGCGGCGGCTGCCTGGAGCAGGGTGAACTCCAGCGGCGGGTGCCGGGCCGGCCCACGACGGAGCAGCTGGCGCTGGTGCTGCGGGACGCGCAGCGGTTCACACTGGTGCGGCGGCCCGGCGAGGCGGCGGCGGCGGCGGCGGCAGTGGTGATGGTGGTGGCCACCAGCCCCGTGCGGCTGTGCCAGGAGTACGGCGCGGGCTGCGAGGGGCAGTGCGGGCGGCTGCACCTCTGCAAGTACCACCTGAAGGGGCTCTGCCGCAACCAGCAGGCGAGGTGAGGGGCGGGGGGCGGCCCGGGGCGCCTCCATCGTCTCCTCTCCGCCCGGGGCTGCCGGCGGGGCCACCCTCCCCAGCGCCGCCCGGGCCGGGGGCGGGCAGGCGGGGCTGGGCCCTGTTTGCCCGGGGCTCGTGTGCTGCTCCTTGCCTGCGGGCGCGGTTACCCTCCGCGGAGCCCCCTTTCCCCTCGGCGGCCATCCCTCCCCGCGGGGGCCGGGGCCTCGCCTGGCCTTGAGGAGCCACGAGGCGAAGCCGCCGGTGCCCTGCGGCGGGCAGCGGGGCCGGGCGCTGCTGCGGCCTGCGCTGGCTGCCCCGTTGCCTTTGGTAGTGCTCACCCAGCGCGTTTGTGGGAAAGGTAAGCGTGCTGGGGAGAAAAGTCTCTTACTTTCGCCAGCCGTGGTGGCACCGGGGCGGGGCGGGGCCGCGACCGCTTCCGCCGCTCTCGGTGCGGGCGGGAGGCGGCCGAGAGCTTGGGCCTGGAGCCGGCTTGTCCTGCGGGGTGAGGGGGACCCTGCCTCGGGGGGCTCGGCCCTGCGCTCGGTGTGGCCCCTTCAGTGGAAGGAGGCTTCAATAAAGGCCTCGCTGCTCTTTTCCGTGTCGGAAGTGCTCCCTTTTCCCTTGTTTTTTTCCCCCAAAGGAGAAAGCGGTAGTTTCACAGACTTTGGATTGCAGCACCTCTTCCCCAGCTCACCGCCCTGCTCCTGGCGCGTCCCCCCGTAAGGCCCGTGCGAAGGTGAAAGCTTTGCCACCTCCCCCCCCCCGCAGACGCTGCTCCACGCAGTAAATCTGGGCACTTTGTGTTGCGTTAAGTTGGGGAATGTGCTTATTGATTTTAGTGGGAGGAAGTGTTACTTTGGCGTTTTGGTGTTTTCTCATGCGTGGTTGTGAGCTGCAGGTCAAAAATGCCAATATTGTCAGACTACACTAATGCTATAATGACTGTAAATCAGAAATAGCATGGCAATTATCCTCAGAGTAATTATGTAATCTGCTTAGCAAATCACATAATTACTTTATAAAGGGGCGCTACAGATTTTTCTGAAACTAGCTAATTTGGTGTGCTTTCTAAACTATTCAGTGTAATACTGATGGAGTAGCAAAATAGTGCTAGTCTGTTACACTCATTTTGCACTTGGGTTTCTTAACTTGTAGGAAGGAATGCAGGTTTGTTCACAACTTCCACTCGGACCACAATCTCTGTGTTCTAAAACAATATGGACTTGAGAATTTAAACAGTGATGAACTTCGCCAGCTTCTGCTTCAAAATGACCCTTCCCTCTTACCAGAGGTGAGTAGTACTGTGACAGTTTCTTAGCCTGGTGTTTCAGTGAGCATCACAAAGTGGAAGAGGCTTGATACTGGCTGGAGGTGTTAGGTGTCAGTTTGGTTAGCATAATGCAAACCTAAAACTTTAAATCTGCATCCTCTGTTCTGTCGGTGGTGGGTTGACCCCAGCTGGCAGCTAAGCACTTGCGCAGCCCCTCACTCACTCCCTTCTCCCTTGCCCCCAGCAGGACAGGTGAGAGAAAACAAGAAGAACAAAAGTGACAAAACTTGTGGATTGAGATAAAGACAGTTTAGCAAGTGGAGGAAAGAGGGGAGAACACAAGTGTTGCAAAGGAAGTTAGTCACCACCTCCCACAAGCAGACCAATGCCCAGCAAGTCTCTGAGCGAGGGCAACCTTGTACGAAGATCCACCTCCCCCACCCCTCCTTTTTTTTTTTTTTCATTTTAGAGCATGACATTATATGGCAGGGAACATCCCTTTGGCATTTGGGCTAGCTGTGTCCTCTCTCAGCTTCTTGCCCGCCCCCAGCCTACGTGGGGTGGGGGGGCAGAGTGGAGAGAAAGAGAAAGCCTTGACACTGTGCAAAGCACTGCTCAGCAGTAGCTGAAACATTGGTGTGTTATCAACACTGTTTTGGCAACAAATGCAAAACATAGCACGGTATGGTCTGCTATGAAGAAAGTTAACTCCATCCCAGCCAGATCCAGTACCTCTTACCATCAAATTCAGGTCAAAAAAGTTCACTATTCCAAAACTAGAAAACCAAAGAGTTTGGGCAGTGACACAATAAAATCCACTCTCCTACATTTACGTGACTTAGAACAAAATCCCATCTGCTTGAGAATATCTGTAAGACGTGGTGGTTGTCTGTTGAAAGATCTTTCTAGACATTAGCAGGGGAAAGGAAAAACTATCAAGTAATCATTTGGAAAAAAAGAAGAAACTTGTATGAGCCTTTTAAATGCAAATGTAAACACATAGCTGTAAAAATTTAAAAATCATTAATTCAAACAGTTTATATGAGCACGTTGTACTTTAATCTTTAAATTCTTTTTTTTTCTTCTACCCAAGGTCTGCTTACATTATAACAAAGGTGATGGACCTTATGGATCTTGTACCTATAAAAAGATCTGCACTAAACTGCATGTTTGCCAGTATTTTTTGTGGGGACAGTGCAGATTTGGCAGCAGCTGCAAGCGATCCCATGACTTATTAAAGTCAGAATGTTATGAGAAACTGGAGAGACAGGGAATGAGCTCAGACATTATTGAGAAACTACCCTCCATTTATAGGAATATGTATGACATACAAAATGGCAACAGGAACATGTATGACATAGAAGATGCCAAGTCTTCACCATGCAAAGGTAAATGATACCATCTTTTGAAAACAGAAGAAGAGTCACTATAGTGAATGTAACATTCTCACAGATGTCATTAAGAAAAAGAAAACTGAATTCACATCTTGATGTGTCTTTCAGGAGGGACCTTGCACCTCTCTTATTGACAGAGATTTGTGTCTTGACAAGTGAAGTGGATTTCAAGGCATTATGGGTTCCTGAGAAATAAAGTGCTTGGTGTTTATAAAAATCTTAAATTTGATTTAGAAATTAATTTTATTAGAAAAGCATAACAGGAACTGGAAATAGGGAGATGTATAATTTTTTTCGTGGTAAAAAGCATAAACAAGGGTAGAGAACTGTTTAAGAATAGGAGTGGCATTTACTTGTGTGATTATAAACTATCCGTTTTTTTCTTTAATGTAGCAATTGTCTAGCACAAGAATTCAGACAGCAATATCCTAGTTACTTCTCAGGGATGTAGTATTTTGTTTGTTCTTTTGAAGTTCCTTAGAATTGTAAGTTAAGTATAATTTAGCAGGAAAGAAAAGGGTAACAGAATGGAAAATCCAAGTATGTGTGTTCATCTCTGCTATTCTCCCTGCAGTTCCTTCTTCCCTTTTTTGTTTCCTTAGGTGTGCTTTAATTTACAGAAGTATCAAATTTATAGCTGCCAATGTGAACAGCTATGTGGAATGCACAGTTAACTCAAGTCCATCTAGAAATGTAAAGGCATTGGATTCTATTCTTATTTTGCAGTGACGGCTAAAAACTATCTGAGGAATTTAGCAGTTACAGGACAGTCAAGTTCAGAAAGGATGGATAAAGGGATAGGACCTTTGAGTATACAAGTTATCAAAGACTTCAGTGTCTTTCTGGAGCTGAATGCAGTTACATAGTCATAAACACTGTTTTTAGGCATCTTCCCTACCCATAGGTGCATTTTTAAGGGGCTTGTTGAAACAAAGTGTATTAATGAGGCTTATAATTCCCCTCTCTAGAGAGAAAACACAGCTCTAGCCGAGAGTCCTCAACTACAAATGATGATGAATTGGAACAGATCTGTTTATATCATCTGTACAGAAGTTGTGGCTTTAAAGGTAGGTTGTGACTGTAGCAAGTCCAGTCTATTTTCCTTTTTTCATAAAGAGAAAGTGATAGACATCTTTCACAGAAAGGGGAAGCTTCAGAGCTTATGCTTATCTTTAGTTAAATCTCATTGTAATCTTGAGTGCTGGTCGGAAAGTGTTTGACCTATGTGGTATACCAAACAAAGAAGCTGTTTTGGTGTGCTCTGAAATGTGTATCGGCCTGTGTTGGAGATTGGCTACTCCACCTGTGTTCACCTAAGGGATTGCTGAATGATAGGAGTCCTATTTCCAAATAGCTACAAAAGATACTCTGAATTCTACATTCTTCCTTGTTTCTTCTAGCACTCTTCTGTTCCATCTTTCTGAGCTGTCTCCCTTTCAAAATGTTCTAACTTGTCCAGGAAAAAGGCTGCTGTGCCAGCTTTCTTATTGGGGTGTCCTTTTGTCATCCTTTTCTTTCTTGATGTTCTTGACCTGTAGTAGCTCCCTGATGTACTGCACACCTTCTCATATGAACTATGTGCTGCAGTCTCCTTGACTTTCCATGTAGTTAAGTTGCCTGTTCTACTATGAAAGCTAGCCTCGAGTTTATGCGTATGTGTACTGATAATGAGATCTTCACTCCTATTGAGTGAGACTGCATACTGACTCTTCGAATGATTTCTGAGCAACACTTGTGATACCTGGGCCACTGCTACCACTACTCTTGTTCCTGGTGAGCCCTGGACCCTTAGAGACTTCCTGAAGTCTCTAAATGAGCTACTTCCTATCCTAAAACTAAGCACTCTTTTTGGGGGGGGTGGGGTTTAATTCCTCAGTAATACCACCTTGGACTAAGTGGTTAAGCATAGATATTTGAGTCTATACTGTTATTCTACATGTGAAATAATGGCCTCGTGTGAGCTTGTGATCTCGACTCATTGTAAATTTTTGTCTGTGAAACTGAGAAGACAGAACAGTCCTTCACCACTGAGCTCCTGCTAGCAATTTTAATGCACGAAAGAGAATCTAGTAGGTACAGAAACTGAACTTCTGCCTAGCTTAAAAATTAAGTTTTGCTTGCTCATGCTGAAAAATTCTGAACTATTGCTTGTAATGATTCCATAGGTGAACACTTTCCATAGCTATGCATTTGATACTTTCACGAGCTAGGTGTACAGCTCTGAAATGTTGGAGTTTTTCTCATAACCTGTAAAAATAATGCATCTCTTACTTTTTTTATTTTTAAACTTTTATAGACAAGTGTATCAGAACTCATTTTCACTTGCCATATAGATGGCAGATCTCTGATGGTAATACCTGGAAGGACTTGAAGAATATGGAAGAAATAGAAAAAGCGTATTGTGACCCCAATAATGCCAGGTATAAACTCTTCTAAGCTTTAATAACGTTTGGAGTTTGCTGTATCGGACCAGGCCCTTAGTGGCTATAAATTGCTACGATTCTATTGCAGTCATGACATAAGTAGCTTCATTCGGTATTCTTCTACTGACCTCACTTTGCTGATCTACTGTTGCTGCAGATCTGATCCATTGTGACTTACTTACGCCTGGAGTCTATATAGGACCCTCTGGGTTTGGCTGGGATGGAGTTAACTTTCTTCATAGCAGCCCGTATAGTGCTGTGTTCTGGATTTGTGACTAAAACAGTGCTGATAATGCACCCATGTTTTAGGTGTTGCTGAGCAGCGCTTGCCCAGAGCCACGACTTTCTCTTTTTCTCACTTTGCCCTGCTCCTCGCCTGTGGGTAGGCTGGGGGTGGGCAAGGGGTTGGGAGAGGATCAGCCGGGACAGCTGACCTGAACTGACCAAAGGGATCTCCTGTGCCATATAATGTCATGCTCAGCAATAAAACCTGGGGCAGAGGAAGAAGAGGGTTGGGTTTTTGGTTTCCAAGGTGGCTGCTGTTTGGAGGCTGGCTGGGCGTTAGACTGCCTGTGGGAGGTTGTGAGCGATTTGCTTTGCTTTATTTATTTATTTACTTGTTTATTTACACACACACACACACACACACCCTGCTGCTTCACCTATTGAACTGCTTTTATACTGACCCACAACTTTTCTTGCTTTTGCCTTTCCTATTTTCTACCCTCTGTTGTATAGAGGAGGGGAGGGGAGTGAGCGAGCGAGCAGCTGTGTAGGTACTTGGTTGCTGGCCAGGGTCAATCCCCCACATTTATTTTATGTGACTGACCCGTAGACTACTGTTGTTTGCTGTGAAAAAATGTATAAATACTTCTTACCACTGCTACCATAGGGAGTCTTAATCCTCACTGAGAATGGTTGTAAAATTGCAGAGAATGGTGATTTTATTACAAGTACTTGTGGGAATCTGTCTTTGGTTAGAGCTTGTCAATACACAGCTTGATCCCATGATTAGAAGTAACCTTTCACCTTTTGAGATGGGGGATGGAAAGGTAGCATGAGATATGCCCCTCCTGTCCCCTTTTCCTCAAGTCCATATAGTGGAACTGGTAGAATACCTTGTGTACTTGGAGAGAGAGATACTTTTGGGTGCAGAGAACCATTAAGAATATGGAAATACCTTTAAGAGTTTGGAACTGCTTATGTAGCACAAAGAGGGTATTGGAAGGGGCTCATACCAGTATGCTGTGTCCCATGCTGGAGAATTTACCTAGCCCTCGCGTGTTACGTTAGAGGCTCTTTGAAGCTGTGCTTAAGTTATGACAGTGTTCTGTTTAGAATATAGTTGGTTAGCAAGAAGAAGGCAGTGTACATTTTCCAGTGTTTCTGTTCATCTTCTGTAACTCACTAATTTACAAGTTGATAATGGTTACTGCACATGGAACCAATGCGGGACGTAATACTGTAATGCAAAATATGTACAAAACAAGGCAGAGCTGGGATTGTTGTGGAAACTGCAGGTTTGTGTTCTGCTTTTGAGTGACGTTGACTTAATTTGCAAATTCGTGGTGGGCTTCTGAACCTATGTGTAAAGGTTCACAAACATTTCTGATTTTTTTTTTTGTCTCCTTTGTTTTATAGATTTAATAATGGTGTTACTGAAAATCGCTCTGTCTTGCCATGTATCTGTTTTCTGAATATGTGCTGTGGGTTTGCAAAGGTTAGACGTCTTTCTACAGCCTCCTCTGTGACCAAACCCCCTCACTTCATTCTTACAACAGAATGGGTCTGGTACTGGAAAGATGAATATGGCCTGTGGCAGGAGTATGGAAAAAAAGTAAGTGTGGAGAAATGGGGAGACTCTCAACTCTGTGTTAAAAGTGCAGAACTACTGAAAAGTAAACAGTGTTTATGTCCTCCCCCTCTTTTGTCACGCTCTCCCTCCCTCTCTCTCCTTCCCTCTCACTCATACTGTACAGATGGACTTTAGAGGCCTAATGGGATCTTTTCCCTGCCAATTTGATTGGTTCACGTAGGGGGAAGTGCTCACTGGTGAGTCACAAATACTATTGACAGATAATTCTTCAGTGAGTCACATCAGATAGGATCACATTAATACATTCTTTTCATTGCTCCTGACTGAAACTTCCTTTTCTGAGGTTCCAGTAGTACTCTGGATGTCTTTGCTAAGGTCTCGCTGGTGAACGTGCAGTCTCAGTAGTAGTGTTCACCGCATGCACTTTGCAATGTCAGTTCAGGCTTCATAACACTGCTTGGTCTGTTTTAGGGGCAGTTTCAACTGCTTAATACATGGCTTTTGCCTGAAAGCCACTATCATGCGCAAAGGCTTATACATACTGCAGCCACCATACCATATGACAGTTGTTGGTTTTTAAACTTGCTTGTATATAACAGACCAGGAGAATCTTTTTTTCTCTGGTATTGCCCTGACAGGATGATGATCATGCAGCTGCCACTGTCTCCAGTGATGATCTGGAGAAAGCTTATATAGCCAAAGGTTCTCCAAAGCTGAACTTCAAAGCTGGAAGACATGAATATGAACTCAATTTTGGAGGTGGGTTCCATTTGCCTTGTTTTTTTTGTTTTGTCCCTCCCTCCCTCCTTCCCTCCCAGGACTTTTGTGGTTTTAAACTACATTGCTACAGGAGATAGGAGAGAGAAATTTGAACTTTGAACTGCAATGTTTACAGAGACAGAGCTGCTATCAAAGTTCTCAGGATAAAAGCTGTTCACATAAGCAAAGTGGCACTCTTATTCTTCCAGACCTTTTATTTTTGAGAAGTTCTTGTGCCAGGTTTCAAAATATCTGCCAGCAAGTCCAAGTGTGACATTGCCATTGATGCTAGCACCAATACAAATGGTGAGAAACTTCTGGAAGACTTGGTAAGCCAGCTTCTGGTCTGCTTTAATAACTGGCTTGCAGAAAAACGAATACTTGGGCAAGGTGTCAGGTCCAGACAATCCATAGCATTGCAAGATTTATGTAGCTGTTTTCTTTTCATAGCTCTGCCTGTCTGGAAAGGCTGAGGAAATACCTTGATTATGTCAAAGTAGGAAGATGTGTTTCCCAAGAGTTCAGGAAATTTAAGCCACTTGTGATGGCACTGTCCTCTCTGAGCTGTTGCCTTTCCAGGTATCCTTTTCAAAAATCATGGGGAACAATAGTGGTGGGAACCAGCCTGCCTAGACTGTCATTTTGGTGTAGTTGCCTTTGATCCAACTCTCCATTACTATCTCATTCTGCATGGGGAAAAAAAAAAACACAAGGAGAAAGGGCATGTGATATGTTGTGTGTAATTCAATTAAAAGCAATGCTATAATCTTCTCTATAGGCTGGGGAAACTTGTCTGGCTTAGAAGGGAAGATTGCATGGTAAATCAATCCCTTTTCTAAGGTTTGGGCTTTTTTAGTAACTTAGGCAAACATATGCAATGTAGACATCTTCCAAAACTTAGTTTCTAGACTTGGTAGTGCCAAGAGGTTGGTTTGTTTGTTTGTTTTCTTCCTGTGTATCTCTCTCTGAAGATGAGGCCTCATTCTCCTGGCTGCTACTGACTCTTAGTTGCTAGTATGATATGGCAGTAGCTACAGGGCTTCCAAGATCCAGAAAGAGTGCTTCTAAAATTCAGGTTGCTGTGACTTGTTTCTGTTGGTGGTCAATAAAAATGAATGGCCTGTGATAGCTGTTAGATTGTGTTTATAGGGTTTGAAATCTACAACTACATGTAGGAAAACAGTATCTTGATTGCAGATTAAGAAGGAGGGGATGCAATCCATGGAGCAAAAGTAGATACTTATTTTACAATGATCCTTTTTGGCTAAGCATGGCTGATGGAACAATGAAGGGAAAATAGCTAGCAGCATCTTTCATTCCTTCTAAAATTAAGAGCAAAACTGAAACTGAAATCCTTCTTGGTGATTTATACAGATAGACTGTGGGTTCCACATCCTGCTCTGACTTCCTGTTGTTTAGCAAGAAAAAAAGATCAGTGCCTTTTTGTCAACATTTTTGATAAAACAACTTAGTGGCAAGTTTTGCTGCAGTGTGAAGGCTTTCTAAAACATCTTTCTGATTGTTCATGGTTTTATTTTTATTTTTTTCCCCAGCCATGATTCAGAAAAACCTTCGCTACGCAACAGAGAGAGAGATTTGCAGAAGACCTAGATTTGTCTCTCAGACAGAGGTAGAAGAGACAAGAGCAAGGTAAACTGCAACTGCTCATTCTGAGGTGATGGATTTAGTGCATTGTGAATGCAGTGTTTTCCAAGGGTGTAAATAAGGTGAAGGAGTAGCTGTTAAGGCAATTGTAAAAGAAATTGAGAGGGGAAGGGATATATCTTTCCTGCAACAATGTCCAGCCAGGGCAGCACTGCAGCTGGCAACTCAGGAGCCTTAGGGGTGAAGGAAGTTTGGACTTGGCCACAGGAAGTGTGGAAGCATAGAAAATAATTCAACATGTAGCAATGTTGTAGGGAGCTGCTGATTACAGGGAGCTGTCTTACTAGAGCAGCTGATACAGATGGAAGCAATAACGTTTATGCATACTAGCCCTTTCTGACATCTGAGATCAGTAATTTTCAAAGCTAACTACAAGTTTAGAAACCATTCTTCTGAGAACAACCAGAGAATCTGAGAGGAAAATAATAGTTGTTACAGGAGCAAAAGGTGGGAGTCTGCAAGGGGAGAAGTTTTATATAATTGCATGTAACAGCCAACTTTTTTTACGCGTTCTCTTGCAGCACACAGTGCTTGCTTAAACAACACAGAAAAGAGCAGCTAAACACACTAATTAAAATTGGGATGGAAGTAGAGGGGAGGGCTGTATCTATCCTGTTTGTCATACTGATATGATACTGGATGCATTTTTATTTATCTACTCCAGTGTAGCAGAGCTTTTATGTATACATTCAACTCTTTGCAACTAAGAGAACTGCTTTCATGTTTAGTACAGTGTCTATCTAATTTTTTTCTCATTTGTCATCTTGCTTCCTGCCATAAGTCTTGACATGATGATTTAGAACAAATATTTTCATGTACTGAAATGAAAAGACGATTTTGAAATATTTCTGAATATGTTCAGTTGCCTATATTCTCCCTGAACTTGGCAAAAATGTTTAGTGTCATATGTACATAAAATGTAGGAATCTGTTTTGTTTTAATTACCTATTTGTAATGTCTTGTAATGTACAGGGGCTTTAAACATACAGAAAAGTTTAAGGGCATTCCAGCTCACTGGGACAAATCTGCCCTGCCTGAACTGGGATTCAAGGTTTGGAGCTTTTTGGTTTTTTCTTTCCATCAGTTTTATCACATACAGTTTGTTACATCACAAGTTCAGTGTTTCTCGTGCCTTTGTAGGTGACTGTTTCTTATGTAACGTAATGCAGAGGTGTTGGTAAATTTGAGTCTGATACCACACTGGGCAGGCCTAGAGGTGAAACTGGACCCAGATTTAAATTAACAAATGGTGCCAGTATAACCATGGCAACATTGACTTTCACTGCTACTATTTATCCCTTTCCTTGGCAAATTTGCCTGAAGCTTGTGCTGTATTAGCAAGACTGTTACTGGTACCCAAGATACGTAGCTTTGAAGTCCAACATGTGCTGAAGCATCAGAGGTAAATCATGCCTCTAAACTTCAGGGTAGCTATTCCCTGAGCTGTATGTAAGTAGACTGTTGTATGTCTATGGAGCATTGCTGATATCGGCAGAGTTCAGGCTGGGATCATTTATGAAAATGTACCATAACTCCAGTGGAGTGAACTTGTCTACCTTTGTAACACACCCAGTTAATATCTGCATGGTTTACGTTTGCCTCCACCATCACCTCTGTCAACGCTAGTAACTATACCTACAGAAAAGATCTTCTTACATGAAACTTGAAAATTACTAACTTGCAAAATGCAAATCCTCAAGAAATTGTCAATAAAAAATAGAGAAGGCTAACATTGACATTCTTGATTTTCCTAGGGAAAACATGCAAGTAGAAAACTTTGCTTGCTTTCAAGATTGTCATGTAAGGAACTGATTTTTGGCAATGTGTCCCTACTCTTCCCTAAAATAGTTGATCAAATAAAGCCTTTTCAATTTATTTAAAAACATAACAGGCAGTGCAGTTTGTATTCACTGGCTGTAGGGAGTATAAACTATAAAGATTTAAAAAGCATGGGTGCAGAGGTACTCTTTGATTTGCTGCAACATAAATTCTCCTTTTTTTTTTTTTGATTTGTGTGCTCATTTCTTCTGTGTATTTAGGTACTGTTTGATATATGCATGCAAATGTATCTTGCCCCAATTATTAAAAGGGGCTGGGTGGCTGCGCAAAAGTATGCAGCTGCTCTAATGTCCTGTGAGAGAGCAACCTGGGTGTCTTAAACCCCAGGAGTTAATGTTCCCTAGGTAAGAGTTCACTTTTACAGAGCAGGGATCTCTAATCTGCCTTTTTTCCAAGAGTATTTTTGCTGCTCGTACCTCTGCTTCACAGAAAAGACTTCAATGGTCTGAGTAGTGCACGAGGTAGAGTGGCTTTGGTATGATATACTGAAAGATGAGAGTAGCTTTTTAATGTTTTCTTACAGCTGATTGAGCTTGACAGATCTTCTGAAGAATACAAGAAAATCAAGATGGACTTTCAACGCACAATGCCCAAAACAGTTATTAAAAGGATTTGTAGAGTTCAGAACCCATCTCTCTGGGAACTGTATCAATGGTATGTGTAAAATACTGCTCTCTGGTATGTGTGCATGAAGTTTGTTGTTTCTGCAGTTAGCTGTGTGCTAAAGATAGACACGCGTTCCTGAAATGCAGCTGCATTTAAGAATGTGCTTCCATTCCCCAACTGAAATACCTAGCCAGGATCAACATGTAGGTAAAGAGGTACCGACAAAATCAAAACTCAAGACACAGAGCTTAGAATAGTCAGATGAGCTCTGTGGGAGGAATCCTTGCTCCTGAGGGTAAGTGGTTCTGACTTCTGCCAGGCCTGTGTCCAGGACAGCTGCCTTCCACTGAAGCCTTGAAGCTGGTAATCAGTCACATCTGGCACAAACACCGGTTTGTAGCTGGTCAAAACTGAAACAGCCCTCAAAACTAAATGCAAAACTCACTGAGGGAAAGCCTTAACATGAACTCCTGTGTTTAGAAAAAAATTAATAGTAAGATTCCTCCCCCTCTCCCAATAGGCAGTGAATGAAACAAAACATTTTTATTACTAAATATCCGGAGGCATTGTGTATAAAGAAAGCATGTTTGTATGCAGCTAGACAGCAAGATACCCTGTATGCCCAAAATTTAGGCCTTAACATAAGGATTTTCAGAATGTACTCTTTGTGTAAAATTGTCCGAGTGCTAGTATGGCTGGAACCTGGCTGGATACAGCCACTGTGGAACTGCAAAGATACTGCTTCTTATTGCAGGCAGAAGGAACAAATGCAGAAGAGCAATCGTGGAAAGGCTGTAGATGAGCGATTTTTATTTCATGGGACCAGTAGGAAATACATTGATGCTATCTGCCAGCAAAACTTTGACTGGAGGATCTGTGGCCTTCATGGGACAGTCTACGGCAAAGGTTGTTTTTCAGCTCTTTCATTAACCCTAGACTTGCTAAAAAATTCTCCGTAGTTACTGCAGAGGTGTAAGTTAGAAAGAGGGCACTTGGCCCATCTAGGGCTTATCTCTGTGATGATGTGGACAACGTAGCTGACTTTGCCCTAGTTCCAAATGATCATTGCCATACTGAAAGGCCTTGGCCTCTATGCTCCACTCTGTCCTTGCAAGAAAAGACAAGCTTAGGAGAGGCCAGTTCTAGGGATGGTTTCTCCTAGAGTCCAGGCTTACTTCTGTTCCAATTTCTCCAAGCTCCTACAGGAAGGCAACGTGGCTTTTTTTTTTTTTTTTTTTTCCCTCCAGGAACATAAAGGCCATCCTACTTACAGGCTTTTTACCTCGTTAGCAAATTAATACTCCTTTACATTGTCCTGTGTACAGGAAAGGATCAACATACCAAGTGGAATAGCCAAGAGACAGGCTGACTGATGGACTACCCACCCATCCAGTTGAATACTCTGTAACTCTCAGAAATGTTCTAGTAAATATTAGTAGCCTCTGTCAGGAGAGGAAGTTGGGCGAGATTGGGGAAGATGGATGTCTAGGGTCAGGAGGAAATCTTTTTGAGGAATATGGTAATGTTTAAAACACTACTTGTGTGGGTTTTTAATACGTGTGCTGTGAAAAATAAAAGTGTAGGTAATACATAGTGGAAGGACATAGAGGACAAGTGAAGGCTTTGGAAAGGCCATTCATGAACTGCTTAATGGATTTGCTTATGAATTCACTTTCACGCTGTATCGCTTCCTTCCCTGCAATTTTGGTGTCTTATCAACTCTGTCTTGGTGTCTCTTCTGCAGGAAGCTATTTTGCAAGGGATGCATCTTACTCTGACAACTACTGCGGGGAAGACTCATACACCAGGACCATGTTTCTGGCACGGGTGCTAGTGGGGGAGTTCACTCTTGGTAGTTCTTCTTATGTTCGGCCTCCCTTGAAGGACAACCAAAACTTCTATGACAGTTGTGTGAATAGCTCTTCAAACCCTTCTATCTTTGTCATCTTTGAGAAGCAGCAGATTTATCCAGAGTATCTCATAGAATACATTGACCAGGCATTGGCAAAAATGCTATAGCAGCAAAACCTGTCATCGTTATGTTTAGCTGGTATAAACATTTTTTTAGTATTAGCTTAAAAGAGAAAAAGTTGTTCTTAGAAATTGTAATTGGGTAGGTCAGTGTTCAGAAACATTTATTCTCTATCCTGTCTGTGCAATAGAAAACGAGGGGTAAAAAGACACAAAGGATGTCTTAGAATTCTTAAAATCCTGTGTCTGTCTCTTATTCTTTAGCAGGTATCATGTTTCCCTGCATTACTAGAGACTTTTATAAATTTATTAGATTAATTCACTGGTGGTTGTAACATGAGGATTGGCTATGACTGCCAAGTGTAAACAATATTTAGTTATAATTGTTTGAGGATAGATCTTTACGTGAGCTCATTGGTCAGAGGCTGTCTCCTACCTGTTTATCTTTTAACTCAAAATTTGATAAAACCTGTTTTTTTTTAACAATCTGTCTCCTGTAACAGTAGACATTCCAGTGTTTGCAAATGAGACCATACAATCTCTGTCTCTGTGCTCAAGACATTGCATAAATTCTTAGCAACACTGTTTTTTGTCCCTACTTAATCTTCACCAACAAAGCCTCAAAAATTAAACTTGCTTGTTGAAAAGGAACAGATACTTATTTTCACTTGTTAATTTTCTCATTTAAAACAAGTACCAAAGACATGAAGCATAGCAAGGGTTGCTTGGTGCTGTGCTACTCAGTTGACTTAATGCTGTATTTTAGGTCTCTGAGAACGCAAGTTTTTCTTGACTTTCACTGTGCCTACAAACGAGAGAGTGTTGGCAGATGCCGGGGGGGAGAAGAGGAGGCAACTCACCCTGTCATTTAGGAATATCATACTTAGGAGTGAAGTACACTGCTTGCACTGCTTGATTAGCAGTACCCTGTTTCTGTGGAGCAACTTTATGGTTCTCTTAGCGCTGTTGGGAAGTACAGTGAGTGACTGTCTCTCATTAGGTGTACTGCCCCTTTGGTTGCAGGAGATACACTGGTTACCTGTGTAATAAAGGTGTCTTTGGACTTCCTTGCAGGAAAAACGTGCAGCCACAGAGCTGAAACTTTTAAAAATCTGAAGATCAAGTTGAATATTTAATTGTTCCCAGCTGTGCTGGTTTTGGCTGGGGTAGAGTTAATTTTCTTCATAGGAGCTAGTATGGGGCTGTGTTTTGGATTTGTGCTGGAAACAGTGCTGATAACACAGGGGTGTTTTAGTTACTGCTGAGCAGGGCTCACACAGGGTCAAGGCCTTTTCTGCTCCTCACCCCACCCCACCAGCGAGTGGGCTGAGGGTGCACAAGAAGTTGGGAGGGGACACAGCCGGGACAACTGACCCCAACTGACCACAGGCATATTCCATACCATATGACGTCATGCTCAGCATATAAAGCTGGGGGAAGAAGAAGGAAGGGGGGGACGTTCGGAGTGATGGCGTTTGTATTCCCAAGTAACTGTTATGCGTGATGGAGCCCTGCTTTCCTGGGGATGGCTGAACACCTGCCTGCCGATGGGAAGCAGTGAATGAATTCCTTGTTTTGCTGTGCTTGCACGAGCGGCTTTTACTTTCCCTATTAAACTGTCTTTATCTCAACCCACGAGTTTTCTTACTTTTACTCTTCTGATTCTCTCCTCCATCCCACCGGGGGGGAGTGAGCGAGCGGCTGTGTGGGGCTTAGTTGCTGGCTGGGGTTAAACCACGACACCAGCAAAAGATGTTATTAGTATTGAGCAGTCAGCATACATGTATGTAGATAATCAAAAAACTTGAACTGCCAAGTATTTCTTATGATTAAAGTTGCTGATGCATAGACAGATACTTTATCACAGCTTTAATGCTCCTAAATGCGTACTTGTTAGCTATGGTGTACTGCAAAAGCCTTAAGTTATACTTTGTATAGGATCAAAAAAAGCTCATCTCTACCTGTATTCTCGATGCACTTCTTTTTAATTCATTTGGATGATGATTGACAGGTGTACACTGGGTAACTCTTTATTACTTCAGCACTGTGAACCGGGACCTTAGCCATGATTAGCTGGAGTAAAGCTGTGCAGAACTCCTTTTTATATGAACTATAAACCTAGCAGCATGATATCTAAAGGGAAATACCCCTATTTGTGTTTAAACGCAGTAAAACACAGGATGTGGAAGAGCAAGTTGATTGTATTCTTTCTTTTGAAAGTTTTGTAAGAGAACATACATGATGTCAGCAAATGAGCTTGTCAGCAAATACTACATTCATTGAGGAGGATAACATTATGTATGAAAGCTTTCATACCTGTGCAGAATAAAATTTTTCTGCCAAAACAGAAAACATGTTCATCTACACGTTCATGACAAATAAGAATACTGGTAGTATGCCTTTCTTCCTCTGAACATAACCAGCATTTCAGCTAAGAACTGGAATAGCTAAAGTCATGTTAATCTTTTGCCAGAAAATTGAAACAAACATTTTTTCATGCAAAAAGTTGAGATATTTTTTAATAACATTTTTGATGGCCAGTAATATTTTTAAAGCCTTTAATTCTTGGAGGGGATGTGTGTGTGTGTGTGTGCATGTATGTAAAATAACTGGAATAAAATGGCTGGTTGTGTTACTTTGTCATCTGTTACTTCTCCATTAACACACAAAAAAAAAGTTGCCATGTTTTCCACTGTTGAAACTGCAGTGGTAATGTGTGTAGTAAATAAACAGGTATTCAAACCACTAAATTCCTTGTGATGGTTTTCTCTCTCTCAATACTAAAAGCACCATGTTTCACTATGTTTCTGAGTTCTTGGAAACTTTCTTAAAGATGCTGCTGTTAAGTAGCGGAGTCCCTCTACACCTGTTTGGATTGCATTTAGAAATGAACAGATTAAAGAGTTGTTTGTATTAAATCTAAACTTCAGATAAAAATTGATATTGAACCTCTTTTCTGAGTGAGGAGGATATCTCTTGGCTACTTAAGACAAGAAACTGAGCAGGAACAGTGTAATAATCTCTCACTCCTGCACCACGTGAGGGAAGGGTAAGCTGTGAAGGTTGTTTGCTTTGCTTTTCCTGCTTTGCTTTTCCTGCTCTGCTCTGCTTTTCCTGCTCTGCTTTTCCTTTTCTCAACAGGTCCATCCTGGCAAGACAGATGGCAAGCCAGCAGAAGCTGAACAACTTTGCTATGCCAGAAGTGTGACATGGAGCTGTCCTGGTTTCAGTTGGGATAGAGTTCATTTTCTTTCTGGTAGCTGGTGTGGTGCTGCGTTGTGGATTTGGTATGAGAAGAATGTTGATAACACACTGTCCTGGTTTCGGCTGGGATAGGGTTAAATTTCTTCCTAGTGCTGTGTTTTGGATTTAGTATGAGGAGAATGTTGATAACACACTGATGTTTTCAGTTGTTGCTAAGTGCCCTCCTAGTCCAAGGACAGCTCCCGTGCCTACTGACTGAGCTAGGTACACGAGATGGGAGGGAACATAATCAGGACAGCCAGCCGAGCTGGCCAATGAGGTATTCCATACCATGTGACGTCGTGCTCAGTATATGAATGGTAGGCGTGATCCAGGAAGTACCGATCGCTACTTGGTTATCGGTCAGCGCAGGTGGTGAGCAATTGCATTGTGCATCACTCATTTTGTATATTCTATCATTATTATTATTATTTTCTCTTTTCTGTTCTATGAAACTGTCTTTATCTCAGCCCAAGAGTTTTTCTTACTCTCACCCTTAGATTCTCTCCCCATCCCACCGGGTAGGGGGAGTGAGCGAGCGGCTGCATGGGGTTTGGCTGCCTGCCAGGTTAAACCACGACAGTCCTTTTTGGCGCCCAACGTGGGGCACAAAGGGTTGAGGTAACGATAGATCTGACCAAAGAGTGTTAAGGCAAAATTGTTATAAGCATTCATCATATTGATTGGTCACAATGTTGATGTATTGGCTCTCAAAGTTGTGGGGCTGGCTCTCAATGTTGGGTCATGTAATACCTTGTGTTCCCTTTTGTGCTGTTTATCATTATTCGGAACTGGTCAAAAATTACCATTTTGCTGCTGGTTTATGAGGTGATAAGATTATTTGTCACAAGTCTGATCTGGTATCTGTACTCGGCACTGACGTCATTTCTGTACCTCGGGAACCACCTCTTAGAAACTATTAGTAATTACACTTCTTTCTCCTCAGAGAATTAATTTAAGGGGGAGACAGGATGGGACACTTTCTCCCACTTGTTCATCTTCCCTTCCATATTGTCAGAAACTCCTTTTTCTTCTATCCTCTTCACGAAGATGTCCACAATATTCCCTGAGAATTTTGAATCTCCTTGGGATGTTCAAACAAGCATGTTCATATTGCTATGTCTCCTGAATGTGGTTCAGGCCTTGTTTAGGGTTAAACAACTATTCAGGAATACCGTCCAGAGATCAACCCTCAGCAACAAGAAAAGACGGAGGGCAAACGGCGGCGCCTCGTCGGGGCGGGCAGAGTGGCGTGTCCCGGGAGCAGCGAGCGGCGGGAGATCACCCCGGCAACAGACATGGTGGCTGCTCTAACCCCCACGACAGGCACTGCGGCTACTCAAACCCCGGCAACAGTCACTGCAGTTACTCCAACCCCTGCGACAGGCACTGCAGCTACCCAAACCCCAGCGACAGACACCGCGGGTACTCCAACCCCCGTCACAGGCACTGCAGCCACTCAAACCCCGGCAACAGTCACTACAGTTATTCCAACCCCTGCGAAAAGCACTGCAGCTACACAAACCCCAGCAACAGGCACTACAGCTGAACCAGAGGACCAACCCTTGCTGGAATCCGTCGGCCCTGTACAGAAGAAGAAATCTAGGAAGCAGAAGTCAGGTCGTTTAGAAAGGGATGATGGAAAAGCAGGGCCATCACGAGGAGGGGAGGAGGAAGAGGAAGAACTCATAAATGAGACGGAAACCACCGATCCCATGAGTTGCGAGATATGCGGAAAGATTTCAGCCATCTTCCAGGCGAGTATATTGTTACCTGGCTGCTCCGATGCTGGGATAACAGGGCCAGTAGCCTGGAATTAGAGGGAAGGAAGCCAAACAGCTGGAATCCCTTTCTCGGGAAGGGGGCATTGACAAAGCAATTGGAAGAGGGGCACAGGCCCTCAGCCTTTGGAGGCGACTGCTGTCAGGCGTAAAGGAAAGGTATCCCTTCAAGGAAGATGTTATATATCGCTCAGGCAAATGGACCACTATGGAGAGAGATATCCAGTACCTGAGAGAACTAGGCGTGCTGGAGGTGGTTTATAGTGATCTGGACATCGACCAAACGCCCAAAGATCCAGATGAAGTCCAGTGCACTCAACCCATGTGGAGGAAATTGGTACAGAGCACATCAGTGTCGTATGCCAATTGGTTGGCAGTACTATGCTGGAAAGAGGAAGAAGCACCAACGGTGGATGACATTGTTAGCAGACCCCGGGAATATGAAGAAACTGTTTCCTCTTCCCTTGTCTCGGCTGTGGAGAAACTGTCTCAGAAGGTTCAGCAACTTGAAGAGGGTATGTCCTATTCTCCACCTGTACGGACCAGTATATCTCAGCCATTAGGAGTCAGCGTTCTTCTGCTCAAGAGAGAGGATATAGAAAGTACACACCACGGGGCACCCTGTGGTTTTACCTGCGTGACCACGGAGAGGACATGAGGCAGTGGGATGGAAAACCTACCTTGACCTTAGAGGCACGGGTATGTGAGTTGCAAGGAAAAACAATCACACAAGGGGGTTCTCCCAGGAAAAATGCTGCTCCAGTTTTCAGGAAAAACCTGTCTCACGATGGTCCAGTTTCCAGTGAACAGTTCCCCAGACAGAGCAGAAGGGCTGATCTTACTTTGGACTGTAAGGAAGAAATTCTTGACTCACGTTTGCAAGAAGTGAGAAGCGGATACTATGACCAGAACTAGAGGGGCCCTGCCCCCGGCCAGGTGGAGGAAAGGGACAACCGGATTTACTGGACTGTGTGGATTCGATGGCCTGGCACATCAGATCCACAGGACTATAAGGCTCTCGTAGACACTGGTGCACAGTGTACCCTGATGCCATCAAGCTATAAAGGGGCAGAACCCATTTGTATTTCTGGAGTGACAGGGGGATCCCAAGAGTTAACTGTACTGGAGGCCGAAGTGAGCCTAACCGGGAATGAGTGGCAGAAGCACCCCATTGTGACTGGCCCAGAAGCTCCGTGCATCCTTGGCACAGACTACCTCAGGAGAGGGTATTTCAAGGACCCAAAAGGGTACCGGTGGGCTTTTGGTATAGCTGCCCTGGAGACGGAGGAAATTAAACTGCTGTCCACCTTGCCTGGTCTCTCGGAGGATGCTTCTGTTGTGGGGTTGCTGAAGGTTGAAGAACAGCAGGTACCAATCGCTACCACAACAGCGCACCGGTGGCAATACCGCACCAACCGAGATTCCCTGATCCCCATCCATGAGCTGATTTGTGGACTGGAGAGCCAAGGAGTGATCAGCAAGACTCGCTCACCCTTTAACAGTCCCATATGGCCAGTGGAGACTAACAGTGGACTACCATGGCCTGAAGTCACGCCGCCACTGAGTGCTGCCGTGCCGGACATGCTAGGACTCCAATATGAACTGGAGTCAAAGGCAGCCAAGTGGTACGCCACCATTGATATCGCCAATGCGTTCTTCTCAATCCCTTTGGCGGCAGAGTGCAGGCCACAGTTTGCTTTCACTTGGAGGGGCGTCCAGTACACCTGGAACCGACTGCCCCAGGGGTGGAAACACAGCCCTACCATTTGCCATGGACTGATCCACACCGCACTGGAACAGGGTGAGGCTCCGGAACACCTGCAATACATTGATGACATCATTGTATGGGGCAACACAGCAGAAGAAGTTTTTGAGAAAGGGAAGAAAATAATTCAAATCCTTCTGGAGGCCGGTTTTGCCATAAAACAAAGTAAGGTCAAGGCACCTGCATAGCAGATCCAGTTCTTAAGAATAAAATGGCAAGATGGACGTCGTCAGATCCCAATGGATGTGACCAACAAAATAACAGCCATCTCCCCACCAACTAGCAAAAAGGAAACACAAGCTTTTTTAGGCGTTGTGGGCTTTTGGAGAATGCATATTGCAGATTACAACCTGATTGTAAGCCCCCTCTATCAAGTGACTCGGAAGAAGAACGACTTCAAATGGGGCCCTGAGCAACGACAAGCCTTTGAACAAATTAAACAGGAGATAGTTCAGGCAGTAGCCCTTGGGCCAGTCCGGGCAGGACAAGATGTGAAGAATGTGCTCTACACCGCAGCCGGGGAGAATGGCCCTACCTGGAGCCTCTGGCAGAAAGCACCAGGGGAGACTCGAGGTCGACCCTTAGGGTTCTGGAGTCGGGGATACAGAGGATCCGAGGCCCGCTACACTCCAACTGAGAAGGAGATATTGGCAGCACATGAAGGGGTTCAAGCTGCTTCGGAAGTGGTTGGTGCTGAAGCACAGCTCCTCCTGGCACCCCGACTGCCGGTGCTGGGCTGGATGTTCAAAGGGAGCGTCCCCTCTACACATCATGCAACCGATGCTACGTGGAGTAAGTGGGTCGCACTGATCACACAATGGGCCCGAATAGGAAACCCCAGTCACCCAGGAATCTTGGAGGTGATCACGAACTGGCCAGAAGGCAAAGATTTTGGAATATCGCCAGAGGAGGAGGTGACGTGTGCTGAAGAGGCCCCACTGTATAATAAACTACCAGAAAATGAGAAGCAATATGCCCTGTTCACTGATGGGTCCTGTCGCCTTGTGGGAAAGCATCGGAGGTGGAAAGCTGCTGTATGGAGTCCTATACGCCAAGTTGCAGAAACTGCTGAAGGAGAAGGTGGATCGAGCCAGTTTGCAGAGGTGGAAGCCATCCAGCTGGCCTTGGACATTGCTGAACGAGAAAAGTGGCCAGTACTCTATCTCTATACTGACTCATGGATGGTAGCAAATGCCCTGTGGGGTGGTTGCAGCAGTGGAAGCAGAACAACTGGCAGCGCAGAGGTAAACCCATCTGGGCTGCCGCATTGTGGCAAGATATTGCTGCCTGGGTAGAGAACCTGGTTGTGAAAGTACATCACGTAGATGCTCATGTACCCGAGTCGGACCACTGAAGAACACCAAAACAACCAGCAGGTGGACCAGGCTGCTAAGATTGAAGTGGCTTAGGTAGATCTGGACTGGCAACATAAGGGTGAATTATTTATAGCTCAGTGGGCCCATGACGTCTTGGGCCATCAAGGAAGAGATGCAACATATAGATGGGCTCGTGATCGAGGGGTGGACTTAACCATGGACACTATTGCACAGGTTATCCATGAATGTGAAACATGCGCTGCAATCAAGCAAGCCAAGCGAGTAAAGCCTCTCTGGTATGGAGGACGATGGTTGAAATACAAATATGGGGAGGCCTGGCAGATTGATTGTATCACGCTCCCACAAACCCACCACGGCAAGCGCTATGTGCTCACCATGGTGGAAGCAACCACCGGATGGCTGGAAACATACCCTGTGCCCCATGCCACTGCCAGGAACACCATCCTGGGACTTGAAAAGCAAGTCCTACGGTGACATGGCACTCCAGAAAGAATTGAGTCAGACAACGGGACTCATTTTGGAAACACCCTCATAGACACCTGGGCCAAAGAGCATGGCATTGAGTGGGCCTATCACATCCCCTACCATGCACCAGCCTCTGGGAAAATCGAACGATACAATGGGCTGCTAAAGACTACATTGAGGGCAATGCGTGGTGGGACGTACAAGCATTGGGACACACATTTAGCAAAAGCCTCCTGGTTAGTCAATACCAGGGGATCTGTTAATCGAGCTGGCCCTGCCCAATCCAAACCCTTACGTTCTGCAGGTGGAGATAAAGTCCCTGTCGTGCACATAAGAAGTATGCTGGGGAAGACAGTCTGGGTTACTCCTGCCTCTGGCAAGGGAAAACCCATCCGTGGGATTGCTTTTGCTCAAGGATCTGGGTGCACCTGGTAGGTAATGCGAAAGGATGGGGAAGTGTGGTGTATACCTCAAGGGGATTTAATTTTGGGTGAAAATAGCCAATGAACTGAATTGTATGATGTTAATTGTGATATGATATTGTATATCATCATTATTTCTGTGGTTGCTATAGCAGTAAAATCACCCAGATTAATGAAGAATGAACTAACTCCAATGAAACCGAGCAAAGTGCGACGATGATAGAACCGGATGAGAGCAGCAATACTGAAATCAGAACTGGCTTCAGGATGCAACAGTCCAATGCCACACATCATCTCTACTGCCCTGAAGGACTGTTATGACAGATGGAGCCCAAAGCCATGGACTAAATGAACTCAATGGATATTTTAGAGGGATGGCCCATAGACTAAGGGAATGATATCTCTCTCTGTGTGTGTATATATATATATATAAAAAGACAAGAAAGGTGGTGGTGATTAATTGGAATGTATTGAAAAAAAAATGTGAGACCTAGGCATTACGTAAATGGTATAGAATAAGGGGTGGATACTGTCCTGGTTTTGGCTGGGATAGGGTTAAATTTCTTCCTAGTGCTGTGTTTTGGATTTAGTACGAGGAGAATGTTGATAACACACTGATGTTTTCAGTTGTTGCTAAGTGCCCTCCTAGTCCAAGGACAGCTCCCGTGCCTACTGACTGAGCTAGGTACACGAGATGGGAGGGAACATAATCAGGACAGCCAGCCCAGCTGGCCAATGGGGTATTCCATACCATGTGACGTCATGCTCAGTATATGAAGGGTAGGCGTGATCCAGGAAGTACCGATCGCTACTTGGTTATCGGTCAGCGTGGGTGGTGAGCAATTGCATTGTGCATCACTCATTTTGTATATTCTATCATTATTATTATTATTTTCTCTTTTCTGTTCTATGAAACTGTCTTTATCTCAGCCCACGAGTTTTTCTCACTCTTACCCTTCCGATTCTCTCCCCATCCCACCGGGTAGGGGGAGTGAGCGAGCGGCTGCGTGGGGTTTGGCTGCCTGCCAGGTTAAACCACGACACACAGTGATGTTTCAGTTGTTGCTAAGTAGTGCTTGCACTGGTCAAGGACTTTTCAGCTTCCCACACTCTGCTGGGTATGCAAGGGGCTGTGGGGGAGCGTAGCCAGGACAGCTGACTCAGCTGGCCAATGGGGTATTCCATACCATGTGACATCATGCTCAGTATATAAACTAGGAGGCGTGGTTCAGGAAGCAGCGATCGGGGCTTGGGGACTGGTTGGGCATCAGTCGGCAGGTGGTGAGCAGTTGTATCGTGCATCACTTGCTTTGTATATTCTATTGTTCTTGTTATTGCTACTACTACTGTTTTACTTTGTTTTTATTTCAATTATTAAACTGTTTTTATCTCAACCCATGAGTTTTCTCACTTTTGCCCTCCCAGTTCTCTCCCCCATCCCACTGGAGCGGGGGGAGTGAGCAAGCAGCTGCGTGGTGTTTAGTTGCTGGCTGGGGTTAAACCACAACAGAGTGGCAGTACGCTACCCAGTTCGGATACCTGCAGCCTGGCAAAGTTGGGGTGGTGGGTAAGAGGAACTTGGGTGTATGGCATGCACCAGCTATGGTAGTGTGCTCGGAGCTGCTTGGTGTGGAGAAGACTTGCACTTTGCTTCTTAGAAACCATTGCTCAGAGCTGCCTTCGAGCCAACGGGCAAGTGGGAGTTGTAGAAATGCTGCTTTACTTGGAATACTTCTTCCAGCACAAAACCCAGGAGGATGGCTGTCTTATATGGCCAGGGTTACTGGTGCTCACCTGTTTTACCAGAGGATAGGCTTCCTGAATAGCTCCCTTGCACTTCTTGTTTCAGGCCCGGTCACGGCTTCATCTCTACTTGCAAAAATCCTAGCGATTGATGGAATCCTGCTCCCTCCTTGAAAGTAGCCATAGCACCCGTCAGTGCAGGGAGCAAACATCTTAGAGACTCATCAACCTTTTCACAGTCAGAAGAAAGAGAGTGGGGCCAGTGCGAACCAAGCAATGAAAGAAACAGTTCGTAAATCAGATTTAAATTCTTTTAGCATATTTACTACTGTAAATGCACAGAAGAGTCTCATATTAGGTGAAGCTGTGTCCAAGATGGAAATGTCATTCAACAAAGGGAAATGAGAAGGTGGTCATTTCAGAAAGTATCACACACAGAGAGGAAATTCTGCAGTTTAATGACAGGTAAGAATAGATAGTACAAATTCACAATCAATCAAGCATAATGATTTTTAACACCCAGCTCCGTTTTTCCAGGAATACTATTTATAAAGTACAGAACTGTAAAGGTTTTCTATCTCAGCACTCTCATTAAAAATAGCACTTTATACTGACAGCTTTCCGTAATCATTGCAAAGTCCCAGAAGATGTTTTTAATAGAAGCTTTCCTTTACCAAGCAGCCTTTGCTTCGTATCAGCTGTCAGAGAATGACTAAGACCCTTTTGTAAAACAGACATGCCTGATTTTAAACAAACCCACAGCTCAGCAATGCAAGACAACACACTCACTGTTGCTGAGGAGAGAAATTATTTTAAATCAGCTTCCTTGTTCCTCCCTAGAATCAACTGCTGTTGATTGAAGCATGCTGTGCCACAAACGCTAACAGTCACCATAACTTAAGGATATAAAGTTATGTTTTGATGTTGCAACTACAAACACAACTCCTTTTTTGGTAGTTTTTTCTTTAACGAATACTAAAGCCAACTCTGCTCAGGATCGGCTTGGGACCGTGTTATACGGGTGCACAAACACACTGTGATTAACAGGATATTACCAGTTTCTGGTTTGCAGAGCTGCCGTCAGTCTCGTGTCTCCTTTTTTGCAAACTTGTGCTTCCACGGGGCTAGAGCAGCGCCAGTCCCTCAAGGCGGCTCTTTCTTTACGTATGTTGCTGAGCCCACACAGCCAGGGAGAGGGCCAGCGTCATTAAGGATGCTGGTAAAATGAAAGACTCTGCAGTGTCTGGTGACTGTATCAGCAGCTGTTGTTTAAAAGGAAGAAATGGCTTGGGGCTCTTCCTATAGTACTGGAAAGTTGGCAGCCTTTTCTCTGTCTTACTTCTCGAGCTGTCTCACTAGACCCACGTGTAGAACAAGGGACGACGCACTTCCAGAAATCTGGCTTGGCCCACAGCTGCAAAAATAATTCCTCTATTCCATACTACTACAAACAAACAGGTGAAAATAGATAATACTTCCTAATCAGAAAACTTTGCAGGGCAGTTGAAAAAACGTTAGCTCAGACTCAAGTGAGTTTACTTGCACATATACTGTCCGTGTTCAACTTGGAAGTGGCTGGGAAAGACTGTGGTGCAGTTTCCAAGCCTGTAAAACGTGATGCACAGTTGCAGCCACTGCAGTACTGTTTTTTTCCAGTGGAGTCAACATGGTATTCAAGATAATAGCGCTCTGTTTAGGCAGTTGTTCAACTACCCTACACGTTAGTGGCACTCTCTCAGACAAATATTGAGGATATAAACAGCATTCAGATAAGCTGTAGAACACTTGATATAAAAATGCATTGAAGAAAGACATAAGCTTGATTTAGGCTTGAGTATTTGTTCAAAAATGAAGCACACAATGACCTGCTAAGTCATGTAAGGAAGAAGAACAGTAAAAAAATTTTGAAGGGACAAACAAGCCTTTGACAGCTGACTTCAGACTGAAATGAACTTCCTGCTCATTCAGGTAGGTGCGACATTTTTAGGCAAGGTCCATCCAACTTTTTGCCAGTTGTATGTATAAGCTGTACAGTAAATCAGCTGCCAGCACATGACTTTCATGAAGGAAAAATGATGGATAATGTGTAGAAATTAGGGTATATACAGTATATTGCTTTTCAAATAAATAACAATCACTCCATCAGTAATTCATATAATCAGTGTGTCTGTAACAGGGCACTTTATGAGCATGCCAGAGATACTCCATGGAAATAGGAACAATTCCAAGACTGCCAGGTCAGTACTTTGCCACTACTACCTGTACAGTTCTGGTTTAAAAAAAAAAAGAAAATCCTAGGAAAGAGAAAGACAAAATCTTCCAGGAGCAAGAAACAGTAATTTGATCAGTGTTAAGGCAGCATGTGGGAAGAAGGCAGCTAAAGGTGCTTGCTGGAGAGAAACTACAGCTAGGGATCAGTGAGCAGATGGCTCCTTCCACCAATCCTTGCAGTGAAGCTGAGCAGTCAGTCTCTTCCTACTGCTGCCATGACACTTCTCTGTGCATACCACCAAGAGAGATGCTGTACCTAAGGAAACCTGGAGCAGAGTACGTCAGCAAGCAGAAAGTCAACACTTGCAAAGAACTGAAAGGTGCTTCCTTATTCTTATGGTGCCATAAGAATTTTTGATATTTATAAAAACTTAAAGAAAAAAAAAGAAAAACAAAGGACCCTGAGACTGAGACCATCTCCCCTCGTGGTTTTGTTGTAAGCCAACCAGCTTGTGGTGCCCACTGAAGGAAATGTTTTTTTTCAGGTCAATCGATCACTGCTGTGTGATGCTATTGAAGGGCTTTGTAGAGGAGCAGGAAAGAGCATGGAGGGAATGCGAACCGTGAAAGCGTACTGCTGCTTTGGCTGTGAAGATGCATGTGCGCAGCCATAGAGCTTGAATGGATCCATGGTGCTGCTGCAGCTGGCAATCTGACAAGTTCCCTCCTGAGTGGAGTGAGGCACCTGGGACATGACCTGCTCCAGGGTCACATAAGGAATCAAGAGAGCTGCTGGGACTGATGATCCCACTCCCTTGCCATTGGCTTTAGTGCATACAGCGCTCTTAATTTCCTTGAGTCAATGAGCTAGACAAGGATGGTGCCAACTGCAATGTTGGAAAGTAAAGGCCTCAAAGCAGTGAAGCAGATGTTGTACCAACACCTTCTGAATACCCTTAAATTTCTTCCAGTCTTCCTGCTTTCATTAAATTTGTATCTTCTTTTCTCCACCTTTCCAACAGCAGTTCAGTAACCAGCAAAACGGCTGCCACCTCATTTCTTTGGTCTTAGCTACTGGAACTTAGCTGGTAAACAGAGGAACTCTTCATTCCTCTTCAATCATGTCAATGCAATGTGCCAAGTGCAAATTGTTAATCTAAGTGTATTTCAAATCACTTCAAAAGCATGAAGAAGGTGCAACTCCTTCCACTTTACAGACACAGGGAGAGATTAAGCATTGTGCAGGAGACTCCGCTTTGATTTTTAGCAGAGTTCAGGATAAAATCCAATGTACTGGATCCCACGTCTTCTGCTATAACTGTGGTGCTTCTTGGGCTTTTTCTAGAGTAGGGACTTAGAAGTGCGTGAGAAGGATGTGTGAGATAATGAATTGTAATTAAAATCCAGTGTAAATCTAGTGTACGCTTAACACCTGCTCCTTTCATTGAACTTGAGCATGAAAAAAGCATTCTCAAAGATGAGTGAAAGGAAGTGTAATGTAGAAAAGCAAACAAAAGTGGGATGCTTCTTTACAGATACTATTCACAGCAATTTGAAAACCACCAAATGACTGTGGAACCCGCATCTCATTTCAAGAAGTGACTGGAGGATCTCCCACAGGAGGGCAGTGAGGCAGCACCTACTGACCATCAGTGGGACTTAGGCTCCTACCTGTCTTTGGGGTTCTGAAAAATAATTATACCCAGTGAGTCACTGAATAAGAGCTCCCATCCCAGGAGGTTTCAGGATGTACATTTTCTTTTAGCGAGATTCTAGCATAATGTAGACTCCATTTTTTGGTCCAAGTGTGGCTTTTGATTTCAGCTGCAAAGGAATCTGAAAGAAAAAAGAGCATCTTATGTACAGTTGTATGTCTTTGTTTATGTGTGTAAAACACCCCCACATACAGACAGACATTTTTGCTGGGGGACCAATTCATACCAGGATTACTGTGGAAGCTGTAAAGTACTTGTTTTACAGTCAGCTGTGGTAGTATAATATTAAATAGAATTTACAGCCAGAGGCTGACGCAGTGGTTGCCCGGGTATATTGTAGATCTGAACAGAAAGAAATTAACTCTGTAAACTCTAGAGCTGCTGAGTAAGTGCCAGATGCCATATATATAGCAATAGGCATCTACTAAAATGCTGAGATGTACACCCATTCTCACCCTGTATAAATCAAGATATTTTGACTGCGGTGTTGCTACACTTCTCTCCACTAAGGCAGGGGTGTGTAACTGTTTGTTTTGTTGGAAAAATCATAAAGGTTAAAACACATTTTGATTAAAACATTCAGTCCAGGCCTCTTATTGCTCCTTATTTATGGAAGTGGCTCTAGCAATTTTCTCAGATGAAGAGAAAGTCACAAAGGGGAGTAAGCCATCCTCTAGGACACACTGTCAACTCACTGAAGTTGGCAAGTGTGGCCTTCAAGCTTCTGCATGTACAAACCTCAGTCTCTGGGCAGATCTTAAATTGAAACTTCTGCAAAATCCTCAGCAGAGTCATTTTTGTCTCCAGCAAACCCATTTTCATGCCAATGCAGCCACGGGGTCCTGCCCCAAAGGGTAGGTATGCAAAGGGATGTCGTTCCTTCTTAGCCTCCTCTGTAAACCTAGAAGGTGCAGAGATGGAAACCCGTTCAAGAAATGCTTTTTGCTCCTGATTCCACATTTTCATTTACATCTCAAAAGGTGCATATTTCAATTGGTCTTAATGGACAGGTCAAGGGGACTATTGACAGATTATGTCTTGATGGGTCTGACACTCTTAAGTAAACAGATAATTGATTTATGGCCATCAGCCTTTGTCAGCTGATGATTCCAGGAAAGGACAGACAGACATTAGTATTACTTTCAATCTATCTTTAATGAATTGCCTTCATCTGATGACCACACTCAGAAGAATGGTAACTTCAGGTGCGGACATGCTACTGTGTAGACCTTTGCGTGAATGAGGGAGAGATTACAGCTAAGAGGAAATTAATGGGCTGCAATGTGAAGTAACTAGAATTAGCAACAGCGCTTCCCTGCTGTGCACTGCAGATGCGGATCAACAGGAATTTCTCTTTGAAGCTTGCAAGGGGAGGTGAAATCTCATGGGATTGGACAGGCCATGGCAGACAGTTATTACAATTCAGTACAGCCCTTCTTTCTGCTCTTGGCCCAAAGAGACCAGGTTCCCAGTTGGGAAACATTGAAATTGCAGGCAGTTCTGTTCTTGGAGCTGAAGTACCTCAGTCTGATTGGAAAGACTGATTAATGTGGCAGTCCGTATGCAGATCTGCATCAACTAGCTAGCTTTAACACACTTGATCAACCCATTAGAAATGAGCCTTTTTTTTTTCTTTTCTTTTCTTTTTTTTTTTTTCACAAGGAAGGAAACAAAATTCCTATTCGAACAGCAGTCCAAAGGAAAAAAAAGTAAAATCTCTTTGCCAGCATCTGCAAAGATGGATGTATACTGGACAGAGTATGTACAGACAAGAGTACAGAGTACAAGTCAGTACAAGTTATTAGGGTGTCCTGGTTTCAGCTGGGATAGGGTTAAATTTCTTCCTAGTGCTGTGTTTTGGATTTAGTAGGAGGAGAATGTTGATAACACACTGATGTTTTCAGTTGTTGCTAAGTGCCCTCCTAGTCCAAGGACAGCTCCCGTGCCTACTGACTGAGCTAGGTACACGAGATGGGAGGGAACATAATCAGGACAGCCAGCCCAGCTGGCCAACGGGGTATTCCATACCATGTGACGTCGTGCTCAGTATATGAATGGTAGGCGTGATCCAGGAAGTAGCGATCGCTACTTGGTTATCGGTCAGCGCGAGTGGTGAGCAATTGCATTGTGCATCACTCATTTTGTATATTCTATCATTATTATTATTATTTTCTCTTTTCTGTTCTATGAAACTGTCTTTATCTCAGCCCAAGAGTTTTTCTTACTCTCACCCTTAGATTCTCTCCCCGTCCCACCGGGTAGGGGGAGTGAGCGAGCAGCTGCATGGGGTTTGGCTGCCTGCCAGGTTAAACCACGTCAGTCAATGCATAATCAACAAGGTGGGGCTCATCCTGGCCTGCGCTGAGTCACTGATCACAGTTGTTCCTTAAAATAAGCAAGCCCGTTCACTGGTGGCATTACCCTGGAAATCTACATAGTCCTCCCATGTCATAAGGTATTTGGAGCTGTTCTAGTAGTACAGAACTACTTTTCCAGTTCTATATGTGGATAAAGGTTCTGTTCTTCATGTATAGGGTCATTCCTGAAAATCTCTCATCTGTTCGGATACAGTTTGCAAGAACTTCAGACTGCTAAGGCCCAGAGAACTCATGCAGGATAGAAAGTGATGAGAGGTAATACAGGATATTTTGAGGTTTGGAAAAAAATAATATTATGTATTTCCACTAACACCATCCCCATGTTTAGATATCCTTAATAAAATTGGGATGCTACTGCAGAAGGTACTATAGAAGCCCATAATTTGTGATTGAAGGACCATTAACTCATTAACTAACTGAGCACTGTTGCATATCCCATGCAAACATGTTAATGCAATTCTTGCCTTGCTCACCCCCATATATCATTCTGGTAAATTTAAAGTCTCCCTTGTATTATTCCTGAGGCAGATTTCAAAACAAAATATTAGGGGACAAAAGACTGTAGCTGAATTAATTTATTTTTTGTTAAGCTCTTATTTTATAATTCTAACTAACATTACCAACTGATACAAGCTGAGGAGAGTGTTGGTAATTATGCTTCATTCCCCAGGGAAATTTCAAAAGGGAATTCATCTCAGATACATTACAAACAGCACCGTATGAGTCAAGGGGACCGCAGCCCCCACTATCCATTTTACCCTGTAATGCACTTTCATGCTACTGTTAAAGTGGTGAATAAACAATTAAGACAGCATTTCTAGATAAGCACTGCTAAAAAAAACCCCCAGACTTCCAGTTATTGCTAAGATTCCTCCCCAACAAAAGCTCTAGGCCTCTCTGACCCTGGCACTGCTCTTCTTCATGGCCTAAGGTGCCTGATAGGGCATATGCCAAGATTTGCTCCAGAAGGAGCATTGGGCAAACCCACCTACACCATACATGTGTTGGTTCTGGGCTGCCTTTATCACACCCAGTTGTTTATGCACCTTTTTTCTTAGTAGATTTTTCAACGTAGTGGTAGCTTAAAATGCAGCTGCCCACAGAACAGCTTAAAATATTGCTGCCCACAAAACAAAATTGTGCTTCCACACAGCACTGCATCAGCTGAAATTCTCCCTGAAAGGTCAACTCAGCATCTGTAAGATAGGGCAGAGTACAGAAACACAACTTGACAGTCCCCCCCTCCAGCTGAACAGAATAAATGCTTCATGTGAAAATATGTCTTGCCAAGCAGTGCTAAGAACCCAGGATCCTAACTTATGGACAGAGAGCAAATTCCCAGTGGGAGATGGGATAGGTTCCCCACTCCAGTGTACCCACATCGTTACAACATCTCAGGTGAAAGGGCTGCTCTAAACCAGCCAGGAGCTGGATGAGTTTCCTGGGTAGCTCCACACCATTGAATATGCTATCTCACTTCAGAATTTCTCCATCCAGAGGTGACACTATTTGCAGCATCTGATCTGGAAACAGGTCTGAAAACCTGTGCCACATTTCAACCTTGACCAGACCTTGCACCTTCTGTGGGATGCGCCACTATCACCGTTTGCCTAATTTGGTAGAAGTAACATATGTTATAATCTAAATTAAACTGTGCTCCTCTTGGTGGAAATACTGCTTCGGGTGAATAGTGGGTGACGGTGGCTGTGAAGGACAGCAGGATCTGGTGTCTCCACTGGACAGGCTGGAGTTCTGTGCCCACCCTAACGCGTGAAACAGCATTTAAGGCAGGCCTTTGGTCTAAACAGGCCCAAATAAGGACTCCAACCTAAGAATGGAAAGCACTACTCCACATACCTCTCAGGAATGAACTTCTCAGGCTCTGGCCAGAACTCAGGGTTGTGGTGGAGATGTCCAACTGCGGTTTCAATGACAGCCCCAGCTGGAATACGCTGCCCCAGCACTACACAGTCTTTAGCTGCTTCCCGAGTGAACCTGCAACAGTAAGTGTCATGTATCCCAGATGATTAATAAAGGTAAAAATACAGCAGGAGGGAACCATAAAAGTCAATCTCTTCAGCTGGACTGACCCCGCAATTTCGGGAGTAACACTTTCCCAGTAGATAAATACAGCAACCGTTGCTGATGCTAGTGTCTTCTCAAGTTACAATCATCTCCACCTAGAAGCACACAGCTCCAGCCCAGCTGGCTAACTTTTGCCCTTTTCACAGTAAAGGATGTCTGGTTGCTTATGGTTTTCCAAAACATTAACTGTTAAACTGCAATTTTGCTGCTAATGTTGGTTTTAGACTCATTTTTTATGAAAACTGCAGATGAAATGTGTCAGTCATCTCTAATAACAGGCAGAAAGAGTATGCTGGTTTGTCTTTGGAAAAAATTAAATTAAATATAGGTTTTGAGTTTATTTATTTGAGAAGCTCCTTCACATTGGGACAGCACCTGAAACTTAGCAAGGGATGGTTTTAATGTTAGGTCTAAGTGTTCTGCTGCTGCTGCTACAAAAATACAACCAATTCACAAGCCTTGGAAAACTGCAGCTCACGTATACTCATCAAAGATAGGCATGACGTTAGCAACGAAACTCTCCAGTTTCCTCCCACCCTGTGGTGACAGGTGACAGAGTTGGACTGTCCTTAGGAACCTCATCATGACAGTAAGACTGAGAAAAGCCACCTGCCAAAGCCGAGCTTGGGTCTGTAAACCTTGTAAAAACCCGGTGGGTGGCTGTGCATCTGTGGTGGCAGATCCTGATCTAGATCTTTTAGTGCTTGGGTGGTCACTACAGACCTCAAACCAGCCCGGACCCAGGCGGGTGCCCTGCTGTCTCAGCCTAGGAGCTATTCCCCAGCACCAGCTGGGAGCACAAGGGCGAGACAATGTGCAGGAGCTCCCATTGCTGCTCCCCGCGCTGTGCCTAAAAAGTTGAACAAAGATTTCAGTTTCAGGACTGTCAGTCTGGTATCATTACAGGAACACATTCTTTCCATGCTGACACCCATCTCTCACTTTCTCATAGACAAATAAATAACCGAGGCTCCAAACCCGGAACAAAACACTGGCATGCTAAAAAACACATTGACAAGGTGTCCTTTTCATCCTCACATGAATTTGGTGACAGTGGAAACATGAGTTCTGTGGAAGAAAGTTCTCTGGCTAATAAATTAATTTTTTAAAAAAAACCCTCATGTTATAACAAGCTTGGCTGCTACTGGATTTTCCCCTAACTCGGCATTATCCTTGTCATAGGCAACTAGCATCTTTCCGAGGCGCTGGGCTGTCCTATCCATTCCACATCCATCAGAGTAAAAGCCGGATCAATAAACACCACCGACAATGCCAATCGAAATTTCGGAACAACCTTGCTCCATTCTCATTCTGTTTCCCATCTGACAAACATTGATTGTTTTCCAGTGTTTCAGCTGAAATGCAAAGATCCCTGACGCTTTAACTGGCAAAACGATTTCCACTTGTATACCATGTATAACATAGGAAAGCCCAGTCATCTCATCCAGGAGAAAGTATCTTTGACATTTACTGTGAACAATCCTGCAGATGTCCATTGAAAAATCTTGACTTCAGATCTTTGTGAACATATAAAAGAGAATACGATTTTAAACTTTTTTATTTTAAGGTGCTTGCAATCATGGGGTAAATTTTTCAAAGGTTCTCACACCAAGCTCAGCTTTGGCTCCTTTCCAGTCATCTGAAATTTTCCCCTGGCTTCACGAGAAGCAGTGCAACAGGCTGACCTCTTCGAAAAGTTCCATTCTTAACATTTGCATTTATGCTTGTGATAATAACTTGGAAATTTGACAATCAGATAGCTTTCTAATTTCCTTCCCCCTTGTTTTCAGTTCATCAATGTAACAACTCAGTAAAATTAGTCTTGTGTGAATTGGGGCAAAACTTTCAAAATTGAATGGATGTAGCTATTAGCTTAGCTGTATTAGTATAACACAGTACTAAGTGCAAAACAGTATGGGTCCTAGTTAAACACACATGTAAAATACAGCTTTCTGAATGTGCAACCCTTCCACAGATCAGGGCCTTAATGACCAGCAGGGTAACTCATCCACCAGCCAACAGGCTGGGATAGGTCTTTGCTGTGTATCCCCGAAGCCTGAGGCATATGGAAGCACCAGCTTCTGGCTTTCTAAGGCCAGTCCTGCTGCAAAATGGCTCCATCCTCTAACCTTAGGGGATGCAAAGAATGGTGAGGAAGCAATCTTGGCCAATCCATTGTAAAAGACTGCTTTAGAAATACCAGTATTAGCCAGTTTTCCTTCAATAGGCCGCATTATACCTTTCAAATGCACAAGCAGTATTGATGTTGGCACAGAGACCAAGGGCACATTCGTCTTCCAACAGCAGATTTCCATTTTATAGAGCTAGGGATCTACTCTGTGGAATCAGAAGGGGAAAGAAAAAAGATGATACCTGAAGGCAGGTGGGTACATGCGCAATGTCTCTGCAATCACCATGTCCAGATAAGGGAGTTCTTGTACATTTTGGTAATCAGGGACCATCTGAAAAGCCAGGAAGAAAGGAACAATTACATTTTCTCACATTTAAGTGCCAAACTCATCTCAAATTAGCTTTTAAATCATCTATTTTTTACTGGGCATTTTTCCTGTAGAAGAACTCGATGTCTCATCTAAAACAGTAAATGATAAAATTATACAAAAATGTGGGCAGTAATTAAATGTGTGTATAACATTCCTTTCATCATCAAAACACTTTGGTCCACAGCCCAGCTGAAGATATAATAATAAATCAACTTGCTAGGAAGTATTAAAAACAGGGCATTACAGACCGCATTAATAGCTACAACAGAGCTATTGTATTATACATGCACTAAAATCTGCACAGGACCATTGTTTCTTCCCAAAGACGGGAGCGTGGCAGACCAGGAGCACTTTGTTCCCAAGAAACAGCAAGTCCTTCAGTTATTCTTGCTGATGTTGGAGCGAACCCTTTGCCCTTTCCCAGTTATAGAAATAAAGCAAGTGCTAGTGCTGTGAAGTCTGTGGAGGGGTGGGAGACGGCACCGGAAGAAACCGGCACCCCGATAAGGAACAGAACACAGCAGCGAATTGTTCTGCTGAGTAGAGGGTGCTGAGGTACAGCTCAAATCCCACCGGGCAGGATTGCAATACTGCCTGGGGAGAGAAGCCTGCTTCCTCCCGTGACCACCCCTTGGGTAATGCTGCTTAATTTTGCATGGCGGGCAATGCCTGAGCCCACATATTCATAAGTCTACAAAACCACCCGGCCCTTGACGAGGAGTGGTGGGCACTAAAACCCAAACAGGGCTGTAGCTCAGAAGACTTTGGCCTCTGACAGGCAGCAGACAGCAAGAGACACCAAACCGCGGACGACCACCAGTAGCAGTGACACAACTCAGTGCATGGACGAACAGATAATTTCTCCCACTGTTACCTTCCTTGGAAAAAGGACATTTTCCCTGTCTTATTCAGTGCTCTCAGCAGAGGGCAGCCAAAGTACATCTAATAACCTCGTCAGGAAAGCAGAGTTTTGTTTTAAATTAGAGCATCTCCTAAAGACTGACACAGAGTAAATTGGAGAAAAGCACAGACGTCAGACTAGGCTAAACCTTTTATGAAGATTTGGGGCCCCTGCCGTTCACAAAGGGGACTGGATTCCATCCTTCCTTTATTTACTACAGCACTTTTCATGTATAATGCATATTTTATTGAATTTTCATGCAAAAACATATGGTACATACTGAAAATACTAAGCAGCGAACAACTCCAGATGGTATGCAGAAAAGGCGTACAATAGAACGAGGATACCTTGCTGGATTAGGGTATTCCACTTATTCAGCACTAAGCCACCATGCACCATTTCACATTAACTGATCTTTTCTAGGAAGGAAATAGATACATTCTATTATCCCCATTTTTTGGCTCAGGAAAAAGCAAAACCAAAGAAAGTAATTTGCACAGGCTGAGCAGAACCAGTGTGTCTGCGCCTCTCTTAGGGAAAAAGATGCAACTCAGCTTGTCAATAGATGAAGTATTTTGTCAGTATATGTCAAATATTATCAATACAGGAAGCATAGACTGCACTGACACCCTTCCAATGTTGCTTTTATATTGCAGTAGTGGCTACTAACTCAAACCTTTGGCTTTGGTCGATGGTTATCAGACAAAGGACTAGGAGACGAAAAGCCACAAACGGCAGCAATGTCATGAGAACCATGGCTGAAGGCTGTGCGAGGAGCTGTGCCCCAATAATTTGAATAGCTAAAACCAAAGACAGGAGGATGATTTTTATCATCCTTGTTTTGCAGAAAGGGATCCGAGGGCTACCTGATTTCAGACAGGAAATCAGTAGCAGAGGCTGGAAATGAACTGTGATCAGATTCAAATTTCAGGCCTTCGTGGCAAACCTACCCTTCTCCATAACCACATAGGTGCTCCATGCTTTGATGCAAATGCATGCTGTGGTCTGCATTCATTTTTTTCCCCTGCTGATTTTGTATCTCTCTTTCAGAACTTTCCTCTGTCCTTTCTATACTGCTCTCCTGCATCTCTTTGAATTCTGGGTCAGCATCTGAGTCCCGTCCCTGCAATCCCTCCTGATTTCATGGCCGGGCTGGCTGAGGGAGGAGTTCAGGCTCAGAGTAAATGAGTGGTGGAGCCAAGAGCACACCGTGATGTGTTCGATTCTCTGAGCCATGGTCTTTCCACTGGGCCTTCCTGTCTCTCTCATAATCCCTCTACTTACTTCTGGAGTCAATAATTAAGATAATTATATGGTAACCTGATATAATAAGTAGCCACTAAATCAAACCATACATCAACAAATAATATAACACTAAATTATGGGAGCTTTGATTTGCTCTTTCAAATAGCTTCTATACCTTCAGGGGATTAGCAGTTCAGAAAACAAAACAAAGGTGAAAAACTAGCTGATTTGCCTTAGAAGAATATTCCTTTTGCTTACATAAAGAAAAAGGGGTCGGTCAAATGGCAGCACAGTGAACTCTGCTATCGTGAGCATGGCAGACACATCAGTCATTTCCTACATCTGATGCAACTTAATTATTGGCACTTCCACGCTTTTAGCATCAAAGTAGCTGGACCTAATTTAGTAGTTGTTTGCAAGGTCTGACCCAGGGCTGCGTAAAGTACACACCAGCCAAGTATCTCTATTTAGGAAGGACCGTTTGCTGCTTTTTTTTCCCTTTCAAAGAAAATATTTTCCATTTGTTTTTCCACTCCCTCTCTCCAAAATATTCTTTTAGCCAAGCACATTTCAAAGGAACTTAAATATGCTTTTCTCCCTAAATGTCCCTATTTATATCTTTCAAATGCTGGCAGGTTTGCTGGGGTGGGGGGTGGTGGTGTGCAAAGATGCCACTTTAACCCCCTGCAAAAAAAAAAGTCTACATCGTCTCTTACTCAAGATTGGGTGCTTTTTCATTAAGAAAGAGATTCCTTTCTGTAACAAGTAGAGATGTGGGGGGGAGAAAGGAGACACCACACTGCATGTAATAAAACGTCCTATATTTTAATTTTGCAGCCACTGCTTTGCACAGCGGTTTGTCTTATTCTTTGCACAGCCTTGTAGTATCTTGTCCTGTTGACGTGGAAGTGAAATGGCCATGTAACATCTTGTGGCATTTCTCTGCATGCACGCTTCCCCAGTTTGATTTCCGGAGGTGTGGTGGTACACCCTGACCCATCCCAGATCATTCAATCACTTCTGAGGTCCAGAAAGCACCTAGTTTGGCCACAAACTCTCCTTTATGACTAACAGCAAATCTCAGGCCTCTATATCTTAGAAAAAGATGGGAAATTAATTCTTCACCCCACAGAGTACCCTGAGGTGAAATACCAGCAGTGATTATAAAATTGCCTATGTGCTACAAGGATGATTCGTGTTTTAATCCCTATATAAATTCTAAGAGAGATAACTGCCTTCAGATCCACCTCTGCTTTTCAGTATTGGCTTTAGCATTTTCTAGGCAGGCAAACCTATTTTTTGCCACCACCCTCAGTTAACTTTTAATTCCTCAATGAACACCAAGGGAATCCAAGTGCTGACAGGAGAGGTCTCGCCAATCTTTCTGCTGCAGTTTGAGATGTTACTGTTCCCAGTTGCTCGCTCCTCGTTGCTGGCTGTGGTTAGCGTCACCACAGCCAAGTCAGCAGAAGGGAACATATGCCTGCACCTCACTTGCTTCCGTATAACGTCCAGCATGAACCCATCTTCAGCGACAGTTTAAGACAAGATACTAACTTTTCCCCAAAGTAGCTGCCGAGTGAGGCACAGATCCTCCTCTACCACCTCTGTTTTGGGAATGGTAATCCAAGTACACATCAGTGAATAAAAGATTTCCACTTCTCCTATTGGTCATGGTCTGGTGGTGCTCAGCAGCCAGAAATGAAAAAAATCAGAGAAAATTTTGTGTAGCTGACAGAATGTGACGTGCACCTGAAATTGATTTGGAAGCAGCGAAGGCTGCAGAGACCACATTCCTCATAACTAGCGCTGCTGAGTCATGGCCCGAGACTGAACCGGCTGCAGTTTCTGAGAAATTGCAATCCAAATCAAATGCCTCATGGGCAGGTGTGACTGTGACAAAGTCCATGACAGAGAGATGACGTGCAGATCTGCTTCAGTGCAGATGCAGATCCATGAGTTATCTGTGTATGCTTAGCTACACAGCCCACATCGGCACTCCCCCAAAACGTAGACTTTGGATAGCAATAGGATAGGAGGTCGTGAGTCAACAACAAGCCAGCATCATCGTCAGTGACTCTCACCCACCTCCCTTTCAAATTGCCAAAAGAGCTATTCTGACCATTGCCATAGGTAGGATTCACATACGGGTCAACAATGTTTCTTGATCAAATGGATCAAAAGCTGCCAAGAGATCAAAGAATCTGCTTGGGGTTTTGACCTCTCTTTGGTCACCTCTAGGAGCTGCTTGTCCCCTAACAGAACTAGAGCCTGTGTGCCACGCTTAGCCTGGGAGAAGGGGAAGAAATGCAAGAATACTATGTCAAGTTAGAGTTGTCCCACGACAACCTTTCTAACAACCGTATCAAGAAAGGAAAGGTTAGAGGCAGGACAGCACTCAAGATGCAGATCAATGAAAAAAAGGGGTGGGTGGTTCAACAGGCGCCTATCTTTAACTGGCTTAAAGAAAGCTTGCCTCATGTTTTACCACTTCCACAGCAACATGCTGGAATACCTGTAAAGCATCAAACTAAAAAAACCTCCCTACAATGTCAGGCAGCGAAATAAGGACGTGGTTGATGAAGTAAAATTTCTTGGCTTTATCCTCAGAACTTGGACCAAATACTAAAAAAAATGCTTAAGGCAGTCCTCATGCGATACTTACTGCAAAATCTCTCTCTCTGCTGTCTGCGATCCAGCCCGCACCTGCCAAGTGAGATGTCTCCCTGAGACATGGCACCAGGCAGAACCAGCCCTTGCCACTGGGGAAACAGGACCCTGAAGCTCCTGAGTCCCACTCGTCCCAGGAGGCAGGTCATGGCAGAAGGTGTTGTTTTAAGATACACTGCTAGAGAAGAGCCTACCTAAAAACACCAAGTGTCTGTTGGTCTTTTCTTCTGACAGAGGCCTACAGAAGGATATCTTCTAGCAAAGTATTCAGTTCTTGACTATAGAATTGAGAACAAGGTTCAGGAACGAAAAATAGGACAAGAAGCCTGATTTCCAGATTAAGATGCAGCAGCAAGAGGCTTCTTGAGCTGCCTAGCACCTCTCCTCTTGAATCCTTATGGCATGCCTTGGTAGCACTAAAGCCTCACCAGCAGCATTGTGCCTTCCCGCATGCTCTCAGAAATGAACATTAAAGCAAGTCCTCAGCTCCATTCCCTCATGCCTCTTTCCCCAGAAGCAAGCAAAGGCTATCCAAAACATGTACTCCCAAGTTTTCCCTTTACTTCTTCAGTCCACGTGGGTTACCTGCCACCTCTCTCATCTGCTTGGGTTGTCATTCAAATGGAAATGCAGCACGCAGCCTCTCACCCCCACCCTTGCTAGATGCTCACTGAGTTTGGGAGAGTTACTTTGTTCATTGAGGCACTTCCCAAGCTGCAGCAGCACTCAGTGCTTCAGACATCTCAAACAGACTCCTCCCGGCTCCTCCTAAAGACTGTGCGTGCCAAATAAATTCAGTATTACAGGTTTTTGGTCAAACCACCTGCCACTCACCCTCACACCTCCTCTATACTCCACCCTTCACGTTCCCCTCTCGCCGGGTCCATTGCCACGCAAGTCGCGTGAGCACAGGCAGAGGCAGGTGCCGATTCGCAGGGCAAGTTCAGAGGTGGTGGGAAACGCCGGTGCACCGGTTACGCACTGATAACCACATTACACGCAGACGTTGCAGCCAAATTCCCTCCGTTACTTTGGTGCATATCCACGCAGCTCCCTGGGGTTGTATCAGTGTTAGGGAGAGGAAAACGCGGTTCTAAGTACGTGCCCAATAGCGCTGGGGAAAGAGCCAGAAAGTATAAGGTTACACCAATGTCGACTCTCTTTAATGTTACTTTGCTTTTCGAACCCAAGACTTCAGCTCCTGACAGAAGACAGACCTGCACTACCTCCAGTAGCTTTCGCGGTGCTAAAACAAGGTCTTCGTAGCATCACTGTTCACAAGGAAACTTCCGTGAGATAAAAATACTTCCTGAAACTGTGTCCCAAAACCAAACAGATAAACGCAAAAGCTGCAACCAAAACAGTCAGAAATTCTCTTCCACCTACATTACTACTGACACATGGTGATCAGCAAGAACAGAACAAGTGCCATCAGGGAGAAGATCTGGGGAAAAAAAGGCAGGAAAAGAGAAGAAAATCACTAAGGAAATCCTTTATGAGGCAAGCTCCAAATGAAAAGAAAGGAGAAAAAAATCTGTTTCGATCTCGGTTTTGTATATTTGTCAACTCCACCTAGTCCCAGATTCCTGTGCCAAGAGAAGCGGGTGCCTTCAAATGAAAAGCAAATAAATAACTGGGAGTGAGACGGGGCACCTGGGGTGCTCTGCTGTCACGAAGGAAGGGGCAGGTCCCCAGTGTGCTGATAGTGCCCGGCCAGGCAGCTTTTAATACACAAGTACCCTCACTATACTATTTTTTTTTTTTACTTAGGTTTGGTGGGGAAGAGTAGTTCCTCTCCAGAAGTGGCTCCCTACCTGTACGCAATGCGTGCCTCGCTCCAGCTATTTGTGGATGTGATATAATCCCTGGCCGTGCATTGTAGCAGGCTAAGCCCATCACAGGCACAGAGACTGCCCGTTTCTCGCCTCCTTAAAAACCACTCAGCCCCCAGGAAATCCCCCCTTGGTTCTCTCCTCAGCCCACCGAGGCTCAAAAATCTCTCTTTCTACACTTGTCTGACACAATCAAAATTTCTACTTGGGTGGTAGAAATGCTGAATGGAGAAGGATCCCAGTGGGAGGGAGGCAAGGAGGAAATTAAACAGGAGAAAGGACTGCCAGAGGCCCAAAAGGCTGAGAAAGAGAATTATAAAACTGGGGTAGGTCTGTCCGAAGGGCATGTCACCAGTCCAAAGCACATTAAGCACTGAAGTTCGTGCAAGACTTAATCCTTCCTGCTATAGAAGTGTCCCTTGGTGGTTGCTGCAGATCTACAGGAATAAAGAGGAGGGATTTTTTTTCCCTCTCAGCAGACATTCATGGTATCACATAAGAGCCAGATGATTTAATTTAATCATTCCTGCTCCAGCTGGTATTTTCTGTATGGAGGTGACAGTGCTTTAAATTAGGGCCTTGCGTATAAAAGGCCCGTGTGTTTAGTTTAATCAAATGTTCATTTCCTCACGTTACGTTTATATTAAAAGGCATCAGCATGAATTTTCATGCTGCAAATAGAGGCTATCATATGGGCTATGTAGTGAGGTCCTCTACGGTCGTTCTTCATCTCTATGGCCTCGTAGGCTTGGCAGCCTTACGGACTGAGAGGTGACTCAGCCCCAGGCATGCAGTTTGGGGAAATATGCCCTGGAGAGCACAGTCCAACCTATGAGGCGAGCAGAGCTTTACACAAAACAAATTACTACGGTAATTCGCCCTTCTGCAGATACTTTAATATGGGCTTGAGCCAGTGCCTGCTTAAGTCATTGGCTTCAGCAGTTGCTGGATGAGACCTTTTCTGAATTAGTAAACAGGCAAACATTCACAGCAAAGAAACTGCAAGATTCTCCCATCACTCAGCGTAATTATTATTTGCTCTGACAAGGGCAGGTCAGTTTTAATACCATACAACATTTATGTAGTGCCTGATGCCTTGAAAACATTTTATGTACATTAGGTGCAGTACAACAATAATAAAACTTTGCCTTTCCATAGTTGCTTTTCCCCTGAGGCTCACGAAGCATTTAGCAAACATTAATTAGTTGGTCATCTTCCAAATGCATGTGTGAGGTGCTCCTGGTAAATGCTCCCTCCCTGTACACAAGGGGCCAGCAGAGGTGCTGAAGACTGAGGCCAACAATTTACAACCTTAAGAGTCGAGCACCCACAAACTCAAGCCTTCATAAGTAGCCTGATTTCTTTTTTCCAGCCTCAGTGTGACTCCTGTGAGTAAATAGGCAAATACTGCTCTGAATGCATAGACTTGAAATGACAAAAAAAGAAAGAAATCCCTTGTAGGACATTTAAATATGTCTTAAACAAAAAGGAGCTTTTTTTATTTTTAGCTGCCAAGATCATAACTCAGGGCTCAGCCTGTCCTTGAGAAACTGATGGTACTAAAAGTAGAGAAAGTAAAGAAGCTTTTCTGGTGTCAAAGCTCCAGTTCCTTGTTGCAGACTCCTGCACCTCCTGCCTTCTACAGGTTAAAATCTTAACCCTTCTCCCCTTACTTTCCCCATAGCGAAGGATCAGAGCTGAAGGGAGAAATAATTTTCTAATATATGGCTTAAAACTGATGAGCAGTGTGAAGCCTTGGACCAGAGAAGCGCTGGTACGTCCCACCTGCGTGGCAACTCTTGACCTCCACCTCCCTTTTCTCCCTGTCCAGACAGCGCTGGCAAACTTTCCTAAGTTTCCTGTTCTGTGTCACTGCCACTTGCTGCCTCATTTCTTGACTGACAATGTGGCTTATGCCATGTCCAGTCCTAGCTCCAAATTTTAGCGTATGTCCTTTCTATAAGACATGAGGGAAAAGTCTGTTTCTGTTGAAACTTCTCGCATTTTAGCTGAAAACATGAAAGATGGACAAATAAAGGGGAAAAGCCTTTTTTCTGACCAAAGCTATGCAATGCCTTTTCCTCTTCTGCTCCCTCTGGAAAGTGCTGACGGCCTTGGGTACAACAAAGCAATTTACAATTGGTATGTGAAAAAACTTGATAGCACTTAAAACAGCTTTTGTGTTTTCTGCCTCCAATGCATGAACATGATCTTTCAAAAAAACTAGAGGCCAGTCCAAAACCCACTACCCCAAGCTCAGTGGGGAGCTGGCTGTGAGCAGGGGTGTCTGCTACCATGACACTATCCTATGACAAACCTCTCTAGATATTCAGATAAAGCTGTCTGCGACGAATCCTGGCAGATGCCTATTCAAGGATTTCTTTCCCTTTCTTCCCTTACTCTATCTCTTCTCCATCTGGGAACACAGAAATTTCCCTAAGCCAGTTCACGCTTAGATTTAGTGAAGCCATCATGGTGTCGTGTTCTGGCGCTGTTTTGTGTCTTTGCTTTCCTCTACCCTTTGTAGAGCAGCATGGCACGGCTGCCCATCTGTTTATGATTTACTTCACACAATGACTTGGTCCCGATTACACTGATAGGCACAGTAGGTTATTTGAGGGCCAACTGGACCTCTGTAATGACACTCAAACCGTACCCAAATCGTGGGAACGTTTCCAATCAAAAAAGGCCAGTGGAAAAACTCCACTGGGGCCTCCCCCAGGAGAGCCTTCCTGTCCTTAATCCCAGGAAGGAAAAACAAAAATTGAATTTTTTATCTGGAATTATTCTGCAATTATCAGTGTCCAAATGATCCACAAAAACTGAAGAGAAGACAAAAAGAGAAACCGAGACCTGGGTCCCTCTGACGTTTCAAGATGCATATTGGAGAAGAGATTATAAAGAACAGCATGCAATTCGGGAGGTCTCCTTTAGCACAGACCTGAATCACAAAGTGAGAGGAGCTGTACCGATCTGCACCGGCTGAGGACGGACCCGGGCAGTGCAGCCATTTGGGGGGCACTGCGTACTGCCACAGGTAGGGAGCCCCTCCATGCGTACTGAATCACTGGCCCTCGTGAGCACACGGGAGTGAGGGGGGAAAAAAAAAAACCACAACTCAAAAAGCTGCAGGATGAAGTCAGTAGGGTCAGCAGTGAGAAAATACAGAATTCATTTGTAATCTGAACAAGGTCATTTCTAGCATGTTTTAGGATGATATAAGAATTTACAGGGAAAGCAAATGGAAAGTATTGCTCACGATTTCTTCTGCTTTATGAGTAAGCTGCTTTGGCCTTTATTTATTTATTACCTCACAGTCCCACAACGATCCTGGTGTGAAGACCAATTTGCTGTTCTTTCTCTCTTGCTTCTCGAGGATATTTTTGCTTCTTGAACCTGACCCTTTCCTGTCTCAGTGCCTGGTCACCTCACTCATTTACCTCTCTGTATTTCCAAGGAGACCCTTATTTTTACAATTCCCCACACCTCACCTCTGTGCTGTCGTTCCACTTATGGCCACACCACTTTAATGCCCAGTATTTTTTCCTTTCTTCTTTTTTAAAGCTCTGTCCTGCTCTATCCAGTCACAAAAGCTCTGGGGTGCAGTGTGGAGACCCAGGAGAACTTGCCCAATACGGTGGTACCCACCTGGACTTAAGCCAGCCCTGAACATGGAGGCCCTCGATCCAGGTGCCACGGAGACACAAAGGTGGCACCCACGAAGTGACACATTTGCTGAATCATTCAGTATGAAAGAGCACTTTTAAGCCAGAAAAGTGCATAAGCCATAGTGGTCTGCAGGGGGTTCACTAGCAATTTTGCCCACATAAAATACAGTATCCTTTGCCCTTTTTACCACGAGTTGTGGCACAAGGATCTATGGATTAGCCTATGGGCTAATTTGGCGGGGGGGAGTGGGTGGGAAGGGATTTTCTGAGAGTACAAAGACGGAGCACAGCTGTAGGCTTTTCCTGTCAAGGCCCTGCCACACACACAAGAGCAGCTAGGCATACTCAGAATATTACCAACCCCAATCGCTCAAACATTGTGAGTGAGGCCCCAGCATACTTAGAAATTGGCTGGAAAACACATGAGATTTATGACAAATAATAATATTTTGAACTTTATTTGCCTTCTGGCTTCTGAACCAGGACTCATGTTTTCAGTCTTACCTTTTCAACTAGAAACCTTTTTCCTTTTTTATTTTTATTGGTTGTTTTTTGTTTTAATAATGAAAGATGAGATTCTGGTTATACACCTGACTTCAGTGTCGAGTGATTTGAGAGAATACCAAACAAATACCCAGAGACTCGCAGTGCGATGGCAGGATGCTGGTAATATTCCATTTACAGAGCACCATGGGCCATCCCTGCCTGCCCTTTGGCCATCTGCTGCTAGCGCTCAGCTAGAATCACACAGACCTTTTAAAAGAAACAAAAGGTGTACAAGACCAAAACTGGGGACTTCACGTGAATAAACATCACACAAGCGTGAGCTGCCCCTCAGAGTGCCCACGGTTTTGTAGCACGTGTTTCGGAGGGGGGTTACTGCAAGAGGGCCTCGGGGATTAAGCATCCACCCTCCTTTGAAAATGCCAAACTTGGTACCTTGGCAAAGCTTCACACAGAATGAAATTGAAACATGCAGACAAAGTAATTGGGGGGGAAAATGTGCTGAGTCTATATATAGCTTTTTGTTTCTGCTGGGTACTAGAGGGGGTGTGGGGAAGGGAGGAAGTAAGGGGGAGAGAAGGAAAAGAAAGATAAATTTTGGTTGCTGCTGTCATACGCAGATCCACTTATCTATGGCTGAAGCCCAGACAGCTGTGTGACTCTAAATGAAGAAATTTAATTAAAAAGTAAAAAATGAAAATCAGCAAGAGAAAAACAGAGAAAAAAGAGGACTTCATGCTTCCCACACCTACCCTTATATATAAATAGAGACTATCTGACTGATGAAGGGTGCTTATTATTTCTTTGACTTCCATGTGTGTAAAGAAACCTACAATTCTTTCTAGTGAACAAGCAGGATAATCACAAAGCCAATGGCATGTTGCTGCTATTCCAACTTTGCTGTTTTAGTTTAAATGACATCATGCAACATCTTGGTAGTCCCAGTCATATAATACCTACGATGCACTAAAAAAAAAAATGGGGTTTGGATCAATTATGAAGGAAAAGATTTTGGAAAGCAGGTTACTTGGGATCATATTCTGCCTGAGTTACACCTCTTGTAAGGAACATGTTGGGAAAAACTGCAGTGGATGCGATTCCCTTTTGCACCTCTTGCATACTTGGACCTGCCTTCTGCCAGCGTAACAGAGCAACCTCGCAGTTTTCCCTGCCTTAGCACCCAAGGCATTTGCAATGCAGCTCAGAAGAGCCAGAGCATCTTGCACTTTTGTCCATACCCACTGCTTTTCCTAACACATTTGCTTCCCATTTCACATTATGGCACAGTAAGAGAGATTGGTATTAGTACTTTTGGCCTCTCTTCATGTGTGCACACATGTATTTTCTGTAACACATCCATCAATTTGAAACGGTATAAAAATGACTAAAAAAAAAATCTGATCTTTAAATCTCAGAAGATTCAAAGTGTCAGTGCTGTGAAGTCAGAAAATTCATTCCAAGTCCTATTTATCTAGGTCAGGATGTGGGAAGACTTTTTTTTGCATTCTGCATATGCACGTCACCACTTTTGCTCCTTGGTACACAGGCTGGGAACTGAAGAGCCAGGGAAAAGAAGGCTTGCTCCCTGCTTCCAGTGGACTTGATGATAGAAAAATCCCTTTTGTGTTGCTTATAATGGAGTCTTGTCTCATCTCTACCACAAGAGACGCTTCGGCCAGTATATTACGAATACCGTGCTGACAGACAGTGCATGTACGTAGCTCTGCCTCCGTGCCACATCACTACTGCCTCTTCTTTAAACCAGAAGAGAAAAGCAGCCTGCAAAGCAAGGAACAAGTTAACAAAAGGCTTCATTTATCTCCAGCTGATACCAACGTGACAGCGGGAAATGCGGGGTCAGATTCCAGGCACATTATTGCGAGGGCAGGAGGAGCGCGGGGAGTAGCCGTTGTGTGGCGAAGCCACGGGGCTCGCAGTCAGGAGGTCAAGTCCTGACGCAGCTTTCCAAGCGAATTTGGGAAAGTCTCTTCCTCTCCTCCAGCACTTTTAATAAGACCAGTAAACCTTAATCATGAGATTGTGTGGATACTGCTGGCATGCTCAGAGGCAGGCAGCATATGATGCTCCTGTTCAAAGCCTGATCATTACACGGTACTAACAGTAACTCCCCTGCTTTTTTTTTTGAAATTTTTTAAGTCATGGGTAAGGTAAGTCGTGGCAGTTAATGCTGATATTATATGAAATAAAGGTAAATCTTGAATGGACAACAAAATTGTGGACAGACTACAAGAACAGAAATTGTACACATTCCTTCTGTGTAAATAAAGAAGTGAACTTAACCCGCCATTAAAGCTTTGCTTTACGATGTGCAATTGCTGGGGGAAAAAAGTTGTAATGGGTGTTATACGCTTACCCACACACCAGCGACAGGCAAAGAAACTCACTGTTTGCCTACCTTTGCATGGAAAAAAAAGCTGTCATCTGAAGTTTAAGGGATCTGCTTTCAAGGTTTATCTATCTATGATGCCCTTGGGTCCCAAACAGAGCTTGAGATCCATGGGGATCCTCCCTGCACCTCTGCCGTCTCAAATCATGAAAAGGGAATCGTGCAGGGAAACTGCTGCTGCTATGGGACCTCTGGAAGGGGAGCGGCACCAAAAGCGCTCCCCGAGCAGACACCAGGACAGGCTCCTGCAGCCAGCGTCCGGGTGCAGAAGTCAGGCTCATGCTGCTCTCATGTCCCACGCTCCCCAAAATCCAAAGGGAAGGCTGTCGGGACAAGGCAACGCCACTCCACTGTGTGCAGCACTACCAGCACGTCTGCTCCAGCTTGGATGGTGCTTCCCTATTTGATTATTTTTTCCATCATGCATTCCTTATTTCATCAAGGGGAGCATGATGACCCAGGTGTGACGAGGCTTCCCGCAAACCTGGCATTACCACAGTGAGGGACGGAGCTGGTGCTCTGCTTGGTGTCGGTGCACTCCCTCCTTGCTCGAGCTGAAAGATGGCTCGTGTTCAGAGAGCGCTGCGTGCGACCAGGCTCCAGATAGGATGCAGCATGCTTGTCTCGGTGGGAAATGAAAAGGATATAGGCTCTTTTGTCAGCTCGACTTGGTCTTAATAATGTTTAAATATCTGAAGGTCACTAAATTACACAGTGCAGAAATTTGGCACAAAGGCCTTTCTCTAAGATTATGTAGGTTTGCTGAAGTAAGACAACAAAAGAGAATAAACCGAACTGAGCAAAACCAACAACCGCTGCTAAGATGTTATTCTTCTCGTTAAGCCTATACGCTGAGCCTATAGAGAAGGCAGCATTTCCTGTCCCTCTTGCTGACAGTTCAGTATTAGGGCACAAAGGCAGGTCACTGTCCTTGGCGATATGGTAAACAAAGATAAGAGCTGAAAGCAACGGAGTATTTTTTTAACCCTGATAATTCACTCAGAATAAATTCCATTGTGGAGAGATTTATTGTTTACTTAGCACTCCTCAAAAGAGCTCCTCGGGAATGCAATCTCCTTCCCATGCGCCGGACACAAAACACGTGTTTCAGCTGAAAGCACTGGCCAGGCCTGCTCAGGGCATCTGTTACTCATCCCTGGATTCACGTGTACGAAACGTAAGCGAACTTGCTGGAAAAATGCAGCCCCGAACGTTTGCCCAGATCTGCTTGTTATCCTGGGTTGGGAACTTAAACAGATGTCTTCAATGGGCAGCCGAGCTCATGAAAATGCTTTGCCAAAATGCCAACAAAAAACCTCGTTGCTTTCCTTTTCTGCTCCCAAAATGTCTGCAGCAGAGCAGTACAAGAATGAAAAACATTGGTGTATTTTCTGTCAAAAAGAAGGATCAATCTTTCCTCTACCTGCCCCAAATAAGATTGCCCCATTCCCTTCCCCTCACAGCACATCTCCCCCCGTGCAGACATACCACGCCACTACGGGGGGAAGCATGCGAGGAAGGCATCCCTGCCAACAGCAGAGACTGTCTTACCGTTTCCAAGTAATGGCTGAGCAGCTTAAAGTAAGGCAAAAGTTTAAGCATTTGCTGATCCGGAGTCTAGGGCATCAGATGAGAATTTGGGAGCTGTGGGTGCTGCCACAGAAGTGGCCATTTAATCCCGCCGTGGCTCCCCTTCCCACCTGGGAAGCAGCAATAAAACCTCTCCAGCAGATTGCCTGGACCTCTCTGGAAGGCGCATTTGGTAGACTTCTCCTAGCAGTAGCAGTCATAACTGCAAACCCAACTGGATTAGATTTAGGCAAACTGCCCTCCAGAAGAGCATAGAGTCAGGACTAGAGGAACAACAAGGGATTTCTCATGGTTTGTGCTGTACATTTGACCTTCCCTACCCTTTCATAGGGCCTCTGGATTTCAACAGAGACAGGAATCTCTTTTCGGGACACAAGAAGGATTGTTGCAATGCAGTTCTTAAACATGTGCTTACTGGGGACATCCTAGGATTGGCAGAGATGGATTACCTATGGCCTTGGGCTGCGCTGTAAAGTGAGTTGTGAGTTTAAGATGTTTCTGTTTCATTTTCTGAAAGAGCTATAAGCTTAGCTGTTGCTAAAGTTTCCAACAGAGTTCTTGGGGATAGCTTTTGTAACCTGATCTCATCTCCAAAGCCTATATTACTCATCCATTCGGACTAGTCCCTCTATATTCTCTGAGCAATTAAGAACTCTCTTTGGCTTTCACAGCACTACAACACCCATAGGATGTACATGTCCACATTCTTTTTGCATGTTTTCAGATCACCGCTACTCCTGCTCAGTGCGTGCCAGTTGCTCTATTGATTGCAGCAGGCATGTACTTGCTCTTTTTCAGCTATTCTCATAACCTCTTTTTAGCAGCTCTCTCGCCAGATAATCTGGCAACTCAAAATACAGAAGTGAGTTCTGCTATCTGTTCCAAGGAAAGTTTTTCCAGGACCACTCAAAGATGCCAAAATCATGGAGGAATTGTTTACAAAGGTCAGTACACACTGTACCAGCATGCCATCCAGCTTCTGATATTCAGGTCAGTCAGGGTTTATCAATATAAGCTTGGTGGTTCTTGTTGCGGGTATCTTACTGCATTGAGACCGGTTGGCCCACAAACAGAAGCTGAGCGGTTGTGGAGTCCTGAAGAAAACAGCAGTAAAATTAAGCTATTCCTCTGTATTGTAGCGCGCTCATGGAGAAGAAGAAGTATGCCTGCCTGTGGTCACCACCCCCAAAACACACTGGGGGGCTTATCTGCTGTCTCCTCTTCCTCATTTCATGTGCTTAATATCAAACTGAGGCCTTGCATCCACACACCTATACTCTATGCTATTTGTACAGCATATAGCATATTTGTATTGATATGCTACTTGATATATGTTAGAGTGGTATGTACTGATTGGTGGAATGGTGCTGGGGCTAAACCTTACTTTCACAGGTGAAGGTAAATTCAAGCATAGTCTACTTAAAAATGTTAGATAGCATAATAAATCAGGAAAACCCATGTCAGTACAAGCGCACTTTTACTGACTCCTTTCACTGGACCCATTTAACCCAATACAGTGAGGAGAAGAAACAATATTACCAGGACACTTTTGCCAGGGAACTGTATCTATGCCATAATACATCTCAATACAGATATGCAACGACTAAAGCTCATAAACAAGTGTTGGTGGAAGAACCATACGGTACGTCTGACCTGTGTAAATGTGAGGCTGTTAAAAACAGCAAACAACATCCCATCCAGATAGCTATATGGAACACACCCTACACAAACTAATGCGCTAGGTAGGAGCCTTAGCAACTGCCAAGGGGTATTGCTCCACCAACGTCTACCAGTTCTCACGGATCAACACTGAAACGCATGCCTATGTCTCGTCTGCAATTCCTCAAAAGGAACTTCTTTTTAAAAAGAAACAAAACTACAAAATTCAGTGCAACATCTGAAAAAAACAGAGTAAATGGATTGATAGAATTTCTTCAACCTGCGTAAGTCATTAATCTATGTATGCATAGGAGAGAAAAGGAATCAGCCCCCTTTTAAACAGTGGTGACAGAAAAGAGCCACAGAGTGCATCCCCTGATGGTAGACTTGCCTAATTTGGCTAATAGATTGTTTTAGGACTTGTATAATTATATCAGATGGAAAACCTTTGTAATTAAAACAAAATTAAAGTATAATGTAAAGGCGTTATATCAAACTAAAGATGCTTGTACAGGAAAAAAGAAGTTATGCTGATAGAAGCAGTTTTATGCTTGTATACTTCCATGTATGCCAAGAAGTTGCATGGCATGAACTTCATTGGTTTCTAAATTAATATAGCTATCAGCTATAGCTATATGATGGGTATAGATGTGTAGAGCTATATACACATGTGTACACCCACCCACATCCTGTTCTCCCTTCAACACTGTACACAGAAATTTACTGTTCTTTTCTGCAAGAGCAGCCATTTCAGTAATCTGTAATACAGAAAGGGCAATTTATATACTGCAATTTATATACATCATTTTTCAACGAAGATCTAATTTAAAAACAAAACCAAAAAAAGGATAGATTAATAAAGCACCCATCCACATGGTATTGACTAAAGTTTTCAATCACAAGCCACTTCAAAAATAAGCAACAGAGTCCTACATTAAGACGCACACTCACACAAACACACATGCGTGCACACATGCACACACAAAGGAGAGACTAACAGTTATTTATATTTCCTACTTTGAGAGACAGGAAACCTCCCTTTGCATCTGCTTTTTTCTCACTAAGAAGAATAATTTTAATTACAGTCGCTTGGCAGGAAGCCAATTTTGATTTTTTTTTTAATGACATCTGTCTAAGCATTTTTAAACTTCCTGCTCAATGTAACTTCCTTCATTTTATAGACCAACACCCAGTTACAGCAAAAAAGAAAAGGGAGTAGCAAATGATTTATTCATTTTTCATGTTAACTCTTATCAGTTATATCAAGTGGTTCATTGTTCTGAGAACTGATGGTACAGAAAGCAGATTTACAGGGGGAATTTAGGACTCTGGGAAAGGAAAAAAAAAGAAGAAAAATCATGCATGGAAAAAAACAACACAGTTGTAACTTAACCCTAAAACAACTCAACAGTTCCTGTTCCGCAGACTGATTTTCCTAGGTTCAGCTAGGCTTTTTTTCAGAAAAAAAATGAGGGTTGAGAATAGGGCACAAGTTGGGGCAACATACTGGAAACTGAGAACACGAGGCGTCACGGCCAGCGGACGCCGCCTGCAGCAGCTTAACTCTGGGCAAGTTTCTGCTGCACCAGTGAAGTTCCTCTGGGCTTGGTCAGTGGAAGCAGAGGTCGGGTCTGGACTTGAAGTCCACATCCCAAGCTGGCACAGCCCCCTGCTTCAGTCAGGTAACTGGGACGGGAACAAGAACCCCAAAGCTCCTCTAACAAAACTGACCGCAGAAAAAGCGAAAGCTTAATTTCCAGGTGCTGGGTGTTAAAGCTGCCCTCCCTCCTCTGCCTCTCATTCTGCCCTTAGTGGTGGCTTACAAGGTCGTATCGCATAGCTTGCTGTTTTCCTCCTGCACGAGGAGCGTGGTGAGCCGAGAGGTGAGAAAGAGGAGGCAAAAACACCACCAGAGAAGGAAAGCTCAATAATGCCAAAGGAGAGAAAACAGGAGAGCTGAATAAAAAGCCGGTGTCATGGGACAGAGAGAAGGAGGCAAAGACAGAAGCAATGGTGGACGAAGTGGCAGGGGAGCTGCCCTGCCAGTGGTCACAGTCTTTCGGATACCTCGACCTTTCTCTGAAATTTATCAGGGTGCCGCAGGGCTGAGGCCAGGGGAAGGCTGGGGGCCAGACGGCGGCGGCGGGGAGCAGCGAGCAGGAGAGCCGGCAAGCAGCGTGGAGGGGCACGTCTCATGCGTCCTTCTGGCCACTCGTTCCCTGCTCTGTTGGAGCTCAAGTCACAGGCGCGTACCCACACCTGGCTAATGGAAGTCCCAACGGGATGGGATTTATAACGCGCATCAGACACGCAGCCGGTGTTAGCTATAAGAGTATCTGCCTCTTGGCTGGCCCCACTGCTGGGAGACAGGTAAGCCTCATGCATGGTTAATGCCTTGACACCAAAGCTGCATTTTCATTCTTTGCTCCAGACAACCTAGGTTTTATTCTTCTGACTTACACGTTTTCTCGAGCAGGGTAAATCGTCTTGCAGGATACATGAACAACGCAACACAAATGAGCTGGGAAAACTAAGTCTTCCTCCTGCACTTTCTGCCTCCATGCAGATCTAACCTACAGCCATCCTGAAAGCGCTGCAAAAGTTTCCATGTGATTTTTAATTTCCTGGTGCTGGCTGGAACAGAACTGTGAGTGCTGGAAGCCTCTGGAGGAAAAATTGGTATTGTCAGATTCTGCCCTAATTTTCCAAGATTCAGGAGTTTCAAAGAATATCTCAGCTCTTTAAGTGTTTGGAGACTTCACTCTCACAAGTGGCTGACTGCTTTCTGACTTGAGTCAACACAGCTGGAAAATGGAGTAAAAAAAACCCTGAAACCTCACTGAAAACCAGATGTTGCCATTGAGCAGAGCTACTGTGTTAATAAAACACTAGCACCCCTGCGCTCCCCAAAACAAAATTAATAGCTCTGATAGATTTCCCAAACTGTGCTTTATGCCAGAAAGAAAGTAGGAGAAAAATATTTTAAGACTCGAAGCAGACTATGGAGAGGTATGGTTCTGGTGCTGGCACTGGGATTACTGCCCAGAAAGAAAGATCTATTTTTAGGGAGGTCAGGCTGTGTTTGTTATTTGGCAGGAAGTGATCAGGACCAGTGATTGCAACATTATTGCCGGACCCGTGGTCAGCTGGATATGAACGATGTGTTATAACACATGGTTTGGTACGGTGGTGCTGACATGTGCCCAATGTCGTGTGCCACACAGTTTAAGCAGGGTCAGGAGTTTATGTGTACCCCCGGGGCACACAGGGCTCCCCCAATGGTACTCGCATTGTAACTGTGAAAGAAAACATCTCAGCGCTGCCAGCAGCAAGGCAAAGATTTTGGGGCAGTTTTGCTTAAAAAATAGTGGAATTTCTTTGCATACTCCCATCAAAGAAATTTTTCTATCAACTACATATGCCTCACAGGATGTAGATGCATTATGTGACATGATATATACACAGCTAAGCAGGAATGCAAGCAAGAACTGAAAAACAACAGTGGTTTGTTTAAACGCCCTGTTTCATCTCATCCAGCCAACATCCCATTATGAGCCACAGGGGGCCAGCTTTCTGAGGCCACCAAGATGTCAACAGTTGGAGGAAACGTTCACTCAGATGCCCCTGGGGTTGCTCTGAAAGCAGTCACTGACATGACATCCACAGCCTTCTGCAACAGAAGCAGCGGCGCAGATTTGTTAGCAGGCTACTTGAAGTTGCCACAAACTAGAGAAAGCTCATGTCTTTGGAGAAAAAAGCTGATCTCGCTCTCTCTCTCTCCTTCCCATCACACACAACATCCTCAGCTTTTCGTCTCCCTCGGCATAGCCGATAAAGGGTCTTTGGAGCCGATGAAAAGCGCAGACAAGATCCACGCACCACGTGGATGCAGCCCGTGTGCCTCGGCCACTGCACAAGTAGGCTAATGTCGGCTTGGTCTGAACCAGATGCCAAGAGAAAAATGGGTTTCACTCCTCACGCTGCTTTGTTGTGATCGAGCCCTAAGACCACTGGCAGTACTGACTGGTTATACCGCTAAGTTTAGGTTGAATCACTGATACGACTTAGACTACTATGAACATCAATGTCCTTAATCTGTGGGTGGTTTATGTTTAGCAACGATAGCAAAAGTAAAGCCAAATTAAAAGTATAAATATGATGAGCAGAGCTGTACATTATAAATAATGTGCTGAATGTATCCAGTGCTCTGACACTTAACAAAATAAAAATATGGCACCTTTCACCTGGTAATCTCCAGCCATTTTTCAAAAAACAGATGGGGAAGCTGACTCATGAAAAAGGTAAAATGTTTTGTGTAAGGTCACAGATCACAAATTCAGTGCTAGAAAAACCAGAGTTCCTTAAGCTAATTCTTTTGCTTTGTCACCAGATAATATTGGCTGCAGAACACTTGAGCAATAAATTAGACTTTTAAAAACTCAAGGGCATTAGCAAATTATAATTAAGCACGCATTCTGCAATGAGATGAATTGTTTTTATAATAAGAGGCAGCAAAAACTAGTGCCTATAAATTGCACATTGTAGGAGAATATTACTCCTTCTTAGAGACAACAACAAATACTTTTGCCAGATTTTGATGATACAGATGTGTGTGTATGCATGTGCGTGTTCAGAATACAGTAAAAGCAATAACAGCCTGGCCATGCTCACTGCTGTGCACCTTGATGGGGAAGATAAGTGGCGTTAGATCCAGAAAACACTTCAGGGCCTGGTTTAATTCAAAAATACACAGTATTTTTCACATTAACACTGCTAAACATGTGAGTTGTGTTTCCTGGAGTGGATGATTTAAGCATAAGCCCCAAAGAGACACCAACTGTCATTGATAACTGCATAAACTACATTGACACTTAGTTATTGCTTCTTTGCAGTTAAATGCTGATTACAAAATCAGGATGACAAAATCAGTGATGACATACTATATTCAGTCTTTGATACTTAAAATGAGATGCCAGATTAGGAAAACCCTCATAAATAAATGTTTTGGTGTTAAAGGGCACTGAACATCTAAAACTCTCATTCACGTTGGCGGAGATTGACAGTGGTTAGTCTTTCTAACCAACTCAGGCATCTATTTAGATGCTTAAATATAGAGTCAGGAGCCTAACTTTAGGCACCCGTGACTGAAAATACCACTGCTAAATACTATTTGTGTAGGCTGATGCTGAAATACTACTATGAACTTTCCATAATGTCATGAAAAAGTAGGAGATATAATAAAATTATAATAATATGTTCTCTCCCCTAATGCCCTTCGGCCGAAAATCTCAAACATCCATTAAGAGAAATATAAGCATACTTCATTTACCACATGAACAGACTGTGGTCTTAGAGCCAGTCAGAAGTTAAGAAAAGTCAGAAACAAGGAGCTCAAGTAATGATGTTAGCCAGCATCCACTCCCCAAACAAGAAACCAGCCTTCCCCTTTCTGTTCAGAGGAGGACGAAGAGCACATCTCTCAGCACGTTTCCTATAGTCCTTCTGAGAAGCCCAACAGCATGGATGTTGACTGCTATGCCATAGGTAGGTCTGAGTGCATGCCAAAGTTGAATCAAAAGGCAACAACATTTTCAGCTTAGAGTTTACTAAAAAAAACCCCATACTGATAAAGGAAACAATTGTATTGCTCACTGTGCTCTTTACTGATTTGTTCTCCTTAAATCAGCCCAAGCTACCACCTTCCCCTGGTAGAAGGACTGGTCAAACATATGCTTCTGCAGATGATCCGAGTGCCAGCTGGCACAGGGTAAGAGAGGCAGTCATGCACAAAAAGGCTGGCCCACATCTTCTTATGACTCTGAAGATGCTGTTATCTCTGTCACCCACTCCAGCTCTTATGTCCCACAATTAAGCCGTGGCATGATGGGTCTGCTTTTTGACTTGCCACTCCACCGTGCAGCTCTCTCTCTTCCTTGGGATTAACCGTTTAGCTTCTAGCAGGGTGCAGCTATTAGGACAAGCCTGTTACAGCTTCACGAGCAATACTGTTGATTAAGCAGTTAAACTACATGCCGCTATATCAATCTAATAAACAAAGCCCTTGTTGTTCGTTGATATACCAACAGTACCAAAGTGGCACGCATCAGATAGAGAAGAGAGCTAAGGGATGTCTCAGCAATCATTAACTTTACAGCTACATGACTTCTTACATACTCCAGAACCCGAGATGCAGGGTTTACACCCCTTAAAATCTTACCCTCTTCCCCTTGGAGCCGTACGACCAGAGTTTGACTGCCAGGAGCCAACAGCCAAAGTTGCATGCAGGTTCCTGCTCAAGGTCATTCCTGGCACCTTCCTCCTGCCAGGATGAAGGGCTCGGTGTGATGGGCTTCCTGCCTGAGGTCTCCGGGACTGTCCCTAGGTCAACCCGGGGATAGCTGCAGCCTCGCCAGGCAGCCTTTCTCCATCTCAAACCACCCGGGCTCTTCCTGCGGGAGCTTTATCCCTGGCTAGTTCAGGGAGTGAGAAAGTAGACCTGTGAATTTAATTCAGCCCGTTCACCGGCAGAGGATCTGAGCGGATACAAGCCCAATGCTGGACACAGAGGCAACGCACCTACTGCACCCAGGGGGCCAGGATCAACACCTGCCGCTACAGCAGCATAGGCCAGAGAAAGTGTTAAGTCCTCATTAACAGTGATGAACACCATCTCATCTGGGAGACCGACAGCATGACAAACACAAGAAGCTACAGCCTCACACCCCTGTTTTTGCCAGCAGTTACGTTGCTGCTGAGCAGGCCCACTGCCTCTAATAGTAATGGAGGGTTTGAACTCCACGAGCCGAGCAGGTGCCCTCAAGCAGCACGGGGAGCGGGCTGCATGTCGGCCCTGGATGGCTCTTGGCCAGCACAGGGCTGCTCCGCACGGCATCTGGCTGCCCGTGTCTAAAGTGGGGCAGTTTGGGGTGATGGGGATTGCGGGTGGAAAAGAGTTAGCCCGTCCTTTTCCCCTCCTCTCCTTTCTGCTCCCCCAGCCTTCTGCGCGACTGCCTATTAACAACACACACAGACCCTGCTCAGTGACCGAAACTGCCGCAGCAGAAAGATTGAATGAGACAGGGGAAAACTGCTTTTGCAAATTCAAATACCCGTCTTTTAATAATATAAACAGCTTGCCTTGCTGAAGCAGCAAAGCCGGGCGTTGATGGGAATGTCTACTTCCATTTCACAGGGGAATTAAAAGATCACTGGCACCAGCCTTTGAACAGACGATCGCCTCTTCGTCTGTGCTGCTGGGGCTGGTGCTGTGGGCACCGAGCAGCTGGCACTGAGCTCTGGGGGCAACCACCGCTTGACCTGAAAGCCCATCTCACCTGGATCACCCCCTGAGCCCCCAGTTCATTAAATGCTGATAATCCTGTGTGACTGCATCCTTTTTCTTACTCCCACCCTGGAGCGGCTCTTACCTCCAACCCCACCAGAACTTTACAACCTTCAGTAAAATCTTTGTAAGCCCCATTTTCCCCCTTGCGCTGATTGGGGACGGTGCCCCTGGTAGCACCCCGCCCGGCACCACAACACGCCGGACCGGGAAGGACGCAGGACCTGTGCAGCGGCCCGCAGCAGGGATTTCCCTGGCCATTTCCAAGCTCGTAAAGACAAGCATATGGTAACATGGGCTGAGCGTAAACATGGCACGTTGCAAAAAGTTACAAGGTCCTTTACAAGGCAATGGGCTTTTTTCCCCTCTGTTTGCCAGTGTATCACAACAAAATATTCTCATCTTGTTTGCGCTGTTTGGATAATGAATAACCTGTACCATTTCTGTTTTGCACAATAATGCTCTCTCAAATCTCCATCGCTTTATTTGTGCACACATACAGACACAACATCTGCTACAAAATTTTCTGGTAAAATCTCCGCTAGTTAAAAATCTTAGAGCCACCTCTGCTCCCATATGGAACAAGGAAATGTCATATAGGGGTGGGCTCTCCCAGCTGAGTTTTATTCCAGTTGTAAATAAAGTTATTAATACCCCAGAAACCATAAATAGCTACGTATCTATTTTTAAACGTCTGTAATTATCAGTCTGCTAACTATTAGTTTGCTTCTTTAGACCTTTCCAAACGGGCTTAACTATGACACAGACAGTATTTATTTCTCATTTAATCCCAGCTATTTCAATTGGAAAAAGGTGTCTGCAAAGAGGGTGACTTATCTGCAACACTACAGTATCTGTCCGAATGACATTCTGATTTAATATGGACGTTATAGGGCATGTATGTTTTATTATGCTCTGACCATTTCATGACACTTGCAATTACAGAATTAATAGTGTTGATGTTAGGAATTAGAAAGAAACAATAGTTCATTTAATGATTGATATTCACTGAAAACAAGATTATCTTTAATGTAATTGAATAATTAGTTATTGATGAAGGGCTCATGATTAATTACAATTTACCTGCCGTAGCAGGATTTTAAAGATCCAGTATTCATTATTTTCAGTGACAATGAAGAAATAAATAAGGAGAAGTTGCAACTGTTAAATGTCACGATTTCAACACTATGATTATTAAAAGTAGTTAAAAGATCTGAAAAACCTTTCTAACACATTAAAATCAAAACCTGCCTCAGCAGAGACGGTTGCCCTCTGCCTCTGGGCTACAGACTATCCCTCTCCATTGTGAACACTCTGGATTTGAGCCTGAGGCTTTGGGCCAGAGCGTCAACCGGAGCAAACCAGCATAGCTCCTTTGAAGCCAGTGACACAAATAGTAAAATATTCAATTTAATTGGGTATTTGTATAGGTCACAGAGATTATTTACACTTTGTAAGAAACCTGGATGCTGAAATTGTGGGATCAATTGAAAAATACCAGATAAATATTTAAGAGTCGTCGTGTAATCGATCAACAACGGATGCATAAGGATTGATTTATATGACATCACATCACAGTATCACAGCTATGTTAACAGTATCCAGGAAGGGCATAAGGAAGCGACCATGTTTATGCAAATAAACATCTTACGAAGACAGATGTTGCTAAAACACTGACTAGGTTTCAGCCCTGTTGCTTTCATGTCTGCTTGCAAAAGGCAGCATGAAGGGACTCCGATACTGGCTAAAGCAGCTGTTAAGAAATGTTTTCAAGCTTACAGATGCTACATGCACTTTCTTTCTTAAGGCATTCATTTCTTCATTTTGGCTTGATAATCAGTGTCCCCAATCTCAGTAGTCCTCAACCAGCTTAAAGACCTCAGCGTGGTTTCATGAGAGGGGAGGAAGAATGAGAGATTCATCACCACACAGATTTCATCACTGACAGCAAAGCAGTTCCGAGGTGGATCAAATCATTTTAAGCACAAAGCACCACTGTTTTTCTGGCTGTATTCAAGAATGCAACGGGTGATGGGATCCCTCCCAAGAATATAAGAAAGGATCAACTAGATGGAAAATAAAGGTGCAAACAGTACAGGTTTACAAAAGCACTTAACCTGGCTGACAAAAATAATCCCGATGCAGTTGATCCAAGATCCCTCCTAAAATTCTTTTGCTCTGCATGTCTCTGCAGGACACTTTCTCCTTACGGAGCCTGCTCTATTCCCTACATTTGGATGGAAAGGATTTCACTGTGCTCCTTTCTTCCCCTCCACTCCCTAAACCCTAATTCAGAGGCGTACCTTGCCCTTTCCCTCCCCTCTCCTCCCCAGAGCATAATTTAAAAAAAGAAAGAAAGAAAAAAAAAAAAAAAGAAAATGTAATTTACAAGGTGGAAGTAATATAACAAATGATGCCTTATGGGGAAACCCCACTGCTCTAATAAAGAAGTAGTAGGATCTTGGGATCATTCCTTGTTGGGGAGGGTTAATGGAGGCCCTGCTCCTTTGCATCACAGTATTAAGCTTGACATTTTTAAAGGAGAAAGCACTCCCCACTAAAACATAAAAGGCTTTGCCTACAGCGCTGCCTATATGTACCGCTTCTCTTATGACGCAAAGCTAAAGCATGGGAAGCTATAAACCACTCTGCAGTCACTGCCAGCAGACAAAGGGCTTTCTTTAGAGAAAGCCAGAGTCTGCAGCAAGAGTTAAAACAAACAGCTAAGATTATACAGCTCACTTCATTTTCCCTTAGGAAACTGAAACATCCCTTTCATTCTACTCCTGCTCCTCCTAAATCAAGTTCAATCCACTCATATGAAAGGGCCACAATACAATACCCTTAAGGAAAACATATCCCAACTGTGATGTGCACTGTTCCTATCTGAAGACCTTGGAGGTCAAGGCTGTACTAAAAGAGCAACCAAAAACACATGAGCCTGGAGAAGTTAAGCAAGAATCCTTTGCAGCAGCTGCCTATGGGAATCTGAGGGAAACCTTGCGTAAACCGAAGGCTTTGGGGAAGTAAGCTTGGATTGTGTGATGGCAGATTCAACCATTGCCTAATGGGAGTGTCCTGAGAAATTCAGTTCTCAGAAAAATTAGCATTTGGAAAAGGCCCCCTTTTTATGACTTCCTCTGACATGGTAAGCTGTGAAAATGTAATTTCTTTCTATAGTTTAGAAAGATTTCACTCACTATTAAAAGGTTAATGTGAAAATGAAAACCATTAAAAAGATATCTGTGCTCACCCATGTACTAATAACAGCTTTGATCATTAAAGATGAGTTTTATTTAACAAATGCCCTGTTACTGCCAGGACTTAAGATCTTGATCTCTCTTTCTTTCTTCCTGTGGTACATTATAATTGCAGCTAGTGATGTTTTAATAGAGGTTTCAAGTTGGCTATGAAGGCCTGGGACATGTTCCATGATCCACAATGTGTTGGTAGTGTGTGGAGAAGGAGTTTTGTGGGCCCTTTCAAATGAGACTCCGAGTATCTGCTTCCAGATGAAGACATGTGCTGTGATGATCCGTGTGGTCTCCCTGGGTTCTTAAGAAAGGAGTGCAAAAATCTAAGATTGCATTTTCCCTTCATGCTACTTCTTTAACTTTCTAAATTTTACTCAGAATGGGCAGTGGACTCATTTCAGCAGTCCACGCTCACACGAATGCACCACAGAAGCCGCTGGAAGCGGCTTTATGGGACAGTGCTGCCCTGTGGTAGTAAGTTGGGCAGGTCAGCATATGGCTGTGTTGTAGGCACACTATGCATTGTGCGTGCACCTGAGCTGGACAAAGTTACTGCTTCCATTGCTTATCACCACCCTCAACTGCAAGCTGCCAACCCCTCAGATCTTGACACCAGATCTGCTCAGGTAATTGCTCTCCACTCATTCAGTCCAAAATCCCTACTACTTTATGATGAAGTCTTACACTAAATTAAAATTTCTTCACCCTAAATAGGGTCATTTTGACTGAGGCGGGTGTGGGGGGCAACTACTCAGGCTTGCAGATTTGAAGGGAATGTAAGCTGTGGTGCAGGCAAAAGGTTGGTTGACCAACTGTTGCTGTCCTGCATCTAGCTCGAGTGCATCTAGAGGACTATACGATCACAGTCAGAAGCTTTGATGGTGACCTTAGGAGACATCCAGGCTCTAGTACCACAGAGAGGACGCGGGGAACCCGAGTACTTATTCAGGGTCCTGATCAGTTCAGTGGTGTTTCACTGACGAGCAATGGTATACCCATCTGCAGTCCCTCTATTAGGAAAGGAGTCAACATCTCTAACAGTGATATACAACCTTAAATCCACATTGTTTTGTCAGTTTAAGGAGACGCCACAACCTTTTAAGAATCTATGTCCTAGGTTTTTTGAACATTGTATGCTCCAATAAAACCTAGAATAGGGTGGAAATTCTCAGCGGTACTGTGGCAATAATCACAGGAATAAGGATTGCAGCAACATTCCCTCAGGAAGTCTGCTTTGCTTTCTGGTTCCCATGCAGCAGGGATGTGTAAATTATTCAAATGTACCGTGCAGGAAAAGAGCGCTTGTATGAAAATAAGTACAATTGTTATTTAAGAAGAGAAGGAAATAATGAAGAAGGAACTTTTTAAAACACATCCGTAATTTTTCCACAAAGCAACAAGTGGAATTTGTACACAGAACTATTTACTGTGAAAGTCTGGTTTGTCTGTTTTTAAAAAATATACATTTTCAAACAGAAACACCAGAAACAGGGATACAAAGCAAGTTTGACGGACTTACAAGCAAATAGCGGCTTTAAAATATAGTAACTGAGTAACTGAGAACCTGTTCAATTATTTTAGTAGCAGAAAACTCTTCAAACTTTAAAAGTTCATTTTACTTACAACCAAAGCTTTGCAAACCTGGGCTCACACCCATGATATACATTTCTCTGCCTGTTCTGGCATACAAGAGAAAAACAGGGAATTACAACTGACCTGGCACAAACCTTCAAACCAAGTTTGTGACAGCATTTACAAAGCTAATGCAGTGTGACATGGTTAGCAGGTCAAATGAAAGCAAACCAGCAAGTGGAAGTAAATGATGTAAGAGAATTATGTTTAATTTGGGGAGGTAGAACAAAACTTCAACTGCTGTGTTGTTGCCTTGAAAATAATACCGGACGGATTCAGAACTCTAAATGGAAGAAAAAAACCTGCCAGTGGCAGCTGCATTTTACACTTGAGTAGCCACATGGGGAAACTAGGGGCAGGTCCTCAACCAGGGTAAATTGCCTTAGCTCTGAATGGGACCTGAATTCAGTGGGAGTCTATCTGTTCACCAACTTCAATGAGCTGTGAATTAGACCCAAGAGTGCCAGGTTTCCACAATTTCAGAATACTCTCTTCCTCATTAAAATGTACTTACTAGTGACAGCAGCCAATGTTAACCTAATGAACAAAGAAGTTCATTACTGACAAAAAGTGCTAATGCATTTTTATGCACCACTCATGACAAAATCCTCTTTGAAGAAAGCAGAGCAAGATCCTCACCCCTGGCTGGCTTGGACAAATTCCTCGTCCAAACACTATAGAAGATCTCCAACAACTGTCTTGCAAGTCTAAATGCAAGGACTACCTTGGGCTGGGGAAATTGGGGAAGCATCAGTGCTGCGAAGATTTTATCTGGCCTTTTCCTGAGGATCTTGCTTTCACTTAAATTTCCCAAGGCTCTCAATATTAAAGGAGGTGTAGCGCTTGCCCCAAGGAAGCTGACACAAGGACAAGGTGCCAAAAGGACGTTCTCCAGCTTTTTTACCTTATAATTTTTTAAGACTTTTTGATCCCATCTCCTTTGTCCTAAAAAACACACCAAGCTTCTTAAAGTAAGTCTATACTGCAGTTAAGGCCACTAATGTGGATGTACTTGCTGAGCTAGCTTTGAGTGAGCTAGGAGTAATGGAAACCACACCAGAAGCAGAAAGGTCAGTGAGAGCCGAAAATCACCTGAGTAGGTTAATGCTCAGATAATTAACTTGTCTGTTGTCTGGGCCAAGGTTACTTAGCTAACCAAAAGCAAAGAAAACCCATTATCTTGGTTATGTAGCAGCCATACTATCGAAAACAGAGGGTCTACATAGCTGGCCCAATCCAGCATCTTTTTTGCGTCTGCGGTTGGTAATGGCCTGCCCCTTTGAACCCTCCTCACTTGTTTTGTTTGTCCTGTTGGCTGTTGGCTTCTCATGGCCAAGATAGATGTTCTGCCATGAAACCAAAAGTAATGTACATTGCTGGCCCTCAACACGCCCCATACGCAGCCGTAACAGTATTTACAGAAGCAGCAGCAGGACCCTGCTGGCTCATTCAGCAATAAAGGGAGTCACTCAGCCATCTTCAGAGAAAGAGACCAAAGAGGACATTTTGAAAGCCAAAACCAGTATGCAGGTGCCCAGTTTCCACCGAGGGACAGTGAGAGTTAGGCTAGAACATTGCAGGGGATCTTCCAAAGCACAGATGGAAGCTAGCTTGCCCAGCTACGACTTCAGCCTTTGAGAAGTAGCTGGTAAAAGGTCTGGCCTGAATATTCTCTGGCCAGCACCTTGCCAAGTCATACTTTTACAAATGGAGCATAAAACACAGCTCAAGGTGCTTACCTTGGAGCTGCGTAAGAAGGAATTACACAAAAGACAGACCACAGGGCATCAGGCTCACCAACTCCTGAACGGAAGAGGAGTGGTAACAGCAGGTAGTGAGGGAACCTTAAAAAGAGCTTGAGTCACCTCAGGACAGCCCAATTCAAATGGCCCCTGAGAGGTTGCAGAGTAAGGAAGGATTGCTACGTCCAGCCACATCCTTCAGCTCTCCAACACGCTTTCAGTATGGAGCACACCACAGGCAAAAGTGAGGAACAATGGTATTGCACCACACACGTCCCACCCAGAAGCTGGAGCCACCTTTGAGACACCGCTGGCCATATTTTTGGCCCATGTACCAACAATTAAGAATGAGAGATAGGACTCTCTTAAATACAAAACAACAAATCCAAACCCCAGCTCCAGCCTCTCAACACCAAACCCTTAAGCAATGCTGTAAGTATTAAGAGTGTTAATTGCTCTACAGTTTCAAGAACTCAACCTCCTGAGAGCGCTGCATTAAAAGATAATTCTGGCTGCCACCTCACAGCACTGTGCCGAGCAGGAAAGCTCCATAACCTGCCATAAATGCAGACAGGAATACAGTATTGCTGTAAATACCATCATGTCTCAGAGCAAAATCATAGTGACAGGCGCTCTGGTCTGCTGCAGTTTACAATTGCATGAAATAGGGGTGTGGGTAGGGTACAGTAACAAATAACAGGTATAGATTTCAAAACAGAGAAACCCATTATTTGTAAGAAAGATGCAGGCAGAAGAACTGAAAGGCAAAGTGTATTGATGGATCCTTAAGTCTCTGGATGTTGATCTTATTATGCTAAAAAATGACTTTATCCCCTTTTCCACAATGCCATGTTTACTTAGCAGGCATTAAAAAAGGAGGGGAGGAAAAAGGGTAGAAGAACAAAACCTACAATGACTGAAGCTAAATTTATACGCACAGCAGAGACAGATAAAGCATCCCAGGGGACCTTATCAGTTTTACACAATAACCAACAGGCTGTTTCCTGTATATAGCAGCTTAAGGTCGGCGGATGTTTATTAGAGGCAGAGGGGAAAGGAAATGCAGTATCTTTGACTGACACAGCGTGGATATATAAGAAGTGCTATTTATGCTTTTGACTTGAATGAGGACCACAGTCACTCATAGCTGTCTTATACTTAATATTCCAATTAGAGCTCCAGGAATGCTGAGCACCACTGTCCCAAAAATGCAGGGCTTGTTTACTGTTCCTGACAAGAAATACTAGAGGGTAGGAAGAATTTCGCCTTCTTAAACCCATTACCATCTCTCACTTAAGAACTACTGGGATAGATCAACCTCTTTCCACCCCCTTTGATTTTTTAAAAAGAGACATTAATTATTAAACATTTGTATCATGTCCAGCGGGAATCCAGTCTACGTTTAAGGCCACACTAAATACAGCTCTGTGGTATGCTAGAGAAATCGGCTGTCTGTGTGCTAATTCTTTTCATTCCTGGAAGCCCTGTAGAAACATGAGAAGAGAGGTAGGCATTTGGTCCACCGTTTTTCTATGAATCAACCTAATATATTATTGAATCAGGAGTTCTGGAAACACAACAGGCATGAGGGGGGCAGGGGCAGGGAGATGTTGTTTAACCACGGCTCTCCCTGTTATCTGGCTATGATGAGGAGCTTTAACTGAAGGTGGAACAGCAAGATGGAAAAATTAGGAACATACCGAGTATTTAATAGAGATCCTTCCCTAGAGAGGCGAACAGGCATTCGCCTGCCATCGTTACGCTGCAGCGAGCTCCAAGAAGAGGTCTTCAGGGCTCCATCGTGCTGATTTAACTCTGCACTGAGCCTGGGGTACAGCCACGGGTGTAACATTTTGGCCTCAGAGGGGTAACAGAGCACACGATGCTTCATGTTTCATGAGGAAACAAAGCATACGGAGAAGCATCTTGGGAAAACAGGGCAACTTGCTTCTTGGTTGGAAGGGGAGAGACAAGAGTCGGTGTCTGCTGGAGACTTTGGAACTAAAGGAACTATATTTCATTTTAGGGAACGTGAACTACCCTGTTGTACGTAACCAAATGCTTCCTTCGCTCTCCCCTCCACTGTGAGACAGTAAAGCGTAATTACACTTCTCTTACTTGCTCTTTAAAACACCCATCGTTTTCCACAGTGCTGTACAGAAAAACAAACAGTGATCGCACTGCTCTCAAGGCTTTACCTGCCTTGGCAGAGGAGACAACTTCTTTCGTGACTCCACGCAGAATGGACATAGTCCCTGAGGTCAAAGGCACACAGGATTTTCTTATTCCCAAAAGCCTCGAGAGGGACACAATGATGAAGGCAGGGACAAGGGTGAAATGGAACAATCACTCTTCTTCCCTGCCCCCAGGGTTATACAGGCCTGCAAATAAGAAAAAGCGTATGCCACTCTCCTGGGGGGGTGAAGCTGTATACGTTGTACATCATCCGAAAAAAATTGCTAATGATTACTGTTCTCTGCAGAGAACAAAACCCCTCACTCCATCACCCTGGACAAAAGGACAAATATTCACCCTTTGCTCTAACTACCTTTTACCAAAGCTTACATGCAAAACTGTGTACAATTTAACCCTATTCAAATTACACGTTGGTGCAAACCTATCTGCTTGACGTGAATCATGCTTTCTCATGTCCATCTGGAGATCCATCAAGGGAAGGAAAGCTATAGTTGGGCATTTAAAAAATATTTCAAATAATATCCCCAACAAATTGGAAGTAAACTTACCTGCCTCACAAAAATGGCTTCTGCTCTAGTTAGGAACACTGGCTTCTAATCGTAATTCTTCACTATCGAGCTGCACATTGTACAATGAGGCTTGGATGTTCAGAGGGTTTGATTTCTGCAGCAGGTTTCCAAGGAGAGCTCACCTCCCACCTAGATGTCATGCAAGGGGCAGCCAAGCATCTGAGACTCAAACAGCCGGGCTTACTGGTGTTATACTGGTATTACTGTGTGCTAGATGCACACAGCCGTCCTGAAAGCCCAAGTCTTATTCAAGTGCCTAAATGGGGAAAACTTCCAGAGGCATCAAGTGCAGTTAGGCACGTACCTTTCTTGCTCTGCCCCACAAGCTGGACATCATCTGGCTAAAATGGCAGCAGGACGGAGCTTCAGGCCTGTCTGGAAGCAGCAGCGGGGTCTATAATCTCTACTCCAGAGATCAAGTACTCCAAGAGGCCCTGCCACCGCTTGTGCCCTGACAAGCCCCTCTAGATTCAAGCCTCACCTCTATACTAGTGTCCTGCAAGGACTGATTCATGGACACCTCTCTAACATTTAGGCAAGTATTTGTACCATGGAAAGTCACCAAACAAATGTTTGGAAAAAATTTATGCTCAATTGCAGATGCCAAGCACTGAGTTGAAGCCACCTCCACTGACTATTTTGGAAAGGGTAGGCAGGTGGAGATCTTGAATTACTGAGCAGTTAGCTTCAGCTGCACGTCTCCAGCTTTTCAAACTAGGGAGAAGCAATGCATGTCTCTAGCTATGTCCAAGAGCTCAGCCTTGAGGAATACAAGTCAACCAGTAGTAACAGCACTTCTTGCCCCTCACAGGCCTGCTTTGAATAAAAACAGGGATATACTGAATTGAAATGATTGAGCTTGGAGATGGCAATGAGTTCACTGTGAATCATATGGCTACAAAAAGGGTATGACATGCACAGCCTTCTGTACGGCACAAGGGAGGGAAGACAGGTGTCTCATGAATTATGAGTAAAGTGGGACAATTTAGGGAAAGCTTTAACTTTAAAAAAAAAAAAAAAAGAAGACACCAAAAGCCATTAGATACATAACCTTATAGTCTAATATGGCCATAAATTAACAGCTGCACTATATTATGTAAATTTATGTTAAATTATTCACTACCTGTCACCATATCCCCATAAAAAATCTACGTACTGACATTTACGAAAAATGACATCTTCTGATAATAGTTTTGCTACATATTTCAGTGGCTGCAATTGCCTTTTAACCATCTTGACTGCTGCTGAGGCAAACACTACTGAAACAGGGATGCTTTAGGAGGTTTAATGAATTCATTACTATTCACGGATTCACCCTCCAGGAGGGCACCATCCATGTAAGCCAGTGTCCTTAGGGCAGTACACTTCTTCCTCTAGTTTCAGAGCTTGCTGGAGAGGAGCCAGGAAGGATCACACAGGTCCCTGCATCTCTCCAGCTATGAGCTGAAATCAGATACCCCATAAAGGCTCTGGCTGCACCGGTTTAGTGTTGAATGTGCTGGGCCACAGCAGGGCCATCTTCAAGGGACGCACAGCCTCCTTGTCCTCCTACACCCGTAAGGAATCAAAGCGATCATCCAGTTGTGGAAACCTGAGTCAGAGCTCTTCTTGAGATGGGATGCTTCCTGAATCACATCTGGCTTGAGATGGTCCTTCAACTTCCCAGCTGTGCGCTTCTGCTGACTGTGACTGATATGCAAGTGGGACACCCCAGCAATCCTGACTCTAGTGAGGCACAGCACACATCCACGCTTATTCTAAATAGGACAATGAGTTTGGGAACTTGTGTGTGTCTCATCCTCCACAGCCTCTGAAGCAGAAAGGCACATGCAGCTTCACCGCACGTTATTTTGGCAATTATGTTGGAAACGCAGTTACCTTAAACTCCCTTTTTCCCTAGCCCACAGGGAAAGAAAAGTCTGCAGGGGATCATTCAGACCTTAGGACAGGACACATTTCCCTCTATGTGTATCCTTCTCCACCAACTACAAAGGGAGCCCCTGATGTGGATTCACGTGAGCCTCACACGGGTTCACTCACTCCACGCTGCCACTCTGCAGAGATGGTGGAGCCTGAAAAGCAGGCTCTGGCTCTTGGCCTCCTCCTTAAGGGTCTAGGCAAGAAGCTCTGGCTCAGCCCTCCAGTCAAGGAGGGAATCTGACTGCTTTTACTACCCGTTTGCTAGCTGACCTTCCTTCTTATGCACAAACGGATCTGCATCACCAGAGCAGCCGTTTGCTAGAGGCGACGGTGTCGTGACTTAAGGTGGCAACAGCAACTGGAGTTCACCGAAAGCCTCCCGCTGATTAACTTTGGACTAAGCCAAGGATAAGGAGGAGAACTCTCAAGTTCACTGAGAAATGGGAAAGAAGGTCGGCTTCTTCTACTTCTTCCTGATAAATTTTGAGTGTAAGCTAAGAAAAGAAGCAAAGGGCAAAAGATAAAAGAAAATTCAGGCGCCCTCCTATTAAGCCAAAACCCGTGCAATAAACTACTAATATACTTCCAGGGCCACTATCCCTAATTTGACCCTGCAGTTCTGCTCAAAAACATTAAGCCAACATTTCAGAGATGGGAGAAAGAGAGAGGGGATATATGTTAAAGAAAGAAAGAACGGAGGGAGGGGGAGGGAAGGCAGAAGAATAAACAAGCTTTTGCGACAGCAGGAAGCTCTCTCTTAATTCTGAGATAATGAAACGCTTCTAACCAGGCCCAACTGCTGAATATTACAAGAGCCATCATCTCGTGTGGATTGCATGCAGCTTTATTTTCTACTCCCCTACATGGACTGAATATGATTCACAGCACAGTCACAGGAAACAGTCATTACTATTTATTTGGAGCGAGATGAGTGACTGCTCTAAACAGCATCAACTGCACCTGCGATAGTGCAGAGAGTCTTTTTTTATTAAGCACACCCATGCCCCCTTTTTTCCCCTTCTCTTCAATATTCTCTTCACAAAGAGCATTTTATTACAGTGCTGGCTGTGTAGTTCAAAAAGGGAAGAGGCAAATTTACAACGATCATTAGAGAAGATGCAGAAGCATGGCAGCAAACACTAGCTTCATCACTTTGTGTGCACAAAAACATCCCCACACCTTGCTCATGCCACACAAACAATATGTACACAAACATGAAGAGACAATTCATAAAGTATAGCCAGTTATTATACAATTATAATATAATAATATGCCTGGCTGTAGGCGAGCCTCCTCGCCCCCATTTCATATTTTTGCTGCAGGTGGAACGTGTTAGAACACCCTGAACTCACTCTGCTCCCTACAGCCCCAAAAAATGGCTCATCTCCCTCAACCCGTAGAGCAGCTCCTCCGTTTTCTTTACAAGACACTGCTCACAATTTTGCTGCAGCAATTTATCTCTGGCTACACAGAGAGGTGAGCAGCCTGCTCCCCAGCTTGCCGCTGCTCTTTCTCCTGCCGTACTTTAGCAGCTGAAACTAAAGCCTCCCTGGCCCCCAAAACACTGCACCTATGAGGTGACAGAGCCTCAGCTAATTCCCACCCCATGTTATTCCCCCCTTCAGCAGTCTCTGCCGATGAAGGTACGCTTTTAGACTGCTATTTTGAATTTAATATACAGCTATAGAAAATTCAGAGCGCTCAAAGCACAGACCTCTCTCTCGTCTATAGCCTTTATTGCCCAAGTGCATGCACCTGATGTGCTTACAAAAAATGTCCTTGCTGGCAAAATCCTCTTAAAATGGCACAGCTCTGTTTTCTGCTGGTTTCAGGCCAGCAGTAAGGAGAAGCTAAGGCCATTTCATCCCTCTGCTGTAGGTATCAGTGTCTCAAGTACCTGCATCCTGTGACGCCATTAAAAGCTTCAGGAGATTAAAAGAGTGGGTTTTCTTGTTTGTCTAACAAAGTAAGGTACTTCACAGTATAATGGATTGCTCTTGAAAACTAATACTCCTAATAGCAGAGAACAGATGCACAGACTGGGTTGTTTTTTCCGTAGTGAACTTGGGTACTTATTTTTTGTAAATTACGCGTGGCCTCTGAAGCAAGCCTGATTTCAGATCACAACACCTATGGGAACGTCCTATTTCTATATGGTCAGTCTGACGCCACACCTGACTGACACAAAGAAAGCTCCCTCACCAAACAGAGAGCAGTCCAGAGCCCAGCACCCTCATGGACGAGGGACCATGGTGAAACCAACAACACAAAGGAGAGCAAGAAGGAAGTAAGAACGTGGAAGAGGGGACAGATAACGGAGGGGAGAAGTGGGGAGCAAGGACTTTGCGGTGACCTGTACTCCATTTACTCTACAGCAGTGTGGTAATCACCTGCATGTCTGGCATCCAGCCGCTAAAGCAACTGGCATAGATAAAAAGACGGCAGGAAAAAAGCGAATTAATAGGGTTAATACATAAACCACTAGAAACTGCTTTTGACTGGACTACAAGCTATAAATGTTCCTAGCCATTGCATAGCACGCTGTATGCTTTTCCCCAACTGGTTTTAAAAAATCTCTTAATACTGCTTCTCCTACCACCGCCTAGCGAAGGACTATTACAAGGCAGCTTACTTTCAGTGCAACTGAGGGAGGGTTGCACCCACCTTGGGTCTCAGCAGCTACAATCGCTGCCCTGCGAGGAGAGCAGCACAACGCCCTTCTCCTCCACCAGGCTGAGAGCTCTGCTCCACCATCCACAGTGACGGACTTTGCCGACCAAGAAATAAGGACTCTCATTTCATTGTTGCAAGAGTATGTAGAAAAGTGGAAGCAGTCTCGTATCAGGCAGGTGAGAAATACATCATTTCCAGCATTAGGTCTTTTCCTGATTCCAAAGAGAACATCTTAAATTCCGAGGCAGGGGGACCATCAAAGGCAGTCCCAGTTACGGTACAGTTTGTTTTGCAATATAGACACTAGTTCACTAGGAGCTGATCCCAAACTATTACCACTTCACTTTTGCCTTTGATAGCCATTAGTCAAGCATTATCTGGGGACAGATTCTCCTCCCGGTTACAGCACAGTAACCCTCCGAGCTGACAAGGTTATTCCGTATTTATACCCCCAGAACTGAGAAGCAGGTCTCATATTTTATTTTTTTGCGGCCGGAGGTAGCTGAGGTGAAGCATGGGAATAGCCTCGCAGGAGCTGCGAGGGAGCAGCCCCTCGCGGGCAGGAGTAGCACGAGGCCGTCCACGCTCACAGGGCCAGGCGGAGGGGAGCCGCCTCTGACCCGCTGGGGAAGGAGCTGCCCCATGTCCTCAGCGATGGGGACTTCCCAGGGAAGAGGACACCATCACGCCAGCACGCTGAGGGCTCGAGTGTCCACCGCGCTTGCCACTGCTGTCGGAGCCCTCCCTCCTTGGCACCGTCAGTGCCACGGTGGTGCCTTCCTCACCGAATTATTTTAAGCAAAAGCCAGGGTTTGAGGCAGACAGTGCTTCTTGACATGAGAACTCTCAGCCCATGAGCAGAGCGAGAGCTGCAAAAGATTTGTGGGTTCCCCCCTGCCCCCAATCTTTAAATGATTAATTAACAATTTCTAGAAACCAATTCACAAAAGGAGAAAGGGCAGATTTTCAAAACTATCAGCTTGTAAATGGAGCAGAGCCGATTTTCTGGCAACTCTTCTAACAAGGTTTCTTTTTTCACAGTATTTGTTTTATGCTTCCTAAAGATCTGTCCCTAGTCTAAATCCCAGCAGGGGGAGATGCCAGTGGAGTTTAATTACATTCCACCTATGGGGAACATTCAAGGAACAGGGCTCTGAAAAAAAACCCACAACTTCGTCTAAAAAAAAATAAAAAAAAAAAAAGGAAAAAAGTAATCTGATTAAAGCAATGATATGAATGTGCTGCGTCTCCTAACCATAGGTTTAAAACGTTCTCTTCTTACAAGTCTCAAGGCACAGAGCCAAATTCTCTGCTGAAGCAAACAGGGAATTTATACCATCAATTTACAACAGACATTCAGCATTCAGGCCTATGGCTTAAGTAAATAATTATGAAAAGTGGCATTTTAAAGGGTTTTGGTGTTTTCTTTTTTTTTCTTTCATATAAACTAGACACGCTGTGTGCTGTGGTGAAAATCCTTGTGATTCAGGACAGGTTTTAGCTTGGACATGAACTATCGTTAGCATTTCAAGGGATTAAAACGGGCCCTGTGCTCCGCTGACAGGGGTGCACGCACTGCACAAGCGGCCTCCTGGGCCCCAGCAGATGCTGGAGGCACATCTCACCCCGGCCAGGAGGGTGGGCAGGAGCCGAAGACATGCACATTAAATGCAAAACAGAGACTCCCCGATCCGCAGCCATGACATGGGAACCCGCTGCCCTCAGCACAAGTGTGAAAGAGATGGAAAGAAAACTGCAGGCAGCCTCCTCCAGGTATAATTCTTTAAATCTGGAAAAGCCATCTAGCTGAAATATCTTTCTCTGCAGGAACTGGGCAAACGACTCCTGTGCGTTCAGCTGGGACACCTCAATGGTGGACTAGACAGTGAAGGAAAAATACTGCATTCAAAGCTGAGAGGGAAAACTAGGCTTTTTCACCATTCCCCCTTCTGGTACTCCTAAATCAGCCACCTCGCTGTTCTGCAACCGGCCGCGATGAGACCCAACCTCCGCGCTCAGAGAGCAGCTCCCACGAGGGGCTGCAAAAGGGACGGTGAACACCACTTTTCCACCGACTATCTGGAGTCGGTATTATGTCCTGCTGTACACAACGGAGAGACTTTCCACCAAACAAGCACTGAAATATTTAATCATCTGAAACATTCAAGTGCGAGAAAATTATCAATGAAACTAATTAAGAATCTTGAGATAATAAGCACTGATGACAAAATGTTCCACTCTAGTGCCTGCCATCAGGCAGCCAGGATTTATAGTATCTGTCATTTATAAAACTTATACCCTGAAGGATCTCAGTACACTTTCAAAATGTGTGCTTCCACATACAGATAGTCCTGCCCCCCAAGGTGACTCGAACCACTCACGCACACCCAGCAATGGTCCCCAGATTAGGGGTGAGGACTTCAGATCACAACTGTGGAAATACAAGTGTATACGGCATTGCAAGCAGAGAAGCTGGGAAGTGCCAGCTTTGATGTCTGCGGGGCCAGGTCCCGAGGTCTCACGCAACCCAGCTTTATCACAGAGACCCCGAAGGGCAGGCCATGGGAAGGTGAGCCCAGAGCACACAGAGCAGAGGCGGGGAGGGAGAAGGTCATGGATTTGACGAAAAGCCACGGCGCCAGCACTTTATGCACCGGGATTTTTCAGCAATTTAGGACAGGAAGTGAACCGGTGTCAGGCGATCGACGCTGCAGATGGGTCTTTAAACAGCCAACATGTAAATGGAGTTTGGCAAAGATACCGCGACTAACAGCCTTTTTTTTTTTTTTTGTGAGAAATGCCATTTTTAGATACAGTCGGAGAAACGTTGCCTTCTGCCTGCTAAGAGCAGGTGTACAGATGTCAACAGCAAGTTCAGGCGAGTGCCAGGTACTCGAGAGTTGTCACTGGGTATGTAAGCTGCCTAACACCATCTCCAAGCTTTTGCAGGAGGCAGGTTTTATTTTTTGCTGAGGCTTCCAACAAACTGCTTCTCTAGCAGACCCTGTCTCTGGGCTCAACAGCTCAGCAGAGCCTGATTTTTATTTCGTCTTTGTTTCTAAGTTAAGTCCTCTACGCCAGGCCAACTTTTAAGTGAAGAAAATGGTAGGTCTCTCTGACTCACCGGTGCGGCTCCTGATGAGCTGCCCACGAAACAGGTACAGCTAATCTGAAATGACGCCTGGTAACTGCAACGTGTAATTTCAGACTCAAGGCACCAATTTCCCAGTCAGTTTGTAGCTACACTGTGTTACCATAACGGGTTCTCTGCACAATTATCACAACACTTAGTAAGTTATTCATTTCCGAGAGAGCTAAGAAACCTTGTAAATGATTTTCATCTTAAAGAAAGCAGGCATATCCCCCTCTGGAAGAAACAATTAGCAAAGTTTCTCCCCCATGTTTTGTTTATTATTAACGTTTCACAAATAATATTATTCCATTATTAGTATTAAAATAACTTTACTTTAAAAAAATGTAATAAACAGGCAAGAATTTAAAACCCAGGTGTGTGCGCCTTTGTGGCAACGGCACGCGTCAGGCACAGGCAGTTTGAATATTTTATACTTCATAACATTTTTCTTAAATAATTAACTAGCTTTAACTAGTGATTGTCCAGTCCTACCAGTGCTGCGGGTTTAACTGCACATTACATCTCCGAGTGTTCCTTTGGCAGCTCTGCTTCTCCCTGCTCCGAATCCAGACAGAATGCATCCAGAAGCCCTGCTGGATTTCTAACTTAGAGACCTGTTTCCTGCCTCGCTCTGAGGAACAATGTAAATCCACTTCCTACAGCTTTCCCTTCTGCAGCAGACCCAAACAGCTCCAGTTAATATCTCTTGCGTTCAGTGGATGGACCAGCATTCAGTCTAGTATCTCTCAGCACAGTGAGGGAACCTCCCAGCTCCAGCTGGTAACGTGGGCTCATTTGATTCTCTGTTTGCCTCCTGCAGTCCAGAAATGAAGAGGTTAAAATCCCAGAGCTTGGTTTGATTACTGCATCGCTGACAGTAATGCAGAGCTGGACCAGGAGATGAGGTGTACTGCACCACTGAGGAGTGGTACCCTTTGGATAACACTTTGAAGTTAAACCCTTTCTCCCCATCGCTGGCTTGGAAAAGAAAGTCCTCCCAAGAGCTTCTTCAAAAAAATCTATTACCAAGAATGACCTGGTCTATAATTACCATCCCATAGCATAATCCGGTGCTGAAGGATATATAAGCGTACATGTATGTAGATGCATAAAGATGCACATGAGGGCTTGTTTGCCAATGCACTGCTTAGAATTTGCATATCTGCCTATGCACAGCAAGTGTCTCATGGCTACCACCTTTCTCTGCAAAGTCTGAGCATTAGTGGGATTAAAATTATTACTTCCTTAATCTGAAATGCTAAAAATATAAAAGACAGTATTCAGATTTCAATTTCAAGCAACCATTCCAGCAATTAGTTTTGACTTGGTGGGAGTTAAAAGATTTAGTAACATTGTTTTCCTACAAAACAAAACCTTAACCCCCAACTTGTGACAACACTTTCCACATAATTTCTCTTTGTGTATTTATAGAACTATAGAAACAGGAAAATAATATATTGACAAAAAGATCTAACAACACTTAGAAACACTTAACTCCACCACCACCAAGAACTCTTGAAACAAGGGCGCGCTGAGCAAAACCAGGTCTGTGAGGTAAGCTTGGTAAGATTTCACACTGGTGGAGATTGTTTTTAGAATACTCTATCCAATTCTAATATCCACATTTTCCACAGGATGTTAAAAACCTATAGGTGAACCTCTGAAAACAGGCACACATACTGTCCAACTTCTAAAAAAAAAAAAAAAAAAGAAATAAGAAGAAATAATTCTAGGAACTTACAGTTTTAACACAAGAAAATGCTAACAGGTGATATCACTGCAATTTACAATTACAGTTGCACAATGAGGAGAAAATACTTTTCCTATGCAAGGGGTCTTTTGTAGTCCTAGAATGATGGAAGTTCAGGGGAATCTGAGGGCAATAAATTGAAAATGGATCTTTATTTAGGAGAAGGATAATTAACTATGGGAAGAGATGAAACAAAACTGGTAAATTCACTGTTGCCAGAAAGGTTAAGGTAGAAACAGGAGGACTCCTTGCATGACTTTCCCAGCCCTATTTATGCAGGATGTCAGGACTGGTGGCAAGATGAATCCTTAAGGCGGGAACGGGGATGAAATCAGAGCCCAATTCCAAACGTTGCCAAACATGGAAAAAGTTCACATTGGAATGTAATGACCTGGATCTATTGATGGTTTTTCTTGTAAAAGTAGAGCTAGGAGAGAAAGCAGGATGTTCACTTTGCACCAAGTCTCTGTGTCCTTGCATTGTTCTCCAGTTAAGTGCACTGCTAAGGCTCCACTGATAATAAAAGATTGATTTAAAAGACCATTCTACAACCTAAGCAAACACTGAGCCTGGTTAATGTTACATATCATATCCTCTTGTCATTTACTGCTACTCTGCGTGTTTACTGTGTCTCTCACTCCCCCTCAGTACCAGCCCCAATTTACAGCAGAGCAGCTGGTCCTCTGGGGCTGAGTGTACAACTGTAACCCTGAGCCCAGCAACAGCAGCCTCTTGATTACAAAAGCACAGCACAGATCTCACTCAGGATCTGAACCAAAGCAACACCCTCCCGAGGCTTTGGGTCAAGTCTTTGCAGATTTTCTAAATGACAGGTATCTCTACGTTACTACTCTACAAGCTCAACTTAAGCTCCAGTAAGATCCAAAATTTAATCGAATTATCTGCATTCCTGTATCAAGATTCAGGAATGAACCAGTCCGACAGAGAACATAAAAGAAGGTGGTGTGAACAAAAAAGAATAAAAAAAATTGTTTCCACTCCATCTTTAACTCTTATAAGAAAATTATTATTTTGCATGGGGTACACTTCTTATACCAAAGTCAGTACAGAGCATGACAAAACCATCCATGTTCTTTCCACTAATAAAGAAGGAAAACTTAAGGGAGTGTGTCATGTTTTGTCTTTTCTTTCTCTTATCATTTTCTGAATTACTGGTTTGCTTTGTGCTCCTTGCCAGCAAGATGAGTATTGCTCCTTTCCTTTAAATAACTGGATTGTAAGAACCAGAGGTGTGTCTCTAGAGCCTGATTCTCAGTTGCACTAAGGTCCTACTATGGCAGCACAAACAGGCCTTACCATACTCGCAAGCGCTTGTTTATATGTTAACAAGATAGCATCAGGCAGGAATGAGGTGACGATAATAGTGCTGCAGATGAAGTGTGAGGATGATGTACACACACCTTGACAGTCCATTCTCATTACAGGAGCGGTGAAAGAGGGCATAAACATAAACTGAGAATCAGGCTCTTGGTTTGCAGTTACCCTGAATACAGTTTGTAGGATTTATATGTTTAATTAACGCAAAATGTGGAAGGTTCCACGATCCTATAGACATGTTAAAGACCAACAAGTTTTGCCCAACATTTCTAGAACAGCAAAACTTGCAACAATGGAACAAGGATAATAAAAAAGATTACTAAAGCATTTTGTTTTGCTTGTTCTTCTTGGGGTCCTTCATTTTCAAAGTCAGGAAAGACATTTTATGCCATCTAATTAAAACAACTGGGAGGTTTTTTTTTTAAACAGATATACCAATTTAAACAGAATTAATTCAGTGAAGTACTATAACCTTGGTTGTACACAAGATTAGGCAGCACAGTAACAAACTCTTAAACTTCAAATCTATGGTTTAATGAATTTCATAGGCAATGCCTCTTTTTTCCCCCCTGCAGAATGGGAAGGAGTGTGCTTTGTAGGGACTACTGAAAACACTGGCAAAAACACAATTTGCATTTCTGTCCTTGCATAGGTCGATGCATGCACATCCTTTAATTTGTGCACACCAGTAGACCTATTGACTTCAGTGATTCAGACCTCTGATGAAAATCACTGTATTTTCACTTAAACCCATAGGGGAAACAGCAGATGATTTTACAAAGGATTCCTTGTGGCATATAAGTTAACCAGAACATGCAAATGTTGCTTGATGAGTTCTTTATTTCCCATGCCAAAACTTTTAAAATCTCTGCCTCACCTGAAAAAGCAGGGCCATGAATAGGTACAGGGCCTTTTAGGTACATTTAGAGGTCAATATTTATCTATCATTTGGGTGTTATCCTATGAAAAGTACTAAAATAACCTAAAACATTTAGAAAAGATACAGTATCTTGCTCCCACTGGCAGAAGTCTGCAGTGTCGAAGTGGCGGAGTATCAAACCAAAAGAAAAGAAAGTCGTTCACCTGACAGTTACAGTTTGGGTTAAACATTGTTCAAACCTGTAGGTAAAGCAACCACTCGCCTCTCTGGGTAAATACAAGAAACAGATAAGCTCCATTACAGAATCAAGTAAGGAGGATTACAGCCCCTGTGCAAAGTCGCACAGGCGACTCTCGCAATGCAAAATGACAAGCAACATTACGCACAAGGCATCTGTGGGCAGGGTGGTTTCTCCGGGAAGTTCTCAGCACAGACCTGTGTGTTCAGGAGAGAAGGAAAAGAATCAGAAAAGGAAAACAAAGAAGGAGATGAGGAAGCACCAGGCGCGGTCTCAGAAGTATGGCAATCCCAGCTTGGCGAAGGACTGCCACCGTCCGGGTTGCTCCACGGAGCTGTCAGTGCAAGGAGCCATGTCCTGCCGCTCGATTCCTGCTGGGCTGGGCAAAAAGACAGTTTGCACATTCCTTGTAAATAAGTAGGGTCACTTCAAAGATATTTGGATCCTAGCTCTAAGCCAAACAACTCAAAGGCCCTGAAATTTCGGCTGGCTGCTCTGCTCAACACAGGTGATCAAACTAAACAGCCAACAAATTATGACATGGCACAAAAACTGACAAATGGTGGGATCTTTCTCAGTTGCCAATGTGGCGACATCTGCAGAGGTATGCCTTTCAGTACCGGAGCTCACTCACTCCTTTGGTGAGGAATCAAGCACTCCCAGTTTGCATCCAAATTGTGCATTTTATCTCACATTGAGCTTGCTCAGGCAACAGGCAGCGTTTCAGGTAACAACCTACTACTTCTTGCTCCTCCTGTCTCCATAGGAAATTGCTGGTAGTTATGACTTTCTTATTAAAGAAGGTATCAAACACATACAAATCTTTTAAAATAACAAGCCGTTGGGGGAAAAACCCACAACCTGTGACACTATCTGTAGACACGCATGCAACTGGTGTCAAGCTGTTCCGCTTAAAAGCACTTCTGCGGCACCCACCTATGACAGCCCGGCAGTGCATATTTGTGAATTTCTCACAGGCACGGAATAAAATGCTTTTAAAACATCACTTTATTCCCTCCCACTTCTCATCCCAGCAGGGATATCCACTGGCTGGTTTCTACCAGGCAGGTAGAGCAAGATCGCTTTTAAATAACAATTTCTCCCACTACTTCATTTCCCCACCCCAAAGCCTGGGGGACAGGTGTCTGAGCACTGGGGTGCCAGCACCACAAAGTACCTGCAGCGTAAAGCCACATATGCTGGAGTGAGATGTGACACCCCAGGCCACCCCCGGGGTCTGGCAGAAATTCAGCCGTGGGGTCACCACGTACCAGAGACTTTGGTGGTGAAGTCCAGGGAGTCTGAATGTTTCTCGAGCATCCATCGCAAGCAAAGCTGCTTGTAAGGACGTAATCTTCAAGAGCGGAGGGCAACAGCACAAAGCTGGGAGAGTGCCATAATTTGACAAACCTCAAAGGGGTAGCTGGGCCCTCCTTGGAAAAACAATGGAAAAACTCACCTTTGGGTGAAGGGGCATTCATACTGCTGGCAAATTGTGAAGTGAAATTCAAGTACAGCCCTCGAGACTGCTCCCCTCCCTCTCCCCTTATGCTGAAACAACATCAGAGCTATCTGCCGGTCGTGCTTAAATGCTTGTGTTTTTCACATCACAGAGGCAGGAGTTTTGGACCCCCTGATTCCTATACTTACATACCTTTGGAAATTAGCATAAACATCTCAGCTGGCTACCGATGTGATTAAGATGTGCCTCCACTTGGCAATTTTTCCTTTGAAACAAAGCAAAGGCTTTCATTTGTTAAGTGAAAATTCCCCAGTGGAAACCCCTCTCTCTTTCCCTCCCATTTCTGACCCCATATTGGGCACTTTAATCTAATTTTGGTTTGAGGTTTTAGAAGCTGAAGGCTGCTTCTGAAGATCACTGAGGGAAAAGAAATCACTGGGAGGAACATCACACTTTGAACTGAACGTCCCTGGCACAATGCACATTGGAAAAAGCACTAAGAGCATTTCCCAATCAATGTAGCCATATTTTTCACACCCGGTTAGAAGAAATGGAAACCTGTGGTAAATAATGCTGCTCTGCACAAGTCCAATTACACTAAATGATAAATTGCCTAATTATTTCGGCTCTAGAGTCTTTCCCAAGTTCTTTATCCTTTTCTTTGTAGTCACTGTCTGCAGAACAAGAGCGTTTGACTGTTACTAATTAGCGAGAGAGAAAGATGCAGGACACTTAGTAAATTCACTTCCCTTTAAATCCATCTTACAGTTATTTTTCCCCATCACGGAAAAAAAAAGTAATAATTTATTTAAAAGCTGCTCTGCTGGAAGAAATTTTTTCTCCATGACTACTCTATGATATTAAAACAGTCAGCTTTTGTTTTTTACATTCTCCGGAATGCCAGAAGATTAAAGGCACAGCAAGGTTAGATTAACACCTTGAAATTATCTGTAAGGTTCTCTACTTATCAGGCTATTAAATCTTCATTCCTGACTGCACAAAATCTTCTTCGTATCGTATCCTGAGTGCGTATGAACTTGACGCATCTTGAAAACAAATTCCAAAAAGCAAGATCTCTTAAATGTGTTTTGTTCCAGCTCACAATACAATGACTTTCTGACATCTTGTTACTTCCTTGTTCCTTCATTTGGATCAACAGCAGCAGCAAGGGGCTGTGGATAATTGCCCAATGCTCAGAACTCTTTCACTTCTTCTCAAATTTCTCCGTTAAATTTGAAGTGTAACTAGGAGTATTGAGAAAGATATTAAAGTTTATTCAAAATTTCTATTGCATCAGAAGGTCAAAATCATTTTAACGCATTCCTTCTTTTGACCTGAGGGTGTGTTAAGTATTAATAAATAAATAAATAAATAATAAAAAGCATTATGCTTTTCCCCCCCCCACTTATTAACAGAAGATTTTCTGAAATTCAATCTGTGTTTAAGATGCATGTAAAATCAAAATGTTTTACATATAAAATAATATGAATATTTTGTTGAATTCTGAAAGCACAGATTTCATACAGGTGGAAAGTATTGAGTCAACAGTACTAAAGAATGAATTCTTCTGCTTGCACAACATGCGCTAATGCGCTATGCCTTAGTGGCAGCCAGGAAGGATAATTCCTAGGACTGAGAAGGTAACTGAGTTTTCAGTCTCATTACATCTGAGACCTGACTAAGGAAACCACAAAATTTGGTACCAGTTATTAAATGGGTCTTCATGCAAGCACCTATTTACCCACTCAGTGTTGTCTAGAAACCATCAGTCCAGTCCATACCAGCTATTGGCCTTTTTAGTGTATAAAAGCCCTCAGTCTCCCCTGATCGAGGCCCCGAATGCCTATCTCAGCAGCTGCTACAGAAGTGAAATTCCACTTCTGACCAGCCCGCTTCCACAGAAAGCATTTTGGGTCACTGACCAAAACATTCAAAACGTGACTAATTACACTGAGGTACAAGTTTTTCAGTTGCTTTAAAGGATTTGATTTTGGAAAAGACCCACGACCTGTCTTTTGAAAACCAGACATCAAATTAGTTGGCAATACTAGTGAAAAATTGGTATCATCCAGTTCTCTGAGACAGCAAAATCTATTAACTGGTGTGAAACGGAACAGTCCTCAAATAGCATGCGTTTCCTACTTTTCTCTGTGTTTTTCTGACTACTCCCTCTGCACCAGTCTTGCTATCTGGTTAAGTAAGGAAATGTTCACTCATATCACTGGAAGACCACTACATTTCTAGAGCAAGGGCACACCCAGAAATACCACTTTTTCTTTCTTTCCATATTAAAAGGGAAGCATAAGATGAAGCAGGACAAACAACACAAAAGCCATCTCATGCTGATTAAAAGTAACACACACACACATTGTTAGAAATGGAAATTATTTAAATACATATGTGCTGCCAGGGTGGTAGAGAAGGAAAGAAAAAAAGGGGGGGGGAGGAGGTCACAAGACGTTCATTCTACAAGAACTGCTTTACATAATCATGAAATGCAAACTAGTTTCCATTCCTTCTGGCACAGCCTCATTCAGCCTTCACTTTGAATGCTTATTGACAAATAAATGGACTGGTTACTTCCTATTAATGCTACCTAATTTACGTACATACCTGGAGGAAAAATTCCATTTTGACCTCACATTCATACAAGCTAAGATCATTTTTAAGCTATGAATATGTTGAATACAAGTTTAATTTCTTCTTGGTTGCTGCTGGGGATTTGCTGTTTCTTAACAAATTAGGCATGTGTTCTCCTCAGCTCAGCTTTCGCACCTTATGCATATAATATGTGCAATTCAGGAATCTGTGTTGAACTTCCAGATGAAAGACCTTCTTTTCTTCAGCCATGATTCATTCCCTCCTTCCTCCTGTCTCTCATATGCAGGCATGTGCGCACAGACATGACTTGTTAGTTGGTTTTGTTTTATGAGCTGTTCCCCAATAACTCTCCTTCTCTTCCTCTGCCCATGAAAAGTCCTTATCAAGAAAGTGGTACTTGTTTTCATGAATCTCAAGAGTCACTATTGTCCTGACCAGGGAAAGTGCTATTAAAGCAAGATTTTACTCCTGAGTCTTGAAGGCATCTCAGAAGCAGAGAGGTCAGTGGAGATGCCCGCAGCAGACGAGGATGTCAAGGCTGGACCAACGTCTTCATCCCCTGAAGAATCTGCCTGTCAATCTGGATACATGGAGGGATCTCATTCCAAATGGATGCTAACTAACATAGAGCTTGAAAATGCTTCTTTGTTTAGTTTAGTGTTTAACATTCCCCAGGAGACGAGTTCCTGCCTGATGAATGCAATTGGCTGCTAACGCTGAGACACAGTGTGGGGTCCTGACACAGATGTCCAAGGCCACCCTCTCTCATTTGTAAGTTCTTTCAGGGCCAGATGGTTTGGTTTCTCTGATTTCTTGCATCTGAGGTTGTGCCTATGGCTGGCTGTCCTCCCTTTCATTGCTAGGTATTTACAATTCAGCAGCACATAAATTATGGAAAACATTTTGATGCCTAACTTCCACGAAAAAAACCCAATATATATATATTAGCATAATACCTTTCCAGACTTGACCCCTACTTCACACAGAAAAAACTCCTGAGTGCTAGACAGACTGCCATCCAAAGATCAGGCAGTACCTGTGAAGGGCATCCCCATTCCTGAGAAGTCATGCCATGTGCACCTCCCCCTTCCTGCCATATGTAGCTCCTCTGGCAAGACTGGTGAGAGTATGTCCCTCCCAAAGTCGTGGAGAAGGGTGATGTTATTTACTGCGGTTGGAGCTTATCTCGTTACTCACTTCCGCAAGGCTCAACTGCCCAGTGCAAAATTTGATCTACCAATTCTACCTGGAACTACACTCCGTCCTGCAAATAATGTTACCTATCTGTAGCTAAAAAGTTAACACTGATACTGGTAGTTAGCATTGATTAAACATTGATATTGGTATGAATTTGGTTTTTTCTGTCCCTGGGGGAAGCATGTGGATTGCTATATAATGTCCAGAGTGGTACACAGGAGCAGTTGGGATACGAATCCTGAAGAAATCTGTAACCAGTTTCTTATTCAGCAGTGATATTTTTCCTTAGATTAAAAGCAAATATGCTCTTTCCTCCATAAAAGCCTCAGATGGAGGGGCAGGGGGGAAGGAATAGAAAGACGGGGAAGATGCATCCTTCCCTTTACTTCCTCTTTAAACAAATCTGTCTAATCACATTTAAAGTACTGTATTATTAACATCTTCACCATTAAATGTTCCATGTCACTAGAAAAATTTATTCTTTAACATGAACCCTCTAGCAGTGATAGCGGGTCAATTATTACGAGGATGGCAAAATATCAGGAAAATTCAGGGGTGAATATGAGTATCTGTCTAGCATACATTACCTGAGACTCCGTTTTGCTCAAGAATAGCAATAAGGCAGAGTCACTGAGCAACATGTGACATTGCAAGCAAAAGATAAATTAATCTTCATGGGCAAAAGACTGATAAGCTTGAACTGAACAAATGGAAAAATAAAAGTCTTTTTTTTTTTTTTTTTACTTTGGTGAAGAGGGGTAAATGAACCCTGCAATGTCAACAACAACAAAAAGTTCCTTGAAATATGAGCACATTAATCATCTCAACAACACCTCACTCCAGGCCACTATAGAATCACCAGTTCCCAGCTGTCAAAAGGATTCCCCAGCAAAGAAATAAGTGTTTTTCACACCCAGGTTGTCTTTTTGGTAGGGTTCTTAGAAAAGTCAAGGAAGGGGGACAATGCCAATATACCACTGGGGTTTAAAACATTGACTTTGTTCCTATAAGCTAACAGTAGACTTTTCAAAAAAGCAAAGCCAAAACATTCCAAAAAGACACCCTGGACTTACCAGCTGATCAACTCAACTCTTTCCATATTATAAATAACCTGACTCTCCAGGAAGTGCTTATCTTTTTAAGAGGTACCTGTGGAGAGCAGAGACCCGTAGATACAGTGTAAGAACTACAAATACATGGTAAGGAAAAAGACTTGCCCTCATGTGGCTCCTGGCTGGTCACACTCTCCCTGCTTGCCCATGCTTCTGCCAAAGGCTGCCTACAAACCACAGCTTCTGTAAAGCGGGAGCAAGCAACAGGGATCTTCCAGAGAGGCCTCCAGGACAACTTCTCTGGCGGGCGCTGTGAGGGTGCCTGGGACAGCAAGGCAACCCATGCAAAGAGATATCTGCTAAGGCTTGCACAGCCAGCAAACTGAGCCCAAGCTTTCCCCCCTAGGTGCTTCCCTTCAGCGTTTGAGTCTAGGAACAGGCTTGTGGCAAAGTGCGCGAACATGAGGCGGGCTTGGGCTCAAGAGCTTTCTCAGGCCACCTCTCCTTATACAGCAGAGACACAAGTCAGTAAAGAGACCAAAGCCCTGAGTCTCAGAGGTCCTTAAGTGGTTGAAAGTTAGGAAGAGTTAGGAACCAAAATAACCTCTGCCCAAGAAAAATGACTTCAGGTCTCTCGAGTCCAAAGCCTGCATTCAAATCAGTAGATTCCAGATACCAAGAGAAGGAGGGAAATGCAGGGAAGGGCTTATTGTCTTCTCCTAACTTAGCAATCTTCAACTTGTATATACAGAAGCACCATGAGACAGATAATTAACTAATTTCAGATACTGAGCAATTGTATGAAGAACTGCAGAGATATAACCTAACAGCATTCAGTCTCTGCATGTTTAAAAGCATCTTTTTATTTGTTAACAACAAAACCGACTGCAGACAGCTGACACTTGTGAATGATGTGAGGCTCTGCAACATCTTTTCAAACAAATAAAGAAATCGGAGGGTCATTTCCTTCAACAGAATAAAAAGCAACAGCATACAATATTGCTTGTGCTTACTGGTTTTGTATGTTTTGTGCGTGTATGTGTATGCATGTGTAACAGCGACTCTCTTCTGTGGACTTTTTTCTGCAAACTATTTACAATTCAGTCTCCCTTGATAAATGCAAGCCTCCACCGTCAGCAATATTTGCTTAGTGAAGCTTAGTCTCTGTAGTTGCAAGCTTCTGAGAGCATAGTGCCTTGAGATACTACATGAAAGGCACCAAACTCATGCAAATTGTTGTGGTAATTCCCTGACAGTGCCATCTCTCTGACTTTCACCTCTCATTTTCACTAATGCTCAGAGAAAGCAGTCTGTGCTTCCAAGGAGATTCTCTGCATAAACAGCTTAAAAATCTAAAGTACTCAATCAGGCACAGAGACACCATAAAAATGGTCCTACCTCTCACTGCTCTCTGGGAATTTTATTGGAAGGGAAAATTTTGAAATGGCAAAATCTCTTAACAATAAGACATTTCCGTTAGACTACAGAGATATTAGTGAAGGAGCTCTTCAATGCAAAGAACAGAATCATAAGCCAGTGTAAAACAGTATGACTCCACTCAAGTCAATGATGACGTGCCAAGTTACCCCAGATGAGCAACTGCCACAACCAGTATGTCTGATAAATTACAGCGCCAAAGTCATAAATGGTAAAGGAGGAGCTTATGTATCAGTCCAGTTCAACCCGGCCCATTCACAACTGACCACACACAGCAGTTAAAATGGAATTAAACTGTGCCTTTTCATAAATGAAACTATGGATTGCAATGACTTTGGGCTGGCATCATTCAATATTATCGACATGAAGGAATACAGTTGAAACATAGTCTGGTCAACGTTTTCAATTAGACATACTGAAAATATTCCTGGGCCCTAGAGCAATAGAAAAGCAAATATTTATGGGAACAGGAAGATTTCTTTCCATTAAAGAAAAACCACCAAATCTCCATTTAAATAGTGAGAGAATATGGCAGGACTTTGAAGTTTCTTTAAACTTTATGGGCTCTAGCCAGCGGTGAAAATGTTGGTAAGACACACCAGGACTGAACAGTTACGCTAGTGCTTTGTGTGGATAGAAAACTGGATGGAGTAGAGACATGCTGGGGCTTATCCTGCTCTTTATTCCTCTCCACACTGATGTTTCTAAGCAGTGATAAACAAGAGCTGTACATGGCATTTTAAAAATAGAATGGAAAACCCAGTTGGTCTTGCAGTCTCCAACGAATGTTTTACAGTAATAGCTGCCCTTTTACCTATTTACTTTTATTTACTACTCCTGACTCCTGTGTTCTCCTTCACCTTTGCCAGGGGTCCTGAAAGTATTCCTAGGCATTAGCAGCAAGGAGGAGCAAGCTGCTACCAGACCTCTTCTGGCTAGCACAGAGCCCCTGCAGCCTTGTGTATCGGTGCAGCAACACGTCTCAGGTTCTGTAACGAGCACTAGGCCTTTAATGCAACGTTTTCTTGTGGTGCTTTAAGTAATGAGAGGTTTATGTAGATACGAGCTAAAAAACAAAACTTGTAAGTACCAAGTCTTCCCATTTATTAATGCAAGACACGGTTGTCTATTACTGAGAATGTGCAGTAAATTACTCCTGAAGCTGAGATTAGAATTCAGGGTGCTCCTTGCTCCAGATTTCTCTACGTTCGGCACCTTCAAGTATGCATTTCTTTATTACCTGGAGGCAGAGCAGTTCATTCTTATACCTCTTTTGCCCTCCTTAGCTTCCCCAAAGCATACTTGCTTTCCCTCCCTCAAGAAAATGACCTCATTTGAGTGGTTTAACCTGATCTGTTTACTTTGCAACAGATCACGAGCACATACATAGCCGCTTACCACATTTCACCTAAGGGCAACAAATAACTTCTTATGAGAAGTTAACTTGATCACCTGTTTTTGCAATCTATTTTGTGCCACTACTCTTCCTGTCTAAAATTGTGCAGTCCAGTAAAACAACAACAACAACAAAAATTTATAATTGTGAATGACTCATGCTTGAGAGGAGGGAGAAGGGAGGGAGGGAGAGCGACATTTACATGCTAAAATGGGAAGAGAGGTAAGAAAGAGAGATCTCATATCAAGGGAATCCCTGGCATGGAAGATGCAGCAATTTTTCATGCTTTAAGCACTGTGGCTTAGGACAAAACACACAGAGCAGCTCAGAGTGCAGTGGGGCTCAGAAACAAGTGTCCATCTGCTCAGAACAAATGCGTGCTGCAGGCTTGCTATGCTTTTGCTAAGCGCACACACACAAAAATAAATAAAAATCAACTTGCTTTTACAACAAAATAATCAGTCACAAGTGCAAAAACTGTTCATAAATACATGTCTTCTGAAGGACTCTTTAACAACTGTGCACAGGAATCCTTTTTTGACAGACATGGAGAGGGTGAAGACCATAGGTGTATTCCTTCTCACCTGCTTAACGTGGATAAAAACATCTCTTTCACAACTGTATAGCCTCTAATAGTTTAGGGATGGTTAGCCACAAACCCTATAAAAATAATCGAGTCTTGAAATAGCAACCTTTTTTTTCCCCCCGTCCTCTTTTACTGGTATATACAGGCTGGCTCCTCAGCTGATGCATATCATCATACCTGTACTAATACCAAACACGTTGTGCCAGTTTACAACCTTCTGAAGATCTGACCCCTTCCTGCTGTCCTGGAAACAGATCTGTGGTCTCTGCAGAAAGTCATATTCTTTTATACACACACAGATGTAGGCGTCCTGCCCCCACTAGCTCACATTTAACTCTCTTTTCATCTTGTTTATTTTGTCTTCATGGTATCAAAGCAAGCTGCACATCCAGCAACAAGCTTGCAGCAAATAGGTGCATCTTATTTTCAGTGGATGGCCCTGCACAGGGCACATACTACACCCCCAAGGGATTCATGAAGAGGGCCAGGTCAGAGTCTCTACAATTTTAATTTCAGTTCGTCTGTTAGAGGAATTAATGTTCGAACTTGGCTTTCCCAGTGCAGTTGGAACAGACACAGGGATTCTCAGGTAGAATGGGAAGATGCAGCGTGTGGTGACAGTAGTCACCACTCAGTACCCTGTCTCTCTGCTTCCCCAGAGACGATGAAAAGCTGTGCACTCCCTTTCCTTACACCCCAAAGATCCAGACAGAGCTGATAAGGGCAATAACCTGTGTGTTTTGTCCTCTACAATAATCGAGGACAGAGGATTCTTCTGCTTGCCAGACTCTGAAATGGGCCAGGTGCCTTTTCGCACTTTCAGGGAAAGAGACATCATCAAGCCTCCACACTGAGCTATGAGCCAAGAGAAGATCTAAACAGTCCTTTAGCGAACAGATGAGGAAGGTCCTGGAGGTAAAAAAAGAGGCGACAACCCATGACTTGCTCCAGGCACTGTTTTCTGAGGACACTTGCCTGGAAGTGCCATCAGTGTATTCAGGCAATGTGGTGGAGAGAGGCAGACGGGTCTCCCAAGACCGCTCTGAGACAAACTTAGCTGGACACAACACAGCAGTACAACACGGTCAGTCGGACCTGCCTCTCCTCTGGGATCCCGACTCCCAGCATAGCGCTGGGGCTAGACCACTTCCAGCACCTAACCTTGTATTTTTGCACCACACCGCAGCAGCTTGCACCAAGCTAGCGCAGGGATCTCTAACAGGGCAGTGCCTTGGCTTTCTCTTTCCCCTTCATGCTGTCCCATTCTGCTAAGGTAACCACTATGCAAGCAAGACAGATGAAGATCAGAGCAAACTCAGGGGTATCCTCAAGTACAACACCCAGAGCCACCAAAATACTGCTGTACGCCCAGATGGACCGACCTTGCTCTCCTTACCAGCTGCCACAAAGTCACCGTGCTTTGAGTTTTTAACTGGTGTGCCAAAAAACCTGGAACTGCGCCTGTCATTTATAGCACCTTTTCTCAGATGGCTCTCACATGTCTTTATAAACTTTAGTAAATGAGTGTATAAATCACTCTGTCCACCACCAAAGTACAGCCATTTCTGGGATGATACACAGCAGCTGCTGTAAAATCAGACCGCAGCTCTACAACACAGATTAGGGCAATAAAACATGCTGCATGAGGCAACTGAAATGGTTGGAGGAAGGAAGGGGGAACGTCATGAAGAGCATTTTGTAGTTATAATTACCCGAGTATAAATATGGCTGAAGAGGGTACTGTGTTTAACGCTTGCATATCGGCAAATCAAAGCAGTCTTCCACTACCTGTCAAAACAACCTGACTGTACCGTTCTCCATGTTTTGGCCTTCTAAAGCCCTTCCTTTCTGAAAATTGCAAAGCACCTTGATAAGAGCAAAGCTGATGTGCTGAGCACAAGCAATAACCTAATCAAATTTCTTAGCAACTGACTTGATAACTAACTGAGAGCCTGTAGCTGCTATGCCCCCTCCTTTCGTCTCCCCTGCATGACAACTGAACATAGCATCTATATATTCCCAGTTTTAAAATAGCTTCTGCTCCCATAACTTGCAAACCGTTTGCATAGATCTTATTTTCTAGGCTAAAAGTACGTAATTACAGTCACTAAGGGGACTGTACTGCTGCATCCTTTTCCTTATTCTGGGATAGGCTCCTTGAGCAGTGCATTGCCCCCCCTCAAATCATGACATGTTTATAATAGGAAATCTTTTGAAGGATGGGGCTGCACAGATTAGATCTCTGAATTTCCTGGTATCAAGGACAACAGATGAATAGTTATCCTTCTCTCCCTCTTCTCCTTGGCCATACAGCCGTATATGCATCATCTAAAGCTAAACCTGAAAACTAGTAAAGCATGGGGAAGTGATTTGAAAGGTACTTGCAATCAATATATGACATGGGACAGCATGGTTTGGGATGAGGTCACCAGTTTGGGTTGAGGCAACACACAGACTGTGTACAGTGCTGACGTGCAAAAATCATTCATTTAATTTGAGTGCCATCTCTCTACACCAAGTTTTAAGTTCTCTGCCACAAGTGTCCCTAGCTCCACAACCTCTCCTAGATACTGCAAAAGCTGAAATTATTAGCAAAATATTTCTGTTAGAGAACCAAGAGAGTCAAGCATTACGCGTTTGAATTGGATTATTATTGAAATACTACTAATAGTGAGTGACAGCTCAGACAGACCATACACAACATAGGGTCCATTTCGTTCTCTAGCTTGGGTCAGGAGCACACACATGCAAGTCTCTTGCACTGGTTCACAGTGCAGTCTCCAAGTCCACAGCAAGGGCTCCTTTAACTGGAACTAAACCAGAAGATCAGTCCAACTGCTAAGGGGAATTTGGTACACAGGGCCAGATTTGAACTAACCCAAAATAAACTGCTGAGGTGTGTCCAGTGTGCACCCAACAGTCCTCACTACCAACTGTGCTAGATGACAAATCTGTGTCTACGGGAGCACACTACTTGTTAACGTAGACATAGCCATATACATGGTCTCCCTATGTGAAATGTCTGTAAGCAATCGGCCAGTTAATGACTGCTTGCAGTCAGCTTTCGATGCACTTACATGGAAAAGTTTACTAATTCATATCCCCATCTACAGACAGATATGAATGACATCGTGAACCTATCATATTGGATGCCTCTCCCAGCAATTTCACTTTGGTTTCTTAGGCTGTCGGTTTTCAGGAACTGGCGAGGAGATGAACCGTATTTTCCTTGGGGCTGCATAACAGGGGTTGCTGTGTGCAACTCTGCCACGAGTATTAACCTGTAAACTGCGCATACTCCAGGCCAAGTTGCACCTTCACATCTTTGCAAGCCTTAAGGAAGCCAGTTGAACTAACCGGACACGAGGGCATAATCAGGTCTGCCGTATTTGAATGAAACAAGTAAATACGCTCCAGCTGGAGTGTTGTAGAGCTAATAACCTAAGAATATAACCCAGGCCCTATAGGTTAGAACGTAACACATCAACGGTTTCATTGTATTGAGTTAACTCACACCAGAGGTATGAGGCATGCACCGAGAAAAAGCTCTGTAGATCAGATTGCGCAGTCCTGACCTCCACTGCTGTCATCCATCTGCACCCTCAGAGCAAAAGCAATCTTAGACGGAGAACCACCATGCTCAGAACCTCATCATGCAAGACAAAAGAAGACATCCTCTGTATACACAAATCATGGCTTTTATGTTTGTACAAGCAAAAGGAGGGAAATGGTAGCTTTTGAATGGGCACACTCTGCATAGAGAGAATTTTCTATCACCAGCAAAGCAGAAAATTATACAACTCTTTTCTTGTTCTGTAAATACAACACAGAGGATGGAATGCGTAAAAAGTATGAAACTCCCAAAACTGTATAGTTAAAGCTTTCAGCATGCAAATCAAGCAGCTAAAATCCTGCAAGACAGCCATGCCTAGTGTCATTTTATTCCTGTTAGCCTCGTGATCCATTATAAAAGCGCTCATGAAAAGAAAAAGACCCTCAGTCTGAATTCTCATAACTAACAACTTGTGCAGAGAGTGTAGGGTGGAAGAACGGCTGCTGCATGGTCTGCTAGATATACAAAATATTGTCAACCGTTATCCAGGAAACATAAGTGCCCTTGGTAAATACAGATAGTAAAGGAGAATTAATTTGAACACAGTATAAGCAAATGAGATATTGTGATTTTTTTTTAAGCATACACATATATTCTGCTGCTCAAGAAAAAAAATGAAGTATGAACATTTAAAGCAAAACTTTGCAGTCTATGGTTTCTAAGAACGCTGTTTATGTCCTTACAAAGATAAGTAAATAAAATTGACCACAAAAACAATAAAAGTATCTGGACAAGAGGAAAAAAAAAGAAATGTGTAGTTTTAGAGTCTGGCGACAGCTGGTTTAATTCAATAATGTAAAATATTTTGTAAAGGTTAAGCTTTCGCTATGACACAAAGTTTCTGGGCCACCTCTTCAGTTGCTATAAAGTGACACTATTTAACAGTTTCCAAAAAAATCTAAACAATATGGATTAATTTTGAATTTTTGGCTGAAAATATTAATAAAATGTTAATATATCCATACATAACTGAGACAAATAGGGGTCATGCAGGTGCCACAGTGGCATGACAACATTCACATTGCCTTGCTCCCTGCATGAAGCTCCACACCAGCACATCGTACTCACGTGTTTTGCTGAGAACTCATCGACTTCCTGAAGCACCTTCTCCTGGCACTCTGGGTTGGTGGCTAGCAAGTACGTGGCAAAGGACAGTGTGCTAGTGGTGGTCTCGTACCCAGCGATCAGGAACAGGAAAGCTTGGCCTGCTATCTCATCCTCCGTTAACGTCTTCTGAACCTTTTCCGATGGGGCCCTGCCAGCAAGAGGTGCCTCGTTCTGTCTGGAAGTGGCAGATGGACTGATCACATCAAAACACCCGGCTGCCAGGGAGTCAGCTGAGTCACGGGAGTCGAGCATCCACTGAAGAAAATCTCTGCGCCTCTGCAGAATACAGGATGAGAAGAAGCACAAAGAATGGGTCACAGAGCAATGCCTTTACTCATGGGGGATGGAAGGAGAGAGTTGTTTCCTATTTATACTGCCCACTTGGCTCCCAGAGAATGGCCACCCGCCTTTCAGCGAACTAGGAGACTTCTATAAATCAGCTGGAAATGCCATCACTAAGAGCCGGTCACTGCTTTCTTCCCAGTGGGATGAGACTGATCTGCTCCCCATACATAACAGGTACATATTCTCACAGAGGATTGCTAACGGCCAGCTCCATACAGAGCTTCTTTCATCCTCAGGGTGAGTTCTTGGCACTTGCTGGAAGTAAGGGGGTTGACACAGTCAATGCACGGTCCCATGTGCACCTGCCAAGTAGAGGTGGCACAACTCACGCTTGGAGGAGTTGGCCCATCTATTTGGGGGCACCATCCTCCTTTGTTCACATGGTCCAAAGAATGAAAGTCACCATCTAGGTTTAGGGTTGCATCTGCAATAATTTCTGGGCCAGTTTAACAAGACAGGACTAGAAACTGATCTTAGTAAACTGGTGCAGCTTTTTATGAGAAAGTACAGTTATGAATACTTGTACCAACACAGCATTTTTAAAATTTTTTTTTAAACATATTTGCAGAAACGCATTACAACAGTAAGCATTCCTCTACCATAAAACCTGTTTGGGTGGCTTTTCTTTGCAAAATGCCGACTGAATGATTCTACTGTTATGAAAACTGCTTTCTTTCACACTAGTTTCTGACAGAAAAACTCTAATAAACAGACCTACGGACAAGAGTGAGTTGACTCCAAACCAGTCTGGACAGCAAGCTTGATTAGGCTTTGAAATATAACCCAAAAGGTTTGAATTGACTTTTGGGAGTGGGCATAACAGAATTGTGCTGAACCTAAACCATAAGGCTATGTGATTGATTTTCAATTCCTCAAATACCAACAGAATACATGATAGCTCAAGGACTTAGAAGTGACTGCAGCGCTGGAACATGACAACTTGTGCAGTGGGATCGACAAAAGAAGGGACCAAGTCTTTCTTCAAACGAAAAAAAAAATGCTGTAAAGCTGCATTTATCTGTTAAAAAGAAATCATCTGAATGATTTCTTGGATCTGATCGTTGAGAGATAAAGCAGAAAAAGGAAAAGCCAGAGAAAAGGACAGGCAAACAAGATAAGAGTAAGGAAGGATTGATTAATTAATTATAAACGTCAAAGGACTTAATCAGATTTTTTTTTTTCACATGACATGGGGAAAAAGAGCAGTGAGACAACAAAAGAGCAGAAATACTTAGTGTCCTGTGCTTAGCTCTGCTGCCAACAAACTGTTCTGACTGACCTACAGGCAGAGAGGAATGGTTATTTTGAGGTTTGAGTAATACAAGGGATTGGCACACTGCCTCTTTAAGAGCTCCTCCCCTCCACTCCACAGAACCTTTTCATTTTGCACGTGTACATTATGCACCTCGTAGCCATGACCATACTGCATCTTGCACCCTGGTACACCCAAGAATCAATGCTCCAGATAGCAGCCAGTGCCGGTCACTGCACTCTGAAGGACTCTACAAATTGGCCAGTCAAACTGCATCGCCTCTAAGGCACGGGATACATGCTTTTCCCCCAGTAAGTGAAGACACACAAAGCAACATTATACAAATTGTGCTCAGCAAATGAACCCCAGCTCTGAAAATACTTCCTTGTGCCTAGACTTAGGCACAATTGCCACATTTAGATTGGCCATGCTTCCTTGGTCTCTCATTTCTAATACAGCAAGCCAAAAGTTGCAACTGCCCTGCCACAGTTATCCTCCTCCAGCGTGATAGGATGCCTCTGCTCTTTTATGTTCCTCTAGGCTGGAGGAAACAAGACTTCACGCATACTTCAGCTGTGCATAGCTAAAAATCTCATTTAACTTTTCCAGGAAGGGCTTTATTCACATTCTAGGAGTCCATGTATTGCACAACTCAGAGTCCAACTCTTTGGCATAGTCTACGCTTCAGGGATTTTCCTGGTACATATATTTGGGTTAGGCCATTTTTTAAATAATAAAAACCAGAACAATCCAGTTCCAGTGTGTTCATTAGTGTGTGGATAAACTAGTCCAGTATAGTAATGAACTGCATCTGTAGAGATATTCCCTTTTATCCATAAGACTAGTCATCATCACCTAAACTACCTTTATAACATAAAAATGTATAATTACATTCATATTCAGTGGAGTTGTAACACTGTAACATACTATAGTTCAAATGGTATAACATTTGTTATAGTTCTGCATTCATCCTTCTCTAGCTGTGAATTTTCTTGTAAACAAACCCATTGCTCTCTGAGGGTTTGCAGTTCCCAGTCATGAGCTGTTAGCTGAGTCTGGTCTTATATTTAGACAATACACTCTGGAGACCCTATAAGATGTTTCTCCAGCCTTAGACAAAATCAGGTCCCGGCTTTATACAAAGCATCTGGTTATTGCTACAATAGTAAAGTAATAATCATAATGACTAGTGAATAAAATTTCATTCATGAGAATTTTTGCTGAAAGCAAACTTAATGAATGCTAGCACAAGTGAATATTCCCAAGAATGTGCTCTGAAATGCCTCTGTGGCCATTTTGAGAAGCTCTTTTTATTACTCACATAATATATTTGGTCAGGAATTTAAAAGCTTGTCTTGTTGCAGAATCTGTTTATAAGGTCACCCTATCGAGAAACAACTGGATACCTTATCTGTGCCATGTAATTTGCTCACAGGTGAGCAGGGGTTGCTAAGAGCAATGGCTTCATAAACAATCTTTACAAAAACAACATTCATTTGTAAAAACTACTTGAATAACAGTGGGGGGGAAAAAAGCATAAAATTAGAAAGATGCAAGCTTTTTTCAAGATAATTCTACACAGTGGAAGGAGCTATATTTTAGCAAAGCTTCTCTTCCTTATGGTTCATTCTACTTCACTTTAGGCATCAGTATAGAATGCAACATAAAAAATCGTCATCAACCCAAGCGAGAGAAAAGATTTCCAGGGTTATAACCGATCATAATGAAATATATTTTTCTTCCGCACCATCAGGATGGAAAAATCACTCTGACTCAAAAACCTAACAATGGCAATGGAGACAAACACTAGCATAAAACCAAATATAATTGGATTGTTAAGTGCTCGAAATGAGGAAAAGGTATCTCATGAAAATTCACGGGGGTTTTCTCCACCTTGGTTGACAGCAGAAAAAAAATAAACCTGCAGTTTTTTCGATTTGACAACAGACCAGGTACTGACAGTGTCACTGCACAAAAACGTTCTCTGGTCATCACATACAGCTGCTAGCTTCCTTTTTCCATCAGGGACATTTGTTTGATTTTCCTCACAAAAAGCAGAAGCCCATAATAGCCTCTATCCTGTCCTCTGACACTTGCATAGTTATGTTACAATGGCCTCAGAAATAAGTTCCTGCTCAAAAGAACGGCGTGCCAATGCGACGGACTCTTGTTTTGCCCCCGTACAACACAGAGCCTATCTTTAAGCCAATGAAAATTGAATGGAAAGCTACTATTTGAAAAAATCTAATTTGAATGCAGTATGGGACAGGGTGCATGTCTAACTTGGTGGTGACACAGACATCCCCTTTAAAATATATAATAAGACAAGCCCCGCTTTCAGCTTCCCCAAGATAGACACCTTGCAATATATTTCCTGACACCAGTGTTCTGGGCCGTATCATTTCTCTCATTAGTCTCCTTAAACATCACCTGGCCATGCAGAGAAATCATTCTGCACAGAACCGTAACGAGCTATGTGCTACACACTGGAAGAATAGATACGTGCTATACTGGGGAAGGCCAATCCGTCAGTATCTATCACCCCTCCTCAAATCACTGCTTTTAAGTTTTGCGGCTGTCAGAAGAAGAGAGAGATATCGCTCACGTGCGTGATGTATCATGACTTTTCTCACAGGAGGCAAGGGTCCTGGGGGGTGGGGGATGTCTCCAACTCTTTCCATCTTAAACAAGGAACTGTGTTTTCATATCTAAGATTGACATACCAGCTGACTTTTTGGCAAATTCACTGCTGCTTTGGGGATCCAGGGGACCTTTGGGTTATGCCAGTCAACTTCTCTGCAAGGTGAAGTCAAAAATTACTTAAGGAAAACTACCAAATATATATCAGTTGGAATTTTTGTTCTTATTGCTGTGATTTCAGTTGTGTTTTCTGCAAACTATATTCCAATTTTGCACCACTCTGATAGTTCAGCTCCCCATTTTGAATTCAAAAGAGCCCAGAACTACAAAAAGCAACTTAAAGATAAATCAAGGAATCAAACTAGATGACATAATCGGTTGGTATTCTGTAAACCACTTGCTGTGGTGCAAAAGTCACACAAATGTGATGCTGCTAATATAATACTACTCACAATAGACTGTGCAGACCTTCCCAGCCTTTCTCAAATGCTCTGATGGCAGCTCAAAAAAGCAGAAGCTAAGCTTCAGAATCCTTATCTAACAGGTAGAAAGCTCACATCTCATATTATTTCAGTTTCCTACAAACCTGTACAAACACTGCTGTATCAGTTTATATCCAGTTTACATCACTATTTGTAAGTTTGATTTAGCAACGATCTTTTTAGGTGAGACAAACCTGTATCACCCTGAAGTTATCAGTAAAGCACTGCGGTAGCTACCCAGATCCTTTTGAAAAAGAAGCACAAAATGCAGTCCCACTAACACTATCATTTTGCCGAACTGCTTTGAAAGGATCAAATTCAACCTCTCTCTAACACTTCCAGGTTTTATTTGGTTTCTCAGTGAAATCACAAAAAAGCCAGTCTTTCTGCCAATACATCCAGTCCCAAAACATTTCAGAGAGATCATCCTTTTGCCTTGTGCTTGAACCCAGAAGCTGGAATTAACTGAGAGGTCAGAACTGACAGCCCTCAAATTTGTGCATCTGAAGGTTGGGGGCATGGTGCTCTCACGGGTGATGCTCAGTTCTGGAAGGACCTGGAGTCTGTTGAACTGCAGGGTACAGCCATTGTTCAAGAGTGGTTGGGAGACTTTCAATCTGGCAGAAAAACCTCTTTTGTTTGCATTTGTTAACATCAGCTGGTGAAACCACTGTAATGTTTTTATTGTAAATGAGCTGAATGTCTGAGGGCAGGCATGTCTTACAAAGCAATATAGCTTGCATTAAAAACCTGAGTAAATTTAAAGAAAAAAAAAATATTCACTGAGTGTCCACTTGGAAAGTGGAGCAGCCTTTTACCAGCCTGGCCTGATCTTAACATCTGTAGTGAAACTTCAGACTGCGAAGATTTTGTATAACTTTGGACTTGTTCTGATATTTTCATATATTATCATCACTAAACTCCTATGCAAGTTTCTGGCACTAGTTCACAGCAATGAGGGAGCACTGTGAGTATTCAGTGACACCGCATTTGATGTCAGAAGCCACAGCAATGCCTTTTCTTTCTACTTGAATGAAAAAAGAAGTGTCCCTACAATAATGTTGCAAAAATGCTACACGAAATGCCGAGCAGGCCCAGAAGGGGCAGATACGTCAGCAAATTGATGAAAGCATGTGAGCATGGAAAATATTAAACATGGTAACAAAACGTATCTTCTATATGTGACCAATGTTCTTTTAAAAAATAAAAATAAAAATAAGAGTAAGTGTAAATTCAAGAACGACATAGATTTTATTGTCCGAGTTTGCCACTAAATCTGCAGAGTGGCCGATATGAATTACTGGTTAAAGCACTGACCTCCACAGAAGCTGGGATGCTTAAAGCTGCACTCCCTTTTTTGCCTTTAAAACACAGCTATAACTGGTGCAGCTTCTCCATCTGTAAAATCGGTACAACACGCATCAAATCTTATAAAACCCCATGAGGAAAAGCTAATGATGATCTCAGAAAACCCTTTAAGACCTAGGATGAAAACAGATTTACAGAGACTCAAAGAATTTAAGGCAAAAGCACCATCACATCGGGGAAAGAGGCCTGGAAGGAACTCAGCAAGTTGTCTACTCCATCCCCTTGCCATGAGGCAGCACTAGCTGAACCAACACTGACAGCTGTTTGTCTAACCTGTTCTGAAAAACCCAGCCAAATTCCAGGTTCCCACAGCCTCCCCAGGCAGTCTACCCCAGCACTGAACCATTTTCATCACTGGAGAGATTTCCCCTCCTCCAGTGAGTCACTGCAGATATTGCAGATCATTAGCTTTCTCCCAGCTACACCTGTAACGCCTGAGGCTCCACAACCTGTACTTGTATATGTGTCTCTCTCTATACATATTACTTCAGTAGGTCTTTAACAAAGTATGCTGATAACAGAAAAATCATACTGCTAAAAAATACAAAACCATTTTCACATGATAGTGCCTCCATTCATGAGGTGAGGGAGAAGAGTGCTCAGGTACTGCTGGTTTCTTCCTCAAAAATTTTGCACTTTTCTGACCTTCAAAATGCAAAGTTAAAGAAAGTTAGTAATCTACAGAGGCATGGGCAAGCCTGAGTTGACCTGAAAATAAAGCTGGGGGGACTTCTTAAAAATAAGATTTTATTAGGGACCCATCTCCCTTCAGCTTAAACTGCTGCAAGTGGCATTAGAGGGCTGACATCTTGAAAGACAACAGTCTCCTTCTCGAGATGTTCCCACACAGTCCAGGGACGAAAATGAATTTAAATTTCAGCTCAAATTAGTGAATGGAGAGAAAGCAAAGAACTAGTTGAGACCAGCTTAACATAGCTCTTTATGGCTCTTGTAGAACGAGGCTGGTTTTAATCTTAAGTGTGTGGACCTGTTGACCGTGAGCTGCAAAGATCCTAGCCGGAGGCCTAACTTGGCTGAAGTACATTTATGTATAGAGATACTATAATTATGGGAGAAAGAAAATACGGCACACACCTATTTGATTGTTTCATTAATTATGTGGGCCCTATGGCTTGCCTAGAGAGCTGGAAACCCTTCCAGTAGTTCTTCAGTGTAAAACCAAGAGATTGCCTGCAGCCTGATCCATTTGTACCCCTAATGAACTCACCGTTGTCTCTGACTCTGGGGAGTTTCCTTCCAATACCACGCCGAGCAGAATGAGCTGGGTGTCTAAGAGAAGCACTAAATTTCTCCACGAAATTCAGTCTAACGGCAAACAAGTGTCATGCACTTTGTGGCAGCTGGTTGGCATCTCTGCCGCGTTGGGCTGCCAGCCTCAGCCCAGAGCAAGCACAACAGTATAACCGCCACACTCCCGCCATTGCATGCACACGTGGGGAAGGCTCAGAAAATGCAATGGCTAGAGAGTCTCATCCAGCTTTCCCAATCCCTGCATCATGGTGAGCAAGAGACACTGGTAGCAAATAACAGCGGACTGCAACCTCCTTATTCTGTATTTGCTAAACATTTAGGATAACAACTCTCCGATAACGACTCCCGGCATTATCAGAGTACAAACAATAAATATTGGATTTGTGTGTGTGGTAGCTGAGCTTCTCCTGGCCCACACATGTTTTGCTGCTTGGAGGTGGAGGAGTGAGGTTATCAGAATACACAGTGGGCAAATACAGCAGGAGAAGAAATAACTGGGCGCTGGGGAAGAACAGCTTGGGCCGGGCCCCTCCATGCATGCCAGTGTGTGGAACAGGCACCAACTCCCAAATCAGCAGCGAGCTGACCACCCTGCTGCACACTGTATGCACGCATCCTCTCCCAAAGCTTATCTGGCCTCCCAGTAAACCCTCCAACACTCCTCCCCTCCGCTATTCGCAGGAGGAAGGGAGGATGCAGGAAGGGAGTATTTTAGGCTAAGTGTCTGACATCCAGAAGCTTGACCCTCTGCTGACTCAAATTGCTGACTAAAGGCTGCTGTTGCAGGCAGCCCTCTGTTCCTTTTCTATTTGCCACAGATTATAATTGTATTTGCTTAAATTTAATTCCTGATTAATAATCGGTTCTGTTCTTAGCAGTTGCCTGACATTCAAGAAAATGCACAGGAATCTCATTATTGCTTCTTTATCCTTTGTTCTTCCTGCCCCATATGCTCTCTTTAACATGCTTGCAAAGTCCCACTCACTTCGAAGAGCCATCAGGACCTTTTGGGGCCATCCTGGGAATTTACTGTTCACATCCTGTCCTCCCTCATCTCTCCCCATGGTTTGTTCAAGATTCTCTCTTTCTGCATCACATTACATATAGATTGCATACGTTTTGAGGGAAGGAACAGCTCATTATTTGGTTTTGTGATGGCCTTAAGTAAATCTGGGTAACTAAGAAATATCTTCTTTTTTTTTAACTAAAGTAATTATGGCTGTGAGACTGATATAAATGACATGTACTGTCACAAAAAAGTACAGTTAATGTTATTTACATTCTTTATTAACAATATGGAAAAAACACTTGTCTTTTCTATTACTTCTCTGAGCAACTGCTCTCCACTGCTGGCAGGCAATCCTACTGCTGGTTTATCCATTCATGATCACACCTGCACCCTGCATTAGGACTTATCCTGGATCTTTGGCTATATTAAACTGGCTTTTACCTAGAGTACACAAATCGCCTCTACATCTGACTCTCCACTTGTGTGCATGAAGGGGTACAGATTTCTAACGCAGTGGGTGAAACCAGGATTGGGAAGGAAAGGATTATTTTCACCTACCCGGTGACCAATAACAAATTGTGTTATCCTCCGCAGTTTCATGGGTGCTCGGTTCAGTTATGGGTTTTATCCAATAGATGGCTCCTCGGTAGCAGGAAGGATTCTCCCCCTGCTCTCCTTTCCTTCACAGAGTTTCAATACAACTTTCTAATATTTACACAGCTATTATCTTGCAAACATAGGCATTTTGTGCACACTGATAAACACGCAGAAGAAGCATGTGTGCGTAAATTAAAGAACAAAAGAAAAATTAGATGGTGTTTTATATATTTCATGACATTTTGTCCTCTGCCAGTACAGGGATGCATGAAAAATCACAGTCAGGCAGCCCTGTAGTCTGGAATGCTTCCTAAAGTCAAACAAAAAAAAAATACAACTTCAGAAACACATGAATATTAACAGCATGCCAGAACACCAGCTGTCTTTCTCCCCGAAAATATGAGGACATCTCCCACATCTTACATATCCCTGACTGAGCAATACTTAAGCAACTTACAGGCATCATTACTCCTCTGTCAATGAAAAATTTTTCACAAGAAAAAAAAAATCCTATGTGTAATTATTGATATAATGAACCAGGAGAGCTCTGTGTAATTGGCAGGGTGCAAGTTAACATCATTATGAGTAATGCTGCCATTTCTGAGATGGGGAAAGTGAATATGCTTTTGTTGTTTTCCAGAAAAACATAATCAGAATAATAATAGCAAAACCTGAGACATTAATTACATTCAGACAAATCATGTTTATCCCGTATACACGCTTGTGACTTCTCTGAATTAGAAGAGCAGTTCCCAGTCATTTCTGTCTTGAGATCTACCTTGCATCTCACTCAGATCTTGTCAAACACCTGGCAGTAACCCCACTTTGGGGATTGTGACCCTCCGGTCAGACCACACGATCAAGTGAAAAGTGAAAACAGAACACCCACAATAAACAATAAATCTCATAGAAGCCAGACCATGGCTATTTAAATCCCCACAGCTTAACACTCCAATGGGGCACAACTATAAGCCCACTACACCTGCTGTTAGCTTCTAAAATAATAACATTCCTAATAATAACCTTTATCCTTGAAATATTAAGCTGCTTTGAAAAGGGAGAGAAAGGTACCAGTTTACTATAAATACATATAAATATATAGCATCTTAACATTAGCACAATTACAGCCATAATTGTCAAGAAAAAAATAAATGTTTCGTCCCTGTTCAAAGCTGAGCACAATCACTGTTTACGTTTCAGTGCTCCAGAAGGACTTGCCTAATTCCATACCTCAGTCAGGTTTTTGCTAGCTAAAACTTGGAAAATTCGAACCAATTGGACTTTGCTCACCCCAAAATAAGCTCATCAGCATGCTTGATCATGGGCTGTTACACTATTGCTTCCCTTTGCTCCTGAGCAGACACCCCAAACAGTCCTCCAGCCTCATGGGTACTCTGCAGAGAAACAGCACCTGTAAAGGTAGCCCCGTGCTCTGGTGACCCCTCAGCTGGCGTAAGGGCCCTCTGCATGCCCAAAGAACAGCTGTGACATTCCTCTTAAACTGTGCAAAGAGCAGATTTAACCCCTGGCCAGTCCCAATACCGGTGAAACACAAAAGCTCCATCTTTCCCCCTGTCTCTCTCTTGGGATGCTGCAGCCAGCAGAACTTACCCAGACCCAAAGCCAAGCCTGCAGACTTTCACCCTCCTCCCCTTTTTAAGGGGCCAAGTTACAAATATGCTAAAAATCAGAGTTCGCAACTGAAGTACTGACAACAGTTTTCACCGTGGAGCAGTTTAAAACAGGCAGCAGTGATATTCATTAAGCTGTTAATAATGGATTGTGGCACAAAGCAATTTATCAAGTTTCCATTGTAATTAAAATCACTGAATATTTGGGCACTTGCAATGCACCTAGCTCTCCCTGCTTCTGAAGCTTTACATTTTAATGTGAATTATAGCTCCCTCTCCCCAGAGACCTACTAAAAAGCCCATTTTAATTGGTATGTTTTTAATTGAGATTACATTATTAAAAAGTGTACATTTCTGTTGAAGAGAGAAAGGAGGTGCTCGGCTCCCCTCTAGTCTCTGTCTCTCTTTGATACAGCTTGCTTATCCCAGCGGGAGGGAAAAGTCGCTGCGAAGAAAGTGGAGAAAGCCCTGCACAGCCACAGGCTATGAAGCCAGGGCAAGGCTGCCATTGACTGCTGCGGATGCAGGATTTCCTAGGCGGATTTTCAGGGAGAGAGAGGAATCGCCGCAATCGTTCAGGCTGCTCTTTAGCAAAAGGCAGACGGAGGAATGCCATGCAGGGATTCCTGCCTCGCAGCCACCTGACATCGAGGGCACATTTCAGAAAACCTCTCCTCAAGGTTTCCAGTGACAGACAATCTGTCGTTTTCCATAATAAGTAACTCTAATGTTAAATTATCCTCAAAATCCAGATACGGTCATAAGCGGACGGGGTCTAGCGAAGGCCTCCGGCTCTGCTGGCTCCAGCAGGCTGGGGGCGGGGGGAGAGGTAGCCCCCGGGGCAGCCTGGGCACAGTGGCAAGAAGAGAATTGCCCTGGTAAACAAAGTTGGTCACCTTTGTGCATTGAGACGGTCAGATTGACTTGCCACCAGGTTCAAAAGAAAAGCAACTTCATGCACTTGGCATCCAAAGGCTGGCCACATAAATGGGTTCCCTGTTGGCAAGACGGGCTGTCGGTGTCTCTTATAAGTAGGAGTATGGATCTGCTGAGGTAAGTAGACACAGGAGAAAAGGGAGAAATATCAAAGGAGTGCAAAGTAGATACCAACAGTGGAGATAGATCAAGGGAAAAACCTCCAGAGATGAAAACATGCCAACCGGTGGACAAGACAGTTGAACCAGAATGAAATATCATGGAACGACTTTTTCATAACTGCTTCAGAAAAGGTCACACTGTATTGCAAAAAGAAGGCAGTGCGTGGGGCTAAGAGAGGTCACTGTAGGCAAATAGAGACACAGAGAGACTAACAGAGACAAATTTGAAGATCACTCACTAATACCACAAGTGCTGCAACTCCCCTCCTAGTTCTGGGAGCGACTCAGGGAGAAAGGATGGTGAACCAATAACAGATAAAAGAAAAAAAAAGGATGAAATATGAAAGATAAAACTGAAAAGGTTAAAACTGACAGAGAAAGGGAAAGCTCTGTTATTGCAATTAGGTCAGTAAATTTGTGATTTTTTTCTAAATTAAGAATTTAGATGCTACACTCTAGTTACATATGTCAGAAGAAAGTCTCTTTGTAGAGGGAAAGTACCCAAACATGCTATTGCTCTGAAGAGCAAGGTAAAATAAATACATAAAACTCCCAGCCAACAGATCCCTTGCAGATTTAGATCAAGAGTAAGTAAAAAAAAAAAAAGGGCTATATAAATGAAGATTAGATTTTATATCCCACCTTGGCATTAAAGGCCACCACCCTGTTATGCAGAAAATTAATCTCCAGATGATTTCATTTTATGGCAAGATTCCCTTTGTTTGCTGATTTGAAAACCCCACACCCTGGATGAAGACCAGATCACAGATTAAGCAGCAAAAAGGAAGGGTTTTCAGTGATCTGAAGTAGGATCTTCTGAGAAACTTGGGAGGGAGAGACCGCAAGGGCAACATACAGAAGAGATGAGGAACTGTGAGAGAGAGAAGTTACAAAGAAAAGGGAATGTGCACAACTTCAGGGTGACTTTTTTTCTTTCAGCCATAGGGATGAGTACCGAGACCATACCATGAAGGAAAAGACAAGTTGGAGAAGATTTACTTTATGCTGAGGGAATCGTAAAGCGAAACTGTGTTTCCAAGCCTATAGGAAAATGACCCCAAAAGACAGATGTAACACTGCTTAGGCTGGATATTTTGCGCAGATGAGAACATGCAACAGAAAGGCCAGATTACTTACTGATTTGGCATGTATCAACAGATATATGACTACATTAGATTCTGCCCCGAGTGCTAGAAAAGAAAGGCAGCTGGAGATGCTTTACTCTCTTCCCGGAAAACAGATACCTTTTTCTCAGCCCTGCACATAGCAAAGTCTCATTGGGTCTGTGTAACTTCTGTGACCCTCCACCCAGGAACATTTCCCCAAAGACACACAGTGACCCAACAGGTTGCAACAGCCTTGATCCAATTATTTTCTCTGATTGGAGTATCAGGAGAGATACTAACTAACCAGGGGACAAACTTTATGTCTAAGGTCATGAAACAGCAGTATTGAGTACTAGGTATAAAGAGTATTAAAGCCTATGCCACATCCTCCTCAAACAGATGGCCTTTCAGAAAGGTTTAATCAGACATTGAAATGCATGCTGCGAATACTCATTACCAGCACAGGATCAGGCTGGGACAAGTGGCCAGCACTGACGTTATTGCCTACAGGGAATTACCACAGGCATAAACAGGATTTTCAATGTTTTAACTTCTCGCTGGATAACAAGCACAGGGTCCCCTTGCCATCAGAAGGGAGGGTAAAGCAAAAAACTCATGATGGGGTGGGCCAGGTCTAGGTTGCAGAGGAGAAGCAAGAGACCCAGGCCCTTATAAGGAACAGCCACCTTTTTTTTGGCCTCCTCATCCTCCATTTTTCGCCTGTGCTGGTCAAGCCACCACAAAGCTCAGTGACACAGACCAGCGTTTGCTGGATCCCACCTTCAAAGCACAATGAGCTCTTGCTGCTCTTAGTTTTATGGACACATGAAACAGAGCTGCAACCACTCCCACACCTTCAGTATCAAGAAGAGGAAAAACAGGGTATAGCCTAAACAAGCAGCACCTAGAAGGAGGTGTAAGTAGGGCTGGCAAAAAAAAAAAAAAAAAAAAAAGTGGACTTTTGATCTCCCCTTCCAGGATGGGGCTTTTTTTTCAAAAAGACAGGTTTGCCGTTTAATTCTTTCCTCCTTCAGTTTTTCAGAGAAATTTTACTGCAAACATCATTTGAAAGAGTCCTTAAGCTATCTTTTGGCCTGGATTTTTGATAAACAATATTTTAAGTGACTGATTTTACCATATAAACACAATTTTAAAAAGCCACTAAAACCCTTGACATTACCAACAACTGAGCATGTGGGTTTGTTTATTTTTACTCTGGATGAAAAAGCCTTTTTTCAACACTAAGAATCCCACCCTTCTCAATTAAAAGATGTTTCTCATATGCTGTAGATCAGCAAAGCCAAATGTCCTTCTTCACATCCCGCAACGGCTGGTGAAAACAGGAGGAAAATACATGCAAACCTTATTGACAGAAACATTTAAGTCCTTTCTCCCTGTAACTCTGAAGGGATCCTGTTGGCCTAATGACTTCCTGTGGATTAATGCTGCCATAGGGAGCATCTGAACCTTGCCTGTTCTGCCCAGACAGTGGCAAAAATACCATTTTTTGGAAGACCCTCTGAAGGAGCTCCACCCCACACCTCTTAGAAAGTGAGGTTAGCTTTTCCTGCATAGATATCACATTTTCCCAGTACTGTCTGCAAGATGATTCTTGGCAACTCTGGATACCCAAAAACTTCACCAGCTTAACCAGTATGAACACCCTGGTCCTTTGATTTCATTTCTGTCTTTTGGTACAAGTCTATGTTCTTGCAAACTGAAGCATGTGAGCGGTGGTCCAAGAAGTCAATGAGATTGCTCACGTGCACGATGGCAGTTTGGACCCCAGATTGTAGCTGAGGTGGGACACATGAAATGTGAGATAAGGGCACCGCTCCTGTCACCTCCTGAAGAAGAAATGAAGATACACAGCAGTGGCTGAAAAAGACTAAAAGGGATTGGGGAGAGATGGAGGTGTTGGAGAAAGAGTCCCAGATGCCAAGATTATTTTGTTACAGTTGCTGCAGGGTTTGCTGGAGGGGGGCAGATAATACATACGTGATACCATCTGCCTGTTCCTTGTCTAGGATCCATAAAGTACTCTGATCCATAACCGAGGAGGCAGTAGAAATGGTGCAATAAGAGCAAAGAGTGAGCAATAGCAAGCAGACCTGGTTATGTGCTTGCTGGCAGCAGGTAACCGAGCAGACATTTGCTATCTTCTTGTGACTGCAGTGCTCGTAAAGCGCCGGGCTCACAGGTGTGCTTGGGCTGCAGAACTGGGACAGATGCAGCAGTAATGCAAAACTCTTCCTGCTTCTCCATCGACGCGCCTCAGGGAGGTGAGAAAGTCACCGCTGTCGTTACTTATTCTGTCCTTGATCTCTTTTGAGCAGAGAGACTGCAGAACTGCATTTTATGATGAAAGCACCTCAGCCAGACACTTCAGCCCAGGCCTGAAACCAGAAGATCACATTTCGTAGGCCTGCAATTCATCGTTGGAAAGATAACAACAGACTGATCAAGAAATTTCAACTGGTGACCAAAAGTAATAGGGATTTTGAGTTCACCTCCATTCGAGGTTTTGAGGCCTTGCTATGTTTAAATGCCCACTTAAGAAATTCTGAAGAAGTTATAAAATTCTTTACATCTTTAAGAAAAAGAAAAAAAAAAAAAGAAAAAAAGGATTTTCTTCAAATGTGCAAAGGAAGGAACACAATTTTAAAAGCAAGCAGTAATGGCTTGATTTTTAAAAGAAAGAGGGTGAATAACTAAAATGCCTCTTAACATAATGCCATTTTTTTTTCCTCTTAGAATCACTGTATGCTGCCCAAGCACAGACACCAGATTTAATATTCAAAAGATTTTTAACATATACCAGAGAAATGAAAACCTTCTACTTCAAACAGCAGAGATACAGGTTTAAGATTTGGGTTCAAACCCCATATTTAGTGCAAATTCCCCCTATATCTTTAAGACACTCATCTACCTTTCTGAAAGCCCACTTCACATTTCTTCCCGACAAAGGCAGTGGATAGTGACAGGATCAAACCGTGAGAACAGCCCAGCGGAACAGAATCACAGCATCCCTCCTACAGACTTAGAAAAACAAAAGGACCAGACTGATCCTTTGCTTTACTGACTTTACTAATCAGTAAAAATGGATCATTTAATATTGCCATATAGTGTGTATCCTTAAATGGACACCACCTTCTTTCGAATATAAACAAGTTTTGCTTGGTTTTCTACAAAGGCAGGAAAACTGCACACTATTAGAAGGTGTCTAATCCTCCCATCTGCTGTTTCCTTAGAAAAATATTTACTTTTTAACATCTGTACTGCATTTCCACAGTTCAAACACACACATAGCTCCTGGAATGTACATAGTATTTAGCAAATTTTTAACTAAGTTTTCTTAGTAATTGTATAGTTTTCCCTTGACAAGGAGAGGATCAGACTTTTTCAGGAGGATTACCTCTGCTCAACTCATTTCAAGCAGCTCTTGAATAAAATAGTTCATTAGTTCATGAAAAGGAAAAACTCCAGGGAACTGCTGGGGAAGGAAGAGAAAAGAACAGAGTGCCACAGTAATTAGGTTTTCAGATTGTCCCTTATCCTCCAGAATGCAGGTACACACACACACACACGTCCCTCTTCCCCTCAGGTAAAGCATTTAGGGGAGCTCATTGCACGTTTTTCCCTGGGAATCAGTGTTCCAGAGATTAAAGTTGTAACCAGGCCATCATTTCCCAGAAAGATATTAAAAGATACCACTTCCTTATAGTACCTTACTATTGCTTCCCAATAGTGAAAGGGCAGCTCTCTCCCCTTTGCAAGCATTTAAACAGCTTAGTTTCAGACTTCCTCAAAATTCAGTTCCCTGAGCTTTTTAGGCTCCCATGGCTGATGCTGGAAAACCAAAGGATCTCCACACACCAGAATCACTCGTGTCTGCCTGGGTGTGCGGGCAGCCGGCAGGCAGCAGAGTCAGTGACTCTACTTACCAGGCATCAGGGAAAGGATTGGGAGGAATGAGAATGAGAAGTGGGGAAAACTGGAGGGTGTTGGAATCGTTCACTGGAAATTGCTGACCAGAGGAAAACCTCTTTTGATCTAGACCTAGCACAGTAGAGTACAGACCGTCCCAGGGCCATACCAATTCACGGGAGGACTGACAGCACTGTACAGCTTCTTTGTGGCTTTACACCACATGGCTGACGGGCAGCGTGGTTCACAGCAGCACAGCCTTCACGCTCTTCTCCTGTTGTTCCTTCTGTCTGCTCTGCACTTACACCAAAAGCATTCAGGTAGTCCATAGGTCTCCAGCCAGATTGACTAAACTGCCGACCGAGATGCCAATGAATACAGTTCTGGTGATACTTCCCTGTGCTTTGTCAGCCTCTCATTTCAAATCAGCTTGAGACCACCAAGAAACAGCTGATCATCATCAGAAACATCATCAGGTCGCTGATACATGCCTGGCATGGATCAGTGACCTTGAATTATGCATTCACAGCAGACAGTATGATTGGAAAAATCAGGAGATGCCAGAAGAACGTGTTGTAGCCTCTATGAACTCTCCAGTTCTTGTTAAAGGCACATATTTTGAAAACTGGATTTTCCCAGAGATCTGTTGTGATTTTCCAAAAATAATGTTTTGCAATATTCTTAAATTGTTACATTCCAATTGTTGTTATTACTATGGATTAGAAATGAAATTCTGGCCCTTCATCTGCTGAGGGGGCTTAGTTTCAACCCACAGTTTTAGAAAGGAGTCTCAACTTTGAGCACCATGAAAGACTCCTTCATCTAGATATCATCACTTAAAACAGACTGGTAGGTTAAGAACTGAGCTACAACATGATAGAAAAACAACTCTTACATGAATAATGATTTGCATATCAGATTATTAAATGAAAATCTATCAAACTATCATTTATTGAAGTAAACAAACAGTCTGTCTGCCCTGTTTCTGGAAACATTTTGCCTAAGGGAAAAATTTAAACCTGGGCAGATAATCAGGATAAGGTATTTGAACACTTAAATCCTGCTGGAGTCTTCAAAGTAGGTGTTAAGTGGTGCATTAAATTTGTGCTCTTTCTGCTGAGCAGGGTGAATTTGCTCTTCTGTAAATAGTGGGAAAAGCATTTTACAATAATTTGAATCCATGAATAAATGTAATATATTAAAATTTCTAAAGTACGACCACTGAATGTCTTTGTAGGTAAGCCAAATGAGTGGAATATCCAGGACTGAAATTATTTGACTGACCAAAGAAAGATAATATATAATTAAAATGACATCTGCAGCACTAACCGATGGGATGAGAGAAAGTGACATCATAGGTCTCATATAAGCTGCAAGCGTATTATTAGATCTAAACCTGGCTGTAAAATTACTATCTGCCCATGGGATTATCTTTAGGCATTCAGAACCATTGTTTCATTTACTGATAGAACAGGGATGATAACAGGCTGACTTTGCTTGTCCCATTGTTTTTTGGCCTTTCTTTATTCTTTGTTCACATTAGCTGCAGATGAGAGGAAGACAAGCTTCAGCTGAATCACTTTTGTGGAGCTTTTCATTGTTTACAGTTTGTTCCAAAGGCTTTTTTTTTTTCCTTCTTTTTTTTTTTCCCCCAAAGAAAAAAAAACGCAAAAGCATTTTTAATGGTGATAAAATCAATGAGGAGTAGAAGACGCACACAATGTAACATCCAGGAATGTGGCAACCTAAGGAATACCCATTGGCCTAATGCAGCACAGGGAGACCGTAAGACTTTGCTTATAGCTCCATTATTAAGCACAAAGACCCACTAGCAACCGGTTATATCTTGGCCTCATTAAAATTCAGTGCCAAAACTCCGACTGACTTCAGTGGGTACATTTCATCATTCACGACCTAGGACACAGGACATAATTCTCCTTCAATGTAGGGCTATCTGGGACACCTAATCTCTGCAGATTACATTTCTGCATTAAATTGGACATAGCTGCATTTTGATCTGTTTCACATACCATTCTTATGTTCCTGGCAAATTATTAAGTTGCCTATACTTGTTACAAGACTCCTGTGCCACCAACCTAACATAGTCAAAATTCTAAGAGCACGTTAGGAGACAGGCAGTGAAAAGGGAAAAAAAAAAAAAAAGGAAGCTCCAAACTTTCGGGTCGCTTTTGGAAGCTGTGCTAATGATCCTGGACTGCAAAGGGGACTTAATAGGCTCTCAGAAATCTGGTCCTAAGTGTCTAACTCCCAGCATTTGAAATAGTTCCCATATGCCAATTTTGCAAAGTAGGCAAAAGTCCAGGAGCAGGCGGGACCACAGCCAGTCATGGACTTGTGCATACACTGTTAAGGCAAACATGGACCTTGTACTTTCCTCCACACTGCCCTGATACTGGGCAGCTACTGCCATGTGTTATCTCTTACAGCTTCTCCCGACATCCCTTCCAATATAACCTTAAACCTCTGCTCCATCAACCACTGAAACCTGCATACAGGCTGCATATTCAGAGAACCCTGCCTCCTGCTCTTGTCACTACCATCTTGCTTTTCTTTGTGTTTTCTCCTAACCATACCCACCTGCTGTCCTTTATCTTAGTCCGCAGTTTGAGGGAGTGACCACCTCTAATATAGTGAAGGATTTAGCCCGTGATCGATGCCCTAAGTGCTACTGCCACAGAAATACATTGCACTTTATTAACAGTAGTTAAAATATTAACTACTTTTAATCCACATTAGATTGTTTCATTGTCAATTTTATCCTTTTATAATTGATACAGAATAGACTTTTCATGCAGACCCCTTCAGCATACATTTTGGATTCAAAACTCTCCATACATACAACCACACCAGTATGCCATTAAAAGCTCACACTGGATCTGTACACTAGAAATGAGGTGTCTGCAAGCAGCTTAGACACACCATCCCTGTTAGAAAATATTCCTCCAGTACTCAGCCTGGGTCAGGAACCATGTTTATGAATCATGCATTGTTTGTGGCCAGTCAGTGGTGCTTACAACCTTTTGGATGTAAATAAGGACGGAGACAAAGACCTTTAAAGGCTAGTGGGGGCAAAGACTCATAAAGGTGGGCTGGAGGAAAGACAAGAAGCATGATAAAGCTGTGGTAAAGCACAACAAATACAGAAGTGATAAAGTGATAAAGCGCAACAATACAGAAGTGAGACTTCACTGCAGAAAAAGTCAAAGAAAAAGAGCAGAATACGCAACACAGTAAAGAGCAGCAATATCTTTGAAAATCAATTTGATTTTTAAGTGTGTCCTGAATGTAATGTAAACTAAAATCCATTTTTTCTGAAAGGTGACAGCTGTGGGGCTAAGCTGTGAGAAAAAGTTGGGAGGATCCATTCTCACCTGTGCTGTTACCCCATCAAAACTGCTCTTCATCTCAAAGTGGTAAGAAACATCTCTTATATTTCAATATTAACAGCTTCTTAATGTGTATGTTGTAGCATGTCTCATGTCAATTGATATGCAAAACTTGTCTCAGTTACCTTTAAAATGGAATTCTCATTGATATTCTTTGTTTCTCACTACACACCCATAATTAAGTGGTTAACTTATTTTTAGGGGTATTACGTGCAGTCTGCAGTAAAGAATGGTCCAAAAGGACGAGTAGACCTGAAGAACTTTTGTTGTCACAGAACTGAAGTACATGCCTATATTCCAAATGCTTCGTATATCAAAAATAGAGAGACTTTAATAAAAATGTATGTGCCTTCAGATACTTCATAAAACAACAGTGATTAAAACAAAACAAAAAACCCTAGAACGGCCTTATGTCCAGACGAAAGAGAAATACATGGGTAACGAATTATTTGCTAATAATGCATACCCATTAGTTTGCATATTTCAGGTAGAATTTACTACCTTTCTCTTTAGCCATCTCAATATCAGCTGTCTGCTCTTAACCAGACATTCAGGTTCTTTCCATTTTCAAAAGCAATAGGAACTGTCACAGGACTATATAAAACTGCCTCAGCTCCCAGGTAATGACTGGGTTGAAACACTCAGTGGGGGCTCCCCTTTCTCTGGTCGTTAAGGAAAAGTAGCATAGACAAAACACCTGACTTTAAGATAAGAAAAAATTCTACAGGGTGAATCCTTCCTTCTCGGTCTAGAAACTGGGTTGGAAAGTCCTCCCAGATGTAACATTTTCTGCATCCTTATTTGAACAGAAAAGCTAAGAGAAGCAGTGTTTCTTGTAATGTGTTAACAATTCTGCATCAACACCAAGCCTGGTTGATGGTACATAAAGCTAAAATGAATAAAATCTTCACTAAATTGCTTTGAATGTTCAAACAGACTGAGTTTGCTTTTTCAACTGAGGCTTATGCCACTTCCAGTTTTTCCTCAAAACATTTGCTTATCCATATATTTATCACAGAAATGGCCTTACCTCAGCTGCATCTTGCTGGTCTCTGAAGACAATTGCATTTTTTATGGTTTGGATAAAAAATCCATTCAGTTCCTTTTGTTTCTTGTTTGGCAAAATCCGAAGCAATGGGATCATTATGAATGGGAAAGAAACTGTAAGGGATTTTAAAGAAGAAAACACAGAATCAGACTGTAAAAGCATATAATATCCCCCTCCTTTCATTAATATTATAAAACTCATCAAGTGGGACGTGGTTTTTTTTGTGAAATCTCTTTTTTCCTCTTTCTCTCTTCCTCTCCCTCTTTTTCTTCCACCCTCGTAGGCTGGTAAAGGATTTCCTTTTAGAAATTCCATGTTGGCCAGGACTCCCGTGCCAGACAGATGCCTTCCAAGTTTGCTTCCACAATGCTTCAGGATTTCAGTTCAGCTTCGTGATGCCACAGGGCCACCACAACAAAGGGGAGAATTATTTTCCTTGCCTACTCAAACAATTACATACAGAAGGTGGGGGATCTTGAACTAGCCTAGCAGCTCATGGCACTGATCCAGGAAATTGTGTAGTAGTCATTCTCATTTACAGTTCTCCAATATTAGGATATTGGTTTGCTATTTTATTTTGCTTCTCTAAACAGGCCACAGACTCTGGAAGAGGGATGTTATCACAAGGATGGTCTCCAGTCCATGGCCTTTATAGTCAGGAACTAGAAACCTGCGTGAAATGTTGCATCTTAATAAACCCCTCATTAACTTATGAACAGCTTAAGACTAACAAATCAGAAAACCCCTGTGCTGCCAAAACGGCAACACAGTGTGGAAATTCAGACCCCATAATGTACCAGCAGAATGAGATCAACCAAGGAATCCAACCCCAAACCCTACAGAAACTTTCTTTAATGAAGGACATGGTCTCAGACACATAGGGGCACATTTCTGTCCCTTCAGAAATGAGTCACAAATCCCATTTTGCAATCAGGTTAAACATTAACCCCAGGACATTTTGGATACACAATTCCAGAAGGAAACAGTTCATGTACTGCTAGTACAGGTGCAATCTGTAATGCCAGCAGGATCAGATGGGCACAGGAAACTTTGCCACTGTGCCACCTGACACTACTGTGAGCAGGTCTAGATAGCAAGATGGTAAAATCTCAACAACCTTGATTATGCTTTGGCTTCCTCAGCTATGATTCTTACTGCCCTTGCATTAACAATGCCACTGACACCGTGAAGCCTTAGCTTTCATGCCCTAGAACTAAATGGCTTTATACTCCATTCTTGTATTCTCTATCTATTCACCTGAAAATAAATGCCTTCTCTTAATACAGCCTATGCTGGCACTTACCATCTTTATCCTTTATAGCCATCAACCAGGCTGCTGCTGCTGCTATTCAAGTAAGAATTTGGAGGACTTATACTGTCTGCTTATGCTTCTCCACCTCTTTTCTTTAGTGGGTTATTAGCCCGCTGTTGTTTATGGGTGGGATTTAAATCTCTACCAAGCAAACCGGGTGCACAAAAACTTTACTCTCAGGCTCCGAAGGGCAGTTACTCTGTTTTAATGCCAAAATGTATTAAAAGAGATACCATAGAAACAACAGGTCCCAGAAACCTTCCACTCAGATCAACCTGGAGCATTGCCTTCCCAGACTCTCAGCTTCTGGAGGAAGTTGCATTAATGGTGACAAGAGCTGTAGAGCATATGGTAGAAATCTTGAAGGTATACTTGGCCTGTAGGTTGCATTCTGAACACCTTTGAAATAAAGTCTGCTATACATCTTCCTGCTCCTGCTTCAGCATGTTCTGCAATTTGAGAATGACTTTCAGAAAATTACCATAAAGAAGTAGACAAAGGTAGACTATACTCACGGATTAGAATGAGGAGAGGCTTAAACAAAGACATTTCAAAGAATGTTCTGCAATTCTTAACAAAGGGGTCGTCGGGATTCTTCTGAGAATCCACCTCAGTACCAAAAGCTACGCTACCAACGACATCCAAGGTAAAACAGTTGTAATACCTGCATTGAGTTGAAGAATGATAAATCATTAGCTACAAATTACATATCCATTAATATCTTGCTTCTACAAATATCACATAACATTAATTTTTGCCTCTGATTTTCTTTTCGCTTTTAGATTTGAGCTTTGCCAACAAGACATGTTTCCATCATTCTGACAAATGCTGGTGCTTAATAACGATCACCTTCTCTCTGTCTACAGAGTGAACATATTTTCATATAGCTCAATAATTCCACTAGAAATTTATTAAAAAATAAACAATTTCATTTGTTACTAGCTAGAAATCGAATGCAACATATCAGAGATTCATAAGCATTTTGTTAGTATGCATCCTAATAAAAGATCATTCCATTCTCATTTTAAACTGCAGAAACCACATCTACTACCAGTCCAGCCTAAACTCTCAGTGACAAGAGGTGCTTAAGTAAAATTTCCTGTTAAGGATTTTCCTTCGTCTTCTTGACAGCTCCTTTGTAATGTAAAATTGTGGTCAAAACCAAGAGGAACTGACACCATGTGAAATCTGTATCTCTGCAGAGGCGCAGCAAATGCTTTGAGAACTACAAATGATCTGTGGACCATGATCTAGAAACTTCAGAACTTACTGAATCTCTCCCCGAGTATCTGATCATCTATCCAGTTGTCTCACCATCTTTATTTCTACTGGGCATTAGCAGCTATATTTAGTTTTGAGATAAATGGTCTGAGAATGTAAAATATCCTTGAAATTTGATTCTTCTGATCTGTGGTCAAGTCTGCAATGACTGTTATTCTATGTACGTTCCCTTACAAAAACCTAATATCAAATTCTCTCGTGTTTTAACCTGAGTGAGCATGTATTAAGAGAAGGACAGGACTCAGGCCCAGTATGCCCTGTATATCTACTGTGAAGCAGCATTTCTAAACTATGACCTTTGGGCACTGTCATTCTGATGACACCAGAGCAGATTTGGAAGATAACAATAGAACTGCAAAGCTAAGTAACTTCTTTGGGTTTTCAACTCTCACACACAAAAAAAAGCATTATTAGAAGTTGAAATGTTAAAAGAGGGGGCACTGCATTAAAACAATAATTTCAGAAGCACTAGATCATCTACCTCTCCAAGGTACTGAAAAATCTTAAAAACTAAATTTTGCGTTGTTGGTGAAACACAAAATGGCTAAAGACAGCTAACGTACAAGACAACAGGAGGTTGCAGATAGGGTATTTACCTCCAATAAATAGCTCCAAAGGCAATTCTGGGAAACTGAAGTGCAATGAAAATCACATTAATATATGTCAAACCTGCTGAAATGGTAGTATGATAAAATAACTGGAAGATCATATTCTGAGATGGTCAACATCATTCGTTTATACTTTCAAAAGGTCTTTTCCAAAGTGCCTCTTGAGAGGTGAAACCCTATCATGGATCAATAGCTAAAAGACCAGGCAAAGAAAAAGGACAAATGGAAAAAAGGGAAAAGCCTGGAAGGACTCAAAAGGTCAATTTTCATCAGAGCACTATGCTAAGCATAATGTATCTCAAGGTTTCATAGCATCTCTTCAGATGTTTAATAAAGAGATCTCTGTGCACACACATACACTTGCGTATGTACTTGAAAAGAGACAGATGAATTGTGGCTAAATATCTATTTCTTTAGATGAAACAAAATTATTTGCACTGCTGCAGTTTGGGGGAAATCACAAAGAACTTCAGAGGGCACTGACCAACCTAGCAAATGAAGTGTATGCAAAATAGTGCCTATTAGAAAGAATGCATTTGAAGTACTCATATGCCGTACAGGGTCCTAGAAGAAATGCATCTGCTCAGAGAAGGGGCTAGACAGTGTTGTGAACCGTTCAGTGAAGACCTCTGATGAAAGAGCAACAAAAAAGATAATAGGATATTAAATGCATAACAAATGGGAGGAAGCACAGTATGGAAAATATTAAAGTGTCATTTTATAAATCAGTGATGCATTCTCATCTAGAGTACCAATCCCATCGTTTCACAAAAGGCTAGCGTGCCATTAGAGGGGGTTAGGAGGAATGTGGTAAGAATGATTAAGTGCTCAAAAAAACTCATATAAAAAAAGCAAGAGGGTGATAGACTAGAGGGATTTGATACCAGATCAATTCCTATATTTTTACATTATTGGCAGACAGTAAAGAGCGGACTGGACAGGGACTGATGCAGCTTTCCTTTCTGCTTCCAGCTGTTAAAACTTCATTAAACAACAGCTAGAAATACATTAGATGCTTTTCCAAAATTACTTTTCAAATATGCAATGGCTGCCCCCAGGAAGAAAAGGCATCTATCAGACACATCCTCTATTAAACTATGATCTCCACTTATAAAAGCAAGGGAGGAAAAAAGAAATCTTCTTTTATGCAGTAAGCGCATATTTAGAATAACTGCTGCTATTGACGTTTTTTTTTTTAAATCTGCTACTAATTTCTGGCATGTTGAACATACCTCTGGATATCAAAAGCTTTGCCAGAATCTGCATAGACTTTCAAGTTACACAGCAGGACGTCACAGGCCTGGTTTATTAGCGGTGTCATCTAGAAAGGAACACATTGTATTGTGAAAAACATTAAAATGTTAAAAAAAAAAATATTCTAAATTAGTTTTATCCAGTAGATGGGACAGAGCTCTCAGGATCCTCTGCAGGTGTGGCCAGGCACTTCTGCACAGGTAAGATGAAATGTTGGGATTGTCTGCCAAAAATAAACCTACACATTACAGGCATGCCCTTCTCCAGCTCTGGGCCTAAATACGAGAGGCTCTGTCGCTTACCTGATCTTTGGTTCTTGCCCACCTGTGGCTATATACACAGACAGCTATCAAGCAAAGACATCCCCCTCTCTTTTTAATCATTCCCTGTTCCAACTGACGATTTATCACGATCCATATTTACAGTACATTACATTTACGTTACATATGCTCCAGGGCAGAAGGAATAATATTTTCCATAGTCCCAAAGTCCTGTAAAGATATCAGTATCAGAGGCCCAGCATTTCCATCCTACTGTCCCTCAGTTTGAGGGATTTAACACGTACATTAGAAAAGCACCATGTATACCACTACAAGTTGCTGAGGGCAAACTGCTATTCCTACACGAGGAATGGGTTTTCTGGAGTGGTGATGCCATTAAATGGACATTTACATGAATTTATTCAGCTCATGGTTCTTTCCAGTCACTGATACATGATGGTCAGGTAGACTTACCCACAGCCTGGCTGTAGCTAACAGTGCAATAGTCTCCTCTTTAGTCTCCTCTCCTTTCTTCATGGAAACCATGACATAGGCAACCATCAAGACCTCATTGAAGTCTCTCTCTCTCTTTCTCTTTAACTTTTTACATATGAAAAGCATCAGACACTTGCCTTGATCACGCCTACTGGGGGGCAGAAGAAGGGCGTAGCAACAATCCAGCCGTGACCCTAAAGGCATTATCTGCTATGGCTCTTTCTCCATAGAGACTGCCGGGAGATCCTTCTAGCCTACAATTTAATACCGCAGTCTTGCCTCAACAATTATGCCAAGCATCAGCAGACATACGCACAGAAACCTGCCTTTCCTTCCTCAACAACCTCCTTCAGCATACGGATGTCAACAAACATGAGAACAGACTTGTCCTACTCCTTTGACATTCTTGTTACCAAAAAAGACTTACTGCAGCCTCTCAGCACACTCCGAGAGCTATGCAGTCTACCCAGCCAAGTCCATTTTGCTTGGCACTTCTACCTCTGTGAAACTGGCATAACACTTTGTGCACAGGCACACTGCCATCCTAACACATGGGCAAGACTATACGCAGTCAAAAGGCCAACGTGGGAGCATCCAACATGTTTTCCAAAGGCAGAAGTCTGAGTCAAAAATGTGTCTAGCTGCTCTCGAGGTCCCGTACCTATATGGGTCGGAGCAGGTTGTCGCTATTTCAGTTCAAAGCCGGATTGATTTGGGCTTTGCCACAGACTCACAAGACAATTCTGAAGCCAGATTAGTATTCGGTAAAAGTAGCTGGTATGTGTTTGGGAGGTGCACACCACGTTATGTGGCAGTTTTCTTCCCCTTTTGGCTTTCTAAAGAAGGTCCCCTGCAGCGAGCTTCTTCTCAAGTGGTTCAACAAAATTAACACATTTCTGTTCAACAGATTGAACCAGGGTGAAATGCTTTATAATCTCTGGGTCCAGCCCCTCCAACGAACTGAACCAGTCAAGGAGAACAAAATGAAAATCCATATTTTAACAGGTATGATGTTTCCTAAACAGATGGTGATCATTTCAGATTTTCCTTTTATTGCCTTATTTTTTCTTTTATTCTTCATCACATCACCAGACCTGCAACCACCCAGCTGGTTGCTATTGCTTTCCAACAGCTGGCAGAGATGGCAGGGGCATGTACGCCTGGCCAGGGCACCTCACAGCACCTCTGCACTTTCCACATTCCACCAGTCTTTCAAAATACTGTTGCAAATCATTTCTACCCATAAGATATTTTTATTAGCAAATCTAACCAGGAAAATGGGGAGGGGGGCACATGGATTTGATTTATTGTTAGCATGATAGGACAGAGTCATATCAATGAGACAATTATTTGCATATGAAAGCTATGGGGGATATCTACTCAGGAATCCTGGGTTTGGATTTGGGTTTTTATTCCCCTGAGGGACATAAATTAGTCCAAGATTGTTAACTACAAAGACCACAGACTGAAACATTCTCAAGTCCCTTAACACTTTAAACTCTTTGTTCAATTGTCAAGAAAAATAAAGTAGTGTTGGGGGAGGTGAACTACACCAAACTTTGAAAACCAGCACAGAAACAGACACGTTGACCTGCACCGCCTTGGGTATCACCAACTTCCTATACATTATCATTTGCCAGTCAGAACATAAAAGCTGCATAACCTGCCTGGGATTCAGTTCTTGGTGGGTAAACAAACCCCAGCTGCTCTGTGTTCAGATTCGCTGAGAGTAACAGGATGAAGAAAAATCTAAACAATATGGTCCCTGTAAATATTTGATCTGCCAGTTATCTAATAGCAAGAGTAGCCCAGAGTCCAAATTTCTTTCTTTCTGCCAAAGAAGAGCATTTGGGGTTAGGGTTTTCATGATGCCAGGAGCTTTGCTGTATAAATCCTGCCAATATGTTATTTGGCACGTAACAACAATTAGTTTCTGATTCCGCGTACGCACAGTGCATGGGGATGTTTGTACTGTTCAACGGCATCAGAGTCACGTTCCTCTAGTCAGATGTGGTCCTCAGTATTCACTATTATTATTCCCCTTATTATTATCTCCCAAACTATAAAGTAGAAGGCTGGATCATATTCACTGTAAACAGACACACCGGAGACTTTACTGTTCAGATATAGTATGCAGAGGTCATGTTGGGCCTCTTGTCCCACAAATGGAATGAAATATAAAGGAGGGAGAAGGAAAAAGGATACATCCCTAACATAAGAATTTCTTCCGTACCAGATTTCTAGTCCCCGATTAAAACCAGGAAAAGAGCGGAGCGTCAGGAAGATATTTGTGAGAGGATTTGTTTCCATCACCTCACAGTGAGGCCGTGCTATTCATGGGCACAACTTCCCAAAGTGAGCAATGCAACCGGACACTGACTTGCGGCTGAAGGATGTGCACATTTCACATATCAGCTTTTACATTAGTGGTTTGCTTTCTCTCAGGCGCACACACTCGCTTTGCTGAGTAACAGTAGCCACTTTGAGAGACCCTTTCAAAATGCCTCTGACCAATGTGCGCAAGCAGAGTAAGAGCAAATCAAGGAAACCTCAACAGCTGGGCTGCCAGATCTTATGTCCTAGTGGGACCCGGAAGATCTACGTGCCTGAGAGTGACGCTAGAGGATTTTCCTGCACTGTTCTGCCATGTTATTACAAGTTCTGCTTTGTGTCTCCCTTCATTTGAAAGAAAATGCCTCAACACAAACTCCACTTTGCAGGTTATTTAGGACAATGCTACATTATGCTGTGCTCTCTTCTTTAATTTTTGTGTTCTGTTTTGTTTTAATGGTTGGTTAATGGAAGAGAGGATTCCCGGCATACTGATAGAAGATGACAAGACTACAGCAGCACCATCAGAATGAATAAAAATCAATAGGTTTTCTGCTGGTGTTGGCTGTAAAAGAGAGCAAAACTATTTATCAAGTCTGACAAGGGGTCTAGAACTGCAGGATCATCACAGGCACCACAGCAAAAAGAAGAGGAACAAAATAAGAAATACTAAATAGGGAATCAAGGTTGCTACAGCAAGATCACTAACACATCAGCTTGTTTCAATACATAACCGCTGAGGAGAGCATGACAGGAACACCGGTGTCTTTTACTTAAGGACCTCCAGGTATTTTACTTCACCAATTCCTCATGAATTACATCTTGGATCAGCTTTCAGTGGTCGGTATTATTCCCATTTAACAGATGAAAGTTGTTTCACACACAGAGAATTTAAGTAGCTTCTGCCAGATCACCCACAGGCAGTCAATGGCAGAGCTGGAAGTGAAACTTCTGGGTCTCCTGCCTCCTATCTCTCATTTCTCATTCTTAGCGCTCCCATAGCAATGGCACTATGAGGTGCATTCAGGGGTCTCACTGGAAAGGGCTTATTATCAGATCTGCTACCAACTCCAGTGGCATCTCACGTGGGATGCTACCAAATCTTACAGCAGGATCAAGCTTACAAGTCTATTGATTTATGCTATGCTCACCACTATAGTATTTGAATTTAATGTTATCTAGAGCCAAACCTTCCTTCAGTTGGAGTGGACTGCTTTACTAATCTTTACATACTCGTTAGAAAAATAAAATTAAAAAGGGAGAACACACAATGTATAGAAATCCATAAAAGCAACGGTGAAACGGTGCACGGCTTTTAAAGACAAATTGAGGACACAGAGAGAGAAAACTGGAAAAGATGCCAGAAAAGCTTGAAAAATGTTAGGAAAACAACTCTCTGCGTACACGCAGCAATCACTACACTGGCTACCCAAGAGCTCTGTAACCTCTAGTTTCAGTTAATTGCTCATAACTTTGCAAACTTCAAAATTTCTGGGATCAACTTTTCCTCATTTGGTGACTGGCTGTTGGAGATTTATGCCAAACTAAGGGGAAATTCCTCAAGCTTAGTGAACTTCTCAGTGACACTACACCGCTTCCGTGGAGAGACAAGGGCAAAGTACGCCTCTGTCCCCAGCCACAGCACCCAGACGCCTTTGTGGGGCATTACAGGTCAAACCTTAGCAACGTACACTAGCTCTGTCTTGGGTTTTGTCCTCCAGCAGCCAGGCCAAAGACTGGATGACCGGCTTTTTGTTATTGCTAGTGCTGAAGCTGTCCTTTAGCCTAGTAGTAGATTCTTGTGTTTCCGAAATGGAGATATCAGGAACCTACACTCAAGTCTCCAGCCCTCTGTGCATCTTTTATCTGAAGTGATTGCTGTGGGGAGCACAAGGAGCCATGAACATTTATTGCTCTGTCACAAGCTAATAGCTCCCAGTTCTCCCAGAGCATCCAGACAGACAAGTCTATGTTTGGAGTGGCACTAGGGGCTGCGGTGCTCAAGGGGAACCACTCTCCAAAGCTACTCAGGAGGTCTCCAGTCTCTCTAGCATCACCGGGGAGTTTGCATAGGGGAACAAAGGCAAAGCAGACATCCAAAGTGAACAGAGAGGAAGACTGGTGTAGGGTTTTGTCAGAGCTCAGCTTTCTGTGGCAAAGGAATCAATGTCTTAGGAGAAGAAATGAGGAATGTGTCTAGTGGTATTTATATTTATAAATATGTATAAAACAACATATCCAGGATGTCTTCTACATAACTCTTAATACTCTGTAGTATGGCCAATACTAGAATATGGTATTTTTGTTTCCATGCTGCTGTAGAGGTTCTGAGAGAGTACTAAATATAGGAGAGTTAAAAAGTGAGATAATAATTAATGAGCATTGATTTCCTTTGAGAAGTGTTGGTATGGCTCCTAAATTAAGCAACAGCAAGAGAAGCACATGGGCGAGGACTTAAGTTGCATTAACTTCAAATCCCAGGACTGTTCATGTATTTGGGTAGGAAATAAAATGCAAGGCTGAAGAGTGCATCCATTCAAAAGAGGTTCTTAGTCTCACATGGACTTAATGCAAGCGTCTCTCTGTGTAGGGATGGATGGTCTTCTGGTGAAGACATGGGTCAGAGGAACAAAGTTGGGCCTTTCAGAGAGACCTTCCCCACTCCTCGTTTTCCCACTTTCTGTAGACTGGGAGGAGAAAGTGACCATTTCCAGGTCACCCTGAGCCCCACACACAATCACACCCCTTCCACAGAGTTTGGAAGAGGCAGCACAGGGAAAGCTGATTATCAGGTTAAAAATAAAGATCTCAATTTTTGCATGTGAGGCAGCTACCAGGTGCTGGCCAGCCCTCCATTTTACCTCCTACCACCACCCTCTTCCTGCGTTGCAGCTCCACCACCAAGCAGTGCAAAGTGAGCACTGTGACTTCTCCTCCCATCCCGGTTTAATCGGTCAAACCCTGCAAACCCGTGCCTGCCCGGCCCCAAAGCACGACGCCCAGGGCCTCCGCCTGCTCGCCCTCACCGCTCCCCTCCGTCAAGTCTCCCCAGCTGGTGCCGGCAGAGGTTGCTCTCCGCAAATTGAGGGGAGCGCGGCTTTATCTTTTGTTAGTCCGCCAGCAAAGAGCCGACGACCTGCAGTAAGGCAGATTAATTTCCGCTAGGAAAATGCAAAACTCTCCTCTCCCCACAACGCCATGAGCAACTGATCACTTGCATATTTAAACATCCTCGCCTTGCTAAAATTTCACGATGGAGCCAGTGACAGAGCAAATGTCGGGGCGCATAACCAATGGCATTGTCAGTCGTGATTAATCAGCATCTCCGCCAGGCTGGCGGCCAATTAGAATTTACCATAATAAGGAGGTGACAGCCGGCGTTGCTAAGCGACCGCTGTCTATAGGGCTGGGAGAGCCAGACACATTTAGATGTTACTGTGGATTTCGACAGCGGCATGTCAAAACAACACAAGCGTCTGCCCAGTGGAAAATTTTACAACCCAGGACTGGGCACCGGAGTGAGGCATGGTTCCCTTTCAGAATAAAATACATAAAGGAAGAGGTGGTTTTTTGTTGTGTTTTTTTTTTTTTTCCTTGAAAGAAGACTTTAACCAGTCAATCATTTATCTGTGTTTAATTAAGAGATGTCGTGTCACTGGAATAGGACTTTGTTACTGGGTAATGGGTTCCCATGACTAAGTAAATGCTGAGACATTTATAGGAAATTAGCAGCAGGTCATCACAGAGACATTTATTTTCAGTCAGAGGTATTTATCTGGCAATGACATTCTGTTCCAGTGACTTATTTTATTATATGAAAGGATTAAAGAATAAAAGGGGGGGGGGGGGGGAAGGAGACAGAGAAATGAAAATAGACTGACAGCAGTTCCCGTGTTAACACAAGAGCTGCTGACTCTGCAAATCACAAAAAGCTATGTTCCAGCTGGGAGCAATAACCTTTCCTATACTTTAGCTTACTCCTAACAGGGTGGTGGGGAGGAAGGTGTAAGGGTCCTTTTTGAGTTTGCTACACTTTTATAGACAAGCTGGCTTATATAGAGAAAGACAGAGGATCATATCCTCAGATGAGCTATTCTGATTTTCACCAATCTATGACGTGGACCACACCGTACGTACGCTCTACTGCACGTGCTCTTCAAGTCTAAATCAACTGGCACAAAGTAGCGGGTTTTACCTATTCTTAATATGGACCTATATAAAGTAGATGCCTACACAAAAGAAAACAATTATGTCTTCCAAATTATGAAAGCAACACTGTCTACACCTTACCTCTTTCAGTTTGGTATCACTGAAGGCTGGGGTCAGGAGACTCCGGACATACTTCCATCTGTCGTCACGAAGACAAAGGATGCTGTCAAGCATTGGCTTAGAAATCAAGTTCGGCTTCTAAGTCAAAAGAAAACATGATTCAGTTTTAACACAAATGCAACTAGAGCTACTTGAGACTCTGGAACTCAGAAAGATTGGCCATGAATGGCGTTGCACTGCTGTCCCACGACAAGAGAGGTTCAAATCAGTCCCAAACACCAAGCTAAACATGGATGAGGCTGGAGAAAATTTCTCATTTTGCTGCACGCACTTCCTCTTGGGCTTGTAAAAGCCACGGGCCAGTCCAGTAACTCCTTGCTCAGACTGTTCTGGTTCTGCCGTTCCTGGTGTTCTCCTGTGATTGCCAGTTCTGCTTTGCTGAACCCTGGCTTCTTTCCTCCTTTTCTAAGGTGACTAGCAAGAGGACCTGTCAACACTCCCTCTCCGTGTGACATGAGTGCCAACGCACCGCACGCGGGTGTCGGTGGGGGACACAATTTCTGGTGACAGCTGGTATGTCAGACTGTTACATGCATTTTAAAAGTCTTCAGAAAATATGTTGATTAGAAAGCAAGTCCCAGTCCTTACTCTGTCTATAAGAAACACTCCCACGAAGAAGTTGTGGCCTGGGACTCTTACAGCTTCAGCAGTTGGTCAAACATAGTAGTTTAAAGCACTGCCCCATGAAGTTCTGTACCAAGATGACTGCTATGGATTTGCTAAATTTTAATCCTCCCCACCAACTAAGAAATCCCTATCCAGAGAACAGTGATATTCACCAAGGAGTAAAAGGATAAAAAAGATGAAAGAGGAAGCGTGTCAGAAAACAATGCAATTACGCCTGGAAGAGGCCTCAGGATATGTCCAGCCCCATCGCAAAATCTACTACAACTTATATTATTGCCAGAGGATGTTTCCTCATTGTTCTTGAAGGCCTCCAACAATGGAGATTCAATAATCTCCCCACGCAAGCTCTTCCAGTGCTGGACTACTCTTACCATGGTAAGAGGCTCCATCTCTCTTGCTGGAACTTATGGTCTTTAGTCTTTGTGCTACCACAGGCATAGAAAACAGGTTATTCTCTCCCTCTTTGCAGCAGCCCATATATACAGAAGGCTATAATAACCACTAATCACATTGCTGCCATCTACCCCAAAATACACCAATTCGCTCAATACATACTTATCAGTCATGTTATCCGGGACCGTTTGTTCAGTCTTGTTGCTGTCCCTCTGCATAGTCTTGATTTACATCTTTCCCAAAGGTATAGTCCCTATGACTTGACATGGTACTCCAGACAAGGAAGGATTTCTGTTCATATGTTCTGCAGGCTACATTCCTCTCTATTCACCCCGGAATACTACATACCACAGCATGACAATGTCGACTCATGTACTGGCTTGTGGGTCCCTGCAACTCTCAGACTTTTTTCTGAATAATTGCTCCACAGGAAGTTATTCCCCAGCCTTTACTATTAAAGTTGGTTACTCCTAAAAGTGGTATATAGAACATGTCCTTACTGAACTGCGACCATTCTTTTTATGATTACTTCTCCAACTGATCAAGACCACTTTGAATTGTAGCCCTTTCTTTCATAGCGTCTTTCATCCTTACCAGCTTAGTGCCTTCTATAGAAATTGTTATTGCCCTCAGTGCCACTGTCTAAACCATTAACAAAAGTACAGAATAGCACTTGCAAAGAAGCCACCTCTGGGATCCTCCCAGCTCGTGCTTCCCTTCTGACAGCGGGCTGTTCCTAAAACACTTTCCAAGTCATCTTCAATCAGTATTTCAGGTACTGTACCTGTCCTCCAGACAAACCATCCTCAAATTGGTGGGTGGGGGTGGAAGGTGTACACCTCTGTAGATATCAGGCTGTACAGAGACAATCATTTATGCATGTGAGATCTGCTGGCACCCAGGCCCCTGCCTACCTGCCCAGGGTAGCAGTGGCAGTACAGTCCCTCATGCTATCAGTAGCAGCAGTATCCACTTTACTGGGAAAGACTCAAACAAACCAAAGACACTTTGGCCTTCCCAATGCCATCTGTTGATCCCTTTCACCCTCTAACATTTTCTTTCAGTCCTTCTTTTATTACTAATGTACATGAAAAATGAGTTCGGACCACCTGTTACATACCTGGATACTTTCATCTCATTTTGTGCTTTGAGACTTCTGATTTTATTGTCCCTACATGCTATTTTTTTTTCCTTGTTCTTGGAAATCTGACCTACTTCCCACTCTGTAAAAAAACTTCTTCTCTTCAGGGGCCATGAAGAGCTGACAATTTAGCTACACTGGTCTTCTACTGCACTTCCTTAACTCTCTTCCTTATTGGAAGAGTTTGCACTTAATATTGTTTCTTTAAGAAGCTGCCAGCTCTCCTTAACACCTTTTTCCTTTACACTTGCCAGAATCTTGCTACACCGCATAAGCTTGTAAAATGCAGAAGCCTATTTTATATTGCAAACAGGCCAATGGGATAGTTTTACATTCTCAGCGACACCACCCAGTGTAGTAAACTAATGTCACTGAGCTGACACTACAGACCAGCTTTGAGCAAAGATGAGCTGTTTTCAAGTAGAAGAGTATCTAACAGGATATTAAGCTGAAGGAAGAGACTGACTCAGGTACTCTCATCAGATGACTACTGTAAGATAAAATATGGGCACATTTTTAATGTATACATAGAATATCCTATTTCGTGCAATAACAAGGAAAATTTGGGACAGGCTGTCAAAGCTGAAGTGGTTTGGATTGTTTTCTCTGAGTATCCACTTTAAAGAAATGTTCTGTTTTCTAACTTGCCAGTAGGTATCTGTTCTGAGAATCAGAAGTGCAGCTAGAGAGACCATGACTCAATGGAGCGCTGCCTCATTTGTTACAGATATTCAAAGGCATAGTAGAATCAGAAGAAAGAGGCTCTGGACAACGGGAAATGCGCATCATCCTTGGAGAAAGCACTGTATGCTAGCCTCTGCTCCACAGTTGTTATGTGCTTCTAGGGAAGCCCTTTACACTAAATCTTGACTCAGCTGGTCACCAAATAAGTATTCCTTATTTCTTTGGTCTTCAGTTTCAAGCCCAGAGGCTGATTGCAGAGCTCCTGAGCACTCACTAATGCCACTGAAATCAACAACAGGGAATGTGCCTTGATCACACAAAATGCATTAGTCCAAGAAATCAGGTCATTGAATGGAGCCCCCAAATTAGCAAACACTCTGGTCCTGTGCTCCAACCACCAGCCTTCACTCCTGATTTACAAAGTGGAGATATCACATCACCTCCTCAGAACTGCTAACGATACATTAACATTTCTGAGGCACTCAGAAACTACAGCGAAAGAGCAGAATAACAATTCCCACAAGGAAATGACTGATTCTGTCTTCCAAACAAGGTTTGAATAGTGTACAGGAAAAAAAAAAAAAAGGAAAAAATTATAGGGCAACACTTGGAAAAGTATTTTGCATCCACTCCTAAATTGAAGGCTGCCCAGTCTGTGCATTCTGTAAGACAAATCTCCTCTGGAAGACAAGGCTCCACTTAGATAATAACAGATGCGATATAAATCTGACTGCATTTGCCTTGAAAGCAAAACCCCTTCCTAAAATCAAACGTTCACCCTAAAAAATGCTCCTAATTGCATAAAGACTGTATATAGCGCATTCACAGAGAGGGGCCCAGTTACTGACCAAAAAGCCTGTTAACTGTAATGTTATAACTACAACATTAAACATAGCATTGCCTTTTTAGCACTACTTTATGTCAGTAATGCTCCCTTAACTTATTTTTGGTATGTATAGTATTATATACATATAAACGTTGCAACAAAGGAAAGACAATTTTGGCCATAAATTATTTTATTCTGTCTCTTTAAACTGGGTACACAAACATGTTTGTGTTTATTGGAATAGCATCAGTGTGACTGACAGTGTATAGCCGATTTCATTTATCAGGTTTTCCTTATCGTTTCTGCAAACACTTTCCTCCTAATTGCATAACCTATGTTATAGGTTCATATAGTAGGAATGAAAATGGATTTGGTATGAGAATGAGCCTGAAGTATCTTAGTGAAAGATGAAGTGTCACCTCTCTCCGAATAGACGAAGCACTAGCTGTATCTGAGAATTCTTGAGCCTATAAAAATCACTAAAAAAATTACCATGGGAGGTAGCTGTAATATTTTCAGGGGTGGGATTTTGGTTTTTAGGCGGGGATGGAGGTTGCTTTTAAGTCAAATGCAATCAGACTCCTATTCCATCTAGCATTATCTAAATACTCAACAACTGCTCTGCGCTTCCTTCTGCCGTGTAATCAACCATTTCTGACCGTGGTACAGTAATGCTGCATGAAAACTACTGGCAGCACAGTAATCTGCTGCAGCATACCTGCACAGTGCTACCGAGTTCCCACAATCACAGACATGCCATCAGAAACAACAAAGAAAATTGGAGGGATTTGCTTCCCAACAAATCCTTTAAAACACCAGTGCTTTTAAACAGAAAACAGAATAACGTTTGCAGATGAGCAGCATCTCTGCAATTGATGCAAGAATTCCCTCCCCATTAAGCTGTTCCTTAGGCTGACCCTTCAGACCCAGTTATTGGCTTGTTTGTCCCCGAGTCAATTTGGCTTACTGTGTATTACTAAATAATTCAGGCAAGCTACACTTCTCTGGCTCTGAGGCCAAGTGGTACAGAACACCTCCTGTCCCCGAGGTTAAATCATTTCCTGAAGGGAACGGCCACATCCAAACTGCTTATGATCATGGTGCATGTTCACCTCCTGAACTGTGCCCAGACCATGCCTGAGGGACAATTAATCGATACAGGACAAAACCATGCTAAGCAGCATGTCAATATGGACAGCTGTAGGACCTACTCATGCACTAATATCCTGTCGCTGTTTTATTCTGGAGTATAACTGTAGCCTTGTGTGATTCATAAATCATCTGCTCCTTTTCTGAGTTTGTCACTAGACTGAATCTCTGGTAGCCCGCAATGACTGCCTGGAGCAGGAGGAAGGGTAGCAGCACCGCGATGTTCCCTCAGAAACCTTCTCTTGTTCCTTTGATAGAAAAATGAGGGATGAAGGTTTGCAACCAGCAGAAGGAAGTTAATGCAGCCACGCATTCTTAAAATATTCTGAATAGGTGAATCTTCAAAGAATCTAAAGGGCACCTCTAAAGACCTTTAAAAACCTACTAGCTCCAAAACCTACAATATAAAGCATTCACCTCCATAGAACCAGCTGCTAATCTACTCCACGTGCTTTGACAACACAGAAAGAAATGGAACTCTATAAAACAGGATCTCAGAAACTTTGTTATCTTAAACTTAGGCTTAATCATAGCCTAGTGCTAACAAAACCAATTAAAAAAGATTTACTTCAGCTGGAGCCAACCCTCAGCACTGAAAGCCTGGTAAAATTCAAACAAGGAACTAAGCTCTAGAGCACCCAAAATCCCAAATCCTAACAGTAACTCCAACATTAATTTGGCATTAGTCATACCTAGCAAACACCATTTTCCTTCATGTAAGTCCTCAGCTTTCTTCTAGCCCTGCAGGCTTTGTAGGATCCAACTTTAACTGGAATCCCATGCCCACGCTGCCCTGAACTTCAGCCCTAGTCTCAACCCTACAACCCATGCTAACGAGAGCCATTCGCTCCTCTCACCTCCAGCCTTTCTTCTGTACTCATGGACATTGCAGTAACCAGGGTTAAGTCCAGCTCTGGATTCCCCCAACTCCCACCCCCACCCTTTTCCCTCTTTGGGGAAATTTTTGGGGTATGTTCCCAATGCGAGGGGTCGTCCTTCTCCCAGCTCTTGGTCATGTCATGCAGCATCTGTGATAGCTCTAGGGGGAACGGGTCTCATCTTTTTCTCCCTGGGTGAGCTCCTGAAGGATGAGCAGGCAGCAGCACTGGCACATCAGTGGGTTAATTTGTTCATCTTATTTTCAAAGAGGGTTGCTGTCTTTGTCTTGCTAAAAATGGTTAGGTATTGCCATCCTGCTTAAGAAAGTGCATTTTTAAATTGAATTTAATGAAATGAAATTTAATGAAAAACCAGAGAGAAAGTTTGTAGCAGGAAGACAAGGCTCTATCACCATCCTTCAGACAGGAATTATTTGTAAAATCTTTTCATAAGATTACTTGTTCAGCCCTGCTTGTACCACTTGATTGACAGCTCATCATCACCAGGTCAGCCAGCAGGTGGAACCAGTACGCCCATGAACCGCTCAGATGGTATTTCATCCAGCCAGTAGCAGTGGCATGACACTTACAGATCAACATAACACTTCCTATTAAAAAAAGTAACAGAAACATCCCCCCGAGATATCTCCAGAAATACATCTTACCAAGCCTGCAGTAAGTGATTCACGAAAGTGGAAAGGCAGAAGATGCCTCCATATATTAGTTTTGAAAATTCCTTGTTGGTAAACTGATACAGTATATTCCTTCAAACTTGCTTTGTGTTTTGTAAGAGGAAAAGTCATGCTCAGCTCTTCCTGCATTCATGACATTTAAAGACACATTGTGTAGTGGCTTCTGGTTGAACCAGGAGAGCACTGTGTTGCATGTTATGAAAAACAAAACAGAGTTGGTTTATGTCATGTACCCTGTAGTTCATTATCACTTCCATCTAGCAAGTTCCTGCTTACACAGATGTTATAGCCACATCTCTTCAACATATGTATCACTTTTCTCTTCAAAAATCATCATTATATTGGAGCAAGACTCAACTCCTTACCCAAAGATCACAGCTTTCATGGAGGGCAAAGGCCTGGCATTGCCCACTGAGCACCAGTGCGGGAGACCACTGGGTCTGTCCCACCCCTCTGCTCCGCCTGCGAGGGGCCCCCCACCCATATAACACCAGAGGCCATCGCTACACACAGGTGGTGTCTCTGCCAGAGCAGACTCACTCTTCATTTGCCTTTCCAAAACTCCATATCCAAATCCTCAGATGCCACACACCCCACGCTGCCGCTCCCAGGTGACTGAAGTCAGTCTTTCCTTGACCATTAAAACTGTGCACACACATTTCTTCACAAACGCTTTTCCAAAACCCCTCCCAGATCATCATTAACCCTGCTGATAGTCTATTACACTTTTTTCCCCTCTGTAAAAGGCCATTTAAAACAAGTTTGATTTTAGTATCTGTGATTTAGGAGGTGTTCTTATGGCTGCAGAGGGAAAAAGAAAATCACCAAACTAACTCCAAAAAGCTTATGTTGCTCTGCAATTTCATAAAAGTGTCTCGTAAAAGTTTTTAGCTTAATTTGAAACCAACATGCTTGCAGAGAAGGGGAGAAAATATCCATGCATTATCTATTTCATTAAGCTTTTAGGTTCTCCTTGGTCATTCAGATATTTCAAAAGTGTGTTACAAGGTGGAATTGGTTTCAGTGATTATAGCAATTGCCTTCCGCTCTACTGTATAGATCAGACTATACAAAAAAGGCATTTCCAAGCCCATGCCTTTGTTGTCAAGTCAGGATCTTCAGCAACTGACTAATGGCTACTGTTCATCATTACTCATTGGAAAAATGGCACAGCCAACACCAGCTTACAAGTAAATACTGGCTTTTTTTCTCTCTGTGGCAAGCAGCCTGGAAACATCTGTTCTTGTCTTCGCAAATATTCTCTTAAGTCATGGTTTTGTCAATAGAAACCAAAGCGAGTCATTGCAATGAGGTAAATATAACCATTCATAAATGCTAAAATAAACACATATGGCCTCCTGCAGTCTGACCCAGACTGATGCAAGTCACACATCATTCCATTTGTTGGTGTAAGCAGGATCAAAATTAAGTCCACGCCTTCATCAGTTTGCATATGGTGGTGAGTTTGCATATTTGGGGTCAAAACAATCGAACCAAAGAAAAATTTACTGTCAATTAATTAGGAGTTTTGGTATTACAAACAAATTCAGGTTGTACTAGAGAACCTGTGCTCTATATGCAGTTTCTGCTGTACTGAGAAGCAGTTTTTAAACACAGTGTTTAAATCTACTTTCCAACTGACGTAACTGGACTTTTTCATGTTGCATAAAGTCATAAGTCTTTTAAAAGCCTCTCTGATTATGCACACTTTTCCTAGAGGAAAAGTTGAGGACCAGAAGGTTCCTTTTACAGGAATGTAAGGAGAATTTGGAGAAAAACAGTCCCCAGTAACATTTGCTACAGATATATTCCCATGCTTTTAATCATTGGCGTACATAGGAACGGTAGGCAATGCCCATAAGAACTTGGGCTAGATCCTTCCGTTACATAGGAACATCATATTGCATCGTCTGCTCGTTCAGAGACATCGCTGCAGCACCCTTGGAGATTCTGGAGAATATACCAAGAGAGATTGTAAGTACTACCCAGCCTCCCACTGCCTGTCCTCTAGGCTGCTGATCCTGTCATAATCCTTAGCCAAATGCCTTGGGTCTGCAGTTAGATACCTCAGAAGAGGATTCACCAAAGCTGAGAACGGAGTTGTCCAAGCTGCTGTGACAGCAATGCGGGAAGAGTCCCACACCTCCCTAGGGCCCCACCACCTCCCTTCTCATGAACATCATAACACAGTGCACTCCAGAAGAGAGGCCAGTACAGCTGTGATCAGGGATTACTCCCTTTATTTCAACTGAAAAGTGAAGGAAGTCATGGCGGTGACTCCCTTTCATAACATCACTGAGGAAACCGAACTCACACATGGGAGAAAAAGTTGTAATTCCTTCCTGGGGAGAAGGATGGGAAGAAGAGTAAGGAAATAAGAATAATGAAGAAGGAAAGAACTATCACAGCAGGAGTACAGCCTAGGGCAAGGCGTGGGGCGGGATAGTCCCAAACCCTCCTGTCCTTGCCAGGGGAATACTTAGGAGTGAACTGAGACTGGACTTAGAGCATTCATTCCCCTTGTGAAATGGGCTACAGTCCCAGTTCCTCTCCAAGGTCTGTTTATATAAAACTGTCATTAAATAAAGATACATAAGTAATATTTTGCAGTAATATCTGAAACCTTGGCCTCTGTGATCAGCAATATTTTGTAGTAGTGGCCTCCCTGATCCAGATGACTACCCTATTAGCCTGCAGAGATTCACTAACTTCTCTACCATGAATGCCAAAGACTGCATGGAGTGTGGAGTAGCTTCAACACATAAGGCTGCAAGTGCATCTTCCCCTAGAATTACCTATAGGTTGCTAGGTAGGGCACTCACCAGGGAGATGAGACGAGCATCTTGGAACGATTTCCAGGAAAAAAATGTATGAAAGCCTTTTTCATGCACTCTGGGCGGCTTCCCTTGTCACCGGGGACTGTATCGAAGAGGCCCAGTTCCATCAACTTCTCTTGTGACTCGAAGGAACGTGTTTGCTGCTGCTACTTTTTCTACAGAGCCTGAACCACCAGCCAGTTTCGAAGGTACCTGTGAGGTCTATCTCCTCTTGAAACATCATGTGCATAGGTCTCCCAGGCTGAACACGAGGTAGGTCTCAAAACTGCTAAGCACTTTGGCATCAAAGTGCTTTTGATGATACTTAGAAAAAGAATTGCAGGTGCCTGAGAAATGTCGGTGTTGAAATCACCAGTTCCAAGGGACTCAAGACACTTCCAAGCACTAGATACGGCTGAGCAAGGGTATTTTCAAATTAAGCTCCTCAAATGGGGGTTAAATGCTTAAGACTTTCTGATTACTAGTAGAGGCAAACTAGTCAGGTGAAGAGGAGATTTACCAATGGCTTAGTTTAAAAATATTACTTGTATGCAAAACTTATCTTCAGAGCAGAGTATATATTAAAAATGTCACTTTTTCACGTATTTCATATTTTATTAACAATTTTGGTTTGACCTCTTTCACTCAGATGTTGTAATATAGAAATAAAATTATAAACAGGCCAGTCTAGCTTAAAATCTCAAAGCACTGAGAAACACTAAAAGTAAATAAGTGAGTAAGTAGTAAACTCTTACCTAAAGCTGAGAGTCTTTTTAAAGGGTTTCTATCAGTCTTCCAAGTTCCCATGCAGCACCTAAAGTTGTTGCCTAATACCCCATTTCCTGTGTGACAACATCCTGATAAACAAAATATATTTCAAACTGTCATTTATCTAATTTGAAACAGAACATTTGGAATCAGTACTTCAGACCAATGATCTCCAGTACGTGTGAAACAACTCAAGGAAAAAGTATTTCACCTTTTTTCCCCACAATGCCAAAATGGAAATTTGAAAACAACGTCAAACAAAGAAAATAAAAGTTTGCTTGTGAAGACTCCTCATGGTTTTCAAAAATACAAATGGGTTCAAGATACTATTTAAATCAAACTACTGGAAGAAAAGGGCTATTAAAAATTAAAAACGTGGATGTAACCTCCAGCTCAGGAAGTCCAAAAGCCATGGACAGTCAGACGTTAGGGGGCTCTTCTATAGGAAATACCACTCTGCCCTTGCCCTGTTCTGCTCTTTCTCTAAGCATCTGCTGCTAGTCAGAGATAGAGCACTCCCTGGCCAAGTATGTCTCTTTTTATGTTAGTTTTCCTTTGAATAGTCATTCAGAAAGAAAACTCCAGGTCAGCTGTAATGGCAGCATGACAAGCTGTCAACAAATCACATTTGCAATATCCGCTTAACTGAAGAATTTGAATCCCCTGCCTGCTACTTCACAATTGTTTCTAATTACATTAAGTGTATATTTACACATCAGGGAAAAAAACAAACTTCATGTATTAAGATCTCCACATCTATCTGTCAAAACACTAATGCATTTTCCTGATCGTAGTAGCTGCTTGCGTTCCTCATTTATTTGTCCCTCAAGAAGAACTAGGCTATAAAACTTTGTAAGTAGTTGCATAGCACACTTTCAGGATTTTATCTTCCAAGATTTCATATTTGTGGTTATTTGTCTGGTTTCAATCAAGTAAAAAAAAAAAATCCCAATTTATCAAAGCATGTCAAAACATGCTTATAATGCTTATATGAAATAGCGTTTGTTCATTTGACTCTCACAAATTAATTTGAGCACATTGAGAATTAAGTGTTTGTCATAAGATAAAGTCCTATTGCGTACAGATAATATTACAGGACTTATCATGAGTTCCCTGGAGCTCGCAATTTCAGTGAAACAGCCTCACTTCCCAAACAACCTGTAACCAGACTGTTCCTCACATCGCTCTTATTTGATTTCTTCCAGGAGAGCAGCTAAAATGCTCCTCTGAGTATCAGCAAGTACCTTGTTCAAAATAAATTAACAGTATCAGCTTCTTTTGCATTCTCAAACATATTAGGCTTGTAATAGCAAGCAGTGCGGATTATGAAGCGTGAAGCACATCACCATATCCTGTCATCTTAAGAGTTCTAGGATAAGATAAAATTTAAAAACAGCCAAAAACCCCGCAGACTGGCGCCCTCGCCCCAGAGCTCACCGATCCCTTTCTTGCAAAACAATTCTCCTTCAGGCGACACAGCGTTTGGAGGGCCTTGGTTTCACCACCCCATTGCTTCAGTTTTACTGCGTTGTCACCGTAACATGGAACTAGAGGGATGGGTCAGATCCTGAATTCTCCCCCCATTATGTTTCCCAAAAAGCCAGCGCTAGCATTTCAGGTGTAGACAAGCTGGAAGCTCAGCAAATGCACACTAGGACAGAGCAGTATTTGGGATTTAGATTCTCTTTTATCGAGCGCCCAGGGAAGGAGCGTGTGCCAGCTGTGAGAATGAAACACCTGCAACCTTTCACTGAGCTTTAACCCCACAACAGCCAGGCGCACACGGAAAGACAACGGGGAACTGGAGTGGAGGTTGCCATAGTCCTGCCCTCTGGGACTTCCCATTTGAAGGAGAAAAGAGGACTCACCCTCTAGAAGACCACACATCCAGTGAAATTGCCAGGCTGCACCCATTACTCAGCGCGCACATCACACTTGATTGCACGCACCTAGCATTTTTGCAAGTTATCGGTGTCTGCACTTCCAAGCCCAGCTTTACTGGTGGGTGGGAGAAGGAGAAAAGAAGGGGTTGTAGTTCCCAACCATCAGTGCTGGCCATTGCAGCACGCGCTCCCTCATCACAAGAACTCATTTCGCATCTGCACAGCTGCTTCCCCCACATCTGAGGTCAGTGCTCAGTCCCCCCAGCATCCAACAGCCTGATAAAAAAAAAAGGGAACTTGAAATTGAAAAAATAAACCTCTGCAACATGTCTAAAACCCTGCTGAAATTTTTACTTAGAATAAATCTTAACCCTGGGACCAGCCTAAGTTCTTACAGCCAAAACTGACTGTGCACTGCCAATATAATATAAAAGCTACCAGGAGCGCCAAGGGAACAGCTGAAAAAAAGTGAGGAAATGAGAGCTGCCCCACTTGACCACAGAGGAGGGAAAAACCAAGGCTGTACCATCCAGCAGCCAGGGCATCCAGAGAACGTCTAATCTGACATGGTGAAACACCAATTAGGAAGGGGGCGTGCCCTCTAAAAACTCAAATCGAACATTAAACAAAATAAAACCAGAGCTGGTTAGAGAAGCTTAAATAAAGCCGCATGGTTGAGAGAAACTGGAAATACTGCAAAATCAATTTGGTTTTCCAGGCTTTCTGGAAGAAAAAATGGAGAAAAGTTCCAACAAAATATCTTGTTATATATGTTTTTGGAACAAAATAACTTTACTTTGCAAATTGAAACAACTTTGACTTTACACTAGAAGCTGTAACTGAAACAAAATATTCTAATCAACTTTTTATTTCGGCTTTTGACTCTTCAAAATCAGCCACAACATGAAACTTCTCTCTTCCACACATTTCCTAACCAAATCTCAGAAAACATTAAGGCCCATGTAAGGTATATATTTTTTTTAAATTCTTGATGCTGGTAACATAGCATGCCATCTATTCTTATTGCAGTCGATTACAATTATTATATTAAGAGGAAATTAAGAGAGCAAAATAAAGCATTAAAAGGTTTGAAAATCTTAGACTGAGTGCAGCCTTTGTATCCAAGCACATGCAAAAACGGGTCCAATTTGTTAGTTATGTTATCCTATACTACTTTTTCCCACAGGAGCTCTATTTGATTTTGCAAATGTAACATTTATAAAGAAAATAATGTCCTGAAAGGTTTTAATATTACATATTAAAAAAATCTTGCATGTGAAATGAATAGTCACAAACTCAGGATTCTCTACCTTTAGACATAAAGCTCACATGACAACTTGTAGAAGTTGTTAGTGAACTGTAGAGCCCTGTCACCAGAGAGCGATACTAGCAAGTGAGTTTCCTTGTTCTTTAATAATTTTTGTTCAGTCTGTGTTTACCGAGATTCTTCAGGGGCTTATAAACTTAAGCAGTTTGGTCAGATTTTAAAGTGGTTTTTATATCCAGCCCTTATACTAGAGGGAACAAAGCCAAAGTCAAAGAAAAAGACTTTGGGTTTATTTTTCCCCACAATGGATAAATAACCCTATCCTTTCCCTAGGCTTCTTCTCTGAAATAGCAAGACCATTTTGACTGAAAAATTCTAAAAGGAAAATATTAATTGAAGTAGTTAAAGTTTGATAATCTACTGAAAGGTAAACATTGTAACGGAAGACATTGGGCAACTTTAATTATAGATATCACCACTGCCTCTGCTACTATACAGCTTCTTTGGAACTGATGAAATACCAGTATAATCCTGATGACATTAAAACTTGACTGAAGGTCAACGACTGGTTAAACTGGAATGTTTCTGAGCCATTGTTAAATTATTCAGAATTATTTTAGGAAAGCTGCATAAAAAGTGCAAGAGTGCAGTTTTAGCTTCATCTAAATGCGCATACTTAAAATGGAAAGGGAAATGGGGAAACTGTCCTTTGCAATTGCCTTGAAAAGGGAAAAAAAAGAGTAGCTTGTGTATCTTTAACTTACAATTAATCTACCAGAGGACAACAGTGCAAGATTGTTCTTGTTTTTACTACTTATTTCCCCAAACCTTTTTCTGCAAGATTAAGCATGAAAGGAAAAGAAGATTGGGACATTATTTCAGTAAAGAATGTAGTTATTTTAGTTTCTATTGCTTAACACCAGTGAGAGGAGACTGGCAGGAGTAAATAATTAACAATGATCAACAATCCTTTTCTTTTGCTGTGGGATAGCTGTTTCCTGATCCGTGCATATATCTGTTGCTGCATATGTGTCTGTGGGGCTAAACGGAGCCTCCTCTAGCCATCACCCAGCCTTCAGAAACAGGTGAATCAACATGAAAATGAGCAGTGGCCAGGTGTGCTCAAAGTAGGGAGCACTCCTTACGCTGGAAAGCTGGCAGCAAGCCATGCAGTGTGAAGACTTGAATTTTGCACCCCTCTTCCTCCTTCCTTTTTCTTTTAAGTGTGGGGAATTTAACGCTGACGAAAAGTCAGCAGCACTGGCAAGGGCTCTGCATCTTTCCTTGGTCGTGGTCGGGAGCATCGCGTGTACAGTGCAGCGCTTCCCCTGCACCTGCATAACACACTGCAGCGTGTTCCCAGACCAGCCAACTATTTGCTATCAACTATTTACAACAAACGGTGCCAAGATATGTGGTTGCTATATAAACAAAGAAGAATTCTCACTAGAGACTAAAATAAGACCTGCCGACTCATTTTTCACTTATGATCTGTAAGATTTATAGCCGCAACACACTGTCAGTGGTAAGGAGCGCATCGTCTCTCAACATCCTTTCCCATGGAGGTTTTACTCTTGCAGAATGAACATTACATAGTGTACGATCACAAGCAACAAAACAGGATTGCAAAAATTTTTGCTTAGAACAAATCTACTGGAGTTAATTGCTAGATAATTTTGTAAAGATCAGAAGACAACTTTCCAGGCTCTGGTCAGAGAACCACTACAAAAACAGCTGCATCAATTTAAGATGCTACTACCCCATCAGCTGTTCGCCACCCCTCGTCTATTGGAGATTACCACCATTGAAATGGAGCTGGTGGAGAGCCCGTGTGAGCACTCATCATCTGCTTCAGTGCCAAGTCAGCCTGCATAGTTTTGAAAAAGTCCACACTGATACATAAACTAAGATGGATTAGCTTCTGAGCTGAACCAGGTGAGGAATGCTCACATGATCCATTCTGTAGGCCTTGCTGTGGGAATGGTAAGTCCAGCTAAGACATCTTAACAAAAGGTTGTTAGCATTGTGCTAGATAAGAATATTATCATTAGATTAGGGGAAAAAAAAAAAGGAAAGGAAAAAAACCTTTCATATGTTTAAGTTCAAATATAAACATAAAGGCAGGTAAATGGATTAAGCTATCTGAATGAATGACTGAAGAGAGAATTATTCCCACTATTTTTGAGATGACGATACTACTTTTAAAAGACTTAAAATGAAGAGCAGAGGCTTGCAAGGATTAGTATAATAATGCCTGCGTGCATCACATTAGCTCTCACTGAAGAGGAATGAACTTCACTTGCACACACACACGCCCTCAAATATAACTTCTATCACATTCGAAACAAAAAGCTCATCCATGAAAAAAAGTCACCTGCTTGCGTAATAGTTAATAGAAAGGATTCAAAAGTGGTGGGGGGAAACTGATCTGTAGCCAATGGAGACATTAGGAGAAATGATGCCCAGATGCAACCTCTGGCATTGAAAGTCACCACAGCACTGGTTGCTGGAGGCTGGGCAGATAAGCCAGAAGGAAGATTACTGTCACTGTCTGTCTTGCTATTACGCTAGTCTTTTGACTTCTGCTGCCGGCCACCTTTGAAAGAGGACATTCAGCTAGGCTACACAGATCTTAGGCATGATACATGACAACCATTCAAACTATCATATGTTGCCATGTCACATCTGCTCCAATGCTCAGTGCTGAACTTCTAGGCTTCTGGGTATGTACCTGTAAATGACTTCTCTGTGCTGTGAAACATCACTTGCATAGACCTGAACGGGTTCCTCTGCCACCAGATGCTTCAAAAGGACTTTTTGTTCATGAGCAGGTGAGTTATCTCCAAATGTGGACAAAGACATGAAAACAAAGCAAAGTACTGGGTCTGAACTCTGATTGCTCAAGTATATAAAAAGGCCAACTGAATGTTGTGATCTGAGCCTATATCAATTCTCGAACAAGTCACGAACTAACTACTCTTCTCCTAACAAAAGCAGACTGGGAAAGGCAGGAATCAAAGGACATGACACTCTACTATATGTCAAGAGCAGGAAAAAGGGAGAAAACTGTAAACAAAACAGCCAATCTGCTACTGACAAATAACAGTTTAAGAAGTCAGAAATGAAGGACTGTTGAAAACCTGTGCTATTAGACTGAATAAGCTTCAGAAAAAATATCCTCACAGCATATGCGTAAAGAAGTAGGATAAGTTGAACCTCCCTTTAAAAAACAACAAACCAACAGAAATCAAAGGTCAGGACCAGCAAAGACCAGCATGACCTGCACCTCCACTCCACGTGTATCACACCTACTCATAACACAGTCAGCTAAGGACAGGATTAGATAAGGAAGCAATACTATATTTAAACAGGAAAAAAATATTTATCAGCCTTAAGATTTCACATATTTTATCCAGAAATAAAATGTGTTCTTTAAATAAGGAACAGAGCCCTGGGAATAGATAGTCCTTTCCTGTCTATAAGTGTTGTTTGTCTTCAGCGTTGCAGTGTAAAAAAAAAAGTGCTGCAAAACCAGTAAATAAATAGCCAATGTAAGTTTGATGAAAGATTGGCTCAGAAGACTGCTTTTGGCCTGAATAGAAAGATATGCTTTCATCCTGTTTTGACTATACTCATACGTTTACCTAACATAATTGGATGTAGTTAATATTGCAGGAGCCTTCAAGCAGCGCACATTTCCCTCATTAGTGGGTTTAAAGCCTTTATGATATCTCCTGTGCTGCAGAAAAGCCCAGTGTAGGCTTTAAAAGTGATTGGCAAGTTTCAACAGGAGAAAAACTGGGGGAAGGGAAGGCAAAACCTAATAAAACTCTGCTCTTGTTTTCTTCAGTCGTTTAGAAAAGGAAATTTTGCAGAATGATAGAGGGAAAAAAAAAAAAGGTGAGGATAAACAAGCCAAAAAAATAATTTCAAAGGTTGATCTTACAGTACCTCAAAGAAACATGTGAAAGAAACAGGGAGGGAGTAGAAAGAGGGAATGCCCCTTCACATACCTGCAACACACTAAGACATATATACTTAGTCCTACACAAACTCCTTCTCATATAAACAAGTGCATATGCACAGAATATTGTCAAATCAGCATCTTCCTACACCTGCAGCAAACCCACCTTTTTGGTGTTTCATTATGCAGCATTTTTTTCCCCCCTTTAAGTCTCAATAGAGTTGGCAGGGAAGCCTTGTGTCTAAGAAACAGAATGTCACAATATACCATTAACTAAGTACATGCAAAGGGTTTGGGTTTTTGTTGTTTGTTTGTTTTCTTTTTGTTATTGACTAATTTTGACCATTTTTCCAGGAACAGAAATTTCACAGGCTGGTTTAGTTTCAAAAGAAGCGTAATTATGTACAGCTGTATTCAGTATTTCTTAACTGCCTTGAACAATCAGTGAAAGGGAGATTTGCACACATTATCAGCCGCTATCATTAGTGCTGTAAAGTACGTAATGCATCTGGTGTTCTGGTGTCTACCTAGGAGCAGGTATTGAACCAACGATGGCTGCAGTATAATGGCATAAAGAAAGAGCATTAAAAACAAACAAAAAAACACAGCAACCCTAACTCATTTCTCGATACCAGATTGTCCTTGTATTTGCGTTCCCCCATGGTTTTGCAAACCATTTTTACACGTATAGGCCTGGAGAGTGGAGAATTAAAAATGTAAATTTCATCAACACGCGGTTTTGCAGCCTTCACAGGGGAAGAGGTAGCAGGATACCATGGTGATGGCAGCACTGCAGCCCATTAATAAACCAGAGAAAGACTCAGGGATAGATTCAAACACTTAGACCCATGCTGAAAAATAACTCACTTCATAATAAATCCTGTAAAAGATAAGATGACTGTGCATCTCAACATCAGCCGTGGTCTCAACCTACTGATTCATCATGTCTTGATGGGGGGCAAGGGAAGAGGAAACTTGTTTTTAAGCCTTCTAGCCTCCTTACAGTCAATTGCATTGCTTTTATATTGCCAAGGTTTATGGCCCATAGCATCTGAAAACAGAAAACCCATGTCTGGAAAAGAGAAAAAGTGGAAAGTTTTTATTTTGTATTCCATCTGTGTGTAACCCATCTGTTTCCACCATCACTGCTAGCCCTTCATACAGGAGGGATCAGCTGGTTTTATTTGCTATCTTACCTGGAAATGTGACAAATATTAGTGTTTGCTTACTCAATTAGAGATTCATAAATCTCAAGCAAACAAATTCACGTGACCTACCTGGACAACAATATATCAGCCGGTTAAAATAGCACCCTTACAAGAAATGTGGCTTTCTTTCTCCAAACCAACTACGGTCTGTCCACCACTGCTGGGGATATTCTGACCTCTTGCAGGAGAGCTCCCTCCAGCCACAACAACACAGAAAACCTTCCTCAAACAGCAAACCATCTAAGTAACCACTCAAAGGAAGTAAAATGTCAGTTAGAGGTTCTACTCTTTAACAGAGGGTCTTTCCAAGTCAGTCAACCAGACCATCCTCAAACTAATTGGACTTAACTATAGTCAGCAGTTTTAGATTGATTGCTTGTAAGCTGTTCTGTGGCACTCCGAACTATTGTTATCGATATCTTCCTAAACGCTCAGAAGCCTTTATCAAATACTGAAACGTGTGAGAAGAGACTGTGTTCGCCCTTTTTACCATGCGAGGCACAGAAAAACAAAGGCTCCTATTTAAGGGAACATCCCCATTCTGGAGAGACTATTAATAAACATACTTAGGTAAATATACACTCATGGCCCACTGAATTGAATGAGACATAAGAATGTGCATAGAAGTAAGTAAATGCTAACATCTTTTTGTGAATAGTAGTCAGCAGAGGCACATGCCAGGTGTTCAAGGTAAGTACAAATGAGCTTTCCCGCTTTGCAGGACAGAGATTTCACTTGGTTGCCTGTTCTGAATTAGAATTACAAATAAAAATGACAAACTTGAGCGAAGATAATCCTCAAAATACATTTAATTGACTCTGTTAACACTAACTTTATTACATTAGGCTTTTTTAAATACTTCAAAATAGAAAGTTACTTAAAAGGAGGGGAAAAAAAAAAAGCTTTTCAATAAAACTTTTTCCTCTCCATTTCTGAAGCTTCTTTCAAGAACAAACAAAAAAACCTCCCACCACAACTATCTGAATTAACAGATAAACCAAATACCAACCCTTTGCCATCAGTTCTCAAGCACTAACATTCACTAACGATAATGTTCATCTGGAAATTCCCAACATACTCTTTTACATTTGTTAAGGTGACAAAGCACTTCCTAAATGATTTGCCCTTGTGAACACAGGAATTCTGCAGCAAAGCCAAAAACTGAGCTCAGAGCTCCTAAATCCCAACCTAGAGCCCTAATCACAAAACCAGACTTCATCTCACTGGGATTCAGAGGATCAGGTGGTTCCCAGAACACAGTCTACTAATATGTCAAGTCTTTCTTTAAGGCTAACTGAAGCTAAAGTCTGATTAATTTTACAGTCAATAGCAGTGATGATCAACTAATGTTGTGAACAACATTAGTTTTGTGCTATTAGCTTCAGCATATGGGGAATAAGGGGCAATTTGTTGTGCATGCATAAAAAGACATACACAGCCTGAAAGAAATGACCCTCTCAATATTTATTATTTTAATTTTAAAGTGTCTATTGCAAGCATATGCACTGCTACTTTAAAACATTTAAACAAAAATGGATTTAATTGCTCAGAAAAATTAACCAGCAAGCTCTGAAAGCAAAAAGAGGAAAGGAAAAAGAAACCCAGACTTAAAAGCTATTTTACCAGGTAAAGGCGGCGGCAAAATAGTTACATATACATTGACCAAGCTAGAAAGGTATCCTAGTATGTCTAGAAGACAGCCTTGGAGGCACACTGGGGAAAGAAAGCAGATACATCATTATGGTTGTTGAGCCTAGGAGCTCCTACTCCGGCACAGCCCAGTGAGAACCATCAGGTCAAAACAAGGATAAGAGCCCTTGCTCAGCTCCCTGATGGGGACTGGCACTGGAAAATCACTCAGGCATCTGGGCTCACGTGGCTGTACAACAGCACCCACAAATATGCAGTCAAACAAATTAATATTAAACAGTTAAGTGCTCTACAGCCAAACGCATTCCCTGCTAGCATAATTCCCTTTCTATAATGATGCTGTACCAGCCAAGATTTCAAACCAACTATGATCTAGCAGCTGGAGAAAACTGCTAGGCAAAAAAGTAAATCTTAATAAATTCACTGCTTGGACACCTTTTCACTTATCCTCGTAAGGCACAGAATGATTTTTGGAAGCACTGAATATTCTCAGCTCAATGAGACTGAGCCTTATTGTACATGTGGCAGGATCGACACTTGCTTGAATTTGCCCTGCAAAGGGAGGGAGGGAGGGAGGGAGGGAGGGAGGAGAGAACATCGCAGCTCTGTATCAGAAAGAACTGGATGTTCAAGGCACGGCCTGCCATCAGGTGTGATGGCTTGGCTGCATCAGGAACTGAAATGTCACCATGGCACGTACAAAGAGGCACATTTTGTGAAGTTTCCATAATAAGATATGGCTCAAATGTAAAGCACATTCCTTCCCTCTGCTGCCACAAAACCCAGCTTGTTTTTAAAACTAAATATCACAATCAAATTATTAGCACACACTGGAACATCACTTGTGTCCTAAACCACCCCACTGAACAGTTATTTTAAAGGGTGGAAAAATGAAGATCTCATTATATGTATTTCACCTTTTTTTCTCATATGTTTGAATCATTTTCCAAATATTGACTTACCCACCGTCATACTGTGCGTCACTAGTGCTCCAACTACGCGCCCATGCGAAGGTGAGCCTCTAACAAAGCACACTCATCATCTGTTTACAAACCGAGCTCATCGCACTTTGCAACAACAATTTGGAAATAAACTAAGAGATTCACATGAAAGGATGATGATGATGGCATTGACACAACCGGAAATAATTCTAGGACGTTTAATTTCAAGAAAAGAAACATTTCTAAACCAAACAACCAAGGGTACAGGGTCAAGACAGCATGTATATGCGTCTTTTGACAACAGTACAAAACTTTTCATTCCTTAACTATTTTTACATGACATGTCTCCAAATGAATATGTTAGTGGGTTTACTTTTCAAAACAATAAACTATATTTGTGAGAGAGGGACTGAAGAAACAGCCCAGCCCATAAGCTGGATCAGACTGTGGGTTTGGATACACAACTGAATTACCAGTGCTTATTGAATTAAGTGGGGCTGCTGCGAACAGGCCTTGCCTGTACTCTAAAAATCAAGGCAGAAGGCATCAAGTAAGATCTTGCACAAGACACGCGAGTGACTTCTTGCAAAAGGCCAAGAACACACACACACGCACACAGAGTCAGCTCCTGAGGCACCACACACAGCTGTTTGAAGCCAGTTGTGCATCCCAGCCCCGCTCCGGAGACACATAATCGTTATCAGTCGGTGTAGGGTCATCTGAAGCTAATGGAAGTATGCTGATCTATGCTGGCTGAGGGCCTGACCCAAAATTCATAGAATTACAGGACAGTTGAGGTTGGAAGGGACCTCTGGAGGGCATCTTGTATCAAATTTGGATAGACCTTTTGATAGAGCAATATACACCGACACTTTTCTTGCCAGTACTGTGTCCCCTAACAAGAGACCAGAAAGAAGAGCTGATGCAGGGGTATGGCAGCCCTCCTGGACCACAGCTGAACAAGATGTAGAAAATAGAATCCTTCCTATTTGGTGGCTGTATTTTATTTGTTTAATGCCACAGGCAGGCCTGAAGCTTTACAGATTTAGCAAAATAAAGATGAGGCCAACAGCTTAGTGTAACAGGCAAATTTTACACATGAAAAGAATAGTCATGTCCCACACAGATAAACTAGGAGGAAGGGAAAGGGAAGGACAGACAGAAGCAAAAAGAAAAGCAGCTCAGGCAACTGTCTTTTCCTTCAAGAGGGATACAAGGAATTTGTACTGCCATGTTATATCAACTCCCATGCTACTTTTTTTTCTTACTTTTACCACTTCATTATTATTTGTTGTTAATCCATTGTTACTTTTTCCACTGTAGCAGCAAAGCTCATGATGAGAAAACAGTCATGTTTTCTTACAGCTATTGGAATCGGTGTAGATTTTTGTATTTTAAAATGTCACCCTCCTCCAGCTGGTTGGCATGCAGATTTAAGGGTTTGGTCTGGATCAACTACTAGTTTCCACTTGTGATAGCCACATGGGTCCTGGCAGAGTACTGACTCCAGCAGCCTGACAAACCTTTACTAGCCAGTATTTACCTTTGCCTTTGGGCTCACTGATCCACATTTTTAGCAAATGCTTTGGCCTACAACTTCTGAATCATTTAAATTACGTACCAGGTAATATCTTTCTTCACATTGCTTCATCTTAACATTCTGCTCCTACATGTTTAAAAGTACAGTTTAACGATTCTCAAGTACTAATTCAAAACCCAATTTTCAATGCAGAAATTAAAAACAATCTGAAAACAGATTATGTATCATTATCCTGCCTGGCAGAATGCAACGAACATCATAAACCTATCTTACTCACAACACAGTAATGCAGCTAAAACCAGTCTTAGTGCTCTTAAAAGAAAACTTCTATTCAAGAGATGACTTACCATAGTTGTGAGAAAAAGGTATCATTTACTGCAGCACAGCCCTGCCTAGAATGCTGGCTGAGGTTTCCATGGTTAACCTAAATTAAAATCAATTCCATGTTTTTTGGCAGAAGGTCTATAAGCTAATTTTCATCTTTTCTTCTTCAACTATAATTAAAAACATAGGGGAAAGGCTTCATATGCCTCAAGTATGAAGGTACATTACAGTCAACACACATTTTTGTTTTTAAATGGCTACAATGCTCACCTTAATCAAGTCAAAATTAAGTGGGAAAGTAAAATGTCATTATTGCCTTCTTGTGATTATACAGTTAACAATAAATGTACCCCATGCCTGCAGGGGAATAACACCCTGTGTGCTAGACTGGGTTGCTTGTTTTAAAAGGAAGTGAACATTAATGCAGATTTGATCTGCAGTCACCATATACTTCTTTCACAAGAATTACTAATCAGTAACTCAGAAACAACAGAAGAGGGCAAGGGAACCTAAAAGGCTTTTTACAGCAGTATTTGAAAGATATTCATAGTAAAGATGTGAAACGTATAGTATCAAAGGGAAACATAATTGCATAAAATGAACAGGAGTTTGGCTTCTGTTCACATGCAAAGTCTACTTTGTCCATATAATGAGTGAGCAGATAGGTTCAATGTGAGAGAAGTGTACAAGTGGTCCAGGTTCTCTGGATGTGGAGACAGGACACAAGATGCTTCCAAAAGAGTCCTCTCAGCAGATTAAAACCATCCTGATTCCGTAAAGGTCTTCTGATGACTTCCCAGCAAGCAGCCAGCAAGAGCACAATCCCAGATGAAGGTCATTGTCCTTATAAGCACTCAAAACCGTGACACCACATTATAGACAGCTTTTATTAAAAGCTTGGAGTTCACTGAATCATCACCTTATCCACTTCTGTCTATCAAGTACATCATCCACTGTTTGCAACCCTTCACAAGTTCTAGTTCCCATTGTCTCTTACCCTAATATATATATTAAGATTAATTGAAAGAACAGCAAAATAGACATGGAATATAAACTTCTTCTACCCCTTAGTTTTCTACTTAGCTTTTAGAATTAGTCCTGCACAGCCTGCAACTTGGTGACACTTTTTAAACATATGATTGCTATGACTGCTAACGTGTGGTGAATAATCTCTCTTTGTGGCATTCTGGGTTAGATAAATCACATTTCACCTCTGGTGGATGAGGTACAAATCTTGATCTTGGAAATGCATTTGGGGAGGTGGGGAAGAAAAGAAAAGCATGGTGGGTTTTCCCAAGGCCTGTTCAAACCCAGTGGTCTCACCCCCTTTCCCATCCTTCTCACCCTTAAAGACTGACACTCTTAAGCTAAAAAAAGGCTTTGAGTTGAAATAATAAGCGTGTGCCATGTCTGGACTGAAAGATATTAGCCTAGCTTTGTGAACAGCACTGACTCCAAAGTCAATTCTATAACCGCTCATCAGTAGATCATTTGGGGAAGGAATGGGTAAAATGAGGTAAGGGGATCTATTCCGCATTTTGAATTCTCCACTGGCAAACAGAACCCTCACTTAAAGTAGGGGAGCTTGCTTTGAGTAATTTTAAAATATACAAACAGAAGCAACCCTATTAAAAGTCTTAAAATGGCATTTATTCAGTCAATATGAGAAGAAAGAATTCTATTACTTGGAAAGTGCTTTTCTCACTCTCACCTTTCAACCATTATTCACATACAACCAAAATCACATCTGAATAAATTCCACTGGCCTTCATTACATACCATCCAGCATTATTTATTTTCATATAGAAAATAAATAATGTGTACAGGATAGCCGAACACTTCACCGAGAGAGTTGATTGTGAATTAAAGAGGAGATGCAGCTTCCAGTGTGAAAATTCGGGTGGGGGAAAAGATCCCCAGGTTAGATGTGGAAGGACCCGGAAACAGAAGGCTGCTTGTCTTCAATAAGTGAAAAGCAATGTCTGGAACAGGGGGAACAAAGTGGAAAGTGAGAAACAACAACTCTCAGAGATTGCAGCTGTGTGAGAAGACCATGGAACAAGCAGATAAAAGCATATAAGATGAAGTGAGTTCATTTGAATTAGACTCATGGGCATTAAGCAAGCCAGAAATAGCAACAGTGCACAGGGGGGAAACTGTTCATTTTGTTAAAGAGAGGGCTAGGAGTTAAATTTTCTCACCTGCCACAGGCTTTCTGGTTAGTGGCGGGATGTCACTCAGTCTGTGCCTCAGTTCCTCATCCATACAGCAGGGTGTTGTGCAGAAAAGCCACAAATGGTTCAGGGGACAGTCAAGTGATAAGGGCAAGATATGCACCTACACAGACAGCTATATCTAACAGATCCCTGATGAAGGAAAAAAGGGGGGCGGGAGAGAGAGAGACTGGCTATAGTGACCTGACCTACCTGAATTTTAGAGAGGAACACAGACGTTACAGACCATGACAGATGGATATACAACCACAAGAAAGAGAGATAAACCTCTGACCATAAAAGCCTGGAGAGAAAGAAAAAAATTCACCAAATAAGAAGGGTGACAATGCACAGACAGATATGTTCAAATGACAAGGCTGACTAAAATTAAGAGCAGAACGAATATCTGAATGCACCCTCAAAGGAATCTCTCTAATTTCAGGGAGGTGCTATTTGGGCACCAGCTACTGCTATGAATAGTGGGTACAGTCTATTCCTACCACATATACAGGAGAAAAGCATGGGAAAGTTACAGACAGGAAGAAATAGGGTTTCCTGCTTGGGGGAGGAAGAAAGGAAGGGGTGGGAAATTCCTTCAAATATAGAGAAAATAGGGAAAAGACCGTTGCTACACACAACTTCAGCCTAAGAAGCTTGCACACTGGGATTCTTCCATTGAGATGTGAGGCAGAACGGAGGGCGAGTGGTACAAGTGGTTATTCAATAAGATACAGGTAGTCACAAGATGAACCTCATGTACCAAAAGAAGCAAGGAAAGGACACAAGCAGTCTGCAAAGAGACTGTCTGCTTGCAGAGAGGATCAGAGGGACAGAGGAGATAGACAGCTGATCAGAGATGAAATTTTCCCTGAGGGCACAAACAACCCTTTTGAGTTTATTCGAGCAGGTTTGAGCACACAAAGGGGCCAGGAGGAAGCAGGGAATGGATGGCACGGAGGCCACGTGCGGTCACAGTGACAGTATTTCCTTGTAAAATGCTGAGGAACTGCTGGAAATCTTTACTATCCCTCTGGCCATTCCCCCCTCATTATTTGTTCTAAGCAGTTCTTGAAAAAAAAGCTTTATAATATATATGTGTATATAGATAAGTAAAATAAGTAACCAACAGCATATGTGTAAGTCCTTGCTAACCCCAAATTCATTTGCTATTTGTTATTTTCAGAGCGGTAAGTATGACAAAGCCACACACGTTAGCTGCAGGAGGCATGTCCCTGTCCCAAGCAGCCTCCTCCTGCCTTAGAAAGTCTAAAAACACAAAACAGACCATGGGTGGGAGAAAGCAAATAACACTGTCTCCATATTATTGGTTGAGAACAAGGAAGAGAGCTAGTAAGTGATTTTCCCAGGATTTCACAGGAGGTCAGTGGCAAAACTGGATATTGAAAGCCTCTCTCTTCAGCATCCGACTGGTGCCTCAGTCACAAGGGCATTGTATCTCTTTTAAGGACATTCTTTTTCATCCTCAGAGTGTCCTGGTAAGAGGAGTCTTTGGCTGAAATGTATATAGTGAGTTTATATACCTTCAAGTTTCATTGAACCATGTTGTATCTTTTCCCCTTCTCTATTTCCAGCTCCCTTGCAGTCACTTTTGGTCTGAGCTCAGATTAACAGTACTACCACCTCCATCCACAAAGCCAACCTTTCTATCTACTTACAGTTCTGTTCGTGAAGTTACTGAAGTCTGATACTAAGATTTGCTTGATCATCTCTGGTGTGGAGACTACCACAAACATCTGGCGACCAATGTAGTACCTACAAAGAAAGAAAGTAGAGAGTCATTTTAGCAGATGACGTCAACCAGAGAACCGTCACCTTCCCTGAAATACCTCTGTTGGCTTGAAAACACTTGCCATGAACAAATATTAGAGAAAATATATTCCCTTGGCTAAATCAGTATCTTTCCCTATCCCTCTCAACTATCAAATTAAGATGCATCGTCCTGGAATTTAAAGGAAACAGCTTAAAACCTTTTACTGATTAACTGATACTCAGCCAACATTTTAACATGCAGGTTTACACCCTCTATGCTCACTGTGAATTCTGTACAAAGTGATGTAGTATCACTAAACCAAACTACAGAGGGGCAAAATACTAGTAACCCAAACAAACCCAAACAATCATGAAAGACCTACAAAATCGATTATCCTGCAGTTAGCTACACGAAATGTCTTTCCATGGCAAAGCCCTGTCTACAACGAGCCTTTCCAGAAGTCCCTGCAGCGTGGCTGCAGCAAAGGCAGACTTCCACTTCTACTAGCACTGGAACCGAGCGCATCTCAGACCCGGGCTCTGCATCACCACGAACATAAACATCTAACAGATACCATCTGAACCTTACATAACACCAATGAGGGAAAAAAAAAAAGAAAGAAAGAAGAAAAAAAAAAGGTCCACCAAGTATAAAGAAATTAATAAAAGTCTAGAAGAAGACTGGGTGATAGAGGTCTCTCACTCGCTGCTCGTACACCCTCTATCTCCCGCTTCCAGTTTAATCTGATCTTTGGAGCCAAGGTCTGTCCTTGGGGGACTTCACACCATTGTGGATGCCGCAGAGGTACTGGGACCCACCCCAACCCCACAACCCCTAGGGGTGCAGCGCTCCCTTCTCCAGCAGCATTCCCCCCAAGGCCCACGGGTGCTCCGTGCTCGGCTGCTCTGCAGGGGGAGGAAGGAGTACCACCAGCAAGCAGAGGTTGCCTGAAGTCCCTACCTTTGCTGGACCAGAAAGACTACGCAGGCGGCAGTGCCATTGCTCTGCCAGGAGAGAGGAAGAGGAGGCTGGAGGCAGGCACAGGAAGGCCGGGCAGCTCAGAGCAGAACACAAGAGCAATACCACAGGTGCTGCAATATCGTGGTAATATCGATGCCTAATCATTTTGGTATGATACATATTTGTATCAATATATTGCTTATCACCTGTCTACACTGCAGCAACAGAACAGACAAGCAAACCCTGGGCTGAATTAAATTTAGTAACTGGAGGTTCCCATGGCAATGAAGCTGCAGCAGCACTGATTTCACCGGGGGCAAACAAGTCAGACAAATATCTTGATTCCAAAGCAGGGTTTCACAGTCCACCTTGACCCCCGTACCACCAAAACTCATAACAAACAAATGGCAGAGAAGAAAAAGAAAATAATTTTCTTCAGGAAGAGATCTTCTTTTCTTCTCTGGTGGGTTTCAAGAGGGAACTGTTATTTCCCAAATCCAACCCACAGGCTCCACTTGAACCTTAGATACAGGTTCTACATTCTATTAAAATAAACCTTTTTCACCTCTCCCAGTTTGCTAAACCACAGTGAAGTAGGTGTCTGTTAATGGTCGAACTTTTCAGAATCCCAACAGATGCATAAGAAAGAGCTGAGGCCTCATTTTAAAGAGTGCTTTGATCAAAAGAGGATAGTGCCCTACCTGCCCCTTCCACGTGTACTTTGTACAATTTCTCTGGCATTAGAGAGACAAAGCAAGTTCCCGAGGCGAAGACTTGTGCCGCTCCAAACCTAGCCGGGGTGATCAGCCATGAATACTGACCTCTCACGCTCACACCTTGCTTTTCTCTTCCCCTCTCCAAGTTTATCAAGTTCCTTGTCTCATTTAATGGTTAGGGACCAATGGTCCTCCAACACACAGCTTTTCATAGGGACCAAATCCCTAACGTCAGATTCCAGATCTGAATCAGAAGCTGATTATGTCTACCCAGACAGCTTAACCCTGACCACCAAGAGGCACCACATGATACACCATGCAAGGCACGTGTGTGTGTGTGCGCGAGAGACGCTTCTAGTTTATTTCAAACTTGGGAAGTTGCAGAGCTCCAGCTCCGGTTCGCTGGAATAACAGGACAGTACTCACAGTTGGAGCCCTTATGTCACAGTGCACTTTGTGCTTGAAAGAATTCAGGACTAAAATTTGGGACAGGAGCATCTCCTACTCAAGCTGCTTTTATGAGAAAGTGACTCACAAGCCAAGTTTATGCAAACAAATCTATTCATCATCCTCCAACTCAGACCAGTCACCCGAACTCCCAGTTCTGCTTCGACAGCTAAGCTCTTTCTTTTTTATTTACTCTTCTCTAATTTTCTATCTATAGGCACCTGTTTTTCCTTTCCTTACCCAGTTATAAATAAGGGCAGAGAAGGAGAAAGAAGAGAAGGGAAAAAAATCTCCTAAAATTAATAAACTGAAAATACTGAAAAAATATCTTAAATTGCTTTTTAAGCAAAGTTCTGCCTGCTTTTAAGGAATGACTGGTGTAAAGCACACACAGACTACCATCTTTTGTTGTATCCCAAACAGTAAAAGCTCTCTCCCTGGCGTTTTTCCATTCTCCTACTTTCTGTATATAATCTTTCTAACCTTTTCCAGGAGACAAGAAGAAGAAGGTGTGTATGGACATGCTTTGGAAATCAAAATCCACAGGCTAGGAGCATGACTTCCATGATCTTCCCCTGAAGTCAAGGAAAAAGGACAAGAACAGCTAAGTATGAAACAAGATCATCTGAGCTATTTCATTTAGCAAACAGGTCCAGAACCTGCAAAGCCACCAGAAATATGCTTAAGTTTTAACATATTTAAAATCCTTTGCAGGATCAAGACCCTCGGTCACAAACCAAGAGGGTATCTCCCAACTAGATTTTTTTTTTTTTTTTTACTTGTTCTGAAATGGCAAGTAAAAGATAAAATCCTCCTGAACAATAATCTATTCTTCCCAAGTAAATAACATATTCACCCCTGCCATGTAACTTCATTTTGATTCTGTATTACTACATGAGGATATCACCAGCCTCACACAGACTTAGATTTATTATCGAACAAAACCCGATATTCTTGTCAGATTTTAATAAATAAGAGTTTGAGAAAAACAAAAGCCTCCCGGCAAGTGCATTACAAATGGATTCATGAATAATTTAGGACAGCACTTTTTATTAACTTTCTCTAGGTTAATCTTTTCACAGGGCTTGTCCACATACAGAAGTCCTACCTTTAACTACAGTGATACAGTACCATTACACTGCCTGACCCAACCCTTTGTAATATTTTCATGTAGGGCATTCAGGATGTAATACAAATGTTCATGACTATCTAGCTCACTCCTGCGCAGGAACAAGAACGCGTGAATGTAGTATGGCGTCCTCAGAGCGATGCAACTCTGTCCACGTGGGAATCTGTTGTAATGCCGCCATACTGGTAAAAATAAATTTCATGACCCACATATAAGTGTAATTTTCAAGTGTAGATGAGGCCTTAGTTATTTAAATTATGCCATTAGGGCAATTTCTACTAAATTCCAGTTTAAACTGCAGCCCTCCAAAATAGAGAAAAAAATCCACATTTTTAGACCAGCAACTTTAGCTCCGTTGCAAGGAGAGACATGATGTACCAGTACATCAACAGCATGAGGACAGCGTTAGCTTCCTCCAGCAGATGAAAGGGTGGACGACGAGCCGTCGCCCCAGTGGGCTGCCGGTGCAGAAGTGGGCAGCCGTGTGCTGCACCATTCCCAGGAGGACCAGGCAAAAAGTTTTTCAGCAGCGTTCAATGGAGGGCATGGATTTACTCCCACAAGTTACAGAAAAGGCAGGCTGCCCTCCAGTGTGTTTACCAAAGGGCTCGCAGGTTAAGGGGGTGGTTACGTTCTATTATATTGAGCAAAAGAAGTCAATCTGCATTCAGAGTGTTTTAATAACTTAAGAGGCTTCAAACACCCAACACACTGAACTGCAGCAGTTTGGTCCACAAGAGCAGACAAGCACCACTCTTAGGGCAATTAATGGAAGGGACAGAGACTTCTGCCTCGTGTTCAGGTTTCACCCAGGGTGTTGCGGTCCTCTTGGCAAATGTTTAGTCATTTCGTAAATGCATCTTTTCTTCTATCGGCAAGAATAAGCAGCAATCCCGCAATGATTTCTGCTGTTTTGTGTGTACCCCACCATTGCTTTCTGTAGAGATGTGGCCCAGGTGTCCCAACACACACCTAGTACCTGCCATGGCCATGGCCACAGAAGTTACCCCATGGAGGTAAGAGATGCCTGGGAGATGAGCTGCTGAGCCCAACCATGAGCTGAGGTAGGAGCAGTGAGACGAGAGGCAGGTTGGAGTGCCCCGTCCCTCCTGCAACACCCAAGCACACCATCTTCCTTTCCAACGTTCGCCAGGGACTGCCCCCTCCCCGGGAACGCAGATTTCTGTTCTCAGGCAGTGTCGCAAATCAATCAGCTAATTTTAATTTGAAGAACCAATTTAGCATTATCCTTTCTATGCCCCCAAGATCGCTCTGGTCACACTGCATGGTCATCTGCGGCCGACAGCATCCCCCAGGTCCTGAGCCTCGGACCTGCTCTCTGAGCAAATCTCACAGCAACGTTGTCTTGCTGCGCAGGAAACGATGGAGCGCGCCCGCAGTACATCGTGGCAAAGGGCCATATGTTTTTGTGTAACACCCGTGTGGGAAACACCTGCAACCCTTTCACCTTGTTTATAGTGCTGCTGTCAATTCACAGAAGACTTTGATCTCCCTATCTATTATCAGTCACATGTATTACAAACACATCACATTAATCATAAAACACATATATGCTGTTAGGCAATAAACGGGGCTTTGTTTTCTATGCTGCAGTCTGGTAAAGTACACAAAGATCATCTGGAAAGCTAAACGAAAATAGAAAATTTTATCATCTCTACCTTCCTCAGGGAAGAGCAAAGAACAAAGAACCAAAAAAAAACGGGGAGAAAAAGGAGAGGTATGCAAAGACACAGAGATGTAGGGGAAAAGGCTAATTTTCTTAGGAGTCATTTCCTTAAAAAAAAGTTCCTCGATCACTCTGCCTCTTTTGTTCAGAGACACCCATTCACTGCAGGCAGAGAAACGCAAAAACGAATAGCACGCTGCTTGTTTAAAATAGGACTGAAGCCTGGCGTTACTTGCTTAATTATTTCAGAGGTCAGCAAATCGATTTGTCACGAGCACTGTCCCCTTCCAGCTCTTGCAGGCAATTCAGACTCTGTAGGACTAAGCGATACGGAACGAATGGCTGCAAAGCCCAAACACAGTCTTCTCGGAAAGGGTTACTTTGGGCTGAGAGGAAAGGAAAGGAGGGGACAAAAACCTGTCAGGTACCGTGAGTCCCATTATTATTTGTGTTATATTAGCAGCTAGAGGCCTCCAAGGTCCCTGGGCCCTAATTTGGCAGGAGTTATACATAAGTAGAAGGCTTATTCTAGGCCTGTGGGGCCTACAATGTAAATAACCTGGAGTGACAAACAGTGGGGAAAACAAACAACGTCCTCCATTTTCCATCTGAGGGACCGGGGGACAGGCAGGTACGGAGGAGCCGGGAATTGCCCGCAACGGCCTATTTTTTTTTCTGCTGACACCCTGTGAGAACGGAGCTCCTCGGCTGCCACGTAGACCTAGAAATCCCACGCGAGCTTTCTTCAGGCAGGGGGAATTCTGCTGGAAAGTCGGGAGCTAACTCCCGTGCCGCTTCTCCTGCGCCCCAGGCTGTGACTCCAGCTGGCAGGGTGCCCTCCTGGACTATTTTTATAAAGCACTGACAAGCTGAGTATCTCTGGATTAGAGAACTGAGAAATGTACGTTACCACTTAAGAAAAAAAAAACCCCAACAAACCACAATACCCTAGAAACAGGTGAACTTATTGCACATGAAAATGAAGCCCCGCTAGCACTGAGCAGTCTCAGGCAGAGAGAAAAGTTTCAAAGCGCAGCTCTGCCAACACACACACACACACACACGCCTCAGCCGGAGACTAATCCAACCCATTGTGTGAATTCATGAAAAAGAGGACGTGGCCGCAGTGATTTCTATTTAAGAATAAATTCTTCCTCATTTCCTTTTGCAATGAACTACGCTTCTTTTCATGCCGTGAAAGCTTTAAAATAAGCACATAGAACTATTAATTTAATTCCTGACTGTATTAAAAATATCATGTAACAAGATGCCCAGACACTCACGCACACTTTCCGCGCCACTCTGTATTGCTATGCATGCACCTCTTTGTCCACATACCCGGGATTAAAAATGCTATCTTCTACATACCAAGAACCTCTGTACTATCTCAAACTTGCACCTTGCCAAAAGACCTCTGCTTTCTGACATGCTTAAGGAAGTATCAAAAAAGGAAGAAAATTCTGGGATTATTTATATTCTCCCCACCACTAAAAGCACAGCTATTTTTAAAGGAGCTCCTCCCTTGTCAGGTGCAGTAAGAGACTCGTGGTATGAAAGTAATATATTTAGGGTTGACAATAAGGAGAAGGAGGGCTGATTGGGGCCATTACAAGGTACGGAGCTGGTGGAGTCTTTCAAGTACCTTACACCAGGGTGCAAACGAGACCTATTTCTGGGCATCTGTAACCCTGGCTGGGGTTTAGCAACTTGAGGGTGTCACACACATTTACTAATCCCTTCCCCCTTCCAAGTGAGCAGTGCGGGAGAGGCAGATTCTGCATGGCTGTGTTAATTCATTCATGAAATGAAGTAGATGACATTTACCCACATATAAAGAATGACAGGGATTAAATTAAGCTCACAAAGTGCCATGAAGAGAAAAAAAAAAACACCTCTGAATTATACAAGCATATTTGGCAATCTATGTCCATTTGGTTTTCTGAGGAAATCTGAGTCCAGATCCAAGTGCAAGTACAAAAACTCACGCTCACATTCAGGGGTTGGGAAGAGAGGCAGCAAAGGGGATGGACAGGGATAACAGAAGCGTTTCTTTTCTTGCTCCAGGTGGGCTGTGGGAGAAGGTGGGAGCCAGGGCAGTGCAGAGCCGTGGCGTCCTGGGCTGTGCTCCCCGGCAGCTGGGGAGCTGCCGCTTCCCAGGGCTGGCGGGGGTTATTTTTATCCTGGCAACTGGGCTAAGATGATTGCCACCACCGCCGCTCCGCGTGCTTGCATCATACTGCTAGCGCTGATTAGCTAACATCAGTATTCCACTTCATTAATGTGAAATGAAAGCTGTAAATAGGGTACTGCTTTTATAGAATGCTACTGGAAATGAGAAGTACTGTGATATTAATAAGAAGCCAGTCGCTCCTCCCGCCTGGGTGTGCGGTGCTATTGCTACTGGGTGACGCTGAAAGCGCTCATAGCTCTTCACCTCGGCAAGATCGCCAGAAGAAGGTTTCTAAATCTTTTCCCATGGTGTTTCCCACTGAGCTTGGACTGTATTAGCCTGTGTTTTGCTACCCGTGTTTAGACTGTGACATTTTCACCAAAGCTTGTTTTGTCTGTGCTCGTTAAAGCACAGTATGCCTGACTGACCGCATGTGATGGTGCAGCAGACGTTTCCTGTGGGTTTCAGCATATTTCTGTGCCCGGCCTTTCTGCGGGTTTGTGAGACGCGGTGTGAGAGCAGTCTCATCTCGGGCTCTGTGCAACTAATTCATTACCAAAGTACTCCTTTGCTGTATCTTGAGAGAAAAACCATCAGGCTACTATTTCCAGAACATTGGATTACTATTTCTAGGGAATGCTATCTTTGGGAGATAGTAAACTTTCTGTGTCTCCAAACTTTACTTGCTACCATCTACACAGTGTTCATTTGTATGAGTCTATTATTTATATTCAACAGTGCTACCTATTTTTATCAGTCCAGCGAAAAAAAAGGCTGCAAGGTGGCTGAGGAGGATAAGGGCTTGTTACTTGGGCTAAACAAGGGCAGCCTTTTCTCCATTTTTTTTTTCCACGTAAGGGAGAGAGAGGGATCTGCAGAGTGCTTATCCTGATTTCTAGTCAGGAGCTCTAAGCAGCTTCCCTTGACAGACAGGTAAGCAATTTCTGGGAAACAACAGGCCGTGTTACCCTGGCAGGGCTTCAGCCATTTCGTACAAGATAAATGGAGACAGAGCAGCGCACTTGAAGAAGATGAGGGATACGACTATGATGCTACATCCAATAATATGGCTGAGAGAACACGTAGAAGAGGGGCGAGCAGTGCAGGGCTGCTTTCTAGCAAAGCAGGGGCGACCCATCCGAACGGGTGGCCGTGAAGCCAGGAAGGATCCTCCGTGTCCCAGAAAGCAGGAGAGCATGCACGTGTCGTGGTGCAGGCTCCAAGGAAAATTTGGGGACAGGAGACAAAAAGAGGAGAGCATATGTGCGACCATACGGAGAAAATGAAACAGGAAGGAGGTCAAAGGATTTAAATATAATTTGTGATACTACGACACTGCAAGATACAGCAAGCTATAAAACAGGTTGACTATAATAAAACCACAAGTGTAATAAAGTTGCTAGTTACACAACCATCACTAAACTTCATATAAGCAAATACACTTCAAGATGACTAAAACAAAACCCCTGTGATCTGACTTCTGCCTCTCATAAAGTGTTTCTGACCATGATAATATTGAGGTTTGTATTTTTTTTCCTCCCTGAGACCTGACATCAGGGTACAAAGAAAAGCCATCCGTAAGTCTGCATTTCTGCAACCTTCATCTCATATATACTTTACTTATCATGGCCTGGACTCAAGTGTGACTAGAGTTTTTCACATCTCCAGTTTTGGTTAGCCATTTTAGCCCTGAAGGAAAGAAAAGGCTTTCAGAATACAATGAGTATCTCGATCTGCTGAAAAGTCACGTCCTCATACATATCTTAAAAAGAGGCATTCAGAACAGAGGCATTCAAAATCAGTGGGCTGTTTCTGTTTGTTTTAATTCTGCACTTTATCTTTGATTTCTTCATAGGCAAGACAGCTCATCTGCCCTCTTGTAAATACAATCAGCAGCGGTGGATGATACAATATTTTATTTTCGCATGTGTTTGAAATAAACATATACATAATTTTCTTTCAGTCTACTCCTTCTTACTGGCATTTTGATCTTAAATCAATGAGAGAGTTACAATATATTGCACATCATCCCTTTTTATTCCTTTGCTCTGTTAATGCAGATGCATGCATTTCTGAAATAATACTGTCTGAATGTTAGAATATTTTAATTCCTCAATAATAGATAGGACTCAATATACTGATTTTTTGCAACATAACATGATGAAACGAGTAAGCCAAATTGAGTTTTGCGTAACCACATATGCATACACCGTTTTGTTGAATAAGAAACAAGACACTTTGACTTGGTCATGGCTACCAGCCTGAAGATATCTGAAGTTTAAGCAAATGAAAGCAGGGTTTCATAACTGGGAAGCAATGGGCAACCCATTCATCTGGTTTGCATGCAATAAAGACACAGATCCCAGCCAACACTGGACAGCCTTACTCAGGCAAGTAAAGGTTTGCCAGACTGGCCACGAGGGGGACAGTCACTGGGACTTGCTTTTCTTTCCCGATCTGCCTTAAAAAAATATGTTGAAACAAAGAAAAAAAGGATAGTAACCACCTACTGAGCTCCTGGGAATGTACTTTTTTATGCTACAGCATACAAAATACACACAGGAAAGATTCATTTTTTTAAAATCCTTGCATGCCTATGGTAGTGTGTACTTTTTCTATACATTCTTAAGATCTACACACATACACACAAAATCATTTAATTTTGTTAATGCATTATTAAATGCACACTAAGCCCAATAAAAGTCATTTCCCAACGCTTTATGCATTTATCATGAAACCACTAGCAGAATTCTTTACAATAAAAATGCTAGCCGTACACATGACCAAACTAAATTATCTAGGGAAATGGCTAATATCTGACCATGTGGAAACATTAGAAAGCAGGGCTTTGTTATAGGACTAGAAGGAAAAAATAGATGTATTTTCTTACAGAAAAATTGCAATGATAAAAATATTTTTAATAGTAAAAAACACTGCAGCTCCAGGAAATTTTCCTGAATCAATTCAATCTGTGTCATGCCGGACTTTAAAAACCCATTAAAAATAACCATGATAAATTTCCTAACCTCTTTCAGTGCACCACGCAGAAGACAAAGGAAACTGCAATTCAACAGAGATAGAAAAAAAAGAAAAGAATGGAAAAACCCGATAGCTTGTGTATCAGCGGTAACATCCTCCCTAACAACAACGGGCAAATCTGTGCCACAAAGGACAAGAGGAGCAGGAGTGATGTGTACAGCTGACAATGGCACTACAAAGTAATGACTTCCAGGAAAATCTGCTGTTACAAAAGGACAACATGCTGCTGAGAAGTAGTTGAGTCACAACTTTGCCATGGCAAATTATTTCAGCCTAAAAATGGACATACTGAAAAACAGGACATATACAGCTCTGGTAAGGCAACTATGGGGATAACATCCTACAAACAGCTAACGTGCTCACCTGGTTTAAATTATTAAACCTCGCTGAAACCCATGCACGTTCAGGGATTTTTCCGAATATTTCATGCGCAGTCATGTCACAGATCATGTTTCAAACAGTAATATTAGTAAGAGCACTGCCTAGTTGACCTATTTTCCACTTACCACATTGTACGTATTATCAGTTATTACAAACACGCTTCTTTTGCTGCTCCCTTTTTTGCGGGGGGAGAAGAGGGCAATTGTGTAACAACTGGCATATAGTCACCATATCCTGAAACAACCCAAATCCCTGCGGATGGAAGAGTACATTTAGCCCTCTCCTCTTCCACGGACGTACCCTTTCACCAGCCCGTTCACCCACATCCTTCTTCCGACGGCCAGCCAGGGCGCAGCGTATCACACCGACGCTGGCACCCGATTCCACCGTGCACATTGCACGTGTTTGAGCTCTCTTCACAGCTGCATTAAACAGCTGTCCCAGGCCCACATCTGGCTGCCCAGGGACACGAGTGAGACGTAGACTCGAGAATTTCTCCTCTTTGGATCGGTCACAGCTGCTTGGCTAAAGACCTCAGGACTCCTGTGGACCTGCCTCATCTCTGAGTCGTCTGAGTAAATGTTATCGTCCAGCACCGCTTTGCTATGTTACTCCCCAACCTTCTGGATCTCTGGAGTCTGCTGGAGTGGTTTCCTAGAGCCCTTCCCTCCAAACGGTTGAGCGTACATGAAACACCAGCAGTCGTACCTAGGATTTCTGAGGAGAACATTTCTGAACCAAAAATTGCATTTTTAATTGCTCAAAGTCTACCTAGAAAAAAGGGAAAACAAGTAGATTTGATAGCAGACCAATGTAAACACTTCATATTCCTTCTAATTATACAGGTATTGGGGCAAGATCAAGCAACTTGATCCTCACGCAACGACAGAGGTATAGCAGGGATACAACCCACTGAATCTATTCATAACCCCTATAAACAAAGCAAAACAAAAAATACAAGCACAACTGTGGGATGAACCATCACTGAAGTAAATATATTGATCTATCAAAAATGATTGAAGACTGACAATAAAAGGGTTATAAATGCTTAGAAGAAAGAGAAAGCAGAAACACAAAACCAACCCACTGAAAAACTCCCACCTGCATTCACAGGGAAAAATGGACTGGAACAATAAAACACAATGGCAGTGCCTGTACATCTTTGATAGCTGCCCCTCCCAAAAGCTGGAACAATCTTGCTATAAACCAAGCAAATGAAAATGTAAATGCATGAGCAATCGTCTGGGGGATTCAGATGCTTTGTGTCCTGTAGGCAAAGAAGGAAGAGGGAAAAGGTAGGAAAGCAAGAGAAGGCACCACTTTTAATATTTGTAATTATCAATCATGCTCTCCTCACCTGGAGCCTTTTTAATCTAGCAGAGACCTTACAGTTAAACATGCAACGCTGTCTGCATGGCCGTTTTAGCGCTGCCAGCAACACCCGCTTGTCCTCTGACCCCAGCGCAACCCGCTGCGTCCACTCCTCCGCAGGGACAGCCTGCGGATTTTGGGGGTGCCAGCCGGAGCCAATCATCTAAACAGCTGCCTGCCGAAATCCAATGTTCAAAACGACAGGCTCAAAAGAGGCATAGGATGGGGAAATGCGCTGAACGCAATGCCCAGAGCAGTCCTGTGAGTATGTATAAACACAGTGGTGTATCAAAGGGGTATCAGGGTGGGCTTGAAGGCTTACAAACTGTGTATTTGTTTAAATATTGTGCTAAGGAAATGAACATGAGGAAAATTACCGTAGTTTCACAAACTTGATTCTGTTCTTCACTATTGATGAAAATCCAATTGCGTTAGTTATTGAGCAAAAGCAAATAAAATTACACTGACGCAGGAGAAAAGTTGGGTCTGTAGTAAGAATAAGTTTAGGTAGTTCAAGTATTAATCTTCCTGTTTTGCAATACACTTCTCTGCCTCAAAAATCAGAATTTAAATTATTTTAATAGAAAATAATTTAATATTTAACGGCTAATGCCTTTCCACGTGACATTACGTTACCATCTGACCTATTTTAACATTTGCCTCTGTGCTGCACTTGTAGACCTACTTTCTCTTTCTCCTGCCCCATGCATAACTTATTTCCTACTGGGCCAAATGGACAGCCAGTGGACATATAAAATTGTTAGGCTGCTTTGATAACATTTTACTTTGGCCCTTCACACAGAGTATTTCATAAGATGTTCCATGCGATAAAAGGTCCCAAAGAACCAAGATCCTCTCATAATGTCACTTTGAAAGACTCTGCAGCAATTCCCAGTGTCCTTGCCAAGATCCTTTTTCAATAAAATAGATTCCTACATTGACAGAAAAGCTTGGATTATTGCTGAGTGATAAAATGTCTACTGCTAGCCCTTACAGAGTCAGAACATTGCTCCCAACTCACTCCTTTTTCCGTAAACTACTTTAAGACATCTGGGTACGTCTTAAAATTTGCTGTACAAAACCTAATTTTATTCAATAGGCACCATCATCCAAAAATCGAAGTTACATAACATGAGGGAGACCTAAAAACGTTGGGTCAAGATCCTCAAATAGTCACAGCTCTATGCCTTTAATGGAGCTACACTGAAGTAAACAATAGCTTGAAGGTCCAGACCACTATTTTCAGGCTTGTTTACATGGGGGAGAGAGGACATTCTGGGACAAGACGTGATTTGAATCTTAATAAAGTTAGACTAGAAAAAACTCCTATGGGAGCACACCCCTGTAGATACTATAATTGCTGGGGGAGATGGTCAGTTTTTCCCTGATGTAGTTTGTGTCATTCCAGAACTGCTGTGTCTGTGCATGGGAGGTTTTTTGACATTACTATAGCTGTTTAATTATACCAGTACAATTTTATCAATATGACTAAAATAAATCCTCCTTCAAGACAAGCCTTCAGGTTTAGCCACCAAATTTAATGGAAGGAAAGAAAGATTCACAATCCCCAGGGTAATGGTGGCTCAGCTCATTCCATGCTCCCCAAACTAGAAAAAAACAAAACAAAACAAAACAGAATACAGCTGAAAACAACTTCTTCCTCTGCAGTGGGGTATACTTTTGCCTATTGCCTGATGAAATCATACCCAGTTCGCTACCAGCAGAAGGTCTGACATAAAGCAGGCTCTCCAGGGGAAGAAGAGAGGTAGTCGAACAGAGAAAAAGGGTAATTTGAAGATGGTGCCAAACCAACAAAGAAAAAGGAGATATTTTGTTCCCCTTACTACTAATAAAACATAGTAGACTAAAATTGATCCCCAGACTAATAAGGTAGAGGAAAAACTAAAACCTATATATGACAAAACAATAAAAAAGTAATGAAGAGATTTATGGAAGTACATAAAAACCTTGGAATGACGTAAAAATTGTCAGGTCACGTTACTGTTTTCAGCTCAACATGGATGAGAAAAACAGGGAGGAATAAAAATTAGAGCATAGAGGAAAGATAGCATAGGGGTGAAGAGGATGGAGAGAAGAGAAAGAAAACAAAGCCAGAGCAAATATTTGGGGGGGGGGGGCGGAAATACAGCAAGAAGCATGAATACAAAGTCCACAAGACAAGGTCAATGTAAAAAGAAAAAACAGAACAAACCCCAGAGCCAACAAAGTGGTGGCACCATCGAAGGCCAACAGGCAGCAACTGATAGGAAGCGCCTCCGTAGATACCTGGCACAGTGTGGTCATCCTCAAAGGGGAAAATATGACTACTTCTAAGAAACTAAATAAGAGACATCCCCAATCCATTTCTGTGCAATGCTTTGGTGTCCTAAGGGGCAGAGGCCCCACAAGGTCTTGTCTAAGGACTCCCCAGCATGGGGAGAGAGGGTCTAACCAGCATCTGCATCCTGGAGCTCCTAGCAGGTGGGCATGAGGAGGGGACAGAGCCACGGATGCTCCAGCCTGTGCTGGGCCTTGCAGAGAACGGGGACGTGCAACGGGCTGCTGATTTGCAGTTTCTTCTCTGTATCCTTCTTCTCCAGCCTCCAGTGGGGAATATATGGGGAAGGGAAATCCCTTTTGTTTGATGGCTCTCATGGCACACGAGAAAGCAGTCCCAAGCTGCTTTTGGATTTCTTTGGGCTGCCACAAAGAAGGCTAAGTAGGGAGTCACCTGACTCTCCTGTGAAGTGCTGGGTGTCCAAGGAGGGCAGGAGTTGCTCCTGACTTGCAGTATCAGTTTAAATTTGATCTGCTTCAAAGGCTGCCAAGAAAGGGAAGGGGACACACACACACATTGGGAGGGATGATGCATTTTCCTCCCTCTATGTAAAGTGGGGAGAAATGATTCAGGAACTGCATTTAAAAATTATCATGCATGGCACTGGGAACACCAGTTCATAATCAGATACATAGCGGGTGAAGCCAGAGATCATTAATAGCTACTGAACATTGCATATTGTATGTATCCACTTCGGGTTTGCATCAATACTGGGCGTTGTAGGAAATTCTAATGAAAGCATTTAATATGCACAGCAAAATCTACAATACTGCTGTTTTGCCATACTTTCTAGTAGGACTGGTATACTGAAATAATGCCTCAGGTTTTTCAGTCTTTTAAAAGCCCTCACAGCCTGCTTCTTCCCAAGTGGTGGAAAGGGGGAAAAATTACAAGGTGGGCTTTACACCCTGTTAAGAAGATTAACAAATGCAGGGTCTGGTAGATGGTGAAGAAGATAGATCAAGGTGAAATTAGGAAACTAGTTTTTATAACCGTGGGGTTCACTCAGAACATTTCCTCCCCCTGTCTTGAATTAGGATGACACAGTCTGGTATGCAGGTGCTGATCATGACGGCGTTACATGATAAGAAGAGGCAATCTGTTTAGCAGTCCCATCCCAAGCCTTTTAAAACGATGATTTTAAGCATTAATTAGCTAAGAAGCAGGCAGTACAGATCAAAGATCACCAGTGCTGTATATTAGGTGTAAAACACTCCTCAGGCAGCATGTTTTCAAAAGAAACTTCAGTTTTCAAAAGAAACTTCAGTTTTCAAATACTCTTAACCTGGAGCTCACAAGGACTATGCGTTAACAGCTAAGTGCTGCACTACCAACATGCCAGGAAACAGGGGAACAAAGAAACACCTCCCCGGGAGCAAAGGGAGGTGAAACCTCCTCCTAGCCAAAGCTGCTACCTGCACATGCAGAAGCAGACCAAGATTTAATCAGGTTCCTTAAATGCTAAGATATGGTAGAAGTGGCCTGCTCTCTGCTCCCCTTGTCAATCTTAGGAGCTGATACAGTTCTGGCCAATCTCACAGAGCCTTTCTGCGTCCGGCCAACGCCATCTCAGTAGAGCCGTACCAGCCAGGGGATTTCCCTCTACACAAAAGCTAATTTGCTGAAGCTACAACCACAGCAGTTTGCACACGCCGTGAGTACAGAAACAAGCATCAGGAACATGGTGCAGGTGACAGGCACTGTCCTTTGCTGCCTTGCCAAGAGCATATAAAATGTTGTCTGTCTCATTTAGTTGGATTTCACACTCTCTTTCCAGAGGTGTAAAAGATTACATCAGTCTTTGACTTACGTTGGCTCGAACAGCTGCAGTAGAGTCATGGAGCAGTCATGGATAGAGGAAAGAAACTTGGAAAAAGCGCAGCAGTGAGCACATGCCTGCAGCTCAGCCATCCCAGGGCAACGTCTGGAGTCTCAGAGAAGAGATGGAGAGCTTTGCACACAGAAGAGTTTAGCACTTGCACCAAACATTTCCATCCAAACGGCTTTGCCTGCGCTGAGGGCTGAGACTGTGACATTTCGGCGAGCCTTTGAGTCTCTGTCTGTGATTACCTAGAACACAAGTGTCCCTCAACCTGACCAGGACAGCAAGAGGCTACAGTAACAAATCAACAGCCATCACAGAGTAGACAAGCTCAAGTTGCATGGTTCTCATGGGAGGTCATAGTCCACACGTAAGATTTGTCCATGGCTAAGAAGACCTCATTAATGAATACCTTCAACATTAGTAGTATACTAAGCATTATTTTGCAATGTTCCAGAGACCTAAGTACATTTGAAACATGCCAGAATTAAACTAGTCAACTAATTTACCATAAATTCTGCCTATAAACTGCATCCCACAGGTCTCTGTACGCAGAACGTAAAATACTCCATAATGATCAGGCAGCCCACAAAAATGATTACAAATGTAACAATAACACTAGACTCCAATTCTCAAAACAGTGTGGTATGCCACCTTTTGGGTAAATCTTTAGGCATCAGTCCCATAAAAGGCTATGTCTTTAAGACCAATTAGCTCTAGAGAGAAGAGGAGAAACGGGTAATGATATACCCATAAGTAATTCACAGGACTTATTCCAGTAGCTTGATTTAACCATTGGAACTAACTAGACCCAATACCTAATTATGGTTAAGTGTGGGGAGTCAGATGGAGGTGTAGCATTGTACTGTGACATTACATTTTAGCCAGGAATATTGTTGGGTTTGGGTTTTTTTTTAAAAGACAACTTTTAAAAAAATAGGTTACTATTAACAAATTCTGAAAGTGTTAGTTAAAAAAAAGAAAGAAGGGCTCCGAAAGTTTAACTTAAGAATATTAAGATTCTCCTATTGTTCAGTCAATTTTTGAGATAGTCTTTTCTATTTCAGAGAGGATGGCTAGCACATTACACAGAGGAGCAATAAAATTGCCTACATGCAAAGTGCTGTCAAAAGAGAGGGTGGGTAGGGGGAAGAAATATTTTTCTCCTCATTAACTTCTTTCAGCTACAATAAACCTAGGTGTTTATGTGTACCAACAGCAGTTAAAATATTTTTCAGGCACAAATGCAATTGTTTCTTTTATGGCTCTGATTCAGCAAGGTAGATAAACTTCTGCCTAACTTGAAGCATGTTGAGTTACACCATTGACTTTAATGGGATTACTCATGTGCTCAGTTACGCACATGCTTAAGGGTTCTGCTGTACTGTATCCACAGTTTGCAGGTATTTAAAGGAAAAAGAGATAACTCTAATTCACAATAGCGATTCTGGGGCTGATCAACAGTCCTATAGAGTCAAAGGACTTTATCACAACACATAAATGAGGAAACACAGTGAGAAAAAAAAAATCTTGAAAGAATATGAAAGACTCAATAAAAGTATATTGCTCTTTAAGAAAACAAAATTCCAGGCACGTAAGGATACCAAAAATCTTTATCAGGTTAAATGTGAAACAGAGATTATGAAGAGCTATAGATCACAAATAGGAAGCCTGTTTTTCTTCCCTCTCCCCTATCCTTGCCCAGGCGTGATTTTCTCTAGCTGAAATATGAAAAGTAAATTGTTTAAAATATCAAAATAACGGAAGGACCACAGGAAAGGTAGTAAGTCCATTATAACCCCAGTGTAAAAGAGGAAATCAAACAGGATAAGATTGTTTCATAAAACTAAATTATTTCTTTATATGACCCTTCAGAGACAAAGATGAGAATATCTGTCCTGGGATTACTCTTTCCACATAAAGCAGAGTAAGGCTGCAAACAGAGAGGTTAAAAACAAAAAAAGTTTCTGAAATTAAAATGGCAATAAAGACACTGTTTCTTCAGGTAAATTAACTGCATGTTGAAGACATCAGGTGTTCTCTGCAGGAGCAGATCCTGCCCCTATCCACCGTAGGTTCACCCTGAGGTGCTTGAGGAAGGCAGAAGGAAGGATAAGGCTTTGAGAAAAGTTCCAGATGCCCAGATCCCAGAAACACGTGTCCCTCTTCTGTCCACAAAAGAGGAAGCCTAAAACCTCCACTGTGACTCCACAATGACTTTTTTTGCCTCAGTCTTCACTGGCAAGTGCTCGAGCCTTACCGCCCAAGCCGCAGAAGGTAAAGGCAGGGACTGGGAGAATGAAGAGCCGCCCACTGTAGGAGAAGATCAGGTTCGAGACCATCTAAGGAACCTGAGGGTGCACAAGTCCATGGGACTCGATGAGATCCATCCGCAGGTTCTGAAGGAAGTGGCGGATGAAGTTGCTAAGCCACTATCCATCATATTTGAGAAGTTGTGGCAGTCCGGTGAAGTTCCCACTGACTGGAAAAGGGGAAACATAACCCCTATTTTTAAAAAGGGAAAAAAGGAAGACCCGGGGAACTACGGGCCAGTCAGTCTCACCTCTGTGCCTGGGAAAGATCATGGAACAGATCCTCCTGGAAGCTATGCTAAGGCACATGGAGGACAGGGAGGTGATTCGAGACAGCTAGCATGGCTTCACCAAGGGCAAGTCCTGCCTGACCAACCTAGTGGCCTTCTATGATGGAGTGACTACGTCAGTGGGCTTGCGAAGAGCTACGGATGTCATCTGTCTGGACCACTGCAAGGCCTTTGACACGGTCCCCCACAACATCCTTCTCTCTAAACTGGAGAGGTACGGATTTGATGGGTGGACTGTTCAGTGGATGAGGAATTAGTTGGATGGTCACATCAGAGGGTAGTGGTAAACGGCTCAATGTCCAGACGGAGACTGGTGATGAGTGGTGTCCCGCAGGGGTCCGTATTGGGACCAGTACTGTTTAATATCTTCATCAATGAGATAGACAGTAGGATTGAGTGCACCCTCAGCAAGTTTGCAGATGACACCAAGCTGAGCAGTGCGGTCAACACACGGGATGCCATCCAGAGGGACCTGGACAAGCTCAAGAAGTGGGCCCATGTGAACCTCATGAGGTTAAACAAGGCCAAGTGCAAGGTCCTGCACCTGGGTCAGTGATACCTGTACCGGTATCAATACAGGCTGGGGGATGAAGGGACTGAGAGCCACCCTGCCAAGAAGGACTTGGGGGTACTGGTGGATGAAAAGCTGGACATGAGCCAGCAATGTGCGCTTGCAGCCCAGAAGGCCAACCGTATCCTGGGCTGCATCAAAAGAAGCGTGGCCAGCAGGTCGAGGGAGGTGATTCTGCCCCTCTACTCTGCTCTGATGAGGTCCCACCTGCAGTACTGCGTCCAGCTCTGGAGTCCTCAGCACAGGAAAGACATGGACCTGTTGGAGCGGGTCCAAAGGAGGGACACAAAAATGATCAGGGGGATGGAACGCCCCTCCTATGAAGAAAGGCTGAGAGAGCTGGGGTTGTTCAGCCTGGAGGAGAGAAGGCTCCGGGGAGACCTTATTGCGGCCTTTCAGTACTTAAAGGGGCTTATAAGAAAGATGGGGACAAACTTTTTAGCAGCACCTGCTGTGACAGGACAAGGGGGAATGGTTTTAAACTAAAAGAGGGTAGATTTAGACTAGCTATGAGGAAGAAATTTTTTACAATGCGGGTGGTGAAACACTGGAACAGGTTGCCCTGGTAGATGCCACGGGTTGTGGTAGATGCCCCATCCCTGGAAACATTCAAGGTCGGGCTGGACGGGGCTCTGAGCAACCTGATCTAGTTGAAGATGTCCCTGCCCATGGCAGGAGGGTTAAACTAGATGACCGTTAAAGGTCCCTTCCAACCCAAACTATTCTATGACTAACCAGTGTGCCTCAGCCCTGATGCAAAGGCCAGGAGCACCAGCGAGAAAAGCCCGTTTCTTGCCCACAACTGTTTGATTATGGACTCGCATCTGCAGAAATGCTAACTAGTGCCATCTGCAGTGACATATTTTTGGGAGAGGAGAAGTCAAGCGTTAAGACAGAACCAACTCTGGCTGCATCGACTTCTGAAAAGCTGTCAGCTGCCAGCGTAGCTTACAATCACAACTCACCCCTGGACACATTTCAAGTTAGTGACTGGCTCCATGATCTAGCCTAATCCTTTAAACCACCCAACCATTTAAGTGACCAGGCTTGATCTTGGTTCCAATAATGACTTATTAGGAAATCATTTAAGGAATATTAGGAAGTCTTTAAGGAAAAAAAAAAAAAACAAAACACGACTCATAGATCAGATATTGAGTAATTCCATAGACATCTTAGGAAAAATCACCTGTCTTATTTTAAGTTGCTTTCTGTCTATTACTTAAAAACGTGCTGAAATAACCCACTGCAAAACAAAATATTCTTTATACGGAAATGGAGCTCCATTCACATCTGTGTTTTCACAAGATGCTTCAGCAGTGCATGCATGCACCTATTTCTGTGGCTGCACCTTGACATGCTTTCTGCGATAGTGTGCTGATCCTGGGATGCTTATGCTGGAGCCCAGTAGAGGCTCAATTTGGGTAGATGCAGTTTGCTGCTGGTGGTTTTATTAGGGACTGAGAATGGTTTACAACTGGATGTTGTCAGAAACATTCTCATTAGTTCCTCCCCGCAATAGAAAATGCAGATTTTGATCTCATTGACTCTCTTCGCCAGTTCACAGCCTGACAACCCTGGGCTCAAACGCCCCAATTGTCTTCTGCTTTCTATAGGTGGTTTAATCCAAACTCCATCCTCTTGCTACTCCTAGACCCATCTCTTCGTCTCTACCTTACTTTGTTCTTGTCCTCCTTAGCACTTATTCTACTACATAGTTGGTCAGACTTCTCACAGCAGGTTGAAGTTGAGAGATCAAGTGAAGGAAGAGTAAGAACAGGGTTTGACCTGCTTCAAGCTGTTTCAGATGCAAAAGGACGTGAAGAAAGAGTGTCACTCTACAAATTGCACTGAATTTTAATCTTCTGTTCTTACTCTTTGATTATACACACTGAGGTCTATGTTATGAACTCTTACACTCTTCCCCACATCCAAATGCATTGCTACAGCCGAAGGCAAAATAGGTTCATTCACCCCAGAGGCAATCACCTGCTCGCTTGGGGTTATATCGTATTTTCTGTTCCTTCACTGGTGGTGTGTTGTTGGGCCAAGAATATATTACTTATTTTGGCACTATTCTCCAACTCCAAATCAGCCATACATACTTACAGTGCTATAAAGTCATAATGATGCAATCGCAGTAGAGCGGTCAAATGCATACGAAGTGTGTACATAAAGTAAAATTAACTCACAGCCTCTACAGCTCTGCTCATGTTGTAGCAGCTGCTTTTCTGATTCCATAAAGTATAGTCTAGAAAGTACACTCTCCCCCTTTATTTCTCTTCTTCAACCCAGAAGCTCTTTATTTCTCTGTCTGCTCTTACTGCCTATTTCCAATCAGTAGCCATAACCTAAAATTGAAATGGAACAATTGGATATGGTACGTGTGAAAATAAAGTGTCAAAACATCAAAGTTAATCCAAAAAATAAATGACATATAAATCACTAATTTCCACAGAAATCAAGACTACTTTCCTGCAAAACTCTTACCATAAAAAGGATTAACATCTAAGATTCAACGCAAATCTTAACATGTATCAATACATTACTTTCCAAATAGGGTATTTTTCACTTTTTATTTTTGGTATGAAGAACCAGCACACATATTTTAGAGGAGGTATTTTTATAGAGGAAACATCAAACTATAGCTCAAGCAAAAACTACCACCCTGTTGCAGGATCTCTTCAAAAGTCACGTCAGTGGCTTGGATTCCCCCGTTGAACAGAAATGCTCCAACTCTGCTTTTGCACCAAACCAGAGCTGTTTGTTTCTGCCTTGGCCTCCATCTTAGGCCATCTCTGTATGAAAACAGGCAGTTTTCACAGCACACACTCACAACTGAAGACTATTTGCATTGTCTCTCTCTATAAAAGAGTAATATCATCACCTCTTCTTTGGATCCACACACGGGAACGAAGAAAAAAAATGCTTTTGTGACCTACAAAAGCCTTACTTGAAATAATTCTCTACGACTTGAGGCCTTTTGGAATGGAAGGGATATATTGTTTTGACTTGATTAAAGCTGAAAAGTTGATTTGACATCCTGTTGTCAAGGAAACCAATTCACACACAAAAGAAAACAGTTGTGATGGTATCATTCAGACTATTCAAGTGACCTTAGAAAGAAAAAAAGGCTTCAGTTCCAAAGATTTGTATTCAACTCACTTCACCACTGTAGAAATAAAGATCATTGCTCTTTATGCTTATTGGAAAGCAGTTTTCAATCTGGAAAAAGCAAAATGCCACATCTTCCAGCTGCCAGATCCAATACTTTGCTGGGACCATACACATAAACACACCTACTGTTTATTGCCTATTTCAAAGAACCACAGAACGAGTCACACAGAAGACATACAGGGAAGGAGAAGGAATTTCTTTAATTGGCAGGACCGTGATAAATACCCCCAGACACATACCACACCTATTGAACAGCAGCTCGCAAGCCAGGTTTTAAAACATCCTTCTTCAACTACAAATAAAGCTTACCTCAAGCACAGCAACGATTGAGCCCAGCTTTGTTTTCCTGAGAGATATCAAAAAGCAGCATTTATTCTCTGCCAGGCTTCTAGGTTGCTCACAAATTAAGTTTTTCATGCACATAATAAATGGCTATGTATGAGTTATGCTCAGTCTGCTGCTCACTCCTCCTACCTAGGGGATCCCAAGGAGGCAGAACTGTCCTGGCTGACCACTACCTCCATCATCCAGCTTTGCAGTTCATGCAAGTCTCACAGGGGTTTCATTCCCTAACAGCTGTGGGTAGATTGGAAAAATGAAACTTTCTATCCATCCGCTCACACACTGTAATTATACATCTCTTTCTCCAATGACATAGCCTCTGCCTGGCCGAGTGAGCAGACAGACGACTAAATAGCAACTTGTCTCGAATTCAGCTTAGAAAAAAATAGGCATGATATTAATAAGGAGAGAAATACACTGAGGAATGAATGCCAGTGTTCTTACATTATTGTCATTTAAGGGCATCACACCAAAGGTCACAGAGATAATAAGCCTCAGTCATTTTCCATTTGTTACACAACATACAAATTGCCACAGTGTTAATGAATATCTTTCTCCATTCCTGGCCAGCCAAGACACTGTATTATTTCCTCTTAGAGGAGTACCTAACCCTTGGAATTCATTATTTCCATCACTTCTTGCAGCACTTTGTCCTTAGGGCTGAGCATAAATGCCACAAGGCGGCTGTAACTGGAGCATCAAATGCTTCGTATGCCTGAGTCTGGCTTCTTTCTGATAGACCTTTTTTGCTGGAAGAGCATACAAAGCACATTTATATCATTTATGATCAAATATGCGCACACACACATTCATATATGCTCTCTTACAAGTGTCTTAAACCCCTTGCAGAAGACAGGAAAAAAAATTTGACATTTGTCTGTACTTTGCAGATATTGTTTGATACCTATATATTGAAATAATAGTTATGCTAGAAACACCAACTGACCACAACAATAGAAGCCACCATGAAATAAGTGCATTTCCACTTAAAATGATGACAACTGGAAAGTAGTTCTTGGAACAGAAATGACATTCACAGAAATGTGGAAGGGCTTGTATGAAGGGATATACTGCTTAAACCCTCTTTACTCCTCATAAACTGCTAAGATAGCACAGCTGAGCTATAGAGAGGGGAATGCCTCATTTCTAACCTGTACTTGTATTTTAAGTTTAGGAATTTTGCATAAATATAGATAGCAACGGCTGAACCAAATTCATACTATTTCACAAATTAGGTGAGGTTTTTTTTAAGACATTTATTTCCACTGTTCACCATAAGTATAAAGAATATGCAGATGAAAAGAGAATATTGAAGGCTGGTAGCTTTGTACAGTTCTGAAAAAGACTAAATTTTATGTGCATAATTAAAATTAGAAAGAGAAGAATGAAGTCCAACGTCAAATGCTGAACTAAAATAAGCCAAGGTTACTTTCTGCACGTAATCAAACAACCTCCACCTCTGTCCCCCAGACTGAAACACCACACTCTGCATTCTGATGAACGTCTTATCTTGGTAATTTCTCCTCTCCAGCCCAACAAACCCGAACAGCAAGAGCCAGAAGAGAAGAAAGCTGACGGCACTGCTAAGCTTACCCACAAACAGGTCCGTACTCCGTTATGAGTTTTGTGTGGTTTTCCCAAAAGCCCTGCATAAAAGAAAAATAACAAAGCATTTTAGAACAGTACTTAACAGAAACTATTATACAGTGTTGCTAACACTCACACCAAAGCTTTGAATCTCAACTAGGAGAACCATGGTATTAACTCATAACCTCACCTTTCTCTCATTGTCCATCTGTGACAGTAGAGTCTAGAAACGACGACTGAAAAAAAAAAATCCCAAAAAAGACCTGGAAAGCCATGAAACATCTTTCCATCAGGATTTTACACTCCAAAATATGTTATCATTTCATGATTTTTTTTTTTTTAAACTAATTTCATGACTGGGGTCCTGACTCATAATTTTTTTCTGATATGTGTGTGGATGGAAAAACTGACAGAGAAATTAATAACAGAATGAGTATATGACTTACTACACACAAGAGAAATACAGGGAATGTGGAAAGGTTGTCTTATTTTGGTTTTAGTTATATTATTAAAAAAAACCTCCAAACCTGCAAAGTTGGAGTTTAGCACGAGGCAGTCACCTGGGACACTCTGCAGAATAGTAAGCAGATTTATTTTAACAACCTTTTAGAATTTTTACTGTGTGTTTCATTTTCATAATTGATGAAAATTGGTATCCATTTATATAAATAAACATGCCACTATACTAAATTGTTAGTGTACTAAATGAATTCAAATTGATTAATCTGAAAGAAGGTGTGCAAAATGTATCCCCAAAAGTGAACATAAAAAAATCTGGTTTAACAAAACTGCGATACTTGAGAATCATACTGCATTGAGTTTGTAACTTGTCTATGGAAAAATAACACATTTGACTGCATTAATCTGCATGTATATTAATTTAAGAAAGACCATTGTGATCTAACTTCATTCTTCAGAGAAAATTCACTAACAAAGTAGAATACTTATGCCTCATATTGAATCTTTCCTATTTTTTATGACATACTGCAGAATATTAGCTAGAACAATATGAACTATTGTAAATACATTAACTGCAGACATAAATAAACAAGACCACGTAATATGTGTATGCTTTGGGAGCATTTTACCACACTAAGCAAAAGAAAATCTGGTAATCAAAAGTAGTTATCCTACTTATCACCCTTGGGTGCTAACTTATCACCCAAATTAGCAGAGCACTTGCAACCACCTACAGTCCTGTTACAGAGCCCTTCAACGGTTTTTTATTCTTAATAGAGTCGTGCTTTTTTTTTTTAATCCTAGACTTGCAATATGTTTATTCTACAGGACAATACGTCTCTAGTTAAGGCAAGAACTTTAGGTTTTCCTTAAGCTACAAAAAGCTAAAGCACTGGATGGCGTGTAAGAAAACACACTAAAGGTAAAATTACTAAAGAGGTGGTTTAGATGATTGCCTGAAAAGACATATATTCTCACCTGAAAAATACTTTACTACTAAGGTAAACAGAAAAGCCTCATCCATTGGCACACAAAAACCAAAGCGGACAAAGCTTTTGCGATACCACAAATACATACAGCTAACTCAAAAGGGCTTTCATCTGCAGACACCGAGGGAGGGGAAAAGGTACATATGCATTCACGCCAACCTGCATTTTGCTACAGCGATACTTCAGCAGTAGCACCAGTTCAGCCTGCAACTGTTATGATTTCAGCACCACAAAGGTTGCCTACTGCCTTCCCCTGCTGATGCAAGGGGAAATCCTGGGGCCAAATTGCCCCCAGCGCTATTCTCCAAGCAGTCATCTAAGACTGCGTAAAGCAGGCTCAGCTGATCGGTGCACTCCGACCACTTTGCCTGGGAGAGTGACTCCAACCGGCGTCAACACAGCTGACAGATTTACAGCCACGCTGAGGCACCGGCGCGACACAGGGCACTGCTCGAGGTTACCCGGCAGGGTTGAACACGGGGTGCAAAGCACTGCTGTATCACAACGGTATCGGCTGCACAGGGCAGAAGGACTTTCAGTCTTGTGAGACGATGCCGAATTGGGTCTGCCCTCCAGCCCACTTTCCCCCTAGCCTGCGCCTTCAGTGAGGACACCCCTGCCTGCTAAGTTTTGCTTTGGATTGCGAGCACGCGCATAGGTATTACACTTGCTGTATCCACCAGCTGCATTCCAGCGAGCCAGCGGGATATTAACATTTACAAGAAGCCTAGGCTTTAAATGATTCAGTGAAAAAGCCTTCCAGAAAGCTGGCTTCTTGGAAGCGCTGCTCCTGGCTCTCTACAGTAGAGGGGTCAGGCAGAACACATTTCAATCAAAAACCTGTTAACCAATAACTGGTTTTCCACCTCCAGGTCTCCTAAATGATTGCACTGGCTTAAAATTAACCACACTTAGTTTTTCTTCCTCAAAGTGAGAAGTACAAGCCTACAGGACCCAGGGAAAGAAGGAGTTGGAAAGTATCTGTGAGAGATTGTGAGAAAGCATCCTCGGGAGTAAAAAAAGTGCTTTTTCTCTACACTCCGGGACACTGTCTCACGTCCTGCACCACCGCACACACATACACACCACTGCCTGCCTCCGCCATCCACCCCCAGAACCCACTGCTATCCTGGCCCCCCTCACGGGCACGGCGAGCGGCCGGGAGCAGGTCTCGTTGGGCTGCCTGGGAAAGACGAGCAAAAAGCACGTGCAGAGCCCTGCGAGGCTGCCGTGGCCAGAGCACAGGCAAGGCAGAGGGAAGGCGTGTGTGCATCCCTCACAAGCCAAGGCATGCCTTTCAGCTGGAGGAAGCTGAGGTCGTATGAAGGCACTTGCGTTTCTTCTCAATAGCCATGAGGAAGGCCAATGAACTTGTGATGGTCTCAGTACACAGCGAGGAGATATGCCACATCCACATAGCACTGCCAGTTTTGCAGCGTCATCCCTGAACATGGCTTCCAGAAGGCAGGTACCTTGAAAACATCCTCCTCCTCCTCTGAGTCATGTTTGAAGCACAGCAAGCCTCGTAAGTGCTTTTGGTAACTTATTTACACTAGCTGAGGTCGATCTGCTCCAAGGCTCATTATTGCAGGTTTGTCCAGGTTTATAATTGCAATTGTACTTAGTACCTACAGGATAACTAAGCACCTGCCCACCAGCAGCAACTGTTTTACAAGAAAATGGAGGTAGAGGCCTCTCTTTGACTCAAGATCACCCAGTGAGTAAACACGAGGAGAGGAAGCGAACTCAGAAATGGTGCCTGCTGGTATGTACCCAGTGGCTTAAACAGCCGTAAGACAGGAGCTATAACGAAGCAATGTGGGGGTTAGAAAGGGCATAATCAAGCAAAAATGCAAACGTATACGTTCTGATTTTTTAGGAAAACAGAAGGAAACTGAAAAGCAAAACAACGCACGGTATTACGAGATGACACCACGTGCATCAGGAGGAACTGTAGCACATTAAACAGTCACTCATAACAATGAAGTGTAAAAGCATAGTCAGTAATGCTGTTCCAAGTCAGAAAAATCATGTAGCTGCTTCTTTGTTTGGAAGCTGCAGAATATGAATTGTCATCAACAACAGCTCAGAAAAGGGTTGGGGCAGGGGGGATTGCTGCGTGTGGCCCCTGCAGTGAGGTACCAGCCTGATGACAGCCCATTATCAAACAAGATAATGCAATAGTATGAAAAGCTTCTTTCCCTGAAGAAAGCATATTTTACAGCATCTGGTACACCATGGAAACAGCAGCTCAAGTGGGCTGACTGCTGCACACCCAGAAGCTTCTTTGTTTACATGGCTGGCGGTTGCCTCCCTACAGGGAATTTGCATTCTCCCCTTCCTCTGAGCGTGTATCATCAGCTGCATCTGTGGGTAGAACCACTCGCAAGGCCAAATCCTGCTCTCAGGAATACAGGTGCAACCCCTATGGAAGGAAACAAGATGTGGGTCTGCATCAGTCAGAGCCAAGTCTGGCTGTTGCCAACCTTCTATCTTGAGACATTGAACATTGAGACTTCAGCCTGAGCAGCCCATACATGAAAGGGCTTCAGAAAGGACTGCGTTGGCTCAGGTATCCCCTTTCCTTTTTTCAATAGGTTCTGCCACTGCGAGACAGATCCTTCTGCCATTTCCTCCTTGTTGCATGTTCACCTTGCTGGTTCCTCACAGCAAGGAAAAATCTGCAGCAATGTCATCTTCCCTCCTTGCGGAAAATCGGTGTAGGCACTAAGCCAAAGTTTTCAGAAAGAGGCAGTCGTACCATGCATTTCAATTTTTGGGGTGTCTAACATGAGGCATATCCAACCTATTCTTATTAGTTGCTCAATACCTGCACATCTTGTGGCTGCAAATGGGGACTTAAGTGACTTTAAACTTAAGCTCAAGCTTAAAGTGACCCAGACTGCACGGAGGATGCTTTGTAACATTTCAGCTTGCTGCAGCTGGAAAACAAATCATGTGGTTTATGAACTTAGCTACGGTCCTTAAGGGTCACTAGATAAAATGGTTTGAAGGGCGCCACATAGTTGGGATCCAGCAGGTGCATGCTCCTGACAGTAGCTCAAAATTTGGACTCCAAAAAAGTGCCTTCCAGAACGCGTAAGGGTAGCCCTTGAATTTTGTAGTATACTGAACGATACAAAAGCTACTGAGCTGTGTGGACAGTGACGTGATGTGCCCATCAAAATTCATTGAAAGTGGGAAACATTACCCATGCAAGAACAGCCAAGGGAAAAAAGCTTCTTTTGTTGCCCCTTTCTGAAAAGCATCACACATTACCTGATGTCAGTCACTTCCCAAGACAGCCTAGATTCAAACCTGTGACTCAGAAGCCAAAGACGCCACATCTCATCACTAGTCCCATGTACGCTCCACCTTCACCATCCTGTAGCCAGACATGATGTTCTGTTTCACTATGATATTAATAACCAAAGCATCATTGTTTGAGTGCACACCTCATATCAAGAGACAAAAATCCATACAGTTATTTATGGTACATAATAACAATGAAAGACATTTATGGATCAGATTTTTAGTATTCAATGGGCTTCACATGTCTTTTTTCCTTAGACCACCTGGAAAAAAAAACAAGTGCTAATAACCTAGTACCCAAATTGCCTTTTTTTTTTTTTTTTTAATACAAGCTAACATTTAATTAAAGCAACCTTGTATCAGACTGCGGCCCACTTTGAAGGAATGACCCCAGACTGTACATCATCTCTAGTAATAATCCTAGTGAAAACACTAGGATGCCAGCAGACAAGACGAGGAAAACAGCATGAACTTCTAACCAGCCTGATTCCGAGCCAGGTAGATAGTTTCTTTCCTTTGATCGTTACCCTTAATGGCTGTCCTCAGTGTGTACTTTGGTTTAATTTACGTGTATGCCATTTCAGATTTTAAAAAACACATATAGCCCTTCCAAATTTATTAAAAGCAGAGGTGGTTCATCAGCACAGAGCAGTGTTTCAGCAGTTAGGGACAGGTGATGAAGGATGTTCCTCTAAACATGAGAGTTTGAACAACATGCCTGAAATTTAAAATTTCAGATTTTAAAAAACACATATCGTCCTTCCAAATTTATTAAAAGCAGCCTTCCTGCCCTGAGTAGTTATTAAGAGAGGTTAGTGTTATGTAATTAAGTTAATCCTCATCTGTAAAGGCTAATTAACTGAACACTAATTGAATCTGCATATGAAAATTTGGACAATGTGTTCTCATTACACAATTAAAAAAAAAAAACCTGAACTAAATACCAAACAAATTGTAAATTTTTTTCGTTCTACCTTTTCAGGTCCTTAATAAAAACTAAGCGGGCAGCTTTATTTCTGTGTGCTGTATTAGCCCTTGCTGTCTGGAACAAGGAGCTGTCATATCAGCGTTCAGAGAAACTGGTCCTTCCCTGGAAGATGGTTGTTTTCCCTCTTGCACGAGCTCTCCCTTTCGCTCTGCCCTTACCCCATGCCTTTCATCGCCCTCTTCTCCTTCTGCCGTCCATCACTCGCCCTGCTCAGAGAGGGCAGAGGCTCTTGGGATCAAGTCATATCACCCAAAGGATCAGATGGCATCGAGATATCACCTCAATGGATCATGTCACCCAAAAGGATCAGATGGCACGGTACGATTCAGTCATGCCAATTCACCACCCCAAAGCCTGCACGCAGCCAGCTGGAAGCCACCTGGGCAGTTTTGGTAGGGCACTACCCTTTCACCCCCAAAGATCACTTCCCAATGAAGTCCTAAGGAGAAAACAGCCTCATCTCATTCTCCTCTGCCGGGCTGTGCCTGCGTTACAAAAGCAAGACATGTTTTGGACCCTTTTCAGCCTTTGCTTGAGACATTTACAGTTTAAAACAGTCAGGTTTCCAAGAGGGAATTAAGAAAAGCACATCATCCTTTCTGGTATTTGCTGTCTCCCCCCATTAACCAGGTTAATGGCTGATTCCAATAGGCTGGTAACTGAAGAGTCGGCAGGAGGGAGGGGAAGCCAAGCAAGTAAATACACAATTGCGAGCCTGACCTCAATAGCATGCAAGATTTCCCAGTGCATGGAACACCCACAGTCCTCAGATTTTCTCACAAACCCCACCATATGTTTTTAACATTGGAGCCGTAAGCACCAGCACCGTGCAAGTGGCATGGCTGGACGGAGCAGCTGCAGCCAGTTAACGGTCCCCCAGGCACCACTTCTGGCCCACCGGTAACAACCTGGCACCCTGCTTCACAGCAAGTGCCTAAAGAAAAGAGGGTCAGAGGAATGGGAAATGGGATACACCGCATGTTATCTTTCTTTGGGAAGATAACGCGTTTTCTAGGTGAGGGAGCAGTGGAAGATATACACAGACTTCAGTAATGTGTCTGGTCTGGTGGCAGGCGAACACTCATCACACCCAAAAGGATGAAGATCAGGATAAAAATCGAGAGACAGCAAACATGCAAGCTGTAGGGAAACGAGTATGGACTGAGTTGAAACAAAAAGTACAGGCATGAAAGGAGCAAACCCATAGATTTCTCAAGGATCAGTCTTGGGACAAACCTTGTTCAATGTTTTGAGGACTGACTTCGGCACAAAAAACAGACAGACTTTAGTGAAGTACGTTCATGATTCTGGGTTGAAAGACAGATTCTCTCCTCAGCAGGCAGGGACTGAGATTGTCATATCAGAAGAACTGGATGACCTAAAGAGCCTGAAAAACTGCAACAGAGGAGAGCCTTTAGTTGAAGGCAAAGCTTCATGCCCTTAGCGGGACTATGTTAACTCCAAGAATTTCTGTAGTAGTAGATTATTGTTTGAAAATTACAGAGAAGGGAAAAACCTGGATGGACACATCAACCACAGGATAATGATGAACAGCAAGTATGATGGAAACTACAAATGTAGAATATCTGGGATACACTTTCTCTGGAATGCTGCATGCAAATCTGATGAGCCACATTCAAAAGGAATGAATTAAAAATGGAAAGTGTGGAGAAGAGGGTTACAAGGATCCTCAGGGAACAGAAGGTCTGTCTTACAAGTAGTAATTAGGAGAGTTCATTTTAGCAAACCAAAGGTTCATTTGAGCAGACCAAAGGGAGGAGACATGCTTGCTGTCTATAAATGTACTGGGAGTAATCTTCAGGGAGGGAAAATAACTATTTAATATAAAGGCCTACATTACTGAAAGATCAAATGAGTATAAACTGGCCATGGATAAATGTTGCTAGAAATTAGATGAAAGTTATTGACTATCAAAGTCGTAAGATTTTAGAACAGCCTCCCAGTCAGAATAGTGGGGGCAAGAACCTCAAGGAGGGTTTTGAGGCACAGGAGATAAGATGTGGGTACTTAGAAAAATGAATAACCCAGGCCATCTACGCCAGCCCCTCAAGGTGATACACAGCCACTTCCAGAATAAGAGAGATTCTTCTCTAGTGGAAAAGATTTACTGCACTTTCATATGTGCACACTGCATTCACACTTCTAGTTGATTCACCTTAACTTTCCAAAGCATTCCCACATAGATATGGCCTGAGACATTAATTTGGCATACTGCAATGAGATTCTCACTTTGTTTTTGTCTTTCTATTTTCAACCTCATTTCACTTTACAAACTTCATTTCCACAACATCTCTGGGATGGTGAGTGCCCATCTGTCACAGGTGGGGGATTGGAAGTACACAAGAATAAGCAATTTGCCAAATGCCACACAAGAAGTCAATGGTAGAGCCAGAGACAAGTTGCAGGTTTCTCGGTCCTCCTTCTTGGTATCTTACAAAACCATTCCTTCTCTGCCACAGAAACACAGACAGTATATGAGATAGGAATATCAACAAATTCGATCTATTTCTGAGCTTTCAGACACATCACATGCCTGAGGCTTTGGAGAAAGGCAAGAGGAAAACAACCCTACATACACGGTTAATTCTAAAATGCTTTAAATAGAGGGAGGTTTCTTCCTCACCCAACTGTTAGCTTAAGATTCAATTACTCTTATCATAATATGCATAGCTACAAATGTAATTAGTCATAAAATTATCCAGACCCTCAAATTATTCCAGCTGCTGTATTCGACTCCCTGATTCTTGCAATAATGAATTCTCCAGACTGATTACACTGGCTAAAATAATATTTCTTTTTATCTATTTGGAAGTTGCCTGCCATTAGCTTAGACCTTGTTTATATCTGCTATAGAGCTATAATTGCCACCTTACTATTTTTATTAGGACTATTGTCTACATAACACTTAAACCTGCTAGGCCCTTATTTTACTTAATAGTAAATGTCACAGAAGACACCTATTCAGGCTTCTAGGAACCTTTATCAAAGACAGAAAACATGTCATTATGAAGACATGTACAAAGAGAAATACAATTTGTGCAATGGGTGTTCATGAAAGGCTCCATATGAGGTCTTACAGACTTATTGCAATTTCTGATCCTGTGATAAACATATATTTATAATAAGTCAAGAAACTAGAAGAAAAGAGAAAGGAATGATGGATTTTTTTTTGTTTACTGGACTATGTAATTTCCACTAAATCTCTTCTAAGTTGTCTTCTTTCCAAACTGAGTGTAATTCTCTCCTACAGAATCTCTTCTTGTACATAATTCTACTGGATTGCTAACCATCTTCGTTACCTTTCTTAATATTACCACATCCTCAAATTACAACAGGAAAACAGAGAATTACAGTGCTCTCTATAGGAGGGAATTCATTGTGCAACAGAAGACCATTGCAATGGGTATTTTCACTGTGTGCTCAATGTCTCTCAGATGGATTAGCGTAAGCATTCAGCACATCTTACTAATGGTGAATGAATTTCATTACTTTTCTTTGCTGGCCTCCCTTAAGGGAAGCAAAGCAGTAGTTTAAAGAAATGGAAACAACTTCTTGTAGGACAGACAGACATGCTGACTAAATCTAGGGAAAACAAACATCTCAGGAGTACTCTGACAACACAGCACTGTTTTAGGGGGCAACAAATTGGCATCTGGAGAAATGAAAGTTGACTTCTTTCCTAAGAAAGGGAGACAGGGACTTTTTTTTCTCTCTAAGGAGTTTCTCGGCTTTGGAAGAGCGTCCCCCTCCTTCTCAGATCCATCAACAGCAGATTCCTTCAAGATTATGAAAATGTCATTTTTAAGTATAAAAGATATTAACCAATGCCATTGTGCAATAGCCTCTCTTAGGTGCCACAGAGTGCAAACAGACTTTGAAATAAGTACTGGAAAAATTACATGTCCAAGTGCAAATCTTGCATCTTCACCTACAGAATTAGGATGACAGCATTTAAGCTTTCTTTTTTGATGTAAACTCTGAACTATCTCATATTGCTTTAACTCACTAGTGCCTAAGTGGATACTATTTAGTCAGGTGGGTTTCAAGAAAACCTCAGCTTTAGGAAGCAACATTACTCATTCAGTGAGTGATAACATCTTGGCCTTCTCAGAGACATTTCCCTTGTATAGTGCTAGGGGTCTCTACCATTGTTTATGAACTGATTATAAAATCAATGCCACTTAATTATCTGTGACCACCAAATTTGAAACTATGAAACATACATCTGAAAGAACTAAAGATTATCACAAACTCCATCTGTGTTCAGCTGCCAAATTTTGATCTTTTATCCTGATGACACTAAGACACAGAACAGTGCCCAAATCAAAGCAGTACGCTGCACGCAGAGTAGTCCATCAAGGGAAGAGACCTGGAAAGAGCATTACATGTGACAGACGTTAATCATGCCACTTAATGCATTACGAAAGATACTAGGACTATTTCTGTATTTTAACATAGCTGGACAAGCCCAGCTTCCTCTTGTCTAATTTCAACCTTGTATGGATGCAGGCTCTCAAGCATGAAAGGAGAAAAATGTCCCTATAGATTGTACTGGCCTCTGATGCAGAACAGAGCATGCTGCTATCTGTAGCATGGACAGGCCAGGCATAGGCATGACAGGTCCCTTTTTACTACCACCTATCACATGGCACCTCTGTAAAAGCCACAAGGTTAAGGGCAGACAAGTCAGCTTGACACCCACAAGCCTTGAGGTGAGCCCATACATTCAGCAGGGCATGAGGGGGCACGCGGCTGCTGAGCTACAAGCATCTTCACCCTAGCCACGTGAACAAACACTCAGTGTGCTTCATCCTGCTCCCAGACTGACAGTCCACCAGGTAGGACAGACCTACTCTATACAACTACGGACAGAAATGTGTTGTGAGATCCTATGCAGAACAGAAAATAGTTTTATCCCTGTGAGAGTAAGACAAGCTGCAGCCCCAACAGCCACATCACACAAGGCAGTTGACTCTTTGCCCAGCTTAAAATAATTATTCCAAGAAAATCTTGTTTTCACAAGGTAAGTTACTCTTCATGTTCTGTCCTGGAGCCAAACACTGTTTAAGACCCAAGCCACCCATGTGGTAGCTGGTAGGATCTAAGCATAGAAAACAAACACTCTAGAAAGCCATATCAAGCCTCCCTGGAACAAGGGATTAGGAAGAAGACAGACAGAAACATGCAGTGCCAAGCCCTGCGTGGGCTGGAGAGAGGATCACGGAGAGCAGTAGGAGCTGAGATAGCACAAGGAAACTAAATGGGAGGCTGCAGTGGAACGAGAATTTGGGACAGCTCTAGGGATCAGCAAGGCCACTGGCCAGCACCCAGGGTGACCACAGGGGGTGCCAAGCAAAAGCACATAGCTTCAACTGTGACAGTTTCATAGAGAGAAGAGCTTGGTTTTGGAGGTGGGGATTGAATTGGGTCGTGTCAGCCATTCAGCTCTGTTTCTAGATCACTAGTCAGGGCTGGATTCTGCAGCAGCATCAGAAAAAGCACCATATCAACCCATCTGGGCTCTTTTTTTTTTTTTTTTTTTTAAAAAATGAGTGATGCTACACACCTGCAAATACCAGATATTTTCCAGAGGAACGGATGCATTTATCTACCCTTTCATAACTGCATTCATCTGCACCCAGAAAAGGAGAGAGGGACTTGGCACCCTCGTTCAGTACAACGGCTATACAGAACTAGATGCTTTGGCACAAGGCACAAAGTCAAGAGCAACCACTGCTCCTCCCTCTCCCTGTGAATTAACCGCATTCCTAGGGGATTGGGCCGCTGGCAGAAAGTAACCACTGCCTGGGACAGAAAACAACTCTTCCATCACACCCTCTCCATAAAGCAACAACCTGGAGGGGCTGTAGAGGAAAACAACAGCAGGGGACAACAGCACAATCAAGCTCTTTATGAAGATGTCATTTCAAATGGAAAATGGTCAGCGCCTGCACTGTACTGCATTTCTTATGTATACTGTACCAAAGTGCCACCACCTATAGAGTTGAGGGTTTGCACGTTCCTGGCTCCAAGATGGTCACGTATTGTAAACAGTAGTTCCAAAGCAGGGGCTTTCTCCTGGGGGTCCTCAAAGAAAAGGGGACCCCTGTCTGGTAAACAGTAAGAAATCAAGTTGCGGGCCATCTGAAGGACAAATTTTGTCCAGTAGTAAGAATCAAAATAATATGTTGATGCACTGTTAAGAAGTTGTGCTAAAAGTTTAACCTGTCTGACATCAGTGTTTGTCCCACAGGAAAAGGGCTGGAGGAGCGACTGGTGGAGAACGTGGCATCCACTCATGCCCTGGGAAGTAAAGGGGCATCCCACCATACCACTGGGGATAGTACGGGGCACCCTGCAAAAGCTATGGGGAACCTCCTGCCGGTGCAGGGTCTGGCAGCAGCCTACTCTCTGCTGGCTGATCTCTAAACCCAACCCTTGCACAACAGGTACGTCAGGAAATAGTGGCATGACCAGAAGGCACGATCGTTGGACCTGATCCACTGCCAGGTCCCCGAGGGCTTTCATAGAGACAGGACAGCTTAGGGGCTGCTTAAATTTCAGGGATTAAACTGGGTTTTTTTGACCACTCTAAAAATTTGGCTTCTCCGTTGTAGATTTGGGTCAACACCTCTTTTAATTCAAGACCAAGATTACAGGGTTGATCTGGAAGTAAAAATAAAAGCAAGACCAGATGAAGAGTGTATATATCTATTCCTCTGACTCTCCTGCTAAAATTTCAAGCTAAAAATGTTATACACACACCCCTACTTATATGTAAGAATATATATATATTTATTCATAACAACCTCAGGTTATTTATATGACAATGCAGGATGCACAAGAGAATCAGGTCCTCCAAAATACAGGCAAGTATCTTAGCTCCTGTGGTACAGGTCATTTCTAGAGGATGAAAGGAACAGCTTTGAAGCACTGCCTTTAGAGCAGAGTTCCTCTCTCCCCCAAATCCTTAACACAGTAGCTGGACATTTAGTTTCGTGACATGCCAAAATCTTTGTGCCTTGTAAAGAAAGACAGAGGAGAAAGAATGTTACGGCCTCTTTTTACAGTAGCCAGTTGTCAGAGGAGGTGGGAGAAAACAAACCACATAGAAAACAATTGCCAATTTGTGGTCTTGACCATTTAAAAATGGATCCCAAAATAGTCTGCTAAATTGTTTCACCCGGAGCAAAATTACCCATGAATACATATGCATGCACACAAAAACAGCATCTCTTGACGCAGTGCTGATGGTGACTGCAGTCAAGGAAGAAGCGTTATTGCATTCCACATTGTGAAAAGACCACAATGCAGTAATTATTCTGAAAGGTTTTCACAGAGCACAATTATTAAGCTAACATTATCCCATTATTGTTTGTTGCTATGGAGATAATATAATCAATATATTTTCTGGATTGATTTTTTTAATACTACTAGCACATTGCACAATATAGCAAGATTTAACTCAATGCATTAACTGATTTTAGTTTATGATTGGCAAAGTCTTGAGGCAATAGATTGCAATCCATCTCACGCCTATTATTCTATCAAGACACTTAATGTCAAAATCTCTGCTGCAAAAGCAAGTTTTCCTTGTTGAAAATGAGAAAAAGGGTAACAAATTTCTCTGAAGAGAGACAATCTTTTAAGCATGAATTTAACATTTATTCCTATTTTTCCTAAGTCAAACAAAAATTACCAGACTGACTACAGAAGTAGCAGAAAAGGAAGTTGTGTTTGAACTCCCGACTTAAGATGCTTACGTATTCCAGTGGGGATGTTTTGAGGCATTATCCTCCTCCACGTAATATAAACTTTTCCTGCAGCAACAGGAGGCTCTGAGAAGGCGACAGCGACCGCAGCGCTGAGCCAGAAGCCCACTGGATGAGAATGCAGTTCGCAGCCTTGCCACCACCTCTTTCTGCGCAAGCTTGGAGGAGTCACTCGCCACCTGCTCCCGTGCCCAGCGAAGACAGCGGGCACTCGGCCATTGATCTCAACAGATAGTGAAGCAAAACCGTTATAGCCACAGCCCTTAGTTTCCTTGCCCATAAAACTGCCAGAACACTTCCTTTTTTCCAGGTCTGCCTCTGCAGATGATAAGCTTTTAGCAAATTAAGTGACTGCTCCTGTGTTAGGACAGCAGTAAGTCTGCACAAACCTGAGCCTCAGATCTTTGCAAGACAGTAATATAATATATTAAGAGGCCTCGATTCCGACACTGTTGTTTTAGCCTGTTACCTCTCCTAGGAAGAGATGGGCTCATCATTGTGCAAGGTCTCAAAGCCTTTTAACATATATTTGCCATAAGTGTCCGTAAAAGGACTTTAACAGGTTTTCCCCTCCCATATGGCCATACTGTGGTAAATTGCCTTCGCCTCAGTCCCAGGGGTGACCATATTTTGTCAGCATGGTTTATACTCAGGCCAAAGTTTACAAATGCAGCATGCTAGACTTTGCATAACTAAATAAAAGGAGTTATAGCAACATTTGAAAGTAACAATGCCTGTTAACTCCTGTGAGAGTCATACGGTTTAGGTGCCACAGCGTGGCTTTAGCTGCCTTGGGTTAGACACCAGTATATAAGCATTTGGCCATAGAGTGTACAAGCGCTTGCATAAAATGTGAAATTATTAACCATAGTAATCACAGTAATTCCGCCTTCCCCCTTCCCTGAAGGCACCAGATTGGGTGGTCTTGTCTTTCTACGTGAAGTGGGCTGGGGCCCAGTAATGTAACGTTTGGACTGGCTGGAGGGGATCCATCAGGAATGATCATTCACAGATCAAATATGTTGCCAATGCAACACATCTGGCCCTTCTGGCCCAGGGGATAAGTAATAGAGTTAGGAATGCACATTCACAACCCACCCCCTGCAAGATGCTGCGCTGCCACTAACCCAAGCAGAGCTAGGGCTGGTGTATAAGCCACCTCTGCCCTTCTTGCTCCGCAAGGCACGGATCATTCTCTTCTATCACATTTCTCAGTGATGCCACTTTTATCAAAATGGCTCTGAATTGCTATGTGGGCATGTGCCACGGTGTATAAGCTAAGCACATAGGTAGGGTTGCTTGCCTTCCCACCTTGTTTACTTTTATGTTATTTTATAAAGGATTTTTCTGCTGCACGAGGCTTAGACAAGTAGGTACAATACTCATTCAAACAGGCTACTGTCACATGTGCAGCCTTAAAGGACACCATCTGCTAGTTCATCAGCACAGTAAAACATTGCTTAATACACATCACTATTCCAAATATGAAGAAAAACTTCATTTGCTTCAAACCACTGACTGCATCCTGTCCATCACAATGTCTTATCATGCAACAGCTCAGAAATTCTGCAAAAATAAAACCTCATTTAGCTGCGGTCAGTCAGGGGATATCAATTTTGGTAACAAGAATGATACAATTACATTCCCGAGCAATTGGTCTCAATAACAGACAGACAGCACCTCTGGTAAATTGGCTGCAGGCCCAATTTTACCACTCTCATTCATACCAAGTAGAGCCTACCAGCAAGACCCCCTTCATTTCAGTGCTAGAGGACTAAGACACTACTTAGCAAAAGTAAAGTAATCAGTGTCCTGCTGCAAAGGTTGAGGCTAATCACACTTTGCTTAGTTACATTCTGTAATTGCTGTGTATTACAATTTTCTTTCTTTTTTATTTAATTAATCAAGTCATAAAAAAAAAATTATCATTACTCCACAACACAGAGATTAAACTTTGCTGCTGGAGGTTGAGCTCACACGCAGCAGAGAGTCACGCAGCAGCGAGAGGCATGGCACAGAGGCATCTGTCAAGGGGGAATCCTGTCCTGCACAGCAGGACTTCTCCTGGAGCTCAGCTTTGCCAGCCCGGCTGTCCCTGGCCAGTACATTGACCCAGGCTGCTATAGGAAGATACTGGGGTCCTACAGCCTCACCTTCCTGACCTTTCTCTCACATATACAACGCAGCTTAGTGGGAACAGAGGAAGGACAACCCTCACATAGGTCACACCAGGGTGCAAAAGGCTCTCACAAACCTCCTCCTCTGCTCCCATCATAGCTAAACATAAATTTAACCTGAAGCACTTTGCCCGTAATTATGCAAAAAGGTGGATTCGAGTTGGGAGGTTGGAGGGGAAGCCGGCACTGCCACATGGCAGAGCTCCCTTTGCCGGCTCGGCAGCAGCGCTGTGCTCCGGGAGACGGGAGCTGTTCAAATGTTTTGACAGAACATGCCGATTCCTCGGGAATGTTTTTATTCTAGTCGATGTGCCAATTCTGCACAGATTTCCAGTGGAAAGCAGGCAGACAGTCTGGGTCTGCTGAAATAAAACAACTTCACCCAGAAAGAAGAAAAAGTTGTGTTTTCAGACTATTTTTACTCGATTCATGATTGTATTTGTTTTAGTCAGTTTGTTGGATTGTTTTAAATTTTACCTGGAAACTGCATTTTCTAGCAGGCTCTAAAGACAGGCCAAAAGGTATCAAAACACTGTAGAAAATTAAGCTCAAGCAAAACACCTCAGAGGACTTTTGAGATATAGGTTTGTAAGTAAACAGTGCACAGAGATAAACAGGGGAACCCAAAAAAACTTTAGACTAAATTAATGATGTTCTAACTAGAGCTGCTTAGTCTGGTTCTGCAAGAACCCAAACACCTCCATTTTTGCATTTGCGGTTGTCTTTCAAAGGCTTTCTTTTTTCCTTTTGCCTTAGGGAGTTATTTATAGGGCTATTATAATTTGAGGTCTGGTCTTCTCGTGGCAGGTCCTCCATCCAGGAAATGAAATAGCATTAGAAAATGAAATCTCACATTTATGAGGTCTTCAAGATGGCTCCCTGGGGCATTGAGGGGAAAAAAAAAAAGGTAGTGAAAAATATAAACACAAATATAACTACAGGATACTTGCATGGTCCCTAATTCTATCTGTCATGAACTATATGAGACTCTTTATTAAAATGGAGACCCCTGGTATAAGGTCACCAACTGCAGCTTTTTTCCCCAAAGCTCTCCCATGTCCTCCTTGTGTGTGATCAAGTGCCTTTTCCACCCCACCTTGGCTGCAAGGTGCTCCTGTCCAAGACTGTCCTCAGATGTGGAACACAAAGAAGAATAACTCAAACGCCGCTCTTCCTCCGGCTGCCTTGCCACGCGCTTTTCAGAACACATTATATGTTGCAGCATATTAACTGATCAAGGTAGATTTGTTCATCCCTTTGCAAGCTGTAACCTTTGCAAGAATCATGTATCGATCACCAATTTCTTGTTCACAGCTCTTTGTACTTCTTTCCTAGACTACTCTCCAGAGGCACAAGGTGCCTCATCCTACCCAGGGCTTACCACCTGCTCTTTCCTCTCAATATATAGACATAAAGGCAAATAGAGGCAAATTAATGAAGACTTTGGGGTTCCTCATCCCCTTTTTCTGCGTATCCAGAGGGGCACTTCCCTCCAACCCCTGCTCTTGCCATGTATCTTTTTCCCCCCTTCTTGAGTGTAACATAATCACCGTGTTTAAAGTCCCACTCAACTTCCCAGAGAACACTTAAACTCCTTACCTCATCATCACATGTGACTTCTTATGGCTCCTGTAACCCAGCTTTCACTAATCCTACCTAAATCACCTCTGACATCATGCTACCTATGAAAAGTTAACAGCTTTGCATATCCCCAGAATTGAAAAAAGCCATCAGATATAATGCACAAAAACTACAGAAGTTCATAAAATAGTAAAGACTAATTTGCAATTATTTTAATGGGGTTTTTTTGCATAGTTTATTATGAAAATGTGTATTTAAGAATATTTTTAAACATATATTTAGGTTTCAATTTCTTTTTCTTTTGTTTATAATTTTCATTTTTCTTGTCATAGGGTAAAATAAAAATCACCAATGTTCAGTGAGTTGTTTTTTCTACCTGAATATTTAAAAGTGCTGCAGTGCAACTGTCCAAAGAACATTTCTCTTTTCCCTCTACCTTATTAGAAATCTTCTAAAATTCATAGAATATTTAAAAATTACAAAATGGAAGCAGGAAAAAAAGGTTAATAACAAAGGAACAAAATGAAAAGTTAAAAAGTACAAGGACAACCCAAGACTGTATCATCCATTTCACTGCATCGCATGGTGAAAACAGAAATTAAAACCAGCAATTTGAAATACATGTTTTTAAAGCACACAGGTTTGTTTAGACTTCCTGTTGAAAAACTCCTTTTTTCTTTTTCTTTTCTTTAAGAAAACCAGTCAGTTCTCAACAAACCTGATTAGAATCCAACTCTGGTCGACTTTGGTTTCACATTACCATCTACACTTAAACATGTGCTGAGGCCTCTGAGGATGTGAAGAATTAACTTTTGATCTCTATACCTCTCTGACAAGATTGGTCCATTCTTACACTTCCATGTCTTTCTAGGCAACTTGCATTTCTGGATCAAATTGCATAAATATTTCTCAAAAAAAGAGTGATCCAGAAAATGATGTTTCACTTATTTCTGACAAATTAAGAGAATCCCAAGCACCAACAGCTGCTTGACATCTGTCCCACATCCGCAGCTACTGAAGCCCTCACAGCCCTGCCCCAGTGCCCGTCCTGCAAACCCACACTGCCCTTCCCAGCACTGCATCCCTTTGACTATGGGCCATGACTAAGACCCAGTTTCATACTCAGTCCCTCTCAGAGAAAGTTATATTTCATCTACATAGAGACGTCCTGCCTGGGGAGCCAAAGAAGGGGGGGGAACCCAGAGGGTCATGAGTCTTACGTCCAGATAAAGCTACCAGGAGGCGATGCCACCCAAGGTGCGCCGTAGGCAGCCAGAAGACAGCCCACAATGAATACCAGGGATTTAATGGCATATGTTTGAACAGGCAGTTCTCCAAAGCCTTCTATTATTCGTTTTAATATAAAGCCTTGCAGAAACCAAGCCCGGCTAGCTGCAGCGGATCAGACCCACAGCAGCTGTACTTTCCTACTCTCGGAAAGGGTGGGGGAAGTATCTTGCTTGCCACCCTTTCAGGATGACTTGCTGTACAGAAGGCCAACTTCTTATTTGAAGAGGCATGTCATGCTGTAAACATTTCTAGTGGAGCTTGGGTTAGCAGCACTTGTAAGAAAACCCTAATGAAAATAAATTGTTATGTATTTACCCATATGCTGAGGAGCATATGGCTAATGCATTTAGACACTGCTAATGAAGTTAAGACTCAGCTAAATTTGTTGGCTCATGGATAACAACTGTTCTCAACAACCAATCTGAGCCTGCTATAATTTTAGCATTACAACTGATACCTGGCCATTATTATACATACTGATTCTGCTGACATAGAAGAACTGGTTTTCTGAATATGGATTTCTCCACATCACAAGAAGGTGAGCAGCATATGATGCCACTAAACACCAGATTTACATGTAATGTGAGCAAGTTACAACTTCATTTAAAACAACAGAGATTGCTCTTATTCATTGTAGCTCTGAGTCTATTGCTTTCTTTTTTCATTTCAAGGACTAAAAGATTTTATTTAGTCCAACCCCATTCTTTCCAGGCCAGTGTCACACTGATACGACTACAGCCAAAATTGAACAGAAGACAATCACACCTAAGAAATATTCTTGCTTTTTTAAGTCCATGTGTACAAACCCATTAAGTTTACAACAACAGCTACATGATAGCTCCTATTCAGTCATATATCACTGTTGCGCTGCTCTTCAAGGTGCAGGTCCCTATTTCTTGTGGGAATTCTACTCCTTGTGTATTATTCAACAATTCACAGGGATCTTGGAGTCCAAGGTAAATTCCAGTTTAAGTGATTACACTGGGTCTATCTGTATGTTACTACCATTGCAACTATACATTATCTTCATTCTCTTAACCCACCTACTGCATAGCACGGCTGGTTTGTGTTCACTGTTGCTACATGTCATGCCAGAGCTGGCTTTAATTTAGCAGTACACGCTGCTTAAAGAGCGGGCTACATAGCAAATTCCAGAGGGTTATGTGATGAACATGCAAATATAGTCTCCAAAAGGCACGACAGATCGCAAACTTCCGCTACACCACTCTTCGGGAGCCAGGTGACATTTATCATGTAGACTTCTGCTGTGATGGATATTGGGTAGCCATGTCTCAGTTGACCCCAGAAACCCATCAAAAAGCAATGGTTTTGGTCAAGGATGGAATGGAACAGCAGAGAGGTGTCCTTCAGTGCTGTTATCTTGGGGACCCACCTTACTCAGACACCTTCATTTATAGTCCAGAGCTCAGGCCTGACATTGATTCACAGCCCCACTTCTCTGTGACTATTGCCAAATCATTTAATTTCCCTCCAGCCTTCAAACTGCCCAGACTTAGAGACAGCAGTGATATCAGCCTCCCCAAATTACCAGGGAAAGTCCCCAGAGAAGTTGCTCAAAGTGTTTCACCATAACCTGATGAAAAAGCAAGACCTATCTATTCCAGAACACCATCTATGTCATTTTGCAGGTGGGTAAAAAGAGGCACAAGGTGAAGCAAAAGAAGGAGATTTGCTTACCCAGAAAATAAGAAACATTTGCCCCGCTCAGACTTGCCCATCATCACATTGGGAGCCTGGGGAAAGCTGGAAGCCTGACTGGAGAGTCTCTCTTCTCGCTCGCTGTGCTGCCATGGAGAACATCATCCCCTTTCCACTTAACAGGTAAAGACCTTCACATACAGCTAGCAGTTGCATCAGCCATTCCCTCTACGCCTCACGCATTGTTTAATAAAGCAAGCATAAAGTTTGCCAAAAGGAACACCAAAACATGGCTTAAAGAATACCGAAACCATGATGTTGCTCGTCAACGAAGTCTGCGTCTCCTTCTAAGGGCAACTGCTGAGGTCTACAGGAAACACCCAACCAGCCCTGAACAGAAAATAGATGTGGGAGCTGCTCTAGGCAGAAGCCACAGTCAACACACCATTCCTTGGAATACAAAAGGGACCTGTTTCTTCCCTCAAAGGAAAAACAGTATAGTCCAAAAGAGCAAAAGCATCTGTCATGACCACAACCACCTTCATAGTTTGGGTCACCATTATTCACCAGCAAAGCAGCAATGATTCATTCCCCTTTTTCTGTCACGTAAGACCCGTCAGTTGCTTTGTGTATCCTAATACTGTCGCCAGCTTCCATAAAAGTTATGTAAAGTTGACATCACATCCAGGGATTCCTCGTGAACGCAGCTATCGGAAACGTCGAGTGCAAAAAAGCCGAGGACATTGTGCCTCTACAGAAGGGTCTCTGAGGAGAACGCTGCGCTCCCCCAGAGGCAGGCTCACCCTGCTGAGACCCCAGAAGCTCAGGGAGAAGCTCAGGGAGAAGCTGGGGTGAGCCACAGCACAGCTCCACCCGACGCTCTTCTGAGAAACCAGCAGTCCAGCTCTCGCTGAAGGGTGAAAATAGCATTTAGTCAAGTGAGAGTCAGCTAATTGCGATGTCTTGATTTCCTGCATTAGGTTCCCACAAACAGATACTGCACCGACTTTGTCAGGGTATCTGACAACACTAACGTCTGATCAAAGGAGGTAGAACAGAGCATCAGCTGAAACTAGGAAAATACACGTATTTGAAGGGGAGAGAAACTGGTTTTATAGACATATGAATATACACATAAAAACACGCCTCACCCCAGGTTTTCTGTCATGTTGCAGACTGTGACATGGCTAGGTTTAGATCTGCACCACATGTATTCATGTCACATGAAATGCATGCATCACAGGCCTCCCAATCAAGGGGGGTTTCCCAGGACGTAAGAGAAGACCTGAGGCACCCCATGAGGTCTGTTCGGGCAGTCTGTAGCCCGTGGTGGATGCACACAGCCGACTGGGGGAGATAAAGCCAGGTTGGTTGGCCATGCCACAGCCGCCCTTTCTGGTTCCACACAGATAGCTATCAAGTGGCAAAAAACACGCTTCCTATCCCGTTCCTCTCTTGTTTGTCTGCGTGAAGCAACACAAAACCATATGCAGGCTTTCACTGTCAGTGTAAGCCATATTATTCTTGTAATTAAATCCAGGTCCACAGCCTATCTGAGAGCTCCTTTCCTTCCCTCCCCCCCGTTTTGCTCCCCTCACCATTTGCCTCTCTCCAACCTTGTTTGGGTTTACATGCTGTGTCATTAAATTCCAGAACAGTAAACACTGCAGCCTCTCTCTCTAAGCACTGACGCACTGCTTTCTAGGCTGAAAATTAGACATGAGGTTAATTTCATTCCTGCAAGGACTCTGCCTTTTATTTTTCTTTACATCCAACTCAAAGGATGCTTTTGGCAGATGCATAGTGGAAAAAGATCATGTTTGCTCTCCGCTTCCTCCCTGCACTCCCCCCTTCTCCACTCCCACCCATCAGCCATAAAACAACACAGCCCAGGCAGATCCCAAACTGAAAGCAAGACAAAGCACCCACACAGCCCCCACTTCCATTCAGCAGAAATGGGCCGCTCCGGGGTAGCCCAGGATCTAGAAGTAGGCCAGACAGAAATAAACAGAGTAAACAAAGAGTATCCTGTCCAAGCAGAGAGGGGCTAAAGAGAGTGATGTCTTTCATTAAAATGCAAGGCAGGGATACAAGCACACAGCCAGTCAAAAGCATCCCTGGAGCTTGCTAGGAGTACCGGGAGGAAAGCAGCACATGATCACGCCATTGTAAGGACCCAAAGCACATCACCCAGATGCACACAGGGCGCGACTGCACATCCCGCCTACCGCGTACCGAAACAAGGCAGCCAACCACACACCTACCACCACCCCAAAACACCAGAGACACCAGCCCCAAGGCTGCTGCAGCAGCGCAGCGCGGCTCTCCGGAAGGCTGAGTAGGGAGCAGTGCACGCAGGTACAGTACCAGGCGACCAGAGCCGTGCAAATGTCAGAGCCAACGACATTTAAAAACAGCACAGCTGCCTTTTTTAGAAAAGGGATGGGAAAGGGGGAGAAAAGCACAGCACAGCCATAGCAACAGGTCAAGTGTTTGCTGCAGTTCTTCGGGAGGAAGGGTAATGCAGCGCGTGTGCCTTCTCGGTTTTCAGAGCATTTGTCACCTAATAAAGTCATTAACCTGGGAATTAGTAGGAGAGTTTTGTTTAGTTTTTCTGCAACCTGCTGTTCCGAAGCCCATGCAGATCCATGTGTGAAAGTCCATGCTGCGTATACCCTTGTGTCTCCCATTACGCGGCCATCGCAAACAAACCTCACGTTTTTCCACAGACTGGTAGGAAAAATGCAGTATTTGGAGACGTGGAGGAACAGTCAGGAGTTTCTAGCAAAACAGCGGTCTGTCTGCTGCAAGTCTGCTTGGTTATTGGGAAAATTGAACATGCTGCTTTTTTTAAACAGCCTAATCATATTTACTGTTACATCAGACTTACCCACCACAAATTGTTCTCATGCAATGGAAGAATTTTTAATCTAATATCTTGGACTCGGATAATTTCCCAGCTGCAGAACTGCAATAATTTCCTATCTTCTCATTTTTGAGATAAGCTGATTAACTTGGATATGTTTTAGTTTCAGGGTGCGATTATCTGCCTTTATTGTACTTGAGAGAGAAGGGGGGACTTACAGTAAAATAACTTTGTTTTCCCCAAGTCAGCTCTTAAAGTCTGCTGCTCTGTGATGGAGATAGGTCTTTCCTGTTGCATTTCCCTTAGCCCCTTAACTTTCTGCACCTCCTCTCTCAGAGACACTGTATTAACAGCAACTCTTATTTTACAAAAAGAAAATACACTGTTCAAGAAATCCCTGAAATAACTCTTTCAAAAAAGTCTCATGGAGTAAACATTTTCTTGTTTAAAATACATCTGAAAGTTTATTAAAAACCCCACAACCCAGCACTATTGGTCAAATCCTGCTTGCATTGTTCATTCGTTTTCAGGCACACTTACAGAAGAAGAAGAATAGCAAAAAAGGGATGATGAAGCCTGATGCTCTGTTCACATATACAGTAGAGCAAAACAGGAACATCCGTTCACTTCAGTAGAACTGATTTACACCCAAGTAAGGGAGAAGACAACCAAATCCTTGAATTTATGCCATTACAAATGGAAAAATACTGCTTACTTCCACAATTTTGTTGAGAGCTTTTGATATTTAATGTTTTTTCTTAAGTGCCCAGGCCTAGATTTACTTGATGATGACTCCTTCTCCTCCTTTATTTTTTCCTAAAGTTTCTAGCAATCATATTCTAGGAGGAAAGCCTAAAACCATGAAATGAGGACACTTTTTGGACTGGAAGGCTGTATATGTTGAAGTGTTTTGATTTCCTTTTCTCTTCTAGATCTCACTGTTGTGCAGGGCTTTTCAACCTGTGTTGATTTGCAGACCAAATTCAACACTGGAAACGTATGAATTACACATATGCAGATTCCCATATGGCACGTATCAATTCATTCCTCTTAGTTACCATTCATGAATTCCTCTGAAATAAATGTTCATGGGTTGAAAAGCGCCAGTCGGATGATTTAGTGGGAGTGCGGCTTGTGCGTTTTCCCTGCACAACATTGGCAATACCAAGAAGGAGCTGGTCTATTTAGAAATGAGACTCTCTAAAAAGCCAGTTCAGTGAAAAGACATGATTGCATACACATGCAAGTGCAAGAACTTCTTAACATTACAGATGTAGCAACAGAACAAATAAATGTTTTGCTACTTCCTATTAAAAAAAAAAAGTAACCCCAGCCCCCAACAAACCGCTGTTTGTGCACAGCTGTGCCCCTTGCAGGTAAGCCCCTAAAACTGTCCCCGTCCCCAGGAAGGTGATGGGCAACCTCTGGTTGTCCCCTGCTGGGGAAAGGAGAGTGGAAGTTGTCCTCTACTGACTGCAGTGAGAGCACTTGTGCCCCCGAAAACGCTCTCGTAGAGAACAGCCTGCAGTATAAAAGCAGCCCTCCTATTACCAGCACGTTGCTATGGGCACTATTTCTAAGAAAGCGGCCACAGGAGCAGATCCAGAAAACATGGCAAAATATATGAGGGAAGAAAGAAAAATTACAAAGAGCCTGGATTTATCCCTGCTTGTTCCTACTGGCAGCGACAGGACTATAGAGAAGACAGGTGGTGAAATATTGTAATGCTGGACATACAGCCTGGTGGGGCTTGTGGTTTTGCGTCACTCTGTTTAAAAATCCTGTCTGGAATTCTTATTTCTTGGTACTCCAGGATACAATTTCACAGCTACCTTTGATTTTTTTTTTTTCTAAAAGTTAGTTAAATCAAGTTTGTCTTTTCTTCATTAGCCTGCTTTAAGTGAATTTAGTGAATGCAACTCTGGTAATGAAATTTGCCTAACAGATCATAGATAATGGTTCACCAAAACTTTCCACTTGTACGCTGGTACAGGGCAAGCCTATCTACAGCATATCAAAATAACTTAGTCTCTAGGCACCTTCTCCTACAGCAAGTGTTAGGAGGTGACTAATGATAAAAGGATTTTATCACCAAAGAGCTACAGAACGAGTAACTTCATGCCATCCAGCTGAACTGAAACCAGAAGAGTGAACTGGTCTGTATTCCACACTACCAGCATCCCCTGTATGTTAAAGTCACCCTGTCAATTCCAGTTCAAATTAATCAAGAGCGGATCAAGTCTCCCTTTTATGCTATTTTCTAAATGAAAACAGATGTACATGTAAAACTGGTATTTAAATGGGTTTTACCTAATAATGAGTCAGGTATTGACAGAACAATCACAGTGAAGACCAAGGTAAGAGGCACTATATTCACATTAATAATTCAAATCTCAGCATGGATATTGATGACCATGCACTTAAAAAAGGAAATTGGGCAGCAGCTGGAGTTAGCCCAGATTTCCTGAAAAGTAGTTGGAACGCAAGAGAGATGCACAAGAAGGATTTTATTGTAAGATCCAATCAGAGAAATGGCAGCGCCTCATTATTAAGAGATCTTGGACCCTCAGAAGCATTGTTGAAATAGAGCAAGGAACAAAAACGCAGCATTAGCAGACTAATTAAAGGGGATGGGTGAGAAAAATAAGGGAATGAAGTCTGGAGGCAGAATCCCAATACTTCCCCTTCTTCCCTCCTCCCAGTCCCAATATCTGGGGTACAGAGCAACAGCGTTCAGTGATACCTAATTCCAGTTACTGCTTAGGAGCAAGCAACATTATAAGCTTTAAAATAATGTGTACAATCAGCAAAAGCACAAACAAACAGAAAGGTCGTAGGAGCCAAAACCACTCAGAACAAACCAGTTGGGGCTAGTTAACATAATCTGCTCTATTCACATAACTAAGTTTGTTTCACTGAGGGCATGAACTTTCTTGGAAAAGCTCAAGTAATTAACTGCAGGAGCTTACACATATTCTTTCCCTCAAGTTTATTTTACCCTGAAATTAGAGCTGCTTGCACACAACTGCTTCTACCAATTCACTCAAAAAAGCTGATGTTTGCTTGTTCTTTCCAGAAGGAGACGCTTAAAGAGACGGTACTGTTGAAGTGTAGGATTCCCTTCAATTCCTCCTACTTCCTATCCACTCTTCCCATCACTTTGGATAGACACGAAGAAAACCATATCTTACCTCACGGAAAAAGAGCAGGTTTCCAATGAAAGGAAGAGGTGGAGGATGTCGGATCCCTACTTTGCTTAGTTTGGAGAATGCAGAAGTGGAGTACCTGGAAAAAATAAGGTAGTAAGTTAATTTTGAATCTTGTCATGATAGAACTTACCATGGTAATTGGTTCAGATGACTTCCCTGGATTCAGAGAGGGAGAAGATGCTTTCTGTGTTGGTCAAACAGAACTGCCAATGTTCTGTTTTTCCAATTGCTCAGCAGCTCCTTAGGTCACAGAAATAAATGCAACACACTTGTGCTTCAGAGAGGGCAAAAGAACAAAGGGACTCAAACACAGGCCTGCAAATTGAGCAGTGGAAATAGAGAGCTGCTCCTCTTCCCACAGAGGTCTTGTACGTCAGAAGCTACATGAGGTTACAAACGAGATCAAAATAGGCATTTGGGTCTTGACTACTGTGGCACAGCTGGGAAGGGAACAAGACAGATCTTCAGACTATTATTTTCTTCTTCTTCCATCACCGCTACCTATACAGATCACAGAACAAGAATTCAAACTAGTCTCAGTTGTGCATGAGCCAAGACACTGTCAGTATGTTCAAGTCAAGCCTAGTATTTGGGCCAGATATGCTGATTAAGTGATTTTCCAGCTGCCAGTCAGCAAATTAAACAAAGATAAAAAATACAGGCAAACAACCCCCAGACTGAAAAGCTTCATGCATCCCTTGTTTCAGATGAAACTGTGGCATGTTGACAAGGACAATGCTAGCAAAAAAAGAAAAAAGAAAAATCCAACCCAAAGTCTTTTTTGCTCCCTCCCCTCCTGATTTCTTAATACAAACAATGGATTTAAGTCAGTGGACTTCAATTAGTGAAACCTGAAAGAAACCAAGCTAACAGCAGCAGCTTTGATTAGCCAAAAACACAATAATGCTGAATACCAGCATGCTGAACACTATCACCAGGAGGACCAGGGCAAAAGAGCTTTAAGATTAATAAAGGCTGTGTCTATATTAACACTGTAGCTCAGAGCAATAGTATAGTGGTAAAGCTCTCCCCCTGCACGATGGTTCCATGTCTGGGGCAGTTTTGACACATGCAACCATCCTTTTTTTGAGAGGAAACTGAACTTGAAGCTCTGCTCCAATCCTTCATCTCTTACCAGGGCAGGTCTGAACTAATGAGCGGTCCTTTAGCTTTGAACCCCAAGTGTGACTGTTTAGTCCTGGGGAGCAAATTAAATCCAGCCCAAAATAAAAACGGTGAACTGCATATAGCGTAGAGGTCACGATATCAACTGCTTTAGTCCACCGAGTCTGCAAGTCATTCCAATGAGATAATAGAGAGACAGCAGAAGCAGTGCCCTTAGATCCCGACGGGCTGACTCCCTCTTAACCCCAGTGTACAGCCTTGTTGACTCTGAAAACTATGCTAACCCATTGCTATGACTTGGACCTCTCCCCCTTCAGGTCCAATAATCGACACATGCCTCATTTGAAATGCCCTACATGATGCAGGCAGGAATATTCCGGTTTAACTTAATGGGCAAACAGCGCACAATTCTTGGGGGTCAGGGAGGAGAGGGAAGAGAAAAGAAGAGAGTTAGTATCGAGTTAGTAGTTTTTTGTACTTCCGTTCCCTGAGATTTCCTTGCAGCGCAGTACCTATTGTCTTAAGGGGTTTTCTTTTGTGAAGATATTTTTTTCAAAAATCATAATCAGAAGATACAGATTTGATCATTTTTAAATAGCGACAATGTTGTTTTTATGGGGCAGTACAAACCTTCACAAACACAAGCCGTATCAATAGAAATGATGTGTCTTCAGTCTGTGCAAGGGCACTATTTCAGTATGACAGGGTATCGTGGAATAAAGGCACAGAAGTCGACATTTATTACACATTTTATACATATTATTGACTTTTTGGTTACTTAACCGCTTTAAAAAAATATAAGAGCTTTTCCTTATTGAAACAGCTAATACTCTTGGGGAAACAAAGTGTTTAAACTTCAAAACAACAAACAGCCTACACGATACATTTTCTTCCCTAAAGAGAGGAATTTTCGCTGTAGTTTGAAATCTTCCTAAAGTGTCTTTGTGTCATAGCAAAGTCCCCATCTTCAGTATGTAAACAGTGGGAAAGATGTAAATCTCTCTCAATGGAAACCCGTCAATTTTGCGGCACTTTATCCTGGATGTTTTCACTGTAAAATACATGGCAGATCACAAAACACCAGGCTGGGCTACAGTTAACTGCTAATTTCACTGTAGACCAGACACTCTGTAGACTCCCGGTCTCCACATACTGCAAAGTGAAAAGCGACTGCAACAGAGCCTTACAGTACACAAAGTGAACAATGTGATCACCAAATATTTAAAAAGGAGCAGAACTAATGAGTACAGTGCACTCAGTTTCACAAGACAAGAAACACCCAGACTCTGAAGACTATTTATGCTTAGATGAGCCGTTCATCTTTGTCAGCTTCTGAACATTACTGGCAGCTCCACGCAGCTGAGGATTGGCTTTCCTTTTTCCCCTCCCAATGTGGTTTTCTCTGATGCTTTTTACAAAGTTACATTTGAAGTAGGTTTTCAAAAGGTAAGGAAACACGGCTTACGGTGAGATGGAAAACAGAAGTGCTGTAGTCAAGCTACACACTGAAATATAACAACGAAAGGGTAAGGCCAGCAGGAAAAAAGAAATCTCATCAATAAACACATCTGGCTCTACCCTATGATTTCACAATATTTCTGGTATTGTCGAAATATCTGCAGTTTTGCAGAAAAGAAAACAGTATGCAAGTGCTTAAAGACTGATGGTGCTGCATGCGTGGAAGAAGGACGATCTACCATTGCACGGGTAATCTTGACTTCGGCCATTTCTAATGTAACGGCTTATGTTCTGCAACCTTAAATATTATTTTAAGAGCCTTTTTCCCCACCTCTGCAATATTTCAGCTCATTCCCACCATTTTGGGTGGGGGAGAGAGAGGAAGGAGCGACTTGGGGGCTTCTTTTAAAAAAGAAGAAAATAAAAATTGTCCTGTATAACACACAATGAACATCAGCAATTCATGAAGCTGACAGCTTCATGGCACAAACCTTTGCCTTTTCAGCCAGAAGCAACCGATAACTCGAACAGGCTAATTTATGTGATTCGGCTACTCAGCACACCCATGACACACACTTGGCCAGTAACTCACAGAGCTGTGTGCTGGGAAGCACACTGGGAAAACAGTGGCCGAGTTTTGTTGCTGGGAAGGGGGGGTGGGCTAGAAGCTGGGAGAGTGCAAACAGGCAGGGTTGCCTTGTAGGCAGTCGCAAGACGTTCGTCTGGAGAAGCATCTAAATGAAAGAGTTCTGAGCCTGCCTTATCACCAGCGGGAAGTCTTATTTCTCACTCTGCCACTTACACACTTCTGTGTTACTTCATCACAAAAATTAATCTGGTATCAGGCAAGCTCCTTCTGTTGCTGTGGGTGCACACGGAGGGTAGAAGACCAGCTAATGGACTAGAAGGGCTAAGTCAAATGCAAAATCTAGAAAAAGAGAAGATACTGAGAGGTGACCAAGATGACCAAAGATATGCAACAACTTCTCTACAAGGAATAAGCAAACAGGCTATAATCTTAATCCTGGAAAATAGAAGCAACTGATGCACGATATGACAAATATATTTAAGATCCTGCACGGCTTAGAAAATACAGAAAGAATTATTACCCACTATTTAAAAAAAAAAAAAAATTTAAATCCACAAATGAATATTCAGGTGGCAGGATTAAAAATGCAGCACTTTTCCAAGTAATCAATATACTAACTATGGAACTCCTTGCCATAGGATGTTTATTCCAGAAGCTTAAAAAGCTTCAAAAAGTGTTAAATTAATGAAAGGAAAAAAAAATCAGCAGGCACTTTTAATTTGTGAATTTAACAAATATAAGAGAATCACATGGAAAAGATTAAAGGGAAGGAGGGAAAATTAATCAAATTTATTTTCCTAAGAAGGGAACTAGTCTGTAAGCTTCCAATGGCAGAATAAGAGATTAGACTGTTATAAAACCTAAAAGATTAAACTTCAGACACTTCAGTTTTCCTAAGAGGAAAAGAGGAAGGAGTATTTGTGCAAAGGGAGGGCCAGGAAAAAGGATAAGACTCTGATGGCAGCAATATTTACTGGACAATCTAACACATTCTCACTCAAAGGAGAAACATACCCTAATATTTACACATGTAGGGCTTCCTGCACAACTATTAATTTAAAACCCTGGCATTGTATTTTGAACAAAGTGACAAGACATCAAAAGAAACCAGAGGAACAGCAGTAATGAAGTAGATCAATAAACAATTCAATAACTCTTTGAAGACGTTCAAATGGCTTCTCAGAGCTAGATGCTCTCTGTATATATTAAACATGACTGTTAAAAGAAAGTTAACACGCCAAATACATTCTTGTAGGCCAGCATGGCAGATTTAAGCTCTCTGAAATACGAACTTCTCTCCTCAAAACACCATGCAAAAAATAAGAAGAAAGAGTTAAAATCAACAGATAATTAACAGAAGTTGTGATGGATATGTAATCAACAGAACTAGCCATCTGCCCAGCCAGGTCAGTACTGATTAGTACTGCAAGAAAAAGTATTATACAGTCTACCATTAAGTGCAATCAATTTGTGCAGCAGATAACATTACAGAGTTGCCAATTCTGCATCACACAATTCAACATACCAGTGAAATTACCCCAAATTTCTCTCAATAGAGAAAGTGCGTCATTCCTTCTACATCTAAGTAATGCACAACCTAATAATATCGGAAAGCTATAAACTAGGACACTCAGATAAAAAAGTGATGTTATTTAATCTCATTGTTGGGAGCTGGGAGGTGCATTATTTTGGAAGACTGAATGGGAAAACAAAGTATTTTGCTGAGGTAATGGAAATCATTCCTGCCAAACAAGAGATAATCCTCATGCATTTTCACCTATTTGCCTCTATTTACATATACCCATACCAAATCCCAGTTAACACTGGGATGTGTTTTGCTCACAGAGTAGTGATAATATACAAAATAATGGTAGCCTCCCCAACATTACAGTGATGGCTCATATGAAAATATACAAGCATTCCTGGGAGCACTGCCTAGACAGCACAGTCTCACCAAAACATTGATATCATTCCTGGGCTGGCTACAGAGTTAGACTTTCTGCTCTTAGCCCTCTCTGGGAAATTTTGCATTACAGGTCACTGGAGAGCTGCCATCACACAAGTCTTTCCTCTAGTCTGATGCTCAGGATATTTAAGATAGAAAATCATTATCTGGTCCCATTCTGATAGAGGAACACACAGAACCCAGGTCTTGCAAGTGGGTGAGTATTGCAGCCAAAGTGGATACCACCCCAGATAAATACAACCACCTCTGGTTATTACCTCCAGAAAGTGTACTCACCAAAAGAAAAACAAAACAAAACACAAAATTAAATCAGCTGTCCATCCCCAAAAGACAGGTAGGTCCTGAAGCACTCTCTTACAAAGCAGAAGAGAGAAAAATAGGGAAAGTAAATCCCTCTTAGAACCTGTTCTAACCTTGGTCCACAAAGGTTACCAAATTGCCCTTTACTATTACCTAGCAGTACCCTAAAAATGGAGGGGTTTGCTGAAAGAAAATACACTTGGTTGCGTAGAATACCAGGCTCAGAGTAAGGAATGATTACTATTCCTCCAAAAAAAGATTCAGAATATCCACAAGTATAATTTCAGTACATTCTAGAGGCAAGCTTCAAAAGAGGCTTTAGCCAGTTTGGGATAAGGCTATCTGAGTACTGCAATTTCATTTTCAAGCTCAACAAATCTATACTTTTTAACTATGAATTTGTAGGGCTGTAATAGCAGTTTCAGAGATAATGAGAACTTCCATGTAACACTTGCTCTCCTTAATGACTTGCATGCACTCCCAGTGTTTTAATTTTGACATAATTGCACAAGAAAAAGACAGACATTACACACACTTGCACCATCTGCCTCCACAGGGGCAGATGTTTTCCAGCTGCAAAACCTAAATGACCATAGGATTATTATTTCATTGAAACATTTGCTAATGCACCAGGAATAATGTGCAGGAAAGGCCAAATTATAAACCGAATATTAAATTTATACCTCATCTATCTGTTAACAATCATTTTTTAATCCATACTGTTCTGGTCTGCTGAACAATTTTTTTAGTGTCTCTTATCTTAAGAGAACCGAAGGCTCAAGGGACTGGTTGTAATAAGGCTGCAGGTTGTCACAGCATGTTTAAAGTTTTGGGGGTTACTTTGATTTAAAAAAAAGGAAAAAAAATTAGCAGTTGAATCAAGGCCAATTAAATGAAAAAGCCCGTACAGAAAAGCAACACACTTCACCATGCTCCAGAGTAGCCCTGGGAGAGACAGATGGTCCGTACAGCAGGCCAATGACAATATTTCATCACCTCTCTCAGAGTGCAGCCCCTTCACACTGGGCGGTGACTTTTCCAAATAAAGAGCAAAAGAACAAGAGTCATAAATCCACAGCTTCAGCCCTTCATCGTTGGCTCAACACCTTTAAACAAAGTGATGGAGGTCAGCACTGTCTCTTGCATCTCTGTGTCCTGATAGCAACATATACCCTTGGGAAAAGAGGTGGGACCTCCACCCCATGTGGATGTAAAGGGTGGTCTCCTCACCAGGAGGAGTGTCCACAGCATATCTGAGGTCTGGTGCATATGTGAGGCCATACACGATGTCCGCAGGAAGCCTGGGTCAGAGCTGATAGCTAAGCTCAGCTCTCATGTCACAGCCCCACTGCCTTAACCACAGGCCAAGCCTTCCTTTCGCTCCCTAGGACCACTGGTACCGTACCTCTCTTAAGGACCAGCTTCCTCTTCCTCCTTTTTATTCATGCAGATGTTGTGAGGCACACAGAAGAAAATGGTACCACCTCAAGCCATAAACGTTCTTGCTTCAGCCAGGAAGACTGAAGTTTGCACAAACGGGTGCATTGCTAGAAACACAGTTTTCAGAAACCATAGTAAAATTTTGTAAAGTTTTTTCTTCCTCCCTACGTAACTACATATCTTAATTTTGTAATTGGACATCTAATTGCATAATTAAAAAGACATGAAGTTGCAGCTTAATTAGTCTTTCTAATTGTTATGCAAGTTCATAACCTAGTGATGCAACTCCATTTGCAGAAAACATGGCACCTGTTTCTGTATGCATCTCAACCCTTCCTACATACCAGGAATAATGGTACGGATGAGGGATGCAGTTTCATGCTTAAATCGAGAGAGGAAAGTCTGCTTGGGAGCCTGATCATTCTAGCTTTTCATTGCCATAAAGGAGGTGGGACTCACCAGGCCACTGGCCCATTATTTCATAAAGTCAAAAAGGGGTTGCAGTGCTATGTGGCTGCACTCCTGAAATGTTATCTAGCACACACAGCAAGTAGTGATGTGCTGTGCAGGCAAAGCCAAGTTGTATTCCCACTAGCGCATACATACCTCAGCTGCCTTTCATTTTTTAATCCATGCAGTTCTGGTCTATCGGACAACTTGCTGGATGTCTGTTGCTGTCAGGGAACTGGTCTGAGGGTTCAGGTCTTGTACCGCATTTCTCCACAGCAACAGTACGTACGGAGCTATTAAGAACCAGCTGGCACAAGCGCTGCATGGAGCCGCACCCTGCCAGGGAAACCCCTGGGAAAGACAAAATTGCTTCAGGAGGTTCAGTGCCTCCCAGTGCTTTTGGGCCTGAGACTTCTTCCTTGCCTGAAGGCGAGGTGGGGGACACAGTCCTTCCTCCCTTTTTGAGACCAGCCTGGCAGTATACATATGGCAGGATGGCAGGCACCAAAGCACAGACAAAAAGAGTTACTGGAACAAACCTCCGGGCATCTTCCCCACTTGTAGACTCAAATGAGCTGCTCTGACAGACTGCAGGGACAATGCACCTCCCTTTAGACAGTTCTGGATAAATGCAGACAGACCTCTTGATTACACGGCACATGAAATAATTATTTAATTTATTTATTTTTAAAGTTAACATCAAGGGGCCACCATCCATCCAGTGCACTGAATGTGGCAGAGGTCCTGCCGACCAGAAACAGATGGAATCAGAGCGCCAGAGATCATTTCATAGTGTAGAGAGCCTGAATTAATGGTCCACAGCCCAACTTTGTTCTGGCATTTCCTCACTTGTGTGTGCTTGACTTTACAAGCTCAATAATGTGCCTTTAATGCAGTTTTCTGTGCGAGTTCTCAGGTTTTTTAAAAGCTCATTAAAAATCCATCACATTGCATCATTTTGCATCCCCAGGGGTCATCAAAAGACCCTAGAACTATGACAGAGACCTTTGCCAAGTGAGCTAATGGTGGAGCTGACAGAAGAAGCAGGTTGTCTTTCACGCAAGGGAGCTGCGAGGCACAGCCTGCCAGAGGGTCTCTCTAATACTTGCTCAGAGAGAAAAGACAGCAAAATTGAAGAGTTCCTAACCAAAAAGCTGGGCTCCTTGCTGGGTGCCGACACCTCACCAGTGAGCCCTCATCTGCTCCTCTGGCAGCACCGCTGCATCCCTGCTCTTCCTCATCCATAGTCCTGCCGCCACTCCCAGCCCCAATCTCTGCTTCTCACTTGAGCAAACCTGCACTGCTCCCCTCGCCCCTCCTTTTGCAACACAGTCCCATGCTGTTTCCTACCAGCCATTCGCCATCCTCCATGCAGCGATTTATCCCAGGACAGCTTGTACAAATCCCCTCCTTTCTCATCACTTTGACACCCACAGGACACCACCCTTCCCACCTCCCCGGCAGCGCTGCAAACAGGTGGTGGGCGAGTCGAGGGGAAAAGGGTTGGTGGAGAGGCAAGACAGGCTCCCCGCTTGCAGTTCTTGTGCCCAAGCCTCATTGATGCTATCGCATGGGGGATCCATTACAGAAACGCTTTTCTCAGTCGCTGTAATTGGAGCAAGCTGAACTGCTCTCAGGGACTTGCTGTCTGGTCAACCCTCAGCGCAGACAAAGGGTAGGAATATGCTTAGCAAAGACAGAATCAGAAATATTAGCTTAAAATTATATACGAACATAAGAGATTCCATGAATGTGTGCTAACTGCAATTTTTCAAAGACTTACAATTTGTCCGAATTTGCCTCAGAAAGGCAAAAAGTACATCCACTGACAAAAAACACCTCCTGTCACCAAATATTTAATCCCTGCGTCAAAGCTAATATAAAAATCAAACACCATCTCTAAAGAGCAATAATAAAAAAAAAAACAACCAGAAACATCCCAAAAATAAAACAAACCAACATTTTTCTTTAGCCTTTGTCTCAGAAAATATGGAGCTCATTTTAACTGAAATTTTTCAATAATTCCACCTACAGCAGACACCAGCCCTGGAAAACTTCAAGTCTAGTTGCTTACAGTTTGGTAAAGCAATAGGCAATTGAAAATAAAGTTGTATAATGGGAGCATCACACAACCTTAATTTGTGGTGCTCTCAGACCCGCCTATAATTAAGTATGCCAGATTAAAAATAAAGGAAGTGCTGGCTCTCAGTCTGAAAGCGCACATAAAATCTCAGCTCATAGCTAGTTATCTTATGCAAGTTCTAATCCATTATAGTAGGGGGGTGACAATGACAATGTTGCCTGACCCCTAATTGCAGGAAAGATGCTATAATACTGTACATACCAGACAGCCTATGATAAACTTGAAATTAATACTGGAGACTCTGCCTGCTCCCCGCGACTTGAAACCTGGGAGTACTCTGATGCCACAAGGAGAAAGGATGCCTCTTTATTTTTCTTTTCTTGCCCAGATTTTCATTCCTCTGTTTCTCTCATTTTCCATCATTTCCAACACAAATAAAAACCACCACAAATTATTAAATTACACTTCACACACACACACACTCTTCATTTCCACACCATTCAGGTAAAAAGGAGGCACAAACACCTCTGGAGCAGTGATCCCCTGTCCTGGCAGGTGGCTGAACCAGCCACATGAAGCAGCATAGAAGGACCCACTGGAAGTGAGAATGCTTCAGGGAACAAATGACAATCTGCTACTTCACGAAGTAGCACTGGTGCTGGCTGCAAAGCCTCAGAATTAAGCAAGAGAAGCTACCATACATGCATCTAAATAGCGTGAGTCCAGAGCTCGGTTTTGCTGCATTGATTTAATACCCCTAGAATTGAAGTGAAGGGTGTCCGGACCTCCCTTCGTGAAAAGGAGCAAAGCACTGTGGTCACCAAGGAACAACAACATTAATTTCTGAAGGGAAGAAGAGACAATCCTTCCAACCTCAAGGCTCCTGCACACACGAACAGCAAGTGGAAGTACAGAAGTGGGTTTCAAAGGCTTGTGGAAATACAGAAAATAAACTCAGTCTCCTCTTTTCCTTTGCACCTTATTCATGACTTCTTGAGTACCTATGAACTGACAAGAGTTGAGCCCACAGGAAAGAGGAGTAACTCAGTCCTTTTCATAATGTGAATTCATCTCATAAGAGACAAAGTAGATAGAGCAAGGAACATGCATAACTTTTGTTCCCTACCCCAGCACTAGCAGAATACCCTTTAGCAACCATAGGCATGAGACAGAAAGAGCAGTGAAATTATTTCAATCACCTTTCAGTGTGCTTGAGCAGTCAATTGCCATCACCAGCCCGAGTAAGCTATCCTGGGCCACTAACAAAGGCTGATACCTACTACAAAACAGAAGGTAGTTGCATAGATGCCAAACAAAGCCAAAGGAAAAGCAGAATTTCAAACAGACTGGATGAAAGGATCACAGGAAACAAACTTCAAGGAGAGCCTCTGAACTCAAAAAACTGCCTTAAAAAAGTGGGCTCAAGTGTTGCTCCCAAGTGCTATCCAGATTAAAAGCAAAACAAAAGCAATTGGGGTTTCCTGGAACTCTGAATCACCCATTCAAGCCGTAAGGAGACTGAGCAACCAACTACACGCAGGAATAGCAACACTGGGTATGCACAAAGTGTCAAACCCAGAGCAGAATAGACTTCTTTAATCACTGAAAAATGCAGTAACACCGCTCATTACTTGTAAAACAGCAGGTTGGACCGTTCAGACAGAAATATACTTTTTAAGCTGACATGTTCCCCTCTGGGTTGCTGGTTATAAAAAAAAAAGTGCTTGTTGCACATTATCTCATCTTCAGACCGCACTTTGAAGTCCGTTCTGGCCATTCCTCCATGACACAGACAAATTCCAATCCTTAAGAATAATTCTCTTAACTTTATAAAGAAACCCTTGTTCAAGTCAGATAATTTTCATGTAGAGGCTGACATGGAAATGGCTTTCCTGGAACAGAGTTGATTTGCATTACTCGGTGTCATAGCACATGACAGCTTACTCTGCAGCCTGCTTTTCTGGATCGTCCATAATCCAAGCAGCTGCAGTCCTCCTCTCCATGAAGCAGTTGTGCACATGACGAGCTAATTTTCATGACGCGTCTTCGCTCTCATATCGGTCATGTTCTTTCTCGAACTGTTTATCTGGCAGGCTCCTGGATGCAATTTGTAATCATTGCTCTCTGCTAACAAAGGAAAGTCCACTACTGTTGCCTGTTCCTTTGACTCTTGGGTTTTTAACATCTGACATACTGTTGCACGAGTAATGTACCGTACGAATCCGTTAAAGACCCCCTTCACAGCGTCTCTCAAAGGACCTGCTATTGCACCCCTGTCCCAGCTCACCCTCTCTCCTTCAGTCAAACAGTCTCAAACGCTCCTGGCACATGAAAGCAAAACTCTTCAACGCCTCAACTGCAAATTCACTGAGACAGCAACCATCTTTCCATTACATCGCACAGCCTTCATGCGCGCAGTGGAGCCCTGATCTTTGACAGGGGTTCATGGCTCCTGCTGAAACGAAAACGATAAATAAATCATCATCACGGGGTCGCCTAAAGCGGAGGGAAGTCTGCTCGCTGTCATTCGATTACTTTTTAACTACCACAATGAACTAAAATTCCACAGGGAGGTAACGATAGCAAGTCATTACCATGAACGATTCACCTTCAAAGAGAGGCAAGAGGACAGCTGAAGCCCAGAGAAGCCAGTTTTCTTCACCCTCTCCACAAGTGCCTGGGTGCAGATCAGTGATATTTTCCAGAGGCAGAACAAAGAAACTAGATGCTGATACACAGATGCTTTATAAGAGATTAAGAAGTTGATAAAAATAAAAGGACTCACAACAGAATTGGGATCGAGAGCAGAAAAGAATAAGAGCAAAGCATGATACAAATTACAGAAATGCTGGCAGGAAGAAAGAGGCTTGTCAAAAGGAAAGGGTCTCTCAGCCAGTCAAAGTTTCAGAGAAGTCACATACTGGAGAGGGGATGTTGAGGGTCCTCAACACTACCTTGAGCCACAAATAAGGAAGAGACTCTGATGCAAGGAAACAGGTTCATTAATTATTACAGTTGCATTTGTGTACTTCTTGTGTTAACTAAAACAATGATAATTTTTTTTAGGCTTATTACAGATCTGCATCATTATTTTCAGCTTTAGTTTGTCTCTAAGGAGCTAACCATAAGACAAAGCTGGAGGCCTGAAGACAAATGCTTTTACTTACTGCTGGGCAGTTCGAGCTTAGTGCCTGTCCTAAGTGAAGCTAGACTGGAATATCCAATTGTGGCAAAAAGGCAATAGATAAAAATCTTTGAATTGGAGGAATACAAAAAAGACACTCAGGAAAGCATTAGCACAATCCACCCAAACCAAGTAAAGTGTAGTAGTGCACAAATCTTATATACCGTGTGCCAAACATGGCAATCTGGAAAAAGGTGACCCTCACTGGCCACTACCAGAGCTCTGAAGATAAGCTTTAATTTTAATGTCTCCCCCAAGTGGTAAGTGAAACAGTGGTTGCAGTTTAAAAGCCCAGGTAAGGCGATGCATTCCCATACTGGCATACCACACTGCACAGTGACTGCTTTATTTACTTACTGTGTCACTACATTAGGAATAGCTAACTCAAGTTAAGGTACTTTCAAAACCTTTAGGAAACCATACTTCTATATTTATGTATACATCCATATACGTACATTCATGTGCATGCATACACACACACTAAGTCTGTTCATTTCCTCACAGAACAAAATGAATACCTAACAATTTTGTATGTTTTGGAAACTGTTCATTTTGCACAAGGGGTTCTGTACATCGCGCTTTTATTCACACTCAGCGTCCATCTTTCACAAGCAGCTGTCCCTTAAAAGGTGCATCTGCTGCAGCAGATGAGTTAAGATGACACTCTGCCATTAAGCATTCACACTAGCCCCCTTCAGAAAGGGCCCTTTTCCTCTCCTCGGGAAGCTCCCTACAGAACAACACTCGGGGAACGCCTAACACGCAAGGCTGAAGATTTTCTGTGCTACGGTCCCACCAGTTACAGTTAGTTCTGCTCTCTTCTATTGTTTGGGCTGTCTGCTGGAGAACCGAGCCCTTCTCAACTTCTTTTACTTCAAATCCATGCAAAGGGACAGAACCCACCCATGACTACCACAGCAGCCTAGGGACCCGCGAGTTGGTGTACAGGCTCTCTGCCGTGACAATTTCCCTTTCCTCAAGACAAAATACAAAAAGAACAAACCTCAAGGATTCTTGGAAGATGACAGAGGAAAATGGAAGTCATGTGAGGAAGGAATGGAGTGGCTGCCTACTTGAGTGGTTTAGAAGATTGATTGGTTTCACTTTTGCATCCACAGGTATCGGTATTTGGACAAACAATACTTTGAAAAAGCATTTCTTAAACTTATGCAATAGAAAAGGTGCAATTTGTAACTGAGGAAAAGATGAGGCAGCATCCTGCTGAAGGGGAACCTTTTCAAAATTAAGTAGTGTCACATAACACATGCCTAACAAAATGGCTAAGATGCTCTGTACTAACAATACTGATTTTTAACAAATCCTGGAACACTAACACAACTCAGAGCATTTGAAGGATTGCCAGCATAATCCCAAAATGTAAAGGGACAAGAGGAAAGCAGAGGTAATAAGTCAATTAGCCTGACATTATCCTTAGATAAAATAATGGAAATATCAATTCGGGATGCCATCAACAAGGAATTTGAGGAGAGACTAAAAATGTAATTAATGCCTTTCAGTATTGTCAAACAAGCCTTTCATTTTGGGCTAGGGTGGGGTTTTTTTGGCAGGGGTATAGGTATGGTTGATAAATAAAACTCTTCCAATAGCATCTACTTGGGCTAGTCCAGTGTGCTAGAATCACTAGACCACGTAACATCTTGCCTAAAAGACCTCACGCTACATGAAGAACTAATGTAACACCACACTAGACAAAAGTTGGCTCAATACTTGGCCACAAAACGTGGCTGATAACCATGAGGTATTAAACAGCAGGACTCTTACTAGGAGGATTTACAGGGATAGTTTCTTATTCGCTAATAAAAAGAATCATGAGTTACAGCCACTTAAATCTGACCCAGATTTTCTGTGCTAAAGAACGTGTCCACAGGTCTCTCTCTGGCATCCTGCTGCCATAGAGCTGTTGGGGTGGCCACGGGACTTGATGTTTGTAAATCTGTCCCAGCAGCTATTTGATAGCTGTTGGGCATCGCACACCACCAGCAACGGTCCCTCCCACCCGAACTATGACAAACCCGTCCTGGCCATGGCATTTATATGGGTACAGTCCAGCCAGCAGGTCATCTATTAAAGTAGGGCTGCAGGAGGCAGCTGAGACAATCTGAGAGCTCACTGCGGCTGAAAAAAGTGGTTCCCTTCCCCCACCACCCACCTCCACATATTCCCTCCTGCTGCTTTCTCCAGGTTCATCTGATCCCTGCCTGGGCTGATGCAGCCACTAAACCAGTTAGCAAACTAGCCCAGCAGAAATGAACTTATTTTGCTGGCGGTTTTGTATCTAGAAGGAGAGGGAAGGGTGCCTGCGTAGTCAGATGCATAGGTCCACCGAGGGGCCAAATGAGTGCCAGAGTCAGCACCAGCAAGTGGGCGATGGGAAGGAGAATATCCCTTTTGGCAGCTATGAGCTATTAGGTTAGCTCAGTCACTACGTGAAATGTTTCCCTTAAACAGAGTTACTCTAAAGCTCTTGGAGTCAAAAGACTCTAAGAGTCTTTGCTCTCAGTGGCAAAGTTAACCACTGACACAAAGACGGGTAGGACAGCACAGAGCAAAAAGGACAGGCCGCCGCTATGGAACAGGGAAGTGAAGTCATCTGGTAGCCTGATGATGCGTCCAGGAAGCAGAAACACGGATCATACCTCCAGGATTGGAAGGCTCCGCTTGGAAAGGTCGCAGACATGTCCTAGGTCACTGCTTCAATTAGAGCTGGAAGCATTGCTGGTGGGGCTAGAAGCACCAACATCATCCCCAGGAGCATAAAAAGGGGCTACCAGGCAGAAGCGAGGAAACAGCAGGCAGAGCACAGGTAAGACAACTGCACAACTGTCACACACAGTCCTGCCCTGCCGCTCCTCAGGAAAGGCGTGGGAATACTGGCTGGAGCTCAAACCACGCTTGTAGAAAGAGATCTAAGGATGAGGAAGAAAAAATAAAAACAACTTTTAAGTGGGAAGCTTAAGGAGCTCAGTTAGCGCAGCACATTGAACAGAAAGTTGAGAGGTGCCTTGACTGCTGCCTGCAAATACTTACACAGGAACGAGCTTCGACAGCGAGCAGCTTTCCCTCCTCCCTGACAAAGCCAAAACACTCTCGGAGCTGGGTATAGAAGTTACAGACATGTAACCCTGAATTCAGATGCCATTTCTTGGGATGGAGGGCACGTAAAGATTAAAACAGTTTACCAGGGAAGCTAGTGGACTCATTGTAGCTTTCAGAAGAAACCCCCCCCCCTTTTTTTTTTTAAAGAGGGGGAAAAAAAAAAAAAAGACAACCCACACCACACAGCATTTCCCGCTACAAAGTCTAAAGGAAAACACACAGCCTGAATACACAGGAAGTCAAACTAGATGGAAGCGTAGCTCATTCTGGTCTATAAATAAACAAGTGATTAACTATTGCTCCAATTGTTGTTTGTTATCGATGGAAGAGGGACTATTTTCCTCCTCTTCCATCAGGGAGGGATTTGTGCTACCAATACAAATCAGTGACAAAGTCACGGAACTGGCCCCTTCCACACCAATACAGTCACACAGCTAAAGGCAGCAACAAAAAGGCTTTGGTTAGAAATTGCCCACAGCTTATCTGCAAAGACAAATACTTTGCCTCTTTAAATGGGAGTCTAAGCAAAGATACCAAGCCAGCTAACAATTAGCCAAACAGTCTCAGACACGTTTAGGCTTTTCTGTATTGAAAGGTTTACTAGAATCTAGCACTTGGCTTTTATTTTAGTACCTTCTCCTACCATGCAGTTTCATTAAACCTGTTTTAGAGCATGGAGCCTTCTATCTAAAGACATCACAAAGACCTCTGTGAAGAAAGGCATGTCTCCCTTCCTCATACCAAAAAAAGCCTGTTTGGGAAAGCAATCATCCCACAAGTCTTCCACTTTAAAAAAAATAAAAAAAAAAAAAAAAAAAAAAAAGTAATCATCATAATTAAAAAAATCAGGCAGCTATTGTGAACAGTGATTCTTTGAAGGAAAGGGGGAAAAGCAACAAAAGAAACTCTTCTACACGTGCATAGGGGAATGTCTATTATTAAAGGGCACAATCACAGACAGATGCAAGACCACAACATAGTCACCGTTTTGAACCTTACAACTACAGCACAACATCATTAGAGGATTTTGTGCTACCCTGTCCATGTACGGAGGGATGAGCATGTGTGGATGTATGAACAGCTGTAAAAAATGGTTTCCAACTTACAGTAACTGCCAATAACCTAAAGCATCTTTTAAGGAAGGAGGAAAAAAGATGCAAAATCTACCATTTCAAAGTCAGTGCACCCAAACGCATTTTCGAATAAGTACAGCACTTTCTAAAGAACATATTAATATAGTGAACTTCTAACCAAGTCTCCTCTTCAACAAACTGAGAAAGAGCTCGTTCTTCTAGCCTGCTCCTGAACACTAGACCTCATAAGGTATATTCTCAACTTTAAAACATGAGTATCCAGAGGAGACCACCTATCCTTCAGCAGCCATGCCTGCACTGGTTTACCACTCTATGAGAGGCAGGCAAGCAGGATTAATTATTCCATCAGCAACACACGAAGCACCTGAGACTTACTACTATGGGCAGGCCACCTGTGGGCTTAAACCTCCTGAAAATTAACGTTGTGCTATTACTTTTCTCTCCTGACAGATCAGAGCCAGAAGAACAGTTGCCTTTTTGATTCTGAAACAAGTCTATTTGAACAGAGTTGTATTTTACAGCAGGGAATAGCCCTTTTGTGTGTGTGCCCAATTTGCCTCCTGTTGCTTGAGCCACTGGCACAGGCTTTCACATGCACCCTATCATAGATTTTTCTTCCTATGGAGCAAAGCAGTGAAAGGCTGACCTGTGATGTTAGAAACCAGCATTTGAGAAGGAAAGAGAAAAAGGAAAAGGAAAACAAAAAAGGAAAAGAAGAGTTTGATGGCAGTACATGGTGATAGGACAAAATTTAGGGACTGGGTTATCTGAAGTGCTTGTGACTGGGCTTAGACAAAGAGGTTTTTACAGTTATAGCTGCTGGCATGTTGGCAAAAGGGCAGAGGAGTCTCTTACTTGCCTGCACCTGGTTGGTGAAACATTGCAACGAATAGACGGGAGATGACTCAGAGGCCTTATGAAACATCCTCGGACCAGTCATCTGAGGCGACGGTGGTTCCTATTGTTCCAGTAGCAAGTTGCGGCTGGTGATAAAATAGGTTGCGCGTCTCTAAAACGGTGCAAGCATGTGGTAGTTTTTGTTTGTTTTTAAAGATAATTTAGTGCTTATGAAAGATGGTATGTGAGCTCAGGCAGCCGAGGCACCCTGAGCACACAGTAATTACAGCACCCATGTTAGCTGCTCAGGCTTCTCCACCTTGCCAGTGAATTGGCCGTGGTCTTGTTTCTATTCAAGCAGCAAAACAGCAGTTCTGCACGCAACTGGAACTCCACAACTCTCAGCTTACAAAGCTCTTAAACAAAACAAACTTTCCTGGATTTAATTAAAAAACAACAAGAAGTAACCCAGAGGCTGCATATTCCACATCACATTATCCTCACTTATTAGAAACGTATTTCAGTGTCTCTCTCATTATAAAGGAGAAAGATTATGTAGTTTGCATTGCTGCCTGCAGCCACATTTTTCAAACTTGGGTGTCAAAAGACAAAGCTTTTAAGTCTACATTTAGCTGCTCAAATAAAGGGGCTCTATCTTAACTAGCCATTGCACAGAAATTCTCCAGAAACAAAGGGAAGTTGCAGGCACCCAACTTTTTCTAAAGAAAAAAAGAAATCATCACATTATGTACATGTAAGTGTCCAAATACAGGCACCTGAAGACAGCAGCGGAAAGAAGTTTTGACCACATTGGCCAGAACGGTTACGATGACAGAAACGCCCAGCTGAAACTGTTTGCTGCTGTACTAGTAACGCAAGGAAGAAATAACAGTGTATAGAAGGAGTGGAAATTAGAAGAGAGGAAGGATGAGACGAACAATGAGGAATCTGTTAAGTGTGCGTCTCAGAAAGGGGGCCAGGGCTTCGAGAGAGCACAGGGAACGGGGTGCCCCATCTCGCCGACCCACAGACCCGTCGGTCAGCCCCGAGAAACGCCGAGTCGGCAAGCAGCAGACTGCTGCACGCCTGCTGCGTGTCTTGCAGGGCAACAACTGAACTGCTGGGTTTGCCCTACCTGTTCTGTGTGTAAAATTTCTTTAGCCCTCAGAAGCTGTAATTTAAAGAGTAGAGACACAATTTTCACACAGCTGAGACACACAACTGTCTGTAAAATTTTACCAAGTGCGTGCCTACACGAACCCCTAATTATCTGCCCTGTCATGTATAATTAGTCAGTCTGAACATGTAGTAATTGTAAATATGTGAATGTTAGGCAACTTCATACATTCAATAGCATCCTGTGTTTGTATACAGGCAACTCTCAGTAAGTATAACTAAGATCATCCCCTGAAAGGGGCAAGCAAAATAAACAAAAGATTTAGTATAGGTCATTTATCCTGGGACCTTACATGAAAACAGAAAATTCCTTTCTAAATACATAATCAAGTGTTTTCTGTGCTTTTTCTTTTAAATAATTGGACACAGTGCTTCCATGGCCTGCACTAATGACAGAAGTTGAAGCTCATTATTCAAGCCTGCTGTGATCAATATAGAGAAAACATGAGGACAGTCATGAGCAGGCAGTCCTAGCATACAATTTTTAAGGTCAGTGAAAGTTATTGTGTGATTACCTTGAAAAACGAACATTATCAGAGAAATATAAATGTGGAAATGGAGGAATGATGCAGTCAAGAAATATCTGACTCATGCACATCTCAGCACACCTAAACAGTCTTTCATGTAGTTGAACCTCACATTTGCAAAAATCTGGAACTACTCAAACACGAAACTCACCATATAAAACAGGGTTAACTTAACCCAAGCATGAAAAGACTGGCTAAATCTACAACAGCCAGATCTCATCCATCTCTTTCTCTTATTCTGGGTATCAGAAAGATTGAAGTGTTAATAGCTGTCTTATTGACTCATTACCTTACAGGCTTTAAAATCTGCATAAAAATAGATTTCAAAAAAGTCTCTTATTCAAATCAAGCACATTTGACTGCAACTACATCAAACAGAGTCCCAGTTTTATCAGAGATATGCTGCTTCATGTCAGTTAGTTGACACAACCACGCGTCTGCCTCTGTGCTAAATACATGTGCGTGCAGGGAGGAGGGGGAGAGAAAGGAGAGCACGCGCCCGTATGCAAACATGCTGTTATCTGTTTTTTTCCAGTTGGAAAAAATTGTTAGCACAGCTCAATCAAATCTATTGAAAAGAGCTGGGGACTCATTCAACCACCCTATTTCAACAAGCTCTTTATCCTGGGCCTTATCCTAAACGTGCTGAAGACCATGGGAGTTCCTCAGCTGACCTCGGTGGGGTTTGGATCAGACCCACTCTGCAAGTAATCTCATTTGATATGGTTGTGTTAATTGGCTGTACTTCTAGAATAAAAACTATTGCAGAGCATTAGGAAGGCTGACAAAATCTGACTTATGGAAAGCAGCAGCAAGGCTTGCGCGTGACAAAGGCAATATAAGGATTTTGCCCTTGCTGTACGGGCACTAGGGTGACTGAGGGTGAAACATGTAAACAATTGGGGCAACATGATTATTACTTCTCAACTACCAAATAAATGATTTAACCCACTTCTTAAATTTACTGTGACAACCTGGTCCTGTTCCCAACGCCCCCTCCTTTGTAAACACTTTAGCCAGAGGTAGAAATGGGCAATGCCAACACTCCAGCTTCACTGCCATGCTCAGCCACATCCCAAAGCAATGTGAAGAAGCCCTTTTAGCTCTGGCCTTCTCTGATGGATGAACATCCCTATGCAAGACTTCCGGAGCAGTAATGTCCACAACACACTGTATATCTGCATTAAAAAATGCATTGTCCAAGTTGTCATACTGTATCTTACCAATTAATTTGCTACATTTGCTGTTTCTAAGGGATCCATAGACCAGTGATCTCCAAACTTTTTTGATCACACACCCCCAACAGTAGAACATGTTTGAGCAGACACTCCCAATGTATGTACATGTACTTATTCATAAATTATATACATGTACTACTGTACTAATAAATTATGTATATTATAAAGCATACACAAAAATAGAAATTAAGAAAGGATGAGATAAAGATGTAGTAAATTTTTTTTTTTAATTAATAGTACAAAAAATATTTTCTTCCTGCACTCTAATGGATTATCTTGCACATCCCTTGGGGTGCACGCACTCCACTCTATGGCGGTGCCATAGAGGACTCAGATATGTTCCCTTCCCCATTGCCAATGACATTTCAAAGTCTTAACCATATACATGCAGACCCTGGCCTGTTCTTCAGGCACGAAGCTGGCCCGTGAGTGATGGGCAGCACAACAGATGTTTGCTTTCTGCATCTGCTGCTTGTCACTGTATCACACAACTGCTCAGCACTGCTGGCTTCTGCTCAGCGCTTAGCTTTTATAAGGCTGTCCCTGAATTTCCTGTTACGATCAGTGAAGTAAAAAACCCCTCCCCTTTAACACGATATTTATATTCTGCAAACAGAATTAAAAATGTAAGTCTTCTCATCTTTGTTTTGCGGACTGAAAAATCACACACCACTTTCCTACATCTTTCACTTACTCTCTTTTTGTGTCTCCCCTCCCTTCCGTCCTACCGAAGACATCAGTCTTCCCATCTTTTCTTTTTCCTGTTTTCATAGATATGAGAAAACCACCCACCCCTCTGCAAAAGTTTTCCCCAAATCCAGCCACTAAGCTGAATTTTTTGGCCCCTTTACCTCTTTGCTAACAACACCTCTTACTGGTCTCCTAAATAAATTTCCTCAAATTAATGAGTTCTGAGGCATGAAGACAAGGACATGTGTTACTGAGCTTATTCGCATAGAGGAGCCAAAATCACCTAATAATATAGAGCTTTAAAGCTTTATCAGTTTATGAAAAGGCTTAGGGGATAACACAGATGCCTGCAGTCGCTGGGGATTGGGCTCAGCATCTCCGGAGCCCCCTTTCCAGACTTACCCTGACACACTCTTTCTCATCCCTACCTTTGGCTTGCTTACTGCTGTTTATTGCTGGGCTGCACTGTAAGCAGTGGAAAGTAGAAAACATGCCTTCATTTATTTTTTGACAGGCCTACCCGTTCCTGTATTTCACAAGCTATAAAAAAGCCATGTCAAATTTAGAGCACCACACCTATTATCCTTTCCAGTGGAAAGTAGGGCCTCCACACTTGTCTTCACGCTGACTGCTTTCCCTGTAAGCCATCCCCTTATTAACATCAATTGCAAATCAAACTGTAGAGGTGAAATTCATCACTGTGCAAAGAGTCAGCAGGTATCCTACTTCAGCCCATCAAAACAGGGCTTACGTTAAACTCAAAGTAGCGCTTAGGTCTTATATTAAGCCTTCGTAAAGAGTGTACTGCACTTTTTCTGAGTTACATTTCATGCAAACCATAACACTAGGAAAATGCACTTCAGCACTTAGGCGCTGTGCAAATAGATATTACAAGGAAAAAGAAAACTTCAACAGATAGGCTAAGGGGCACTATATTAGGAAACACTTGAATGTTTTTTTTCAATGCCATTTTATTCTAAGAAATTGATCACTTTTTTGAGAAAATTATAAGTTATAAGATCTGATAACCTGTAATAAACATATTATGTTCTCAAAAACAGACCTTATCAAGTGGAAAATATTTTTAAAGCTTCTTAGACTACATGAGATTCCAAATGCATGTCTCTTACTGACATACCAACAGGCAAACAGTCTTAGGAAAGACCCAGAAAACCCCACTAAAACCAGAAGCCAGTGTTCAAGTACGATCTTTCCTAACAGGATTTTACAGCAACATAGTTCCACTGACTTCTATGGAAAAAAAATAACCTAATTTGTGTTTAAGGGTAAACAAAACCGTAACTGCTTCTTGAGAAACTCTACAACCCTCATAATATCTAACTCGCTGTCCTGACCAGTCTCTCCTCTTCTGCTGAGGGTTTAACCCAGAACTGCAGCTGGCCTGAGCCTGGGATAGGAGGGGAGGCACCACGGGGCTCTTAACACTGTCGCATCTTAACACTGTTCTCCTTCACACAGCCATGGCAAAACTATGACTGTAGTACAAAATCCATACTGTTACAGGACTACCAGTACACCACATCGACGACGCTCCCTGCACTAGCAAAGCTGTGCTCCACTGCAGCGTAGCAAAACCACCGTGCCCAGGGCCAAGAGGGGCTCTACCAGGGGAATCGGAGCACCCAAGGCTCTGCCAGCAGACTTGTATCCATCAAGGACCACCCTTCTTCATACTCCCTGCACATCACTATCTTGTAGTACAGAATCATACATTAAGCCCCGTTTATTTCTCCGAGAGCAAGGAAGGAGCATTGCTATGGAAAGGTGGGACACATCCTATCCTGGGCAGATGGTGCTTCTCTTCTGGCAGAAGGGAGGAAAAATCTACAGCTCTTTTAATCACTTCACCTCAAATTAAAGTACTCCTCCAACAAAGTTTGAACTCACACTAGAGGGGTGGCACATCACTGCAGAGCTTCAGATTCGTGCCCGGCTTCCAGTCAGTGAAGGCAACGTCTGCTTCTATGTTGGGTCTTGGGGATTTCACGACCACGACCCCTCACCGCCCCTTCCAGAAACGGACTCTGCTGCCCAACAGCACCAGCACAGGCTCTCTTTGTAGAAGGAGAAATGCCCACGATGGTGCTCCAGAGGATACACAAGCAGGCTGTTTCATCTGGGCTGCTAACACTCTCCATCGGTTACTGCTTACAGAATTACTGCCCCTCAGTTAATTAATTATGTTGTCTGCAAGCAGGAGAATCTCACTGATGTTAAAATAAGGGTTACTTGCATGTAAACTACGAGAACAGAGCAGAATACAGGAGGAGGATGTTGAGCATTTCATTTCAGTAGATCTTGTCCTTCACATAAAACTTCCACTGATTAAATTCATCGCAGACAACATAGTGTGGACACCTTTATACCAGTTCAAAATCAATTTATACCACTTTGGCGTTCTTTAAACGGATTGACAAAAAAATTGCAAGAACATTTCTCAAAATTACCAACAAAAACTTGCAACTATTTTATTAATTCAGTATAAAGAACGTCAAACTTCCAGATAAACCTGTGCAGGTGTGTGTGCATACCTGCAGGAACGGAAAGCTTCCACGAACTATTTTCCCTGTTTTTTATGATCCCCTATGCCAAAAAAGAAAGAGCAAAACACAACAAATATTACTGCCCTGTTTGATTGCCGACGCACAGGCGTGCCTGTGTGCGCAGAAAGTCATAAATCGCGTGCCACTGCCACCCCTCTCAAGCACGCGCGGCGGCAGGAGGACAGTCCCTTCCCAGAAGGCACAGGACAGCGGGAAGAGCTGACGGCTGCGTCTGCCCTTTACGTGTGCATCCAGAGGGCAGCATGATCTATAGGCAAGAACGTGCGCGTATGTGGGAGTGAGTTGCGGGTGGTGGCTGGGGTGAGCGCTCGCCTTCATCAGTCAGTAGAAAGTACACAAGAGAGGCCTCAACTCAAAAAATCCCCTCACCCTACCTCCCGCGCTCCTCGTAGTTTCTCCCATAAGCACGCGTTCAGTATTTCCTCCCGCTCCATTTGTACGTATTCCTCGTCTCCGTGCCGAGTGCTGCGCAAGCCCATCAGATGAATAAGACCTTTATAAAGCTCACAGGTGCTGTTGTGCATTGCTGTTCGTGTAATAAATATGGCAGTAAGCCAGGAAAGCCAAAAGATTATATATGCCTTTAACGGGTTTAGGAAGGATGGAAGGGTGTGGGAGAAGGGGAAGGAGGGAGGGATATAAGTTTAACACTACAGCATTGTTTTCACGGATATTTTTGTTTAAAAAAACTCCACACTGATGTGTACATACAACAGAGCAAATGAAAACAAGGCAGGTTTCTGGATTTTTTCAGCATGTGATGTTCTAGGTGAGAGTTGACACTATGCATACAATGAAAGAAATGCACAAAAGGATTAATCGCACAGGCAATTGCAAACCAGAGCTCCCACAGCTGGGTGAGAGTAAAGACTAAATTGAGTTGTAGCAAAAATATGTTAAATCAATATTAACCACAGACAGCAGGAGCAAATCTTTATTTGGAGACAGTTTAAACAACCCTCTCCCCTCTATCCCTCCACCCCATCCCCCCTCCATCCCCGCCCCCATACATATGCTGCTTCTGAAAGGTCTCTCAGTACTGTGAGGTATGGCTGGAAGCATACCACCAGGTCCTACAAAGGGACAGGTGAAGCAGGATTCGTGCTGAGCTGGCAGGCACACCATGGTCCCGAGGGACTGACACTGCTGTGCCAGAGCTGCGAGAGCCAGCGAGCACACGGGCACGGCGTAAGGGACACCTTGGAGGGTCTGTGGTGGCTCCTCGGGCACGCGCGCGGGTGAGGAAACGCAAAGTGTACCAGCAAACCTCGGGCCACAGCCTCCCCCTTTTCCCATCATGGTTCCAGACCACCTCTTCTGGGTACCTACCCCAGTCTACAAGGGCAAATAACTGTGTTAATCATTCAGCACGGGGGCCCTCATGGTAAAACAAGCTACATGGAGCTGCAGCAATGAAAAGTGAGAAGAAGCTGTGTTTTCTCTAACAGTACAGAATAACAGCAGCCATCTAACACTGCAGACTGTCTTTTCAAAAACAGCCCAGGATGGGCATGAAGTTGAGAGGAACGCTGTGTATTCTTCCTTGCAGTCCAAGTCATTTATTTAGGAGGCAACATGTGCATCAAACTCGCTGGGAACTCGGCTCAGTCCATATGATGCAGGGCAGGAAAGGCGCAGACAAGCCAAGTCAGCTTTCAGACAGTGACAAGGCATTCATTGCTACCACAACTGTCCCCTTGTTCTGTAATCACCATCTGCAGAACAATTGAAATAAGGTTCCTGGAATTTATTATAGATGCTTCGCTTTGTTATCAATATGCAGGAAACACTGCAGCTACACTGGGGAGGAGAGATAGTTTCTTGGTACTCATTTTTCACACAAGCACAATATAATGCTTAAGAGCTAGCACACTGCCAAGAAAGCCTGAAATTTTAGATCCACTCAGCTCTGACATGGACTTGTGCACCAGTGGCAAATCATTTCTCTGTGTTCAAGCTCTCCCACCTTTAGACAGGAAAAAACAACGCTCTTGTAAGAATTCCAGGTTTGTTTATTGAACAGTTGAAGTCTTAAAGCAAAAGGTGCTGCAGAAACCGGTATAAGAAGTACAACTCTGTGCTAAAGTTGTGTTAGAGTAACTCCTCTTCCGTAAAGGACAGCCACTTCTCACTTCTTTCTCAGTGACCATACTTTCAAATCTAAACACTGCTCAGTAGTCAGTTTAGTTTTTAGGATCTATAACTTGGAACTGTGGATGAAACTGGTCAAGCATCTTCTATGCTTCCTCCATGGATATTCCTCTTAAGCTCTTGCCGCTTGTCATAAGTATCCATTTATCAACGTTATTTAAATGTAGTCTTCTGGTTGGACAAGACAGACTGCAAGCCAGAATCAAACTCAGGCAAAGCCTATGCAAAATTTAACCTAGATAGAATAGTGTACTTGGATTTGGACCTGTTACAAGGTGGTTTGTTTCTGACGGTGCGGTTTTCTTGGAAAGGGAGAAAGGATAGGCAGGGAAGGAGGTTAATAAAGGTATTTATAAATATACAGGGTTGCCAACTTCAATAGCCAAATTCAGGACAATACTGCAACCAGCAAGTCCAGATGACGCACATCTGAGCTAATGGAAGGAGCTTTCCATATTGTGTTAGCACCCCAGCTTTTGAAAGCAAAGGCTTGCAGGGGTTGGATTAGCTTGGCTGGTAAAATAAAAGTACAGTGGGAATCTGATTTACTTTTGGGGAAACAGAATTGACTTTAACACACCTCTCCTCATTTGTCAGTGTTTACTAGCAAGCGGTATCCCCCGTCCACCCCACCAGTTCCCTTCAAAGTTGTGCTTCTAGGAAGGCTTCACTAAGGAATGTGGAGGGTACAGATGGATTGCTTCCATGTTTATTCTTTTATTAGGAATTTATTTCAGTGAGTACCTCTATCATAACACAGTCTGATTTATGCTTACCTTGCAGCAGGGAAGACAAATGCACTAAACTTTCCACAGAACAAGATGACCTCATGCTTTTAAAAGAAATTTTTTTTTAAGGATTTTTGAAAGGGACAAGACTTTGCCCTTAACAGCAAGCTGCAACCCAGAACCCATGTCCGTCCAAGTGACTCAATACATTACAATCTACTGACAAATTCTTATTTCAAGAACCACCTTTATGGTTTACATATTTCTTGGGGCCAAGCCAGTCACTTCCTTTGGGGCACTGGCAATCTTCATTCCAGCAGGACCAAGGTGGTGATTACACTTCATTAAGAGGTGGGATGGAAAGAGAATGCAAAGACTTTTCTTTTACCTTTATGTGAGCACCAGAGGCTTCTGCACTTTCTTTGCAGCAATTGAATTTCAGAGGAGAAATAGATGAGGGAGAGGAACCTATACAGGGCTGGTGGATCTAAGTTTCGTTTGGGGTCCCAGAGCTACTTTGGAGAAAAGAGCCTTGTAGTTAGTAGGCTCGCAGTTAAAGACTGCAATGGAAAATCTAGATTAGCTCCACTGACTGAGGGAACGAATTCTTCCCTACACCCCTCAGCACTACGTGCAGAGATAAAGGTTTGCCCCTTGATGCTTAGCAGAAGTCTGACTTTCGAGTCAAAACAGTACTGTGTCATCTGGCTGTCTGGGCTACACTGTACATGTGGCGTCTGCTTGATCTTCTCAGACTGAAGAAATGCTGGAGATAAAGTACATGCAAATAAAAATAGTTTAAAGAAGAATGCTGGTGATAACACCCAGTAGTACCTTGTTGCTTCATGCTTCCAAACGTTCTTAAAGAGCTGCTCATGCCTCACGGAGAAATAGGCAGCTCTTTCTGCTTACAAAAATAACTGACAGTCAAAATTTCCTCCTTTCTAACATTATTAGCGGAGATATTGGCATATAAACAGGACGCACACGTCCAAGAAGCTTTTTGATCGGTAACAGACCCTGATCCCAAGGACACCAATAGTCCTCATGCTCCTTTTGTAGCCCAGGGACTGAAGCAAAGGGTCAAAATGGGAAAAACAGCCATCACAATTATCTGTAGCCAAGATGACTGTAAGGTCTGAGGGCTCAGATTTCAGATGGGAAAATGAGAAGTACATGACCCACAAAACCCTCAAGCAGTCCAACTTCTATTTTAAAGAGTGAAGGAGAATGCAGGCTGTGTAGAGACATCTGAAAACTGAAAAGAGGTGCAGTCGGACCCACCTTTCAAGAAAAACAAGAGCTGTGTTGCATCATGTGCAAAATAATGCCTTGCCTGTGTAGCCTCCAACACCGTGAAGCAATAGAAAGGGGAAAAAAAAAAACCAGGCAGCTACCCCAGTGGAGAAAAATATTGAATTATCCTTTTTAAAGTCTTCAAACACCAAAAGAGCTCAGGTAGGTCAACAGCAATAAAAAATAAATATATGAGAGAGAGAGAATCATATGAACTCCTCTAATGACGTGCTTTTCTAGAAATAACCATGGGCACTTATTTTGCCCCCGAACCCAACGAGCTGAATAAGATTGCGTTACAGCTGCACAGTCACATTGCAAGATAATACGGGATGCAAGCCAGATTCTCACCTCACGTAAATCAGCACAGCACCGCTGGAGTCACTGCAGTTATTTTGAACAGCCCCAGCGGAGGATCTAGCCACACATTTTTGTGTGATATACACAGCTCACTAGCAGCATGACCAGCTTTATTAAAGTTCATATTTTTCCAATCACAAGTGTCTCACATGCTTCATTATTCAAATTTTATATAAAAAAACCATTAAGATCTCAAGGTGCCCTGAGGACCAAACACATTTTAAAGGAAAGCAGTTAGAAGTAAGGCAATGGGTATTTAAAGTTGGGTTTTGTTTGGCTTTTTCCTGCTTGTCCTATTTAATGGGTCAGGAGAGCTAGCAGGTTAAGAAGAGAGTTACAAAGAGGCCCACTGAAACCATCCTCTCTCTTTCTTCCTGGCTAGATCAGAGGGAATCTGGTTTGTTTATTTTTTCCTGTTGTAACATAGGTCAAAGTATTAAAAAGACTGAGAATCACCGACCTCTTGCTTACAATCTTTGGGCTCACACATATGACAAGGCTGGGCAGAAAAGGTTAAGTTCAAAGCAGCTTGGACCTCTAGGGACACTTTGAAGTACTTTAGCATAATCTAAATTCATAAGGACCCCTTTAATGTCTAAGTAAACTAACAAACGCTTTTGGAACAGTCTAGCATCCCCTAAGGAAAAAGAGCTGTGCAGTAATAATCACTGAATTACCCAAATAGTCTAAAAAAAAAGTCTGATAAAAAAATCCTATTAGAGCTGCTCCCTTCCTTTGGTAAAGGTAATTGCATTTTTTGCTTTCTAAAAACAGCAGCCACCATCTTCCTCCCAAAGAGAGTTAGTCTTCAAAGAGAAGTGCCATTCCTGATAATTGGTGACAGACCACCTCAAGGAAGTTAACTGTTTAGGGCTGGACTGTGTTCCTGCCGCCCTGGCAGGACGGGGATGATGCTGTCGCCCTGGTCCAGCCGTCAGAGAACTATGAAGAATTAAAACTCCTCAAGCAGAGTGCACGACCGACATGCTGCATCCTGGCTTTGGACAAACATATACTTGAAAAGCAGTTGGATAAGCACCTACTTTGAAAGATGAGCTCCTTCAGAGCTTCAGTACTGTGTGCTTTGTACATGCACATTTCTAGAAGCACCAGAGGGAACTCCACTGTATCTCCAGAAGACAAACAACAGAATATTTCCATGACCAAATGACCCATGACACGCTACAATTGGGAATGATGCTTCCCCCTCAAAACAAACTCCTCTTATGTTGTCAGTAGTTACTCATAGTTGCTAGAAATAAATAGGACAACTTCCCACTAACTTGGAATTGCGTTTCTTGAAAAAAAGAGGTTACTTTGGGTAAGGAAGTGACATTAGACTATCTTATGCTACCACAGGAACATTATTCTACATCCTTAATTCTGTGTCATTTCAGAAGGGATCTACTGACTTGCCAACGTCTGGTCAGGAAGGAAGATTTCCTGTCTTATTATGCACAAGTAGAAAGCATAGAGAGGTTTGGTTTTTTCCATTTTCTACAGCAGTGTTAATTCATTTAGGACGAGGCAGAGAAGTCATACATCACAGGCTGTTTCTGGGAGATCAGCATGACATTTTCTCGCTGCCTCTCTCTTGCTTAATCCAGTATTTACCCAAATTGGATGGATGTCAGTACAGCAGGCAAAGCCTTCATCCAGGACACTGGCCAACAGCTATTAGCTGATAATGAATACAGCACTACCAGCAGTCCTCTGCTTTAGACCATAGGATCTGCAGAGCAGGAAGGTCTCTCTGCTTCATGCCTTGCACAATCAGAGACAGGGGGCTGAGAGGATCCTGATTACTTCCAGGAGTGGCTGAAGACCATCTCTGGGAGCTAGTCCTGTCAGCAGGGGCTCTCACCCGGCCACCTGACACAGGGGACCTTGAAAAGGAGGAAAATACAATGCAAAGTGGTAACTAGGGGAGGAAAGCAATACACTGATCCCCTATGTGGTGGAGCCCAGCAGTGGTGCAGGAAGAGCGCATGACGGAGCAGAGCCTTGAGGTGCGAGAGACACGGCAGGTTTGCTACTTTTCTCCCGCAGGTAACATCAAGGCTCCCACTCCTTCAGCTGAAGGTGAAAGCAAAAGGGGTTGGTAATAATGGCCTGGATCAGGTTCCCATGTAAAGTGGCCTCTAGAGAAGTACAAGTGTTTAACATCAATGACCAAAGCAGCTCTGGAACTGCAACACTTTGCCCAACATTTCATCAAGTACAGTAAAGACCCTGTATCCATATGCCGTTAATAAAAAGCAAAAAGAGCCAACAATTAGTACTCAGGGAAGTTAATAGCTGGGGTGGGGGTTTTTATGACTATTTTTGCTGGAGATGATAGGCTCCTGGTAAATTCAAGGGGTGGCTTATAACTAAATGATCTGAAGGAGAGGGATCTCTGATTTAGCCAGAGACAGTGGCCAAGGAGGACTTCTAAGTGTGCCCGGCTTGCGTGCTTGTACAGTAGCAGTCCCCACTGTGCATGAGCTGTTCAAAGCAGGGAGCACAAACTCTGCCAGATGTCCCGTCCATCCCCTGGCCTAGCGTGGAGCAGCAATGTCATGTATCCACAATAGTTGTGCAACTCACACACAGTATCAGTGCTGGAATTACGCCCAGACTCAGCCCTGGTCATTCATAAATATGGACAGAACCCAAGCCCTTGATTATAAACACTCTTACACGCAGTTATGCAAGTGGCTGAATAATTCAGGCTTTCTTCCCAGATACAGCATAATATTGAGCTGTGTAAGAACACAACTCTGCACTGGCACAGTCTGACATCTCTGCACATCAGCCCTTCTCTCCAGCAGAGCTTGTAAACTGGGGAAGAGCAAAGCTTACAGAAAAGCTTACAGAAATGTGACCACCCGTGGCAGCACCTTCTTCCTCCTGAGCATCCCCCCCCTCCTGCCCAGCTCCCATCGTGTGTTTTGCACTTTGCCTTAATGCCAGGATTCCAAGAAAAGAGAAGCTGTGCCGACAGCCTGCTGGGGTGACACACGCTCCACGGCTGGCAGTGTTACACCAGCAAGACTGCGGCAAACTCCAGGGAGAGTTTGAGCCGGAGCATGCCCATAGCCAGGTACAGCTGTACAAGGAGCAAAAACGCAGCCCAGAGCGAGAGGATCATGGCGGGAAAGTGAACTCTAATCCCACAGTCTCCATCACAACCCATCTAATCCATTTCGATATCACATACGTGCTTCACGGGGTTGCTCTAAGAACCGGATAGATAAAAGTTAGAGAAGGGTTTAAATTTAACAGTGTTTCCATCTTTAGTAGAGCAGAAAATACTACCAGCATTCCCCACAGTTACCTAACACCCTCTACTGAAACAGCGTTTTTCTCAGAGACTTGCTCATGCGCCTCAGTGTTGACTGACTGACTTCCTTCATTCTCCCGATTTTCCCTTGACTACACCATCTTTGAAATCCATTTCCTTGACTTGTACTGGGCCACGATACCGCGCGTTACAGACAGAGACCTCACTCCATGAAAGCTCCCATTGACTCCAGTGAGAAGTCTCCTGGGCAGACCAGCCTCACCCTGAACTGCGGCAGGACCCAGCTCCAATTTCCTGCGTTGCAGCAATTCAAGGTGCTGGCTGATTTAACACCTCAAGAGCCACATGTGAAAATGCTCTGGCCATACTTTCCCTGCTATACACGTGTGTATGTTTTCAATTTGCGTATAAGTAACAAAGCAAGTAAACATGAACTGCTCATTGCTTCGCAAGGTGACTTTCCGTCCCCCTTCAAATTTGGCCATTTCAGAATTTTCTTTGAGAAGTACTCTATTATCTACATGCATCATATCAGAAGAACAGACAAGAGCTTTTTGCAGGTTTAGTTATTTCATCCCTGCAGCAACACGCTCCTGACAGAGTTTTATAGCACTCCGTGGAGTTTTCTAGCAATACTTCTTCCACCTCTTCAACAGACAGTGGAATTGGAGCACGCCTCTCGTATGGGTGTAAGCGTGCTTCCAGTCTTTACAGCCAACTCACAGCTGCACAATATTAAACACAAAAGTAAATTATCATTCCCTATCGCATTAGGGCAGAATACAGCTAGCTATTTAAGCCTCTGAATAATACTTTTAACCTAGAACAGAGAGAAAGTGCATGCTTTGAAAGCTATTTTTCTTTGAAATGTTCAACTAGGTCTTCTGTTCTAGGTGAGTATTTCATACAGATAATGCTAAGCAGCAGAAGTAATTCCTTTCACACACATTCATTATACAAATTCTGATATAAATCTGCATTAGAAATCAATCTGATAAAAGCTCAGACAGGTACTTCACAAATGCTCAGCTGATTCCTCAGATATCCACAATAAAAAAAAAAAAATTATGCTTGTTGCCTTGCTATGAATTTGGACCACGTCTGGCAGTTTTCCTTTGGTGTTGTACTATGTTTAGCAATTTGGTTTGGTGCTTGATGGGTAACCACAGCAAGGAACAAACATAAATACAAGAAGAAAAAAAACGGAGCATTTCAATTACTTAATTTTACCATAAAACATCTACACTCTAGTGCAAAAAGAAAAAGGCCCCACCTTAAAGTAATTTATTTTTCTGCAGCTAAGGGACATTTTGTGGTAGGAGGGAAGACGTTCCCAAAACTGCTTCTTCCAGACCTTTTGTGCATACTCAAAAATCTGCCAGTGCCTAGGGCAACTGTTCTCCTGCTCACCTTTTATGCATGCACTGTGCAAATGTTACACACAAAGTCGGAGAGACAGTGTTTTTTAAAAACAAACAGAAAAATCATAGAAAGAAGGTGCTTCAATTCTTTACTTCGGTGTGGATGAAAGTTTGAAGTATTGCCTGTCTTCCTCAAAAGACAACAATCTCCCTACTAAAAACATACTTTAAGGATCCGAACCTTATTGCTTACTGCACACATGAAAGAGACTATGAACTAAAGTGGGCTCCGATGTGTTCAAGATTATCAGGCCAGCAACCATCTTTTCATCTTTTGTTCAGCATCCAGTACTGTGGGGCCGGGTTTCCGGACCCCACACCAGTCTCCGTGGAAGTGCGTGTGTGTGTGGGGAGAGAAATCATCACAGAATTATTTTTGCTTGACTTCGCAGGGAGTTGTGGTGCCTCTCTGGATGCACTTTCTATTTCTGATGCCAGTCCATATGTCTAATCATCGCTAAACTTCCCCAGTGCATAGTTTTGAATCATGCTCAGAGGGACACACACAGTGGCACTCCAGGCTGCCTTCCTATTTATTTGTAAATCCATCTACTCTTATGCCTGTGGGGAAAGGACACCAGTCAGCATGCCTGCCGAGACAGTGCCGCGGGCTCCCAGCTCCTGCCGAGCTCGGCAGCAGCCTGGCTCTTTAGCCTGGCTCCGGCTGAGCTCTCACCGTTCACCCTCTTTGAGCACTGGCTGCTACTGCTTAGTTCACAAAGGTCCTCAAATGAAGAGTTAAAAGCTGTGCAGGGAAGTTGGAGCAAGCCTGCAAAAACATTTTGATAAGCTTGTGTGCAAGTGGAAAGGCAACAGTACACAATAGCCAGGCGCCCACGTGCTCTGCCCTGGGCTAGACATAAATTCTCCATCCCGCTCCTCTGCTCTAAGTGATTCCAGGTCACATCCATACATCACGAAACTTTACTATTGTGCTCATGGTGTTTAAACTTGGGGCAGGAAGCAGCTGGGCTCCAGTGTATGATCTCATATGGATCTGGGTAGGTCTTTCCATGGGAGCACGGTACAGCTTTTAGCAGGCTTAATTTCTGCTCCATACCTGTGTTTTCCTGCCTGGGGAAGGAAATGCCATGTGGACTCTGGCACAGGCAGTGGAGAGTTGATGGCAGAGTATCTCCAGAGGGAACCATTGTGTTGCAGAGAAGTCAAAAACCAAACAGCTATCCAAAAGTGAGAGAAATATAAAGATCGACAAAGAGTAAAACACAGGTTCACCCCTGAACAGACCCGTACCACGGGCAGTTTTACGCAGAGGTGGAGCCCAGGGCAGACCTGGGTCCCGTGCTGGGGGCTTCGCCCTGCCTGCTGAACACCCGTACCACGGGCTGCATGGCACCGAGAGGCGCGGGGGAAAGCAGACACCAAGGAATCGGCACTGAGGCTGGGAATGGGGCATCGATGAGTCTCTTCGCGCAAAGCCTGTGAGCCAGAGGGTCCTCTGCCAGCTCCCACTGCACAAGTCACAGTGACCTGAAGCCACTCGTCTGTTAGCAGAAATTTTGATCTAGGGCTAGTCCTAAGGCAAAGTTGCCAGGGTTGAAAATAGCAGTAATTCTGCTCCCCTGCCCCCACAGACATCTTTCTAGAAGACTTGGAGGTCTTGCTCCCTGCATCACTCAGGAGGATTTTCTTCCACCTTCCCCCATCACCCCCACGTCAGATGGGGGAGTATCTCACAGACCCTGCATGGTCGTCTTCTCACTAGTTATATCAATGGAGAGCAAAACACGGCTCTGAGTAACAGATAAGGCTGGACAGGTGGGTGATACTCATTTTTATAATCCGACCCCAGAATAATTGAAGTAAATGTCATGAAAAGTTACCCTAACGCCTACATGCGCACTAACATGCGATATCCAGTAAGCAGCTGTGTTTTCGCATAGTTAGATCAAAGAGGCTGCAGAACAAGAAGGTCATGGTTTGGTTACAGTGTCTAAACAACTAAATCAGTGGGTACCACTGGGCCTGTCACTTGATCTCATTACCCTGACCTCACCAGCTCTGGAATTTAGGGACCTTCCCAGATCAATATTTCAGAAATGACTGAAGTTTTAGAGTATGCAGAGATTCTCTCAGCATTGGCTAAATAATTATATCAGAAGTCCAGGAAGGGAAAAACTTTTCCCCCCTTTCCCATTAGCATGCATTTCTCAATTGCTCTGGAATACAGCACACACCCGGGGGGGAGCAGTGATTTTCCTTTGCAATTTGCATCAGAGTATTTTTTTCATTAGAACATTTTGGAGATCGTAATTTTTTTTTTTTTTAAATCAGATTGTTATTACAGGCTTTCTTACATTTTTTCAGCTCATATTTTCCAGGACTCTGCAAAGACACATAGGAAGCTTTACTCCCCAACTTTTTTGTCATTTTTACCTCTGTAAACAGAAAGCCAAGCTCCTCGGCTGTCAACATTTAATCACGTGCAATCATATTTCCTTTTGCCATCTTTCATTGTAATACTACGCATGTGAGGAGGAGGAAGCAGGGCTCAGTTCATAGCCAACATACCGATACTACTTTGTTTTTTATGCACCTGACACCTGTTTGTCTGGTTCCAGCTCACCAAAAAGCCTACACTGGCCACATGAATTAAATTAACTTGAGTTTCAACCTCCAAGGTTTTTTTTTATTTTGTTTTTCACAATAAAAATAGCCTACTTTTAAAAACTTGGCTAAGGTTTCTTCCTTAAAGTTTTATTAGTTCTGCTCCGCAAGAATAAACCTGGCAACAAAATCTCACAGCTTTATCACGAATCCCTCATTATTTGGATTTTTCTGAAAGCATCAGTGTTAAAGCTGCACGATTGCATAAGGAAGTGGAGCTTGGGCATGGATAAAGGGCTCCAACTAAAACTTACTTCTAGGCTTGTGGTTGCTAGGTAGAACCAAAAGCAATCTCAAAGTCCCAAAACCTATGAGCAAGTAAAGACTTGTTTATGGCTTACATAGCAAAAGTGAAAGTCATCAGGGTTCAGGTTTCCCCCTAAAAAAAAAAATTGCACAATCTTGTGGAGTCTGAATAATGCACTGAAGCATTCAAAATCCTTCAGTTGTGCATTCTGCCCATGGCGATGGCATGCAAGTGTACGAGGCTTTCCTAGCCACCTGGAAAGATAACACCCAGCCCCAGCGTTTGCTGCAGCGCCGCAAACCGCCATCCCTCAGAGATGGCCAGATGGTTGTCTCAGCAAAGAGACAGGTCTCTAAGAGTAAGGGCTTGTGCCAGCGGAAAGTCTCCTATTCTCCGAGAGACACGTTTTCTGCCAGAGCTGTGAAAGATTCCCCCAATACTTCTGTTCCCAGTGTTCACAGGCTGAACAGTAGGGATGACGATTATTTAGGAGCTTTGGCTGTTAGCGGAGCATTCTGTGGCAGAGCAGTGACATTTCTACTGCAAAATAAGCTTCCCAAGCCTTCCTGCAATGCTGGGATATACGAACCCCAAAATTGATTGAATGCTGGTAATCCTGCTGGGACTGCCACAGAGACCTGTCTTCTCCAAGTTAAAGTATATAAAGTGAATTTATTCTGCTCTGTATTTCAGAGCTCACACTTCAATTTAGAGCAACTCCACAGAGTTCAGTGGTGCTGCTCTTGCTTTACAGCAAGGTAATAAAGATCATAATCAAGCCTTCCATGCTCCTAAGATACTTCTTACTTGGTTTTGTTAGGAAAAGTGTATTCCTCTCATCACAAAGGCATGCATAGTTAGATAGCACATTGTGTAAAGATTATTTCTTCTGATGCGGCTGGCTCTGACTTTAACTGGGGCATTTGAGCACCCTTACAGACTAAACATGAACAACAAGATGTTCTTCATAGATGAAAACTAATTTAAGCATCCATTTAACTTGCATTTGGCAGTTAGAAGAATGCTGGTTGCTTGCTTGCTTTTAGATAGTGAGGTTAATGGCCCTTCAAAAACAACTCCAAAATATGCTGCGGTGACATACCATACATAGTGAGGGCTGGGAGTTCCTTTTTAATTCCTTTTTGGTAGTCAACAGCGAGAGAAATGGAGGTTTCAGGAATTTATCTCCTCTTCCTCCTCTCGTGCACGCACGTGCAAGTGTCGTGCTTCATCACTAAAGCAAAGTCAGAGCTGTACCCACATTCACCCGTGGCACCGCTGAACTCCCTATTCTGCCCAGGGATTCCTCATCCAAATACGAATATCTGGTGGTTAAAAAAAATCATGTGTTTGTATATCTAAGTTTATGAACTCAGAATTAGTCTGTAAATAATCTGTAAAAGTCGGGGGTAAAGGAAATGAAGCTATAAATGAACAGCACAACTAAACTAATGAAAAGATATGCCATTCATGTAAGTGTTCCTTGTAACACTGAAAGAAAAAAGAAGTGGGCGAACAATCATTTGTTAGAAACGTGTCTGTCAAGAGACACATTTGCAAGAATTAGTGTTTTACACAACCTTCTAAGGCCAGACTTCAAGTTTCAGTTTACACGGGCCTTCACCAAGATAAGACTTCAGCCAATCTTCTAAATCATAACAGAGTTTACGCCTCATTCTGAAACACAAAATTAAACGTTTAATAAATTCAGGACCTGAAGAAACAACCAGACCAAAAATGATGCATCAGCTGGGACTTTGGCTGAGGACAATCCCAATTTGTTCTTTGCTTCTCCAAAGAGATTAACTCATTGCTGAAGGGATGGCCCTAATTACTGGGCCTCTAATTTGGTTTATTTTTAGGCACTACATGCACAAAAATATTTTAAAAAGAGAGAGAGAGAGATTTGCTTGTAGGAAATGTAAACAACAGCCAGCTATTAATTGGAAGGAAATCATTGTTTCCCATTATCTCTGACATGCAAATCCTAGATTTAAAGTGAAATTTCAAAAACACAGATTATGCAAGACATGGCTTCCATCGAAGAAAAAGAAGCCAGTTTCTCTGAATGTTGCAGTTTCAGAGTTGAATGCATCCATCTGGGGACAAGTTGCTAGCCAAGTTGGACCACATGTATTCCCACTCATTTTTGAGGACCACTAAGGATGCATTTGATCTTCACCCAACTGGTAGCCAATGTTTTGTCTGAATTGACATTGTCCATACAATGCACACATTTGATGTAAAGTTTATTAATCAGTTTGAAAACCCCACTATTCTGTGAGATACTACCCTGCAGTTTCAACTGAATAAGGTTTCAGAAACAGTTCAGGGAGAGGAAGGCTAGTGTGAAACTAGTTTAAAGGGAATAAAGCCTCTGAAAATAATTAATTACACCATGTACTACCAAAATCGCCTAATAAAAGCATGGCAGTCAGGATGTATCGACTGGCTGGAGCAAAGTGGCGGATACCCCAGGGAAGGGATCTGGCTCCAGGAACTGTGACCTGGTTGCCCAGCAGGCAAGTGCTTTGGGCCTGCTGGGGAGCTGTGCAAGAGGACAGGCAGGCATGATCAGGCTAGGCAAGATTAGGTCAAGTGAAATATTGCATAAACATGATTGCACATCACTGACAATCTCCACCAATTTATCGTCAGCCTGAGCATTCAGAGTTTTGCCATCCTTGTGCAGATCCTCAGCTCAACAAATGGGCATGACCCGCTGAGATCTGGTCCTGTGCCTCTAAGTGCCTGTGTTACCCACAGCCACCTAAGTGAAATGCTTTTCCTAGGTGAAGAGAATACAGCCTAGCACCTACTCGCATCCTGCCTGGATCGGGCCCTCCATCTGGGAGGAAAAAACCACCACTACAGGAGAGTTGACTTAGATGGGTTGAAGCTCATTGCCTTATCTCTGCAAATGGAAGCATTGAGCTCTGCGCTTGGGCTGTTTAAACAAACTCCAGCTCAAGCACAAACTCCTAGTTCTCCCAAGTCAGTAGCGACCTGAAGTTCCTCTCGTTCAACAGTTTTAATAGCTTGTACAAAAAAAAAAAGAAAATCAAGCAATGGTCTTAGCCCACCATTCGGCACCTGGTTACACTTTAGCTCAGTTCCAGGCAGAAACTGCTAGAGCCCAAGGGTCAAGACAGAGCATGGGGAAAGCCGTCACTGATTAATTGGTCTTTCATAGATCTTTTAATATCCAGGCCCCAGAAATTCTGCAATACTCAAGAGCTGCTGCCTAGATTCAGTATGACAAGACTCAGTGATGTGCTTTTGTCAATAAGTACACACACTTCATGCTTACTTGCTTTACTTAAAGTACAAATCATAAATAGTTGTATGTGACAAATTCCCCAGTATTGAACCTTCACGGCTGCCAAGCAGCATGCTGCAGAAAAGAACAAGGAGAGCTGTAATTTTCTTTTCTTAGTTTTGTTATTTGACCTTCAGTTTTTCAGTTGTCCTTGGATCAGTCTGGAACTAAATATAGTCCTTTCAGCATTATTTATATGTTTAACCCAAAGCTACCCATGTGTGTCAAGGGACTATCATAACACTGTTCTAAATTATTTTAACAGCTTATTTTAAATTGGAAAATGTGGTTTTTGAAAAACCATTGTCAATTAATTATGATTCCACAAACTCCTACCAACTCTCTTGTGTTTTGTAACAATTTGCTTACAGCCTGCAAGACAAAGCCTCCAACTTGCTCAGAGAAAGCTCTTGAAACTGTCCAGCCTTTGAAAATGCTGACTGATCTTTAAATTAACACATTGATAATGATTTTGGCCATCAGCTATTTACAAATGCAATGCAATTTACAAATAAAAAAACCATAGATGGATCAGCTGCATCCTTGGGGATCAACAGTCATCAGGGCTGAAATGTCCCTTAGTGCACTATATCTCTATAAACTATTTGGAATGGGAACCAAAACCCACCACATTCAACTGAAAGTCATTAGTGTCTGACTACATATAGTAATTCCTCCTGAACTGAGCAATATATTTTTCAGTCAAAAGGTCTTTGCCAAGCAAGGAAAAGACAAAACAGCCACTGTAATTATTCTCCCTGAAACCTTGAGAAAGGACATTTCCCAGGTAGTGGTTCTGTGGTATGGATGCCAGCTACAGAGCTAACCAAAACAACAAAGAGTTGGGTGGGTAGGTGGACAGATAGATGGGTGCACATAGGTGCACACTATTTCTACCATGTAAGAGCAATTTCCCCTATATCATCATAATTCTGCAAACCGCATCAATTTTCTTTTATTTACATGACCAGTGTGAGCAACTTCAGAGAAAGATTTATGGTGCAGCTTGGGTTTCTGTGTGAGTTGCTCTTCTACTGTATCAATATTATGTTTAACAACATTTTTCAGTCAGAAAAAGTCCATGTGAAAGTTGAAGGGTGAAAGAATTATTTCTAACTGTTCTCAGGTAAGAAAGAAGAAAAAAACATCAGTTTTATCACTGGTCTAAGCAATGCAAGCCAAATTCAGCCTATGAATTTAAAGGGCTTGCACTAGTAAATCAGCTGAGAGCACTTATTTAAGAGTTCAGAATTTCTTGGATAACGAACGAGACAAGTTGTCCACGTAAACTTTAACAAAACATTTTTAAATTTTACAGTCAGCTCTATAACTTGACACAAAATAGTGTCATCCAGAAAAACAACCAGCCACTGCCACCAACAACTGGGACAAGATTTCTGACTGTTAACCACCCCTATTTAAAGCCAAATTCTCAAAAGAACTGAGCACCTAAAATATTTTGCTTCTTTGAAAAAAAAAAGTCATCTATGTTACAACGCCTACCTTTCATTTCCTTAAAGCTCTGAGTTCAAGCTCCATAGATGCTACAAGCCTAAATGCTCAGACATACGCAAATCACCTTGGGAAACACATTCACTATTACAAGTTTTAAAAAATTGATTCATGTCCACTTGGCAGTCGGTTAAATTTCTACTGACCTTTTGTTGCTGCTCCCTAACTTTACCAGGGCAATTGCACAAAATAAACGGAACTGATTTCTCAAGCGAGTTTGAGACCCTGTTTTAACGACACAGTAAATCCAGGTTTAGGGCAAGAAGCCTCTGATTACAACCATCCCAGCCACACCACCCAAAGCATTGATCTGGTAGAAACAAGCTCAGTTAACTCAAATTTGTTAATATGGAAAAGGGAACTTTGAACCAGATCAGGTACAGCCTATCTTCTCCCAGTAGCATAGCAGAAATGGTATAAATTACTTGTCTTGCACTCCAATTAATTAAATCAAAATTGTCTCATGTGCCCACCCCGGTCCAGATCAGATCTGCCTTAGAGGATGGTCCAGTGCTGATGAGCGTGAACCCGCAGCCCGAGTGCCGCCACGACAGACACTGGAGCGGTGTGTAAAGATTGCCATTTTTCAAAAACGCAGAACAACGTATCAACAACAGAATGAAGATATACAAGGCAAAACCAAGGTGGTGTCATAAAATACATTCAGGGTCAATAGCTAACGTCCCTGTTATGAAAGTTCTATTGGTTTTACCCAAGGTTATTTCCTTAGCTGCCAGAAGTCATTTGGCTAGAGAAGGGATAAGGGGCTTGCTTTGGGCACTGAGCGATCTGTCCAAGGATCAGGTCAGTTATGTTCTGCTGCTTATTTAGAAGCTGTTTGTTCTGAGTCACTTGCTGTGTATTTATATATAAATATAAATGTATACATATGTGTGTACATACATGTATACTTACAGAGTGTTTACACAAAAGCTCTCGAGAGCTTTTTGGATGAGAAACCACAGTATTTTCCCTCAGTTCTAAACCACGCTTTATCAAGACGACCAGAAGAAGTGTTGCCAAATTTTACTGCCCTCCTGCCCCCCTGCAAGCTCCAAGTTCCTCCACGTCTCAGAAGCTACTGACTATTTATGGCAAAAAGACAGTCCATTAACCTAGCAATGCTCAAACTTTTATCACCTTTCCTTGCCCCAGCAAGGATAAATACTACTCCCCCAGGCCCCAGTTTAGGAACATCTGGCTTAGCCACCCTCCTCCTGTACAGAAGCACATCTCGGGACGGGGAGATGAGCAGAAAGATGCTGCTGAGATAAGAGACACCTGCAGCTGCACCTCTGCCAAGGGCTGACCTGCAACTATTCCCAAGCATGTGAGACCTCGCCGTGCACTTTCTCTACCAGCTCCTCATGCAGCACTCTCTGCTCTTTCCCGTGCATGATCTCCTTCCATGGTGCTGCTGGGTCTCACCCCCTGCCCCCCTGCAGCTTTTGGCCATTCACCTGAGCCTCCCAACTGTTCACCACGGCCAAACAAAAGCAGGAAAGCAAGAGGTGCCATCCCCAAGGGCTTCCAACAGGCTGCAGGGGCCATTCCTCATTGCCTTCTACCAGGCTTGTGCCTGCAACATGCTTGTGCCCGGCCACAAAGCCGCTGCAGCCCTGGCGAGGAGCTCCTCACTGACACAGGGACACACAACAGCACACGCAGGACAGCAAACTCCAAAAGAGCGTTTTGGCTGTACCCTCATCCCCCACCTTTATGATGCACTCAAACTCACTCAGATTATTTCTGCCTCTCACCCTCCCACGACAACATCCAAACCCATTCAGGGTGAAGACGCAGTGGCTGTGACTGCAGAGCTCCTCCAGCATATCCTCTTGCATTGCTAAGCTATATGCTATTAAACAACCAAATATCTCAACTCTATTAGTAATCTTATTATTACAGCATTATAAAAGAAAAAATGTGGGGTGTTTTTTTTTTTTTTATGATGGAGCTGCCACTGTCTGGAGGAAACCTGTGTTTTGCACACACGGAAAGGCACACACGTATTTCATATGGTGCATTGCAAGCTGCACAGAATAGAAAGCAGCTGGAGGAAAATGGCTATAGAGAAATGGTTCTCCTGGGCATCATCTGTTGATTTGTTTTGTTTATAGAAGGAATGAGATTTTTATCTCTGCTCAAAATATAAAATGCTTCCATGGCACTGAGCTCACTGCTTGGCTATGCTTTCACTCAGGAACGTAAATAAAAAGGGAGGGGAGGAGGGAGAAAAGGCTTTACTGCACAGAATCCCTAGAAATGCCAAAAATGAAATAGGAAAATGTCCATCAGTGATACAGTCAAGGTTTGAAAGAGTAACTGAATCACCAGCTATCATGGAAATGAGGCCTCCTTACCATGCTTGTTAATAGCTTGCTTCTACTAAAGCTGAGGAGGCAGGTTAGGGACAAACTACTTAAATCCCAAGTCTCAAATCCCAGCCTGAGTCCTGGCAGGATGAACATCCTTACATTGTAAATACACCAGTCCTTACAAGATGCATGGCCTGTGAAGGCACAGATTCTTACGGTCTTCCCACCATCTTGTGCCCACAGTTGATATTCCAAGCTCTCTCTGCAACCTTATTCTGGGGAGGCTCCTCACTCCTCTGTGCCTGACACCCAAGATCTGATGGTCTCTTTCATTTAACAACAGGGCTCTGTGTTCTAGGAGAACACCAGATGGCTGGTTTTCCACTCAAGTTGATAGCACTTCCATTTGTATTAAGCAAAAGTCGTATCTCAGGAAAGGAAATAAATTGTGAAACCACTAAATAATTAACTACTGCTAACAGTTTTAACTTTTTAAAGTTTAAAAACATAACTACTGAGGATGGTGTCCAAACTGTGAGAAATTCCCTGAAGCCTAAAACTTTCTGGTAGACAAACAAAGTTTAAAATACTATTCTTCTGAGATCTGAAAGGCTCAAGGTTTGTTGCCATAGCTAGGAATAGTTATCACAAAACTGAGGATCCTTTATCTTTGCACCACCTATTCTTAGCTCTTAAGAGGAGATGAGAGACAGCAGGCCAGATACGTATCTAGAAGTGAAGGCTGCTAAACGTCACTCCAGAACAGCTCCGCTTCATTAGCTACAGAGTGGATCTGAAGTCTTTCTGGAACCACCAAGGGGTGTTTGCTCTTCTTAAAGCTGTGTTGTCTCTCACTTTGCCAGAGTTCTGACCTGACTGGCTACCGAGGAAATATTTGGGCAACCTGGAGTCCCATGCTAGGTACAATACGTCATAACTTTCAGAGACATGAAACAATCCAGAACATTAGTGTTATACTCACTAAAATCTATCCTAATATAAACGTACAGCTTCTCAGTTTTCCTGCCATGAAGCTTATACTGAGGTCTCTCTTGGAGAGATTGCTGCATCTCAACTCATGATGAATATTTCAGAAAATCTTAAAACTGGGGTTTGTTAAAGTCTTTGGAGAGCAAACAGATCGTATTGATATTTTAAGAGTTGGAAGAAGGCCGCTGCAGTCTTGACCACCATCACTCTCTGTCCCTCATGCTAGCATGCAACACATTGAAAATCCTTTAGCTGCTCCCTCTTCTCCCAGGGTGGCTGTATTTCATGTCTTTCCCACATTTCAAACCACGTGCCTCGACGACCTCTTCATCTTGTTATAGCTCTACTGAGAGGGTGTTTACATAAAAGCTCTTTGGAGCTTTTTGGATGAGAAACCACAAACATGCATGCACAGATTACATCAGATTTATTGCTACTGAATAAGTTAAAAGAATACTTAGGGTTACAGGTTCAAAACTCTGCCAATAGTTCTCATCCAAGAGCATTCATACAGCAGGAGCTTGTGGTCATACAGTTACCAGTTACCGATCTCCTCTAAAGTCCACTGCCTTTTCATCCTTCCCGTACCCCTCAACTCCTAACAAGTATCACAAGGTTTCTACTAGCTGAAAGCAACTATTCTTTCCAAGGAAGTAGACTTCACTTTGTGAATGCAAGCATACAGCCACTGCCCCATGCCCTACTCCCAACATACATCTCAGTTCAGCTCCTTTCCTCCAGCCTCAACTGTCCCAAACATACTTGACCTCAGCCTGTAACGACCCACTTCAAATTCATATAGAGTCCTATCCTTCTGTTCCCATTCATTCTTCCCAGTCCTTCTCCGGCCATTGCTGGGCATCCAGCTTCTTTTCCTATCCAAGAAACAAACCAATATAACAGATTTTGCCCTTTCCCTTGTTTATTGCTTCCTTATTAAACGCTCCCAACGACCCCACAGGTTCTGCAGCACCGTGAAAGAAGGGACTGGCCAGAGAAGAAACTACCAGAGGAATGGATATGAAGAATCTACCACATGCTAGATGACCCCTGCATTAAACCTCTAGTATGCTTATTGACCTGCACAGTCACTCCAGCCATAGAAAATACATACAAAATAAACACGCAGAACTTCAAAGCAATTGTCACCAGTGTAAGCAATGGCACATAAAGTAAGGGAATGAAGAGACAGACATTGAACATCATTTTCTCAAGCTCCTCCACTATTCCTGTGAAAGTGAAATAAATGCATTTCCAGACCCAAGCCAGAAAATACTTCCAGCTCTTTTTGCTCTCTGTTTCTCAGCAGTTAGCACACATTGAGCTCATGGAACAGTAAACTTTGTTTTCAATGGGGAAAAAAGCCAAAAACAAACCCAGGGAGATAACAGATAGAAAAATCCATCTAAAGGTTTCGGGTATGTCAAGGGGAACTGATAAAAGACAATCTCTCAATAATATGTCAATATTTTATTTTAAAATAAGAGAAGACGATGCCTTCTTTCATCGTCTAATTTCAATTCAATTTAGTGCACCAAGAGCAGTGTGTTAAGTTCCTCAGGTTCCTTATACAGTCAGTAGATGGAGGCAGGAGCTCCTACAAGCTAATTCAGAGCACCCAAAATTAGTTTGCGAGGTGCCTGAATATCACCAAGATAAACAAAGCAACCTGCCCCAAGGCAAACAGTAGATGAGAAGTTAGAACCAAAGTGCTAGTCCAGAAGAGCTAAATGAGGCTCCAGAGAAGACACCCAGGCAGAAACTGCCTGATGGAGAGAAGCCAGAGTAATTCGCCCCATTGCCAGTCTCTCCTGCCAGTGCAACCCAGTCCAGACCAGACCCAGTCCATGCCAAGCCCTGCAGGAAGGGAAAGCAGAAATAGGATGCGTCCAGCTCCTGTTGGCCTGGTGGCATTTGTGAGCATCAGCCAGTTTCATTGGACATTAGACCTGGAGACGATGCCAGAAGATAGGTAAATATACTTGTTTCATGAAAGGAAGCTAACCTATCCCTGTAGGTCTACCTTAACATACTAATAACACTATAATCTCCATGCACTAAAAACAAATTGTGCTTGAGGGGTTTTATGGGGAGAGGCATGAAAAGGTTTAGGGGAAAATGAAGACCACGAGGAATGAATAGGCTGGAGATTTACTCCTTTACACAGAGTTGTTAGGGTAAAATGCACCTTCACAAAAGCAAAAAAAAACAGGAAGCACTTGAGGGTCTTCAAACAAACATGGCTGGCCATATAATCTCTAAATTTAAAAAAAAACACCCAAACTTGAACATAAGAGGCCTCTGAGTTTTGCAGTGAAGTGCAAGCAAGCAAAACCAAAGGAGCACAGCACTAGAGGCTGAGCTATGTTTATCAGGATAACCAAGGAGTTATAACAGCCTCTGAAGACATCCCAGAGAATTTAACTCTGAAGCTGCAAAAGCAATGATGGAAAACTGTTCTACCTCTCCCCAAAAAAAAGAACTTTGTCTACCCAAAAGCAGCATAATCAGGGCATTGAGTGAACTTCATCCTGGATGACCAAATCTACCTTGTTTTCAGAGAAAGAAAGCATTTAGTCATTTATGGCATGGTGCTTTTCCAAATTATAATTCAGTAGCTTACTCTGCTCCTTCTCAGGCTCACCTAGAGATGCTTGATTTAGCTCAAAGAGGAGGCCATATATTGCACAGCTGTGGGATCAAATTATGTTTAACATGTTAGTGGGAATTCCAGATTTGCTTGATGTAAAGCTGCATGACAAAGACAATTCCAAATCTGTTAGTTTTTTCTGTCATCAACAGCAGTTTGCTGATGTTTCCTGTTGAGTCAGACCCTTCTAGTTTTCATACGCCATTTGAGTGAAGGGGAGGGAAGCAGAATGACTTCCACTGACATAATGGCCGTTTCAGGAAAAAAACAGCTGGGGTTAACAGAATATAAAAAAAACCAAAACTTCCCTGCCACCTGACCCTGTAAACCTGATGCAGGGTTCACTGCAAACTGAGAAGCTACAAGGTTGTAACAGGGGAAGACTCATTAGGGACCGTAACCTTAGAGCCCAGCTCTGAGGTCAGCCAGGGCTGTGGGAGGGGGGTGCAAGGCGGAGGAGCGTTCAGCAGGCAAAGCTCAGCGGCGGTGCAGGAGCACCAGCCCCTCAGCATCGCTGTCAGCAGAGCTGTGCTTTCTGCCAGCGGGGGAAGCAAGCAGGCTTTAACATCCAAGGATTAGGATACCTCTCTGAACCTCTGAACTCAGCGAGCCTGACATGAGAGCAGAGCTGTACATCTTTACGGAGGTATGTTGATGCTCCGTACCTAGGCCTGTTTCCAGCCATAGTGGTCCTTGCAGCCCTGAGCCTTTGATGGCAGCAGTGATAGCTGGAAAAGTTTGGGCTTACCCACCCACGGTTGGTGCACCTTTCAGAAAGGATCCAAGTTTTCGACTGCCTGATACTGGAGCTGTCCGGAAGCATTATCTGAACGCATTAGGGAGAATAACCTGCTCACCCTGTATCTGCACTCAAGCCATAAGCCTAGAGTTCTAGCAATCAAACATCTTTTGTAAACACTGATTTTTTGAGGAGCAAAAACTGGTGCAAGATCTAGTTTTAGGTGGCATCTAGTTGGAAAAAAAAATACCTGAGATCTATTTGATCTTAGTTTTGTCTAACTCAAGCCCAAATAGCAAGGTTCTGCAAAACCAGAATGAAGTTTTATTTGGAGACAGATTATCTCTAAACTTTCTCTTTCAGAGTCCTTTCCAAAACCACAGATGTAAAGTAATGCCAAACAAGCAATAGTATCGAAGTCACCTGTATCTAAATACTACCTGTTCTGAGATCAACTTCTGATGTGGTCTAGTACAGGCATGGTACCAACTGATGAACTCCAACACAAATTGTCCCCCATGTCTAAGTATCTCCTGCATCTAAGTGTGTGCAGATGTCTAGGCTTGAGGCCAGAGGAAAAAAATACTAATTTTAGTTTTCATTCTTTTTGATCAGAGACTGCAAATGCTTTGGGTCAGGATTGACTTGTTATGCAATGGGTGGACAGTATCTAAACCCAGTGAGACCCAAATCTCTCAATCTCTCTATACATTTCTGTAACACAAGTGATCATTAATATTACTTCAATGTAACAACGGCATCTTTCTGAATGATTTAGCTTTTCAGAAACAGACAAGAACACTGCTAGTATATGTTTTGCTATGTTTGAAAGCATGCAATTAGACGTGTATCTTACAAACATAAACAAATACCTCCCATCCAACCTCCATGTTTCTAAAAGAACTCAGGGTTGTTTAGACAAGGGGTTGATAATCCAGTTTTAACACAGGTATCTGAAAGTTGTGACAGCTTCTTCATAATGCTAAGCTTATGGTACATTAAACTTTAAAGCAGGATAAACAACTGCTTTCATTTTATCAAACATCTTCCCAGACAGCAAAAAGAAAGACACAAAGCAATGTTTGCACCTACAACCAAACATGGGATACCCAACTCAGCATATGTTTGAAATGAAAATGAACAATATGTTGCATAGATATACGACTGTATTTTTCAGTAGAGACTATCACTGGGATTTGTAAATGTTAACCTCATTCCTCCCTTAAGTGTTTGTTTTTATTTCATGCCTGAAAAAAAACTGACATTCACAGAGATTAAGTGAATAGACCTGTTGGCACAGGTCCAGAGGAGGGCCATGAAAATGATCAGGGGGATGGAAGGCCTCTCCTATGAAAAAAAGGCTGGGACAGTTGGGGTTATTCAGCCTGGAGAAGACAAGGCTCCGGGGAGACCTTATTGCGGCCTTTCAGTACCTAAAGGGGGCTTATAACAAAGATGGAGACAAACTTTTTAGCAGGGCCTGTTGTGACAGGACAAGGGGGAATAATTTTAAACTAAAAGAGGGTAGATTTAGACTAGATGTAAGGAAGAAATTTTTTATGATTAGGGTGGTGAAAGACTGGAACAGGTTGCCCAGAGAGGTGGTAGATGCCCCATCCCTGGAAACATTCAAGGTCGGGCTGGACGGGGCTCTGAGCAACCTGATCTAGTTGAAGATGTCCCTGCCCACGGCAGGGGGGTTGGACTAGATGACCTTGAAAGGTCCCTTCCAACCCAAACTATTCCATGATTCTATGATTCTATGAATAGAGACATCAGTCCTTGCAATTGAGAAAGAAAGTGCTCTTAAAAGAAACTGCCCTGATAATCAGCTTGGCTAGTAGAAATCACAGGGGGTGGGAGATTGGACAAGAGATTTTTTAAGAGTGCTCAACGGTGTGCCACTGGTATTACTGAATTTTATGTATTTAGCCATATTATGCCTTTCTGTGGTCAGTAAAGCAGTAATTTCATTGTCTATCACAATATTAATAAGGTAGCAAGAGCCATTGAAGAATTCATGACATGAGGTCTGCAAGAAGAGACTTTGACCTACTGAGAGCAAGTAGTAAGGACAGGGAGGGTAGCGGACAACTAAGTCCTTCAGCAATGGCGAACAGCAAGCAGGCTTGAGCACATCTGTTAAATTAACAGATTACCAAAAAAGCAACCTCAGGTTTGTTCTTCCCATTTCAAATCTGAAGAGACTACGTACCCAAAAGCTTCTCTGTTCTTTCTACTCCCAACATTAAATCAACTACCTTAAAAAGCCTCTCCTTACAGCTCACTTAAAGTCATGTGGAGGATAAACACTGAGAGATTACAGTCGCTGAATTTTCCACTGATTTAAAATTGACACAATACACTACAATCATATTACACTGATGACAACGCATGAGAAATCAGAGGTGTGCCATTAGAGGATTTGTTATAAAGAGTTATTGATGCTCTTCATTGTACCATAAATAACAGTTTAAAAAAAATAACCAAATCATCCAAGTTTCCTCCTAAGACATGTATCTTCTCTAGAAGTTTATTTTTATGCAGCTGCAGCCTCTCCTCCCTTTCCCAATCAACCCTTGCTTCTCTCCTTGCTTCATATGACCTCACCTTACCCAAAAATGTGAAGAGATTGGTCTTATCACAACTTAGCAAGATACCACCTGCCAGCTGAACTGTGATAAATCACAGCTGGCTTTACAATACACATGCTAACAGTAACTGAGGCTGAGCCGACGGGCGGCAGCTCAAGGATGTCATTTAAACCACCGAGTATCCTCATCCACAAAAATCATGCTAAGGAAATAGCTCAGTAACACGACAGTTGCCATCACCATGTTACTATTCTAGTGTGCTAGTGTATTCTAGTGCTAGTGTGTTCTAGTGTACTATGCTAGATCTATCGACTCTCTTCTCTACCTGCAACTGCCTCCTTTTAGCCTGTAAGCCTTTTACAGCCAATAAGGTGGACAAACTGCCTATTCTTTGTACTCACACAACAGTTGACACAATATGACCCTGATCAATCATAAGCTACTACCATAACAAAATTTACAACAGCAAATATTCATTCCTCCCTTTCGCCATGACCGCCCTTCTGAAAAGATAAAACGCTGGCAGAAAAAGCTAGAAAAAGAAGAATTCAGAAGTTATTAAAAAAACGAGAATAAGGCTTAGAATGAAAATGTCAAAGGAACTTGAAGAGTTATTACTTTATTATTACTCCTGCCATACATAACACTTGTGTTTTCTGACTCCTAGAAGAGCCAGACAATTGGGTATGCAACATGACTGTAATAAAAACATTCTCTAGAATTAGGGACCTGCATTTCTATTAGCAACCCTTTATGTACTCTCTAAATAATTCCTTGAACCCAAGGTTTCAGCCATGAATAAAGGAAGCTGTGAGCACGCGTTGGTTTTTACTTATTTGTTTTAACAGACATGCAGTATAAAAAAACTTTGTAAAAAATAGACTCTCAAATGAATAGGTTGACAGGTTTGAACAAGAACCACCACACTTGCAGATATGCTTCAAGTCATTAACCTTACAGGTTCAGTCACTGCATTTTACTGAAATAAATGGATCTGAATAGCTTAGCCACCAGGCAAACCTACCAATAGCGCACAGATGTTGCCCAGCATATTTCACTGAAAGTTTAAGAAACACCAACTTCTCATGGGAGGAGTGACTCTGTAGGCACCTGTATCTAATAAGCTACTTAAAATCAACCTGTTTTTGTAGATCAACAAGATTGGTTAGTAATAACCATTTGCAGGTAAGAGTATAAAACACTTTCCCATATAAAACTCGAGCTTCCTTTACTTGCTGCCTTCACAGTACTCACCTTCAGCCAGGAAAGGAGGAACAGTGAATGGGGTGTCTCTACTGTAAGGCAATTTCCCACCTCACTCCTAAATTGGACTTTTTGAAACTTATATGGTAGGCAGTTAATTCAGCAGCTGACTGTCCACAGCCAGGAGCCTCGTTTAACTTTGACTTCAGTCTGCAATTAGGTTTGTTTATGGCAAGACCAAATTCTAAAATGCTAAACTGCCATGTCTTCACTTCAAGAGGAGGAATAGCCTTCCTTAAATTGAACCAGAAAATGAGGCTCTGAAGAAGCACGCACTGGAACATACCCTACATTTACAGGGAGCAGTTCTGTGTCTTCAGAGACCTCAGCACATCTTGACATGTACTACATGGAAGCATCAGGCTCTTTCAGCTGTCTCACAGGCGGCCAGATCTCACCAGCCGATCTGCTGCATTTCTGAACTGTGGATGTGCCTCTGCCCTTTCTCTCATCCCCTTAAGCTTACAGACATCCACAGGTCAGCAGCTAAACAGCATGGTTTTACTGAAAGATCTAGTGCTGCCATTCTTTTTCCCAGTAAAATTCAAAGGAAGTAGGACTCAGCCTTTGTGATGATTTGGGCAGATCTCATTAAGAAAGTAGGCTCACCCACTACTTGATATGGCAACACACATCAAATATGGGCTTGACTTGACTGTTTTTTAGTCTCTCTAGACCCACCCTTGACACACAAGGAAGTTGAACAAAGCTCAACAGGGTCAAAGAATGAAGAAATATGTGCAGAAGTAATCTGTTATTTACACTGCTACAACAATTGTGCTAAACTCATGGTGCCATCATTATTCTCTTCTAGATTAGCTTTGAGTTTCTTCCGAGGTTCTTTTTCTACCACTGTCCCTGAAACTTTTTCTTGAACACACATACAAATGAGAAAAAAACATCGGTTGACTGGAAGGTGGGATTTGAAGAGGTATTCAAGTAAAAACAGTCAGAAAAGCACTCCCAGTTCGGCTAATTTAATTTCTGAAATAAATTATCCAGACAGGGTGTTTTTTTTCATTTCAGCACAGCTCACTGCAATGCCTACTGTGCTAGCCATTAGGGCTGTTGTTATTCTGATTTGTATCCACTACTCAGTGTGGAAAGAACAAGAGAGGAAATTCAAGCAGCAGTTAAAGTGTCTGTACACTTCAGCCAAGAAACCTGGCAAGGGACAAGTGTGCAGCATAGTACAGAGAAGAGGTCCAACAAGATGCTGCAACAAGTACTCGGTTTATTTCTGACCAGCACCAATGTTCCTGCCGCCTACAGAAATTAATAAGAAACAAACAAAAAAAAGTTCTTAATTTTGAAGACAATTTTTGTTAGCAGTTTGTTGGTAAAGCACTTACGAGAAAATATTGCAAGGAGAGAATTCTCTAAAAAGCATCATGAGTTTTGTCAATATTTATTTCAACCTCTGCATCCCAACCAACTCTCCCTCCGTGTCCCTTCTAGCCAATTATCTTCCAGTTTCCCCTTATGAATAAAAGACTACAGATGTTGGGGAAGCTTCAGCAGGCTTTGTGTCTGATATGCAGCGCGTATCATCGTTTTCACTCACCAATACAGCAGAACCAGGAAGACTACCAGCAAAGCCAGGGTGACCGTTGTACTATTCATTTCTGTGGAGGCAAATGCCAGGAGATCTACAGGCTCCATTTTCCTCCACTACAGCTCCAGCCTCGAGTGGTGTGAGTGCAGGGGAAAGTTTCCTCAAGAGCTGATAAAGCCTTCCACAGCTATATGAATGACATCTGCAACAAAACAGGAACCAAGAGAGCAAAAATACATCAAGTCAAGTACAAACTGCAAACCTTTCCTGTTCTCATCGACTGCACTCTCTGAGAGAGAACTTGAAGGTTCCCTGAATGGTAGGATGTAGCAATTTCCACCCCCCCGCCGCTATTGTTGACTGTCATGCCAGTAAATATTTACATACCCACTGCTTGAGACATCAGTGCTGTTGAATAGGTTTTAGACATCAAGTATGGGAAACCGGGGAAAGTATGGGGAAAAAAGAGGAGGAGAGAGCCTGACCACGGTACAGATCACCGAAGAAGAATATAAAGACCCTTCAGGGGTGCACTGGCATACAAACAGTGGCATTCTCTGAAGTAACAAAAATAAAACATTTCTGCAACATAAAACTTCATTAGCACTTAATCTCCGAACCAGTCATACCTTAAAAGAATGGAACAAAGTAAACTTTAAATTATCACAACTAAAAGGAGGAATTAGGGGAAAACTCTTCCAATGTGACTACTAGAAGACGTATATAGAAAGAAAAACTAATGAGCAGAAAAAAACAACTGTAGGACCAGGGTCCATAAGTCAGCATCTGTCACACCGGTTAACCCACACAGACAGCACTGTTTGGCTGTATCATCTCAGGTTCATGAGTACTACAGCAAATTTTCCTGGATCAATGCAGTGCCCCCCCTGGAGGTACCATTAACTAGCCTCTCCAGAGATACTTTGGCTACCCCTGCATTATATTTCTAGTATCAGGGTTAACATCTACTATCTCTGCATTGTGGCACAGTCAAGCTGTCACACTCCCTTGAACAACCTACACATGAACAGTCAAGCTTTGACTGCAGTTCAGGAAATGGTTTGTCCGTAGTATATGAATTCCTCAGCTTTCTTCCATATTTTCCTGCCTGCAAACGTCAATCCTGTTTCAAGCATCTGATCCAGTCCAATTAGAAAAATCAACCAGAAAGCAAACCTTGAAGCATTTCTATGAGAGAAGACCATCAACCTGTTACACTCAAAGTTACCAAATGCCATTACCAAAAAAATCTTCAGGATTGCAACATCAGCAGCAGCAACAGCTTGCAAGTAAACACTCTTGCCCATGACAAAATTCCCCTAACTGTCCAACATTGTTTGTTACTTATGAAACTAGAAATACCCATATATGTATTGCAGCCTTCCCACGTACTCCATACAACCTATTTGAAAGTTAAGGAAATCAAAACTACCCAAAAAACTAGGTTTGTGAATTATATGGTAACCTTGAGAAACAGAAATTCTGCAACATCTGATTCCCATAACATACCAGATGAAGAGTGGTTTCTTCTCATACAACCCCAAGATAATAGCTTAGATTTAATGTGCAAGCCTTCTCCAATATCACTGTATTACATTTTCAGCTCTTATCAGAGAAGTTAATAATATAGGTATCAAAAAAGTAAAGTCTCTAACACAATAGAGTTTAATTTTAAGAAGATTTGGCTCTACTCTAACTGAATCACTGCTATTTTGGTTCTCTGTGCTTCACAACTGCATTAATTCCCTTCCAGCCTCAGATCCTTGCAGAATAAGTAAAAGGTGTTAACCAGCTCATCAGCTCCACAGAATAGCACGGTAGTTCACAGAAAACCTTGCTTATTGTATTAACAATGCTATTGCTATTCTGGGTCAATAACAGCTCTGCCGGTGTGCTGCTGCTGCCAAGTTCTTCAAGAACAACTGCAACAAGATTCAAGACCAGTGACGCAAGGAATTAATCAGTGGGCACAGGCCAATCCCAAGCAGTAACTGATCCTGTGGCACTTGAAGAAAAAAAATTAAAATCAAATATCCATATGCATTAAAGTCTCTTCAAAAAAAGAAACCCAATCACCACAAGTGTAGAAGGTAAGAAATAATATTCCGATGGCACTGTGCTTTAATTTACTTGGCTTTTTAATTAAAGGACATATTTATCTGCACATAGAGGACTGATGACCTCCTATTAAAGTCAACGGCAAAACTCCTATCAGCAAACACAGAGTCAAGTACAGACCATACTTATTTTTTAAGAAGTACACTGGAGCCTTTTCCCAGTCACACTGGGAGGTAGGTGGGATGAATAGTTCTTAAACACACACATTATGAAAGAAAATAGGCTCTCACATCAGCATCCTATTTGGAAGAGAACACATAATCAAGCTCCCAACAACAACCACCATGCTTTTCTGTTGTTGATGTTGGGGTTTTCTTTTTGTTTTGCTTTTTAAGCCTCGGCACCTGTTTCTTGCTGGAGGGTTTTAACTCGGCACCTCCAACCATTAAGAAGGGTGCATGCAGCATGGACTCTAAAACCCACCTGGAGCGCTCACTCCTCACCACAGACCCACTCGCAGTTATCATCCCAGAGTTAAGGATCTCAGCTCCCTGAAGAGTCACAAAAATCCACATGATGCCTTGTGGGGCCAGGGCAGGGGGGAAGGAGTCAGGGATGCAGACAGCAATGAAAACAGGCTATTTATCACTCCTTTGTCCAGTGTTCCCTCTCTCTTTACAGGTCCTTTAATGAGAAACACCATCCTAATTAACTAGTTAATAGCATAGCTATTTTTCACCAACCTCCCAGTTCTTTTTGTGGAGCCGCGCTGGTCAGGCTGATTATGATAATGGTATCAAAGAACTACGGAGACAGATCCGAAGTCCTCACTAACTGCACGCTGGAGGAAGCCAGAGACAAGCAGAAGTGGAAGAGAGCCTTTTCCTGTCAGACTGCTCTGAGTCAGCAGCGCTGTCTGCCTTTGCCTCCACAAGGCTTCACTCAAGATTGCATCTACCAAGGTTCTCAGCTCCTTGACGCAGTGCCATCCGACCTCTTCTCTCCCGTAGCAAGTAAAATCCACAGATCACCACCTTGTTCAACACAAACTTCAACAACAACAAAAAAACATGTTCAACACAAACTTACACTTGAGACACCCATCTCATCCTTCAATCCCCGGCACTGCCGTAACTGCAGCCTCGGAGCTCCCCAGCAAATGGCAGACCTACACGACAGAAGCAGTTCAATCCCGAACAGCCAGAGCTTCAGCTTGCACGGACGTTTGCAGCAGTAAATACTAAAAAGGGGAAGTACATTATAGGATTCAAAGTGTGAGAAGTTGAAGTGTTCCTCCACTGAAAAAGAAAAAAACCCAGCACACAGACAATCCAGGTTGTCCAGGAAGCCTTCATGCCTTAAAGCCCTGTCTGCTACAACTCCAGGAATATTTTCTGTAAATGCTCTTCCAAAACAATGCATTTCAACTTCAGAATGAATACAAGTGTGGCAATGAGCCTCAGCAATGCTTGACATACACAAGTATCGTTCCGACGTGAGCTACAGAGCTTATTTAAAAAAGCAGGATCATAGACCTTCTCAGCAGACCTAAGCACCTTAAGGATTTTGACCTGTCTTCAAAGCATATCAAATGGAAAATGTGGTCTTATGTATTTCAGAGCCTAATGACTAACCAGCTAGACTAACCACGAACTCCTGCTAATGACCAAATTCAAATCCTCTCACGCTATTCTACCTCATATGTTTTAGGTCTATAATAATCTAATTAAGGCTGAGCCACACCAACTTTACGATAGATGAAGGAAGTCTAGAAAGGTGTGAAGTTTTAATTTTACAGCAGTTCTTCTCTATAGAAATTTGTAGTCTTCAGACAAGGAAATTCTGTTATGTAGACAGCTTAGCCACAAAATACTGCAAATGAAATACCACAGAACAGCTTAAAAAAAACATGAGATTAATCAGAGACTCGTTTATGTATAAGCTTTAACAAAGCCCATGTACAAAACTGTGTAAGTATATATGATATTAATTTATCTTAAAGACAAAAACCTTTCCAAAGCCAAAATGAATTCTTAACATCTTTAAGGTAGATCAACCAAAAAGATCAAAGACAGATTTCACAGAGAGATTTGTTATATTTAAAACAACCTTAATAGCCAAAGTACTGGGAATATTAATGTATTGGAATAGAGGGATTTAGTGGCCGTCTATGACTTCATTATTACTATCCCTGTTCAAGTATTGACCAAGCAGATTAATCAGATGATTTTGTACTCCTGCATGATAAACTATGACAAACTACTCAAAGACAGACCGCCGAGGCATCGAAGTCCACTTATAAAGATCCTGCTCTGCATTCAAAATGGACGGGAGCACTAACAGGACACCATGGGCTCATGGAAGATTCTTGAACCACCTTGAATAAAATCACTCCAATGAACTGGATCTCGAAAGGCAAACACAGTAGCTCTGAAACCACGCTGAGGAAGCCGCTTTCATGCACTTCCTAGTGAGAAACAGAAAGACACACTTTTATCCTTAAATTGTTTCCCCAAGTCAGAACCTGGTTATATTAACCTAAATGCTTCTCAGAAAACAGGGACCCAGCTTAAAATTCTAGGAAAGCTAAAATATAATGCAAAGTGGTACTTCACTAACAAATTTAATCTTAGCTGACTAAAAGTTACGGTACTTCAAACTCAGTCAATATCACAGGGGCTAAAAAACTCATTATGCTAACTAAATGTAGTGCTGCTGTACTAAGTCCCCTCTAAAGCAACAAGCTGTGAGATATCCTAGTTATTTCAAAGAACTCCACTTAGAAATAGCACAGATTTTGTGGTCAAAAGGAATGACAGTTTCTTCCTCTTGCTGTGAGAGCTCGGAATGAGTTTCTAAAATAAAGTTACCTTTGCTAATAGTGACATTAAGATCTTGCAGCCCCAGTGAAATTCCAGAGAAAGCAGAAATTAATGTAACATCTGCTGCCCATGGCCAGGCATTTCTAGGCAAATGGACTTTATTAAATAATCAGTAACTTGTTTATATTTCTATAGCTTGCTTTAGAAACATTGATTGATTCAAGCAATCCTATAATTTCATTGTCCTATAAACTTGACTGGAGATAAGTAAGGATTTATGTTCATGGATCAATAGCTCCACATTGACAGCAAAAGCCAAAGAACCCTGCCTAGACTAGTCTTGTAGTTGCAGAGAGCCAGATAAATGTTTGCCTTTGTAACAATATCATGGTAAGAACCAGTAAGTTATAACTTCTTCTGTGAAGTTCAGTTTTTAAACACCATGAAAAAAACCCTAACCTTCTTTGTTTGATTGAAAAGCTACTCTAGATAGCAAACTCAAGGCTTGAATTCTCCAAACTGTGTTTCAGTGCTGGACCACAGGTCAAAAGAACTGTGAAAAACTTAACAGAAGAACCTTGTTCTATAACTTAATTAACTAAGCTGTGCTTATCAACTTCTTTTTCACCCATGAGCTCGTGGGATTGATACCAGTCCTTTTCTGCACTTTGCAAAGAGGAAGATGTAGACCGCTGGTTTTCCCCAATTAACAGAAATATTTTGTGTGCTCTCTGTAGCTACTACATTCCCCACCTTACCTCTCCAGTTTGCAGTTCAATAATTTTATTGTGGAATCCTTTCAATACGATAAAAAGAGATTTCTTCAGAGAAAGATTACACACGGCCTCCTTAAAAGTGGGGCACCCACCTTGGAGGCACTTGGCCACAGCAGTGCAATGGCTCCTGGATTGCCAGCTGGAGAAACCCTGGCCATTGCATCCTTCGAGTTGCCCTAACGGGAGGAGGGGAGTCGAAGAACAAATAGAAAGGACAAAGGGGAGAACAGCAGCCAAGAAGAAGCAGATCTGACCATCCTGTCACGGGGAGGACAGCCGCCGCCATCCGCCCGACCTTCTGCCTGTGAAAAGGACAAGCCAAAAGCTGGCTGAATGTGCTGCCCAGTACCTCTTTCAAAAGCACCAGATGATTGCTGATGCAGACCACCACCAGCAGCCTGCACACGTGCCCTGGAGATGGGCTGCCAGGGCCAGGAGCGAGACTGGGAGCTGAGGGCAACCCCCACGCAGACCAGCCCTCACCAAGGGGTGCAAGGCCCACCGGGCTGAACGTAGGAGGCAGATAACAGGGTCCATTGGCACAGCAAGGGGCGAGCCAGGACCAGGGGCCACCCAGGGGGTCAAGTTAGCAACTGAAGCTCCAGACCCAACCTTCAGTGGGGTTCCCGGGCCCATGGGCAGAGTGTGTAGGTGGGGAGTCTCAGGTGAGGCCAGTCAGGACAATTAAGATCTAATGGTGCCCTCAGGGACCTGACAGGCTCAGTATTCAGGCCTGGAACAGGTAAAAAGATAATGACAGACACAAGGGAGCAGGGTATTTGAAAGAGTAGATTCACTAATACAACACATTTATTGATACCCTCAACTCAAAATGACAAAGGGAGAAGCCACCAAAAGTCATAAAAACCTTGAACCTCAGATGAGGTAAAGAAGCATGCTTTGAGGCCCACCACTGTTTTTTGAAATAGCATGTGCTTCCAGAAGAAGCCCCACAGATGTGAACAGAGAACATTCCCATGAGTTATGGCCCTTAGGCTGACCAAGATGGTAAAATCAGGTCTCATCTGGGAACTGTGGGCAGTATCAGCTCTGCCTTTATGCTTTATCTCTAACTGTTTAAAATCAGAGTGATTGGATGCAATTATCCCTCCGAGATGAATAAGAAAGCAAAAAGCAAGAGCAAAAGAATGTACAATGAATTAGACAATACAAACATGCCAAAACCAGGACAGGCATTACAACCTGGGTACTACCACCATCTAGTCTCAGCACAGAAGAGGTGGTAAGCTGGCACAAAGGAAAAAGAAAAAAGAGACTCAACCTGGCCGTTCAAAGTAATCACTGAGGATCAATCCCGGTTCTTCAGCAATTCTTTAGCGGCATCCACAGAACCTCTCTTTTAGGCTGCAAAAACATCCCTTCACGGGACAAGTTCTCCTGGAGAACACCAGGTGCAGGGTCTGGTAATGCTGCTCTGACTCCTGTAGACAGGCAGGGGGAGGTTGGTGCCCTGTTGCTTCTCTTGGCTTTGAAACTGTTCCCCATGGTAAGTATTTCAAAATGCCAGTAACTGCAGTGTGAACAATCGTGCTGGATATTTTCAGATGGCAGTAAGAACACAAAACATATGGTGCACCAGAGCCCACAGAGCTGTGACAGGAAGACATATAATACCTTCACACTGTGGGGCAAATCTAGGGGCAATATAAGATACCCTGCAAAGCCTTATCTTCACTCATGCCCCTATCCAGGGGATATTCACTGCCTAAATTTATGCATCACATGATAAATAATTCTTGGTAGATCGTGCCCAATATTCCCAAAGGCCTTCTTACCCATATGAAAGGGAGCACAGATAAATAACATGGAAATTGCAGCCCCTTACATGCTGCAGAAGAGCACATGTAACATACGGATGGCTTTACTCTAGTTCAGCCTTTTGTGCTCTCCCATTCATCGCTTTTTTGCTGCAGTCCTTTCAGCTGACCCCTTGTACACTAATTCACCAAATCAGAAATCCCTTCAGCTCTCTCATTCTCAGCAGATATGTTGTAACACAGACATGCAGAACTGGTGAGGGGGCAGAAAAAGAAAAAGTGAAAAAACCAAACTTACACAATCACAAAACCAGCATTTCCAAATCTCAAGTTCTTACTGCAAGTCTTGGCGTAGTTCAGGTTTTTGCCAAAGCACTAGTTCTTCATTTGTGCAATTGTGACAAACACAGGTTTTACTGGGGGCAAAGACGGTCAAGCCCTCAAAGCAAGGAAAAAAATGTTCCAAAGCTGTGAAACTCAAAGGATCAGGGCTAAAATACTAATTAAACTATTTTAACGGCTCAATTTAAAAAAAGCATGTTTTCATGCAGTCTCATGAATCTGAGAGTAAATTTGTGATTTCTGAATGCTTGAGGTTAGCAATACTTGCAAAAGGGCGTGAACCCAATAAGCTGACCTGTTAGCCATGGGAAGAGAGGTTAAGTGGAAGACTAAATAACATGAAATACGAGTTGAAACAGCAAGAAGAACTTAGTCTCAACAAGATTTCAACCCTGCTGACACTCATGTTAACTTGCTCTCTCAGACTGAAGCATAGATGGGATCTGAGCCTAAGGTTCACAGTGAGTCCAGCCTCCTGCCTCCTTCCTACCTGCTGCTGCCTTCTACCAAGAGGCAGATAAGCACAACCTTAGACTGTGGCTGGGCTAGTGCAAAAATGAAATACGTATCCTTTTCAGTTTCCCTGAAATTAAAAAAAAAAAACAACTATGGAACAAAACTTTTAGCTATCATACCTTATCTTTTTACTGGGTGCTGATCAGAGCTAAGGTTCATGGAAAACCTTGGCTCTGTGACAATCTGAGAGGACCACTTTGTACTCGCCACAGAGCCTAACAGTGTCTTCAAGCTCCAAGAGTCTCGGGGGTTATTTTTAAACAATTCTTAGAAGTTTCTTTCTACTCTGAACATGCTGCTGCCTTCTTTACCTTCAGCCAATTAAGTCCAACAAGCTCAAGTGAGCAATTGCAATGATAAATCAGCTCTAGTATGAGTACGGCAGGCCTGGCAACTGTCCATTTTTAAGTTCAGCTCTCCTTTCTCACCATCCATTTGAAAGTATTCAATTTAACTCAGAACACCACTACCTGCAGACACTTCTCCCTCGCCCAACTCTGATGGTTACACTCACACACCACCCGAACTGGCACGATGGGATCTCTGGCCCAGCACAGAGTCCTACAGCCATCAACAAAAATTTAAACTAGGGGCATTGGAAGAGATGCAACTCAGAGAGCCAGACCTGTCAGACAGGTACCCCAATGTATGGGGTACTGTCTCCTTAAGAGCCCCTGTTCTGCCTGTGGCAGTTCAGGCTAACTGGAGAAGCCGGCAACTACCCAGATGCATGGCAAAGGAGCTGGGACTACTTCAGGCAGCCCAGGGACAGTGGGATGTTATGATGAACTGTAATTCATTTACCTTATATTCGCAAGCAAAGTGACACATGAATGCAGGATGCCAGATGGAGCAAGCTGACTGGAAATGGAGAAGAGCCTGGGGTTTCAGATGGGACCTATATTTACGCAAGACTAGAAGCCGAGGGCAGAAACAGCAGAGACACCGCACGGGACAAAAGCCTCACTGCACGTTTGATAAAATACAGTTTCTTCCAGTCACCTTTACCTTGGTTTCCCTTGACCAAGTCTGTAAAGCAGTGAGGCATCAAACGAGGAAAGTGGGTGCTGGGAGGGGCCTTTGCAGATGCACAGGCGTTATTTTAATGGTGTAGCAAGGAATGGCATTTTTGTAAGTCTGGTGCAGGTAGATGCACTTGGTCCCTGTGTGATGCTCTTAGCTCTCTGGATGGAAAGCACCAACTCCAAGGGTAAAATATTGTTTTTCTCTTAGTATATGTAACTCCAATTAACCTTATTGGAGCATTGTGGGTACACTGAGAAGATTACACTTCTTAATGTGCAGTTACAGCTGTATTGTAAATGCAACATTACACGCTTTCTATTATGGTTCAAGACTGCTACACTCTTCAAGACTGTTATAAACCTCAGAAAACAGGGGTTTATAATGGAAACACTGAAACACTCAACTCTAAAAGCCCCGGCAGAGAGGAAATATAGCTATAAATTCAGCTTCTGTTTTCCAGCATATACATTGACAAGGTATGAATAATATGTATTTCTACACTTAGAACAGACAGATGTACACGTTGCTCAGGGTAACCTTTGCTGTAAAAGTGGAGGATGGAAAGAGCTCAAAGTGGAAAGAGCAACCTTTTGTCTTGTCTTTTACAGAGTTACTGCAATTGCAATAATGACATAAAAATGGCAATTGAAATTTAGTAGCCTGTGCACCAGAGTTGGATTCTGAATGCACTTTTTTAAAAAGGGTGGGTTATGTTTCTACGGTCAGCAAGAAAAAGACACGATGCCCCACAAACCCCTTCAGCCTCCTTTTTTTTAAAAAAAGAATTGGCTATTTGGATACTGTTCAAATGACATTGCAAATCAACTTGCTATCCATTGCAAAAATGCATATTCTCTATATATTCTCTCTATAAGCTCTTCTATATATAATCTGGTCCCTAGCTTCTTCACACTACCAAGGAGCAAAATTTGGACTAGCAATTACTGGACTTGCTAACATAAAATTATCCCGGTCTGTTTGGCAAGAGAAAGATGGGCAGGCAACTGTACTATCATTGGGGCTGTGGCATTTGGGAATTTCTTCCGATATTAATAGCAACGGCAGGGGTGGGTCAATATAATCCCATTAGCCACATCACGCTATTTGACTTCTGATATGTATGAGGAAAGAAAAACAAAACCGACACAATTGCTTTTTGGGAGGTACGCTGATGTTGGGTAAATAGGAAAATCTATGCCTGTTTTAGACATTGCAGCCCGACCGGCAGATGGGGAAAGGTGGAGTAGGCAGGTCCGTGCATTTTGCTGGCACAGCCCTCCCCTCCAGGAGGGAGCGGGGAGAGGCACCCACCACTGCTGCTGCCTACATGGGGCTCGGCGCAACAGGAGGTCCCACCACCACCCTCCTCCTCCTCAGGCACCTGCTCTGCCCCAGGGTTTTGGTGGCATCCCTGGCCATGCCACTGCTCTGGAGACAGTGGCTGTCATTGCCTGGGTTAAGCTGGTGTACGTGGTGTCAGCGTACGGGGAGATACCCAGAGGTTGCATGCAGATATGGTCCCCCATTTTTTATATTAGTGCTGCTCACATTTGGGAAAGTTTCTTGCATGTGTAGGGAATGTTTTCAGATTCAGTGTCACTGCCCCCATAAATTATTTTCTATTATTACCTACGTATTAGCAGTGTCTCTAATACTGTAAACAGGGAGAACATCAGGTATGCCAGAAGTCTATGAGGTGTATGAACATGAAAAGCAGCCCACGAGCCCTCCCCACTACAGCAGCTGGGGTTTTTTTAAGGTAATGGATTAGTTCACAAAAAGTTTAGCAATTCTTACCAACACCTCTAACATTAGCTACAGCAGCCTCATTTTAGATGTATATCCCCTCCTTGTGGGTAACCATTCGAGGGCACTGTGTTTAACATTTCTGCGTGTTTGATTCATGAAGGACACCTGCTCGTTAACTTTCTGCTTTCTGCCTTTCCATACAACAGCAGCACAGTGCACAAACCCAACACGCCCAAGAGCCATACCTCCACGTTGACCCAGAGGTGCCAAGTCTCCGAGCAGGACAGGAATTGCCTTATTGTCCAGACCTGTTCAGCGTTTGGCAGTGTCTGCGGAGATTAACGGCAAAGGTACTTTATTACCATTAAAAGGGCAACGCAATTCCCAGCAGAACTGAGAACTGCCTTTCACATCTTCTCTAGGGTGGGACCTTTACTGGGGCTGACTCTTGTCTTTGCTTCCACTTTTTTCATTTAAATAGGTTCTTGCATCCGTAGCCTTAGCTAAAGTCTTCAGCATGCCCACTGCTTGCTGTCCCACCCCAGAAGCAGTAGCTGAGAACCAGAGTCACTGGCTGTTAGTAGTACACACAGCAAATCTGCAGTCTTCAGCATAATTAGTAAACTATTTGTAGGAAAGGACCACCAGGGTATAACTGTGTCATTGAACCCAGTCCCATTGGGGATCACCATGTGATGTATGTTCAGCCCTGGAAGGCCCGCAGAGCATCCTCGTGCAAAGTATTTCCCAAAACTCTCTGGCAAATTTACACTCAGGTGTAAGTACCAACAGCTTCCCAGGCACCTACTTGTCAGAGGATTGCAGCCAAAATGTTGAGGAGTGTTTTACCTGACACAAAGCCGTTTCTCCTCCCTGCACTGTCCTGACCGCTGCTCTGTTTTATTAAGCAGCAGCATGAAACTGAAGCATTTCCAAGGATTTTCACTGTAGTCATCTGCGCAGCCTGAGACTTTCAGTTGCCTCCAGTTCAGCAAACAGCAGAAACACTGGAACAAGGAAACATATGCAGGCAAAGACTGTTGCAAGCCACTTATGCAAAATTTGTATTTGACTATTTCTCTCTACTAAGACCTAGAAAGTCAACTTAAAAGGAAAAAAAATTAAAAATAATTTAAAAAGCAAGCTTAAAATCAGCAAGAAGCTGGATGTTATAAGACCCTTATTCACTAGAGAAAGATTTCCAGTCCCTATAGGGAGTGGGATTCCCTCCCCCACCTTCTTCTAAGATTGAATGATTATTTATTCCCGCTAACCTTTACATAAAGGAGCCAACAGCCACACTTCTAACCACTGCTGCAAGGGAGAATGACATCCCTACACGGTCAATCCCACATGCTAATGCTGCAGACGTTTCGGCAAGCCAACCCAAATCCAGATGACTTGCCCAACGACATGCCACGGGAACAACGTGGCAAAACCTGCCAGCCAAGAGCACGGGGCGAGGACGACCAGGGCGGGGGGCAACAGAATTTACACCCCTCCTCCTCCGCCAACTCCACAGCAAATACTAGGACATCCTTACCTTTAAATTTCTCCCATGCCTCCTCCACCGGTTCCTGGTTGAGCTGCCAGCAGGCAGCTGCACTGCAACAGCCCGAGGGGAGCGGTGGCTGCGGAGTCATCGCTGCCTCCAGACAGGTGCTTGGAAAGCTGCCCTCGGCCCAGCAGCGAGGCCGGGGCCGCGGGACTACAACTCCCAGAAGGCCCCGTGCCTCCCTGCCCTTCTCCCCCCCAGCTGCCCCTCGCCACGCATTCTGGGGATTGTAGTTCCTCTGGGGCAGCACCACCACCGCCCCCCCCCCGCCGCTCCCGCTGACATGCCCTTGCTGGGAAGGGGGGCTTTGCACGGCTGCAAAGGAAACGCTCTGAAACCTATTGTTTAAAAAAGAAAACCAACCAAAACCCTATATATATATATATATATCTTTGCATGCATAAAAAAGTAAAACTCAGGAAATATTTTTGCCTACAGTAAGGGGAAAACGGGAAGTTAGTGTACTTGCAATGCTCATTCTGATTCTGGTGGGGGTTTGGTTTGCTGGGAAGGGAGGGGGAAAAAAGTGAAAAAAGGCTCACGAGCAAGTATTGCCAAAGAACTTTGCAAAATCAGATGGGAAAAACTTAAATGTTCCCATACACCAATTAGTTAATGACTGGCCTCAAGCCTATGAACGTGCCCATACTTAACTGTATCCTCCACTGAAGTGAATGCAATTGAATCTCATACTCCAGTTGTTCCAGAAACTCGAGGCCTCTAGAAATTATAAGCATGGCTTAGTAATGGTGAGATTTTATAAGTAATTAAGGGCTTATCCACATTAGGAGTTGCTGCAGAGTAGCTTCTCTTGCATAACTCCCCTCCCCTGTGCTGGACATGTATTTCACGCTAATACTGCTTTATTCTGAATTAGTTTGCACCATTCGGGCTTTCAGTTCACAAGATACCTTCACCTGAATTGATGGACTTGTGCAATGTGAGCCTAAACTGCATGTTCTTTTTCACCTTGTCTTTACCTTTTTACCTTGGGTATCTCTTCCCAAAAGTTAGTCATTTCTTTTGGAAACTAGAAGTGAAGTTTCTCACACAATCGCTGCAGTCCTGAATTTGGCAGATCAATAGGAACACTAAATGCTACTAGACCCACAAAAAACCTTTGGAGCATGGTCCTATTTGCCTAACTGGAAATGTTTGTTTTCCTAAGACCGAGAGGAAGGCTGTGCAGAGGATAGAAAGCTTTCCTTTCAGAGTAAAATCTCCTCTTAGTAATTAGTCCTTGTGGGTAGCGTTATCCTTGTGAGTAACGATACTTCTTTGAGAACAAACAAATCATAATCTGTCCAGAGTATAGTCAAAGCTTTAAAGTTTTGCCCAAATTTTATTAATTGCATATGCATCAAAAATGTGAACAATGTTAATGTACAACGAGCCAGAGTAGTTCTTCCAAGACCAGTAGGTATTAAGCTCATGGATATTCAAACAGCTCCCCTTTACCTGAGGTGAAGAGGAGGAGGAGGAAAGGTCCTAGATAATGGAAAATAATAATACATGAGCGATGCAGGAGGTTTGAGTCCACAGACAGACAGGTGGTACCCATGAAGACTTCTTAGCTTCCACACAGCGCCACGCCAAAGCCAGCTCTGTGCAGTTGTATGGCAATGTTCCTAAATGAAGAAGACTTTCCAGAGCTCGGGATGTGATGACACAGAGTCCTGCCAGAACTGCAGAAGACCCACGCGGCTCCGTGGCTCGTAGCGCTGAGGCACAGCCCAGCTCTGCGCGGGGCTGGCGGGCGGCTGCAGGGCTTCTTCGCTCGAGTCAAACCATTGAACTGCTTCTGGACTCTGTCTGGCCCAGGGAAGAGTTTAGGTGCTTTGCAAGGCACTACAGCCCATCTTAGACTTCTAGAACAAGCTGGCAGCACATCAATAGCATACTCAAGCCATAACCCGGATAAGCCTTCCAGGATAATTGAGATGCTACAGTATGCGACTTTTAAAAGTTTTCATAGACTTGCTAGAAAAATGTGAGTTTTGACCTAGCACTTTTCATTCCAAGATTTCTGAATAATCTTTTTTAATGCAGGTTTAGAAAAGAAGAAAAAAAAATTTTAAAAAGAGTATGTTCTTTTGACTTCAGTTCAAGTTCAATTGATAGAAGATCTATTAATCACTGGCATGCAATTTACATCGAGAATGCCTGTATTAAAGCAGAGACATAGAAGAGCTGGAATGGATTGCTTCCTGAGATCTTGTGGCATTAAGAGTGGAGCTGTGTTTGTTTTCTTTTTTTTATTCTGAACTCTGTAGCATTTGGTCTACTGAGGCAGTATCTCTTATTAAAAATGAGCCATAAGAGAGCTCCTTTTGTGAACACACAGGATTATTACTTATTCCAACAGGTATTTTGTTAGTTCCTGACTCTGCAAAGACTTGCATAACTAAATACACCATGAATAAGTCCATTGAAATTGCTAAGGTCTGTCTAATGTTTTCATCTTCCTATTTCCCAGAACAATAATGGTCTCAGTCATCTATTATTTGCAAGAATTCACAGATAAAATCTGAATAAAGAGGAAGCATGGATAATATAGCACCAGACCCTCCTATTGTTTCGTTGGAGTAGGGAAATCCACTGAGGACTAAACTTTCTGTAAACATCGGTCTGACACTGGCTGCCCCTCTTCCCTCCCCGAGGGAATGGCTGACGTGGGGAACCTCAGCCACCCCATTCACCTGACCGCCTCTAACGCGGAGCTGAAAGAGACGCCATCTGTAAGGACCGCAGGAGGATGAACACGATGCTTTTCCCATATGGAAAAGAGAAGCAAAATCCAGGTGCAGATGATTTCCCAATAGCAGAAGGCAGGACAAGAGGAAAAATTATTTAGTGCCAACAGTGCCAGAGCTAAAATTCCCACTGCCTTTCACAGGGGAGCTTTCTTAAAACCCCTGCACAGCCCAGCACAGCACTGGGGCTCCAGCCTCCATCTCCTTGCACAGAGCAGAGCGAGTCAAGTTTGCAATGCCATTCATACATGGCGAATGCTTTCTGTGTTGCTTCTGTATTTTGAAAAGACCAGAGCTTTCCTCAGCACGTTCTCTTAAACACCTAGTAGGCATGGGGAAAATGGAGGTAAAGCCAAAACAATAACCTTGCAAAGTACCGAGCAGCAAACCAGAGAGCCAAAGTGCTCATGTTTCCCCTGAATACCTTGCACAGCTGCACCCTGGTTTCCTGGGCACTTGCTGAGACAGGAGCTGATGCTGCCATCTCACCCCATCCCCAGCAGTATCCCACTCCGCCACGCAGCCTCGGGGGATTTGCAGGGCATTTGCACGGGGGCAAGACTGACCACAAGCGAGCAGAGAAACCAGGTTCCCAACCAGTAGATCGGATGGCAAATAGGCAGTGTGCACAATACTTAATTTGCTCCTTTGTAACCTTGATGACATGTTAGAAGCAAAAGTAGGAGGAAGCTCATGGGAGGGCAGTTCCTCATCCTGTGACACAAGAGAGAGGGTTGTTCTCCCTCCTCTGCCTGGGGAAGGCTCTGCTCTTCCCACCCTTGGCCCTCGTGGCAGATGAAACGAGGCCATGGAGGGAATCTGGGCTGGGAAAGCCGCAGGAGGAGCTGGATCCGGGCGGGCAAGAACAATGCAGGAGGCTCCGCATTGTTCTTGCCAGCAGATGGAGCAGGGCTGGCATGGGAAGAACGAGCTGCAGGAGCAGGAGGCCCTCCTGCCTCCATCCACGCCTGCCCCTCTCCCAGGAGGAGCTTCTCCTGCCCTGCCCCTGCCCTGGAGGGCTCTCACCATTCTTGCAGGGGGTCTTTCTCCTTTCCTCCCTTGGCTGGAGGATCCATCCCAAAACTCTCTAGAGGTGAACCTCTCCCAGGGCTGCCTCCTCGCACTGGTGCCTGCAGAAAGCTGAACACAGCAAGGAGCATTGATGAGTGTATAAGCGTTTATCCCTGCTTCTCCACTGGTGCACGCATGTCCATGCTCACATGTCCACAGACACCCACCCACCCTTTTGCTGTTTAGCTGTGGACCAACTTGAGTAGCTGGAGACCTAGCACATACCTGTGCTTACCTTCCATTTCTCCTAAACTCGTTCAGTGTCATTGTCTGTAGTGGCCAGCTAGGTTATTTTCCACTCATTTCTGTTTCTGCTGAGTTTAAGTCAGGATCAACATGAAAGAAGAGTACTTCATCTCCATTTCAACCTCCATCTCTGATTTTTCACCTTGGGCATCTGGTCATTCTTAGCTCAGTAGGTTTAATTTGCTGACATGACATGAACATATCCATCCGCTTAGCCCTGGACACAGGAATGAACAGAAAAATAACACGTAGCCCCCCCCTCCCACCCTCTTGCCTTAGGGCCCCTCTCCAACACTGATTCTCCCCAACACCCATTTCTTCATCTCTTTCACTTGCTTTTTTGGTGAGATTGTGTGTGAGACACAGATCCTTCTGCAGCTCCCACCCATCCTATATATTTCAAGCTTTGAACGTCAGAGATGATAGTCTTCCCTTGATAAGCAGACATCAGTGTGTTGTTCCCATCACCGGATCGCTGTGGTGCAGATAACACAGCGGATGAAGGTGAGCAGGGTGCTCACCACTGCATTTTCATCTGCCAATTTGAAGAGGGCCATGTCAGACTCCAGCACGCTGTGCTGTCTCAGTGGGTCAGTTCTGCACAGGTAACTCCTCCGCAGGTATCAGCCTCCTCACGGCGAAGCTGCTCATGAAACAAGGTGGTCCACGGCTCGAGAAGGGACAGCAGGTTCTGATTCCTCCTCAGTGGGCAGCACTCAATGGGCACTATACTCAGCCAGCGGATAATACAGATGCAGTACTGCTAATGTGGGCATGGTTCAATGCAAATGTAAAGACGTACAGATTATCCTATGAGTAATGTGAAGTGCTGTGCACGATACAACATACCGTACAGAATAAATACTGTCTTGTTTGCAGAGGGAGACATTTGCAAGTAACTCCAATATTTATGCTGCATTCTTCCCTATTTTACCTCTCGGTTTTCATTATTCTGCTTTTTGGAATCAGTTCATTCCTCTTGCTCAAGGGAGTGGGAATATTTTCTTTTTTTTTTTTATTTTTAAAAAGCAGCTCTTTTGTTTATGTCATATATACGATCTTCACCATCATTAATTAAGACATCATCTGGTGTTATGCCCACAGGGGCAGATACAAGCTTTGTAAATAGAGAAGTACATCAGTATCTCATTTGCTTAATAATAGTCTACACATTTGAAGGCAAAAGGTAGTTGTGTAGCCCAGGTATGTTCCAAAACTGCCACACTGGTGCTACTTATTTTAGCCTGTTGCAGAAAAAATAGAGATGATGGAAAATCCTAAAGCTCATACCTGAGAAAGGACAGCAAGAAATCAGCACGATTTGTATTCTTTGTCTTGTCTTACACTTTTTTAGGGGCAGAAAGAGATCCTGCTGCAGAAAATGCCTTTGACACAGACGTTTGAGTGATCTGCTACATAGACAGTAAAGAATAGCATTTTATAAGCTTTTTACAGGGTATTAGAAGTCCAAAGGGGCCAGGTTTTCTAATGGAAAAAGCAAAATATTTTGGGGTTTGAACAGAGCCACCATCTGCATCGGAGCGACCCCAGAATAATTGACACTCTGTGCGTGTCTCTGTGTGTGTGTGTGCACGCTTGTGTGTGTGTGTGTGTGTTTCAGAGGGACATTCTTTGCTTCAGTTCCGTTATAATTCCTTTAAATATTTATTACTGGAATGTAAATTCTGCTGAAAACGGAGGTCTTTGCTTTGGAAAAACCAGACCATCACCTACCACGGGTGTCATCGCTCAGTGGAATATCCAAGTCCCTTTTGGAGAAACAAAAGGATTCGGTTATATAAACAAAACATTGCATTGAATTATAAAAGTGGGGGGAAAAAATGAACAAAAACCTGCTGACTGCTGGTTGAACTACTCCTTGGCTACGTGTGAACTGAAGTTCTGCAGATCTAGCAAGAAGCAGGAGCAATATTAAAATGAATTGGTTACAAATAGCGGAAATAGTCCAGCAAGCATATTTAGAATATGCAGCCCTAAGGATGGCTTTGTTTTCAGATTGGTTTGTCTTTATTTTGAACGTAAAACGTTAATAAGCTTCTTAAGGCGATTGGGGATGGGAGAAAACATTGGCTGATCACCTTAAAGCCCAGGAAAATAAAAAAAGTTCTCAAGTTGCTGGATGAAATAACAAACTAGAACGGGTTTATACTTCTTACATTGCTATGAAAGCTTTACTTCTTGATCATTTCCAGACATCAGAAGGTTATTAAAAATCCACAAAGGGAAAAGAAATTCTACATTTATATGAGCTTTAAAACTTGTTTTGGGACCTCAGCTTGTTACCAGTGTAACACAGAGTAAACCTGTAACATGAAAAGTGTTACTCATCAAAAAGAGGGGCCAAGGACCAGTCGCGCACTACCAACACCAACACTTGGGAAGGGATTTATCACATAATCTTTGGGGTTACACTTTATTCTGGAGGGTCAAAACTGGAGTAGGATAGTGTAGATAGTACCAGTGCTTAGGCTCAGGTACTTGTATCACTTTAAACGCCACTGTCATTTCAAGGACATAAATAGGCTTGGAAAAATCAGATTATTCAAAGGATTAAATTGGGATCAGTGTCAGTAATAATGTATTCCTTTGTGGTGACACCAATTGAAAGAGGGAAAGTTTGGGGGAGGGGAGCAATGCTGTACAATACTGCCTATGGGTTGTGTGAGAATGGGGAATATAAACGAGGGGAAGGAGGGTTAAACAGCACAGCTCCCACGTGCCTGGTAGGCAAGGCAAGCGTAAGGACAAGAAAATCCTCCTTAGAAATAGCACTGGCCGAAGACCCTGTCTCATTAAAGGCTAGTTACAGTGATGGAGTGTCAAAATATGCTAGTTGTTCTAGTTTATTAAACTAATAAAGTCTGTTTGTGCCCGTGTTCCCGTACTTCCAGCCCCACCACCCAGCCACAAAATCATCAAGGGGATTTTTTCTTTATTTCTTTTTTTTAAATCACATTGCCTGAATCTTCTCCCTACAGTGTCACTCCCGTTATCTCCTAACCAGGCTGGAAAAAAGGCAGCACATGCCTGGCCACCAGGTCTCCGGGGATTCTGGAGCACCCCAGGCTGAGGAATGTAGTGTGATCCCCAAGCACCAGCCCCTCTGTCTCCAGCTCAGCCCATGGCACTGCAGTTCCCCCAGCCAGCCCTCACTCAGCCGGTCCGCGACTGAAATCCGTGCAGGTGTTGCCTACGTACGAGCTAAGTGAGAAGCAGCTGGTCCAGGCTCTTTATCATTGCCCAAAATACGTTTCTACAAGTAAGATCAAATTTATTCGGCTCTTTTGGATCCAGAATGATTTTGATAGCAGTGACTTTAATTTGGTGATAAATTGCCTGCTGAATTTTTTTTCATCCAGAAACATGAGAGAGCAGAGTACAGAAGGCAGCTTGTGATGTTGAGCAAAGAAAGCATACTTAGACTTGTTTTCCATCTAGCCTTTTGGAAGAAAGTTGAAGGCTGGGTTTTCAGTTCCGGAGCTCTGTAAGTGAGATCCTGCTTCCCTGACAAGCCATTTTCTACCTCCCTCCTTGCCCCAATTTCACCCGCCACCAGCTTTGCTGTTTAACGGGGTAGGACATCCTTCTAGGAAGGGACTACGAACCAGCTTCTGTATCTGAGTCCAAGGGAGATTTGTCATTGGCAGCTGTTGGCTTTTGGGATGTGCCATAAGGCCTATCCTTTTTTCCAGTTTTTCCTGGAAGAAAGAAAGAATGAAGAGACGGCAATGTGAGCTCGCAGCCCAGAAGGCCAACCATATCCTGGGCTGCATCAAAAGAAGCATGGCCAGCAGGTCGAGGGAGGTGATTCTGCCCCTCTACTCTGCTCTGGTGAGACCCCACCTGCAGTATGGCATCCAGCTCTGGAGCCCTCAGCACAGGAAAGACATGGACCTGTTGGAGCGGGTCCAGAGGAGAGCCACAAAAATGATCAGGGGGATGGAACGCCTCTCCTATGAAAAAAAGGCTGGGAGAGTTGAGGTTGCTCAGCCTGGAGAAGAGAAAGCTTTGGAGACACCTTATTGCAGCCTATCAGTACTTAAAGGGGGCTTATAAGAAAGATGGGGACAAACTTTTTAGCAGGGTCTGTTGCAACAGGACAAGGGGGAATAATTTTAAACTAAAAGAGGGTAGATTTAGACTAGATGTAAGGAAGAAATTTTTTACCGTGAGGGTGGTGAAAGACTGGAACAGGTTGTCCAGAGAGGTGGTAGATGCCCCATCCCTGGAAACATTCAAGGTCGGGCTGGACGGGGCTCTGAGCAACCTGATCTAGTTGAAGATGTCCCTGCCCACGGCAGGGGGGTTGGACTAGATGACCTTGAAAGGTCGCTTCCAACCCAAACTATTCCATGATTCTATGGGGAAGAAGGGTATCTCACTGGATAGGGGTCTTTTATTCTTCTGCTGGCCAGCTGAGCGGATGGTGCTGGGATACTGGTGGTAGTGCAGCTCAGGGCTTTGAGCACATTTCAATAAATACACCTGACTATAAGCAAGGTCATGGTGAGAAGAAAGGAATGCAATGTTTCTTGGAATAAATAACACTTCTAATAACTACCTCACTTATACTGCCCAATGACTGGAGCAAAAATAACAGGGTAAGCAATTCCCAGCACTGTCCTCAGGTGCTTTCCCAAAAGTTTACTTTCACCCTGTACTAAATAAATTATTTGGTTTTTTTCCTTTGCTGAAGGAACAAAGGTTGATATTTGGTTTTGTGCCTTTATAGCTCTGTCTCTTCAGTGGCTTCCTCACAAAAGGTTGTGGTTCTTTTTGCATTTCCCATTTGATTTTTTTTCCTAAACATGTATTTAAATTTCTTCCCCTATTTCTTTAGATGCAAAATGCAAACCTCTGCATCTACAAAAAATCTCAGGCGCTTTTCTTTTCCTTCTGTCTTTCAGTCCTGCTTCTGCTTTCCGTTTTTACTTCTGCTCAGTTAGTTAGTCATTTATAATTATTTCCCTCTTTATTTACGCGGGCTTATATTTTCCCTGGGAAGCTGCTGCCTGGTCCTTGGGAGTCAGTGTAACCTGACTCCAGCCCTGCTTGTTCTCTGCAAACCTGCTGGCATCATGGAGCAGCCCTCAGCAACCAAGGAGCAGGACTGCCGTCTCACTTGGCCCTGGGCGCTGGGTGCTGGGTGCCCACTCGCTGTCCACCTGGTGCACCACAGCATCTGGCAATGCACGCTCATCCCGACAGAGCCTGCCCTCAGATGGGTTGTGAGGCCAGAAACCCATGCAGGGGCAAAGCAGGAGAGGCACGAGCGACTCGGGAGAGCGAGGAAGGTGAGGGCATCCCGGCGTCGCAGGCTCCGTCCTTTCACCTCCTGCTGCCGCTGCTCTTCTGCTGGGGAAGCCAAGCTGGCAGCAATGGCACTACCTGCTTCAAAGGGCTCCTGCCAAGCACGTCACTGCTATTTGTGTAATGGGCTGAAAGTCTGGAGTGAGCGGTGATACATAAAGGAAAAGTCTTAGCGTAATTACTAAGCCTTACAGCTTTTCATTCCAGAAAATTTGAGGGTAAGGAAATAGCTGTAAGGGTAAGCAGGAGATAAATCTTGGTTCGTGGCACCTTCCTTATTTATGCATTTTCAGCATGTCCTGGGGTTACTGTCCTATGACCATGGTTACTAAGCCCATGTACTGGGCCTACCAAGGGTGCAATCCCTTTCTTCTGCATTTCAAAGTCATTTCCAGCTTTCTCCTTGGACATCAATTAGAACCGTAAGAGCTGATCAAAAAGTGGGGAAAAAAAATATTCACAGATACTTCATTTCAATTTCCTTCCTCTTTTTTTTTTTTATTTCAGATGGTTTAAAAATATGTTTCGAACATTTCTTTCTTGAGGTTGTGAGCAAATTTCCCTCTACTCTCCCATAATCAGGTAATAATAAAAACAACATATGTCCCCTTCTATATCCACATTAAAGAAGTTTATGCCTGTCCCACTTAGGAACTAGCTGCTACTGTGACCTGCATTTTTTTCATCTCATCTCCACTTTCTTGTGGGATCATTTTAATTTCTCTGTAGTGGTAGGAAGGAAGTCCCAGGCCTGTATTTTTCTCAGAATCAGGCTGAGACTCAGTCTCTGTCCACAGCTGGTAGTCAAGCTGGTCAAAGGCTCTAGTTTGTCTGAGCAGCAAACTGTCTCTTTAGTACCGGTAGCCAGAAGAAATTCTTCACGTTAATGCCAGCCAGGCTCCAGCAGCTCTCCGCTGGCTTCTAGGCAGCTCCTGGTCCAAAGAGTTCAAAGCTTTCCATGCTCTCTGACCAGGACACCTTCTGTGACGGTGCACAGGCTGGGAAGCAGCACCTGGTTTGATTTCAGCTCTCCCAGTTGCCGCAGTTTGCTGGGTTTTGAAAAACATCCTATGGAAAACAATTCAGCAGCAGCCGGCGCACAGGCTACAGGCAAAGCAGACCCAGGCTGCTGCGGGCTCTGCTCCCGGTGCTGCCAGTCACAGCGCCGGTGCCTTGGGTCACCTGCCAGCGTGAGGGCCAGGAGCACGATACGCGCCGAGATGGAGCCACGGGCACCGGGTCCCCCCCGGGTGAGCTCACAAGCCAGGGTCGTTTCATAGCGGAGCACAAAACTCACCTTTTTTCAGATGCCTCATAATATGAAAAGGAGCAGGAGGGAGAGGACAAAGAAAAGTAAAGTCAAAAGGGCCAAGCGCTAGGATGGGAAGAGCAGAGACCACGTTCAATACCATTTATGCTTATCTCAATATTGTGCCTGGCGCCTTGGTACTGTAGCAAGTGGAACCTCATAAATACCAATGACAGATAGTAATTAGCACCCCATAAATATCATCAACAGATAATCTTGCCACTAGGAAGCAAGAACAAGCTTTTCATACCCAACTGGCCAAGCAAGCTTGAAGGTGAAAATAACAAGAAGATGGAAAAAACACCGTTTGAAAACAAAGGTCTTCCTCTGGAGTCAAACCTTTTAATGGAAATAAAGCCTAAACCAGCAGCCTTATACTAGCCTTAGGCTCTGAAGTGCCCCAAGTCAATTTATATCTGGATGATAAAAAGGTAGTTGATTGATTCATTACAGCCAAAGGCTCAGCTCCTAGGAATGCATGGTGCTTAATTTTTTTCTGGGATCCCTTTGATCTCTGCTGGAGGTTGAGGAGCAGGCTCCAAATTATGAAGTATTTTTGGAATTATATTGAGAACATTTCACAGAAAAGTCACCTTCAAGTCTCCAAGACTCTCTCTAGAGACATGGGGATGGTGGAAATCTTCTAGCATGACATTTTTATCTGAGAGAAAAGGAATACAGCAGATCTTAAAAGAATGGTAATCCAATCACATTTGGACCAACGTTAAGATCTTGAGATAGGACCTCAAGTTTTCTACATACTAAACTAAAAGCACAAGTTTCTATGAGGGTATCTGGAAGCAATAACAGATTTACAGATCTCTGTAGATCAGCTAGAGGAGAAAGAAGGCATCCTACATCAACCTAAAAAACCAGCATTTGGCACATGAGAGGAACTCACCTTTCAATTCAGTGCGTTAAATTCCACAGTAGTATTTATTCCAGGTTAACAAAAGGCGTTGGAGGTACAGCATCTGCTCCCTACCATTCCCCCTCTACACAGAGCCCTCCCCATCTCCCCATGTACCTTAGAGCCCAGAGGGTCTTTCACCTTGTCCTGCCTGCCAGAGTTTTGTCACGTTGGCTAGCCTGCTGTAGAGCTCCTGCAGCCAGACCAGTGGCTAAGAGTCTGCTGGAGTTTGGGGGTCTTCTCATCGCAGCTGGTGGTCAGCAGGACTGGAACCTGCAGTTCAGTATCTGACAAGGGCTCTGGCAAAGCAAGTCACGTAACGAGGAAACCTCCTTCAGCATAACTCTAATAACCTCCTCCATAATAATATAGAAATGCGTAAGACTCCCCGTTCACCGACTGTATTTACCTGAGCATTACAAAATCTTAAAGAGCATATTTAGCAAAACAAGAGCTTTCAGGTATTCTCTTTGGTATGCAATTGTCAAGGGCAGAGCTGCACATCGAGTTTGTATCTGTGTTGAAACCTCCACCGACTTAATTAGAGTAAAATGCATGAAGTGTAGTCATTATAATCTGCTTTGCAGTGACACAAACATATATAAGCCTTGTTCATATGACTGGAGTGTCCAGATTTTGCATCCAAGCCTTTGCCAAGAAAAGCCAGGTTTGAGGGGGCAAGAGGGAAGGAGGGGAGAAGGGAAGACCATAACAATTGCTTGGTTGATATTGCTAAAACGCATGGAAACAGCCGCTAAGTCCTTTGCTGCCTCCACCCTTCCCAGTAGTCTCATTACGGTAAATAATGTTGCACTTATTTGAAAACTCAGGTTTCATAAGGCTGGCTGCGCCGGGGGAGCCGGCAGCGCAAGCGGTGCTGAAGATCTCTGCTCCTAAATGCCAAACCTCGGCGCTCGTGCCCCTTCGGTTCCTAGGAACATCTCTGTTTGCTTTCAGAGAGCGGCTTGAACTTCTGCCTTAAAGTAAAAGCATATCGTGGCAGATATTCTAATCACAATGTCTAAATATAAAACAAGGGAAGACAATTTAAGAGAGCTCAGCTACACTTTTTTAAGCAACTGTCAGGAAACTGCTTCTGTGGCTTGCTGCTTTAGAGTAAGATTAAATGAATCAGTCTCACCATTTGAATGCGTGGGAAGTCAGAGACAGCAAAGTGACAAGTAAGGACGGTTTATTTATAATTGGGCCCTCCTCCTATAGCTGTTTGTGCACAAGTCCTGTGCACTAAGTTCAAAAGTACCTGCCCTTTATGTAAAATTACTCACAAATGCTACGTGTAGGCCAGGTGGATGCCTACGCTGGTTTGGCTGATTATAAAGTTCATGTAATTATTATTGAACTCTCTGGTGATGTTTGGAAAAAAAAATACAGCTTATTATGCAGCAGCTTCAAAAGGCTCTGACTCCCCGCTCCTTCAGCCAGGAGTCTTTCACAACAAGGAAGAGCCTGAGCTGGGCATCACTGCCAGGAGAAGTCCTGGGGGATGGCATGGGGGCTGGGGCACCCCCTGAGCAGCAGCTTTGCAGGTGGGTCTGTAAGGGCTGGAGGGCGACGTGGAGGCAGCGTTGGTGGATGCTTTACTAGCAGGGAACTTTGATACTTAAGCTGCTGCTCCCCACTCCTTAGGCAAAAACACCTCTGACTTTAACCCGGAGGTTTAGAGGTTTCCAAAACAAGAGTTGCCAAAGACAGGTAAGTGCGCTGTAGCTGCGGCTGCAATCACAAGCCTGAGAGAAATTCAGTAGTTTATGGTACTATCTAATTAATGAGCCCAAGTGGAGCGGCATGGCAGTGAGAAATGGGTTTGCCAAAGGAGAAGTGTGGGTTTCTCATCTCCACCACCTCAGGATGTGGCCCCAAACTTTTGAAGTGTCCTTCTGAGTGAGGAAAGGCAATATCCACAAATCTGAGATAAAGTTGCTGAGAAGAGGACCCAGGAGTGGCTGAGTCCCTCGGAAGAAGAGCAGGATTGCTCTTTGCCCAGCCTCCAAGTGGGTAAGTCAATGGAGTTGAGCTGACCTCCGCCCATGAGCTTTCCTTCCTCCCCACTTCGGCAGGCTTGGCCTTTAGTCTGTAGCATCAGCCTGTGCCCCTAACTGGGAAATATTATTAAAAAGGCATTAAATATTAAGAGAGACAACACAGCATCTCTCACAGTGAGGGAGCTCCTGACACAGCAATGCTTTTCCTAATAAACTGCCTTGACAAACAGTTTACTTATATTCTTATTTCAATTAGATGAACTACTCTGCAGCGGTAAGGATGAGTGCGGCTGGGTGTTATTATGAGAAGTAGTAAATATTTATTTGCCTCTCTCAGCATGGAAGTGGGTGGGCGGCAGGGTCTCAAGACCTCATCAGCACAATTTTTAAAGCCATAGTCACAGGCTGCGGCTAACCAGCAAGGCACGACGTTGTTGTGTGAACCCATCACTGACAGCTTAGCTATTAATATTGGTACAGCATTAACAGTGATGGACATCATGGCCAGGTTTGGCTCTTACAGAGATCTGGGCTGGAAAAGGAGACGACCTCCGTTAAATAGTCAAATAAGTGTAAATATTACAAGGATTTCCCATCGCTGGCCAAGAGGCTCCCACCACGCTGAGGGCTGTGTCGTGGCAGGCACTGCGTGTACCAAATGTACTCCTTGGCCCACAGCACCTAAATGCACAAAGTCCCCGAGCAGATCGGTGGTCGAGTCATGGGCTCAGATCTCCAGGCTCCCGGCTGAGCGAGGGAGCCCTGCAAAGGCAGGAAGAGGACTGCTGGAAGGTACTGGGAAATCTAATCTAAGCAAAGAAAATCTCCATCTCTGCTTTCTTGGAAACTTTGCCTGCAATTTCAAGTATTTTCTGTTGACAGCATGAAAGTCATGGAGGCAAACATGCATGTTTGTCGTTGAAACACTGCTAGTCTTCTGGCCATTTGGGGAGGAGGGATAAGAATGTTCAACTTAGAAAAAGCAGTTGCTTTCCAGAAAATCCCACGAGGCTCTCCACAGCGTATAGGTTGGAAGCCATGAGGTTCCTGTCAGTACATCCATACTTATTCCTGAAGTATGGAAGATCAGCTTCGGCAAAGCGCCACATATAGTTTTATTACTTCAAAGTCACTGAGTTTGTCTTACAAGGCCTGACCAAAATTTTACCTCAGTCTGTAGAAATTTTTTCCCATAATTTCCATAAAATAGTTAACATTACTGTCCTGATACCTTTCTTTGAAAAGGCTGTTTTGGAGGCCGAAGAGTAGAGGGAAGTCCCCTCCCTTGCTGTTGAAGCCAAGCCATGTCTGAGATCAAGCATAGCTGTTCTGCGCTGGTGAGACCACACAATGGGTCTTTTTAAGATGGGGAGCGGAGAATGGGATAAATAAAGCTGAGTGGCGAGGTGGGGTACATGAGTGGGCCAGGCAGGCGTTGCCCAGTGGGAATTTGGGTTGTAACTCAGCCAGTGAATAACTCCACGGAGTCTATAATGATAGGGGACCTCACCTAATGCCTCATCAAAAAGACAACACGCTTTGCAGAACACAGCATCCCTCACACAATCCTCCATGGCACTTTACACAGCGCCATAATCACAGCCTGCCCATATGTGACTTTTTTTTCATGTGTGTTGCCTTTTTAATCTGAAATAGTTTCCTTCTTCCCCTTTGACTGGTGTTCAGGAATGGATTTAAAATGGGCGTTAAATCTAAAATTTCAGATCCAGAAGCACAGGGTTCGGAGTGCAAGATGACTCCTCGCCTGCGCGTATGCATCCCTACAGAAATGATTTGGAGTTTGGAGCAGCTGATTTAAAAGGCTGGGCCAAACTGTCCTTCCGAGTGGCTGTGTTTAGAGATGCGTATCTGTCCGTGGGCACCGCAGCCTCACTGGTGCCGGCAGAGCCGCGCTGGCTGGCAGCAGCTGAGGCTCTGCCCGCGGGGCCCTGCTGACGCCACGGGCCACCAAAAAGGTTGAGTTTATGCTGGCGGAGACTGTCCCTCCCTGAGGACTGGCACTTTGGGTAAGACAGAGTGTGTGAGCTTAGGGGACACACTGGTGGTTTCACCAAAGGAAGCTGAGGAATTACAAAGTGAAATCAGGGCAAAATTTAAAAGAGGATCATTTGAAAAATTTCTCTTTAAAAACTGGGAAAATATTGGGGGGGGGGGAAATATGGAAATAACTTTGTTACACCCTGGGTTGTTTTCAGCAGGATATAAGGACTACATTTAATCTTTGTTGTGTAGAACGGGTATTTTTTTTTCCTTGCTCTAAGCGTGTCTCTTAATACAGCCTTACCGGTGGAATAATTAACGAAGTCTGCATGACAAATGCGGTGCTCTCAGGAGCCAGGTACTGATGTGCCCTTTCCCACTGCAGTGGAGGTAGGAGGGTTTCTAGCGAGCTCTGGGAAGCAGGAGTCTCTCAGGAATTTCTGAGCACAGAAAATGCATGACTAGGTGCTGTTGGCAATTTTCACCAGGAGGATTTTCTTCAGTGAATTTTTCCTCCTTCCAGCCAAGGACAAACCTCTGACACTAGCCCACATTATTGTTTGAAGACAGATTGAAATCTTGTGATTCTGACATCGTTTTATTTTTAATTTCCACACTGCAAATGTCAGGGGAAAAAATACCCTAAAAATTATACTTCAGAAAAGACTATAATTACTTCCAATTAAATCATGGCCCTGGTTGTTTGAACGACTTGACCACAGCTAGAATTTCATTATCTGATAAGCACTTTTTTTTATATTTCAAAGTTTCTTTTTTAATAATAAGAAGAAAAGGATCCAAGACCCTGACAACAATACCTGAGCCAACTGCAAAAGCTCGATGATGGGAAATTGTGTTTAACCCCTCAAACGGAGAGGCCACATCATTTTTAGGGCATTTATTTCAGCGATACTTCTGATGGAGAAGCAAGGTTCAGAAATGTGATCAGATGTGGTGGTAGGCATGGATGAGGTGACCCAGATCTCTGCCTTCCCCAGGGCACTGATCAGACTGTGCGCTTTCATCCCACCTTTCTTCCATCCGTGGTTCCTAAAGCATTTTACCAACATCTGTCCCCTTTCTCATTGCCACATTTCTGTCGATATCGGGGTACATCTATTGAAGCCACTGAGGCTTTATCAGCATCATCTGGTTTCATAGCAGGAATTAAGTCCCATCCCAGTGTATGTCTGCACCATAAATCCAATCGTTACCCCCTGAAAGAGGCATTTGCACCACACAAGCTGCACTGAGGATGCCTTCTGATGTTCAGACTGAGTAAAAATATCTGTGTTCTTATAGAGTCCCACTCGCTGGTGCATGGGATAATTTTGCTGTAGGTTTTTGTGGTCTTATTTTGAACTTTAGCTATGACAGAGCCATCGGTCCCCAACCCCACTCAAGCATGCAGCGTATTTTCCATATGCGTTCAAAAGATAAGGGCCTTTACTCAGAACATTAAAAAATAAGCAGTCATGGTCCCAGTCCAGCACGCTGACTGTTTTCTGACGTGCTTAGGGGTCAGTCTGTATTCTTTGTCATGCTGCAGGGGGAGGCGCAGGCTGGAGGGAAGGGGCAGGGGGGCTTCTGCAAAACATCTGCCTGCGAAAAGGGTTGCATGTGGAGGGACGGGCGGTACTGAAGGGAGCTGAGTCCAGCAACAGAACAGCAGCAGGGTGTAAAGTCAGTTAACACTGTAGCCCCTTCCCCTTAGCATCCCAGCCAGCAGAAAGCCCAAGCGTTTCAGTCGCGAGCAGCAACCCAAAATCCCAGTCACAAAGGACAGGATTTTCTCCAGGTGATGCCACGGAAGCAGCCTATATCCAGTGTTTGCTAACAATTAGCAGAGGTGTCCATGGGAATGGACATACCACAGCAGGCTGCCTGGGCACCCGCAACTTGCACACAGAGCAGACATTCCTGCTATCCATGGAAAAATCCTCCCCCAAATATTCCACATCACAGTGGCTAGTCTCTGAGCTGATCGTATTAGAGGAAAGAAATTAAAAATTGCAATTGACTCACCAGTAAAAATATGTGAGTGTACCCAGCAAATAAAGTAGATTCCCTCAGCACTTACCTAATAATTTTGCTTTTAATTAAACTGTCCATTCCCGCACTGATTTACATTTAAAAAGAAAACATCTGTGTGTATTTCACTGGGAAACCTTCCCCTGGTGTTTACAAAAATATTCTGCTTTGCTTAATGCGAAAGATTTGGGGCCTGATTCTTGTTAACAACACGCTGCCTTCCAGCTCCTCTGTGAAGGCAAACAGGTATTAGAGGTTGTCACTGAAGGGGACGTGCTCACCCTGTGTGCTTACAGCCTTTCTCTTCTGTTTTCTGTTGGTTTTTTTTTTAATGTACCTTACAGTCTTTTATTAGTACATTTTTTAGGCTCAATCTTTCTGAAGAAGAAAATGCAGTGGATGGACAATGAGCTGAGAAAGGTGGGAGCCATAACGCCCCTCAGCTTTCTTCGGGAGAAAGAGGAAAAAATTTCACATCAGTAGCAGGCACCTCTGGCATTGCCCCGGCTTGCTCTTGGCACAGCTGGTGCCCGGTGGAGGCAGCAGAGAAGAGGAGGTGATGCCACCGTAGCGTTTCTGGCCCCAAGGGACCAAAGGGCACCTCACGTCCATTCGCGCAATCCCCCTAAAATGGGAATGGTGTCCAACAACTATGTTTTAAAACTCACCTGCCTTCCTTCTTGCACCTTGACCTCCAAAATCTGTATTAACTTTAAAAAAAAAAAGAAAAAAAAAAAGAACCCCAAACTGTTATCATTTCCAGTAAGAAACAGTAACTCCTGCTACTCCCACTGCGGTTGAGTATAGCCCCCTGAGACATGCCAGTCAAACACTGTGTGCCTTTCTGGAGAAGCGAGTGACATGGCCAAGGCCACCGAGATTTGCGTATGTGGGGCAGAAATGGAAATGAGCCCCCCTGAGTGCCAGCCCAGCGCTATAAAAAGGCCACCCCTCCTTTCCCTGGCTTAGTCTCTGCCACCACCGCCCAGCAGCCATGGTGGAGGTAGCGGAGGATGCTGCTGCCTCGGTGGCACACGACACTCCCTGACAAGGCTGAGCGTGCCGTGTGCTTGCACCCAGACTACGTGTGTGTTTATGGTAGACCCAAATATGAAAAATCATCAGATGAGGTATAAAAATGTGCTTTTCCAGTGCTGGTTCACGATTGTCTCCCAAGCAAAGGGGCCAAAGAGAAGAAATAGTCTGTTGGGCTGGGAAAGTCTCTCTGGATTGAAAATTTTAGTGACACGTCCTGCAGTCTCAGGCATGCAGAGAGCACGGGCTTGCCCCGGGGCTGTTGTGGCCTCGCTGCCAGTGCCTGGCTCCCGATGGGTACATTCACTCCACGGGGGGGGGCCTAGATGACCAAGGGTGTAGCATCCTTGCATGGATGCTCATTTTGGGGGAGAACGGAAAGAAGGTTGTAGGCTCAGAGCTGGGCCACCTCTGGAGCGCATCCCTATCCGTGCACAGTAGTGGGAAAGCGCAGCAAGGGGTTGTACCCCCCCGGCTCCAAACCACACGCCCCAAGTCCCCTCTGGAGGAGACTCTCACGGGGAGGCCCCTGTGCGAGCCAAGGGGGAAGGCGAAGCCCTGCTCCCTCTGCATGCCCACACACCACAAGCTTCCTCCATGCACCGGGTTTTAGCAGCTGATCTGGGCCGAGGTCAGGACCTGTTGGGGCTGGGTTTTGTTTACCAAATGTGCTGTGACCTCATTTGGCAGCAATATTTAAAAATATGTAAGACCTGAACAGTTCTAGTTGGTGAAAATATCCCCACTAATTTTCCTATCTTTGGACGCATTATCAGCAGATGAGAATCTGTAATGTCCTTGGCGTTACTGAACCTGAAAGGCAATCAGGAATTGCCATCCTGGGCCAGCCAAGTAGTCCATCAAGTTCTACCCTAAAAGGGGCAGAATAACCTGTGCTTTGAAGCCAGGCAACTTTAGCATTTCCGTAGGTATGTCACGCACAGGTTTGGCTGCTCCCGCGTCCCCTCTGTGCTCCACCCGCCAGCCACAGGGCTGGGAGCCACCATTGCCGAGCCCAGGCCACACACAGTGAGTCCTGCAGGTCCCTCCGCCAACCCCTTCCTCTTTTCTTCTGGTGGGAGAGTGAGTTTGGCTTACATTTTAAGCTCCTGTGTCATGCTAGCTTTGATGGACATGGAGTTAACGCAGGTCCGATGGCTACGGGATAGCTCAGGGTGAAACGGAGAGGGAGAAGAACCCATAAGTGCAGTTTCACGCAGCAGAGGCTGGTACCCCTGTCCCCATTTCATAGCCGAGGAGACCAAGGGTGATATGACTAACCTGGAGCCACACTGCAGCAAAATGCAATGACAAGAAGTGAAGCCAGTTCCTTTAGCAGCCTGCTCCTCTCCTCTGGTTTTGTCCTCTGCTCTTCTCCAATACTTCTCCACGTCTCCTCCGTGGCTCTGAGACGGGGCTCCATGGCTGCTGCTCTGATCAAGGGCAAGGAGGCAGGCTGGGATCACAAGCATCAGTAGCCTCAGAAAGCAGATAATGTCCTCCATCATAAAAGAAGAGAGCAGCGCAGAATTACAATGACCAGAAACATGTTTTGGGAAAATGTGAAGTTACCGACTCACTGCCTAGAGAGTCACCATGGCTAAATAAAAGAAGGGTGAGAAGCAAGTAAAAATACTGTGCCCGCTGCCGTCTGCACCGCTTGCCCTCCAGCTCTGGCTTGGACTTCTCCAGCGGTCCAGCTGGAGGCAGCTCCATTTCTTTCCAAGATTTGGTGGTGCTTGGTCTTGGGATCACTCTCAAAATGAAGCAGGGATGAGACGGCAGCAGGTTTTGCTCCCTCTGCTGTACACAGTCCTCCAGTGCCATCCCAGCCGACTGCGCCCTCAACCACCTCCACCTGCCCTGCCTGCCACTCCCTGACACATTTAACACGTATCCTCAGCTTCATGTTGTAAACAGAATGCTAATGGGCCATGAAACAGCCCTCCTGTTATTTCAGGTATTTTTCAATAGGGAAAAAAGTCATGCAAAACGCTGAAGATACCTTGCGAGCAAGGGGGCCCGCAGGAGCCGAGGGGTCTCATTCTCCGCAGTGCGGCCACGGCAATCCTGCTCCACCAGCCCGTCAACACAGGTTGCTCCCTGGCCCGCTTTTATCTGCCAGCGCAGGCATCCTCTGAGCACCCCGAGACTAGGAGCCAGGCTGGCAGGGGCGCTTGGCTGTCACTGAAATCCCTAAATAAATGTTACCTCTTGCCTCCTCCTCCTCCTCAAGACATCAACAGGAGCGACGGGTGTCGAGCCCTGCTGCGATTGAATCCTGCAGTGGGAGAGGTCTGGGCTGGCACCAGCAGCAGCAAGAGGCAGCGTTTTTGGGGACCAGCCGTAACAGCAGGCGCGAACAGAGTACGTCTTCACCGGTCTGGTCCCAGACTGCTCGCTGGTAAGGAGCTCCAGGCGGGCAGATCCAGACAGGAGTTAATGCAGGATCACAGCCCGAGGTTTCGTTTCCACCTTTGCCAGAGGCTTTGCATGAGTCTCAGCTTCCTTGCCTGTGTAATGGGTACCTGGTGACTGACCTTCCTCTGTAAAGCCCCTGTCAAGCAAAGGGGGCTCCGGAGAATGTGGCTTCACCTACAGCTTTCTTGTATGCACCGACAAAAATGATACTGGTCGGGTTGGTGTTCCTACAGCAAGAGTTCAACCAGAGAGATGGATCTTTTAAAACAAAAATGGGAATGGGGGGGGAAGTAGTGGCTGTCAATCCCAGTAAGTAAACACTTCTTTGATGTGGTTCCTTTTTTTTTTAAAACAAAAACACAACCCAAATCCTAAAAGCAACAACGTATGTTTATTTTAAATGCATCCGCTAAATATTTACACTGCAAGCAAGCTAAATGAAAAAAAAAAAGGGTAAATTGGAACTTTTGTCAGTGAACCAGATTGTGAAATGCCTTGAGGGAATAGAAGATTTATTTGGGGAGAGGGGGAGAGGTAGGAATTTTCCATGCTATTGTAAAACATGAGCTCAAATTATATGATCCCCACAGCCAGTGAATTGCAAAGCTTCAATCGGCTGCCTTTTTTATTTTTTTTTCCTTCCTCTCTTTTCTATAAAGGGGGGGTAAGGCAGAAGTGTTTCACCAACTTCTGTTGACTGTTCCTTTTTTCTCCTGATTGAAATGTGTTGTTAAACAAGATCCCACATAATCTCAGCAGAGGGTTTCTCTCGCTCGCTCCCTCTCCTTCTGGGAAGCCGCGATCAGTGCCATCGGCGCTTGATTATTTGCAAACTCCCTTCGCTTTTTTTTTTTTTTTTTTTTTTTTGCCTTTTTTTTTCCCTCCTCTCCGTCTCGGTCTCCGTCTCCCTCTCTCTCCCTCCGTCTCTCTCTCCCTTTCTCTCACCCCCAGTGCAACTTTTGCAGGCGCCCCGGCACACGCAGCCATGCCGCGCTGAGAGCGGGGGCACCGCGCCAGCCCCCCTCCTTCCCTCCCTCCCTCCCTCCCTCCCTCCTTTCCTCCCTCCCTCCCTCTCTCCTTCCCTCCCTCCCTCCCTCCCTCCCCAGCGCCGCCGTCCCGAGCCGGGGGGGCCCCGCCGCCCGCCGCCCCTGCCCGGCCCCGCGCCTCGCCCCGGCCCCGGCCCCGGCCCGGCCCGGCCCGGCCCGGCGCCGCCGCCCCCCGCCCGCTCGCCCGCCCGCCCCGGCCGCGTCGGAGGGCCGGCAGCGGGGCTGGATGTGCCCGGCTCCCCCCGCGCTGAGGCGGGCAGCGATGCAGAAGGCAGGCGGCAGCTTCGCCTCCGCCGAGAGACACCCGCTCAAGATGGCAGATGTGTGTTGAGTTTGGGGGGCTGCGATCTCGCGTCGTTCGTGGCGGCGTTGCCATGAATAACAGGCGTCCTTGCACCGATGGCCCCCATGTACGAAGGTAAGCCCCGGCCCGGCACAGCCCGGCCCACCCTGCCGGCACCCCTCGCCCCGCCGCGGGGGGGGCGGGGGGGGCACGACACCCGGGGGTCCCCGGCCGCCCGCGGTTCTCGTCCCCCCGGCGTTGTTGCGGGGAGGCTGGCGGCGGCGGGGCACCCCCGCCCTGCCCGGCGCCCGGCGGGGAGCGGGGCGAGGCGCGGGTCGCCGCCCGGCTCTGCCCCCCCCCCCCCCACACCGCCAGCCCTCCCCGGCCCCGCGGTCCCGGGCGCTCGGGCCCCGGCGGGGGGCGGTGGGTGAAGTCCGTGCCGGTGCCGAGCAGAACAATGAGGTGGACGGAGCTTGCCCTGCGCCTCCGTGTGCGTGTGTGTGTGCCTGCCTGCTCGCCCGCCTGCCCCTCGCCGCAGTTCTCATTTCCAGGACCGGCCACCCCGCTCCTTTCGCCGATTTCCCAAGAGTTCCCCCCGCCGGGGCTCCCCTCCGGGGCCCCGAGACCCCGCGGGCAGCGGCGGCGGGGAACGGGGCTGCCGGCAGCCGCCTGTCAGCTCCTCCGGCTTCTGCTTCAGCCCAGCCCGGGCTGCGGCGAGAAGCCCAAGTGCCCCAACTTAGTTTTTTCGGTTTGGAAAAAAAAAAAAATAAATGTGTGTGTGTTAGATCGGTGCGTATTTCAGGGTGGCTGTTTAAAAAAAAAAAAATTAAAAATGTATCAGGGTTGATTTAAATCCCCTCGCCATGCATTTATCCTCCCCCGTCACCCCTCCCGGCTCGGCGCTGGCCGGGGAGCGTTACATAAACCGGAGGGACATCCACCCGGCGGGCGCTTTATCCCGCCCGGGGACCTATCGGTCCGTGGCGGCGGAGACCCGGCCGCCCGGCGGGGGGCAGGGGGGAGACGGGGACGGACACACGGGGACACGGTACTTTTCTCCCTGTGGCGAAACCGGTAAAACTTATCTGAGGAGAAAATCGAGCCTGGGCTGCAGCGCCCGTGAGGAGGGCGCTCGGCGGGCGGTGTAAAGTTACCGGCCCGCCGGGTTATTTCTGGGCAGCCCCGGGCTCGCCGGCGGTGAGGAGTTTGGACCCCGCGAGAGGCAGGCAGACAAAGAGGAGCGTTTTCGGCAGCGGAGGGAGGACGGCCGTCCCTCCCCGCCCTCGTCGCTGCCGGGCACCGGACTGTCGGAGCCCGGGGACGGCGGCACCGCCAGGGAGCGCGGAGGGGGCGCGGCGTCGGTGGCGGCGGCGGCGGCGGCGGCGGCGGCGGGGCCCTGCGCCGCGGCGGGCCGGTGCCGGCGGCGGGGCCGCGGCGGGCCCGGGGTGCCGGTCGGGGCCGGCCCGCCGGCAGCGCCCTCTGCCGGCCGCGCCGCGCCGCCGAGCGGCCTCGGCCCCCGGGCCCGGGCAGCCCCCCCCCCACCCGCGCCCGGGCCGCCCCCGGCGCCTCCAACGGCAGCGGGCGGCCGCGGGGGCCTGCGGCGGGCAGGGGGAGGCCGCCGCCGCCGCCCCCCGTCCCCGGCCGCGGCGGGGGCTCGCAGCCCCGACGCGTACCTGCGCGGCCCCTACCCGCGGCCCCCCGCCGGGCCGGGCCTGTCCCCCCCTGGCGCGGCCCCGGGCCAACCGGCGGGCCGGTGAGGCCTGCCCGGCATCGCAGCGCCCGCCGCTGAGCCTGCCCAGCCCCTCCCGAGCGGGCGCCGCTGGCAGGGTGGGTAATGCGGCGATTCCTCTGAAGTTCGCTCCTCGCCGGGCCGCATCCCCCGAGCGGGCGGCGGTGCGGAGCGGTGCGGTGCCCCGCGGCGGGCGGCGGCGCCCGGCGGCTCCGCAGCGGCCGGGGGCGGAGTGAGGCGCGGGGCCTGCGGTCAGCCCGGCCGCGCTCCCCTTCCCGGCGCGCCGCAGCGGGCGCCCGCCGAGCGCCGGCACGGCCGCCTCCCCGGAGCCGGGCAGGGCAGGGCAGGGGAAGGGAAGGGAAGGGAGAGGAGGCCTCGGCCGCAGCCAGGGCGGGCAGGGCGCCGGCTTCCTCCCGGGGAGGAGGCGGCGGTGCCGCACCAAAGCGTGCGGTGGAAGTTTAGCGGTTCCTTAGAGCATCCTAACTTCAGCGGCGCCCGTGCTTCTGCCTGACTGGAAAAAGGGAGCGGACGGAAAAAACGCCCTGAAAAGCAACCCGTAAAACAAATTCCCTGCAAGCGATACAGAAGGGTCCACGGCCAGGCTCCGCAGCACGCCTCAAGCCTTGAAGTAGGTGAATATCCCAACTCGCAGGAGCCCGTGGATAGCGTAAAGGCTGATAGGCACTGTTTTATCTGTTTTGTGTTGCAGTATGTTTGTGGGTTAAATTGCTGCTGGATGGCTTCCAGGGAGACGGAGGAGGGGTTAATGAATGTTTTTCGCCTCCTAGTTGCCATGAGTGGTCCTTAGAATTCCCTGCAATATTGCAGTGCGTAGATAAAAACTTACTTATCGCAGGGGATGCGATTTCCTCCTTAGAAGGAGGCAAGGACTGCGATCCTCCCTTACGAGCCTCACGTTATGTGCATAACCAGCCTGGTCCGTAGCCCTCCTCTGGAGCATCAGGTACAGTCAGGCCACTGAGGAGAGTGCAGGAGCTGAGGGGTTGGATCAGCGCTGCGGCGGGCAGTCGCTTCTCCGCTCCTGCCCTTGTCGGAGCAGTCTCGGGTGGCACAGACGCACGCCCACTGCCACCACTGCAAGGCAGGCGAGGGCAGGTGAAACAGTATCTCCACCATACGGATTTCAGAACATAGGCTCTTTGACAGAAAAGGCGCCCTGGGAAGAAATGTGACACCTCAGAGGCCTTATGAAATGGTTCCAGTAGAAATTTAAGTGAGTGATAACATAGAGCACATGCACAAAGTCACCCGTGATTCTCAACGTGGAGGTGAGAGTGGTGTGTGCCAGTGCTGAGCAGCTGGCTTAAATACTGGTTCTGGGAAGCAGAATGGTGTCTCACCTGATATTAATAGGCGAGGCGTGATAAATAAATGAATATCTGGTGTGAAATCCTCCCCCACACACATTGTGCAAGAAGAATTTTCCCATTCGTTTTAAGGATTTCAGAGTTTTTGCTGTCATCTTCTCCTCCACCGGGTTTTTCTCATTCATGTTTTTCTGAGTGTTGCAGAGCTGAGTGGTAAAATGAAGGACATAAAAACCTACCAAGTAAAATAAAACAGAAGTAACACCGCCGTGCGATGTTTGACCTGGATTTTAGTTTCGGTTGTGAGCGACACAGGGGAATGGGCTTCAAAGCGGGCCTCATCAGGTGTAATCCCACATGGCCTCTGCTCCAGAGTTGGGGCAAACTAATGGCTGCTGTCCCACTGGGCACCGGAGATGTGGCTTCCTCAGAGGCGGCTGTATCGGCTTCAGAGGAGGCGAATGGCTTGAGGCAGGCGAGAATCTGGTTCTTCGGTCTCTCCTTTAGACAATGTTGCCCTTGCTGTGCAAAGTCATCATCGGTGCGCTTGTCGTGAGACATTTCCTCCCATGCAGAGAACAGAGCCAGGCTCTGTGGACCAGGGGAGACCCCATTTTAAGAGGGCTTACTGCTAGACATCACCAGTGCCTGGGCTGTGGGTAGCTTTCTGCCCTGGGCGGGTGTCTCCAGCGATTTCCTGGGTGCCTCGTACCTGGCATCCTTCAGAATTGGGTAAAAAGAGCTGTTTATACATTTTAACCTTTATTTTCTAAACAGCGATTACCTCTGTTTTGGTTTTGTTCCTTTTTGCTTCGCTTCATACTTATTCCTGACAACTTTGTTGCAACTCGCGGTGTATTTTTAGCAACTGCGTCGGTAGTTTTCTATGTGGGTGGCTTATGGAATTAATCTTGGTAATATTTGTAAATTGCACCTCGCCACCGGTGCCGCTGCTGGAGCTCGGCGCAGGCAGGGACCTGCCCGCACGCCGTCCTTGTCACACGAGGGGCTGGGAAGTCTGAAACTCTGACCCCGGATGCGTCACGGATCAGATCCCATTTAACGCCAGGAACAGGCCAGCCCCGCTGGGTTTTAAATGCATCCTCAAATCTCGTTTAGGCGCACGAAACTTGCTCATCGGGGAGGCGGCACCAGTGAGGCGGAGTAAAGGTCTTTACCCCAAAGTTCGTGCCGGGAGATGATAACTGGGAGGCGCTTCCTGTTTATGAATTAATAACCAGAACTTAAGCTAAGTCAATGCTGGGACCAAAAGCGTAAGTTTTTATTAGCTCAGGATATGGCTATAGCCAGGGTAACAGGAAGCCCCCTCCAGTTATAATTATTGTTCTTATCATGCTGCTGCGTCTAGCAATTAAATGGGTTTGAGATGTAATGAGTGAAAAATGCTGTTTTATTTTCGGAAGTGGAAAGAGCGCTGCTGGGACCAGGGGCCGGGGCGAGCAGACAAACAACGCGCTTGGACAAAGAGGCAAGCACAGTTACTCGCCACAGTTGTTGGCCCTTGGACTCCGTGCAGCGTGTTCCTCTGCATGGCTGTAACAGCTGGGGAAGACCCTGTTGGCTTCGGCTAGACATCTCAGCTGGCCTAGAAAATGAAGCAATTTTCATTTTCCCATGCCTCGGTTTCCCCATTTACTCAACGGTTGCTATTTCCCGCCCACCTTCACAGGGTGCTTTGAAAGCACTGGATGTGGTTTCATCCAGACTGGGTAAGAGCTGGCTATGGACCCTGATCGGTGTACGTCTTCTACTGATGAGGGACAGCCCAGAGACCTCCTTGATACCTGTGAGGGTTTTGAACTCCTAGAAGTTAGACCATTTATTCGGAGGCAAATAACGTACTTGGGTGGCTAAATGAATAAGCGTCGGTTTTGGCCACATGGCAGCAATGGCGTGTAAAAGTATGTGGATATTTGGTCAGGAGGAAAGCTCTGGGAAGTCAAGTCACGGAAGGATTAGTGACCTGGGCGTGGAGGTAAATCCCTGTCCCGACTGCGGGCCTCACCAAGTGGGTCTCAGGTGATGGTGTTAGAGCAGTTCTGCCAGATGGCGAGGTCAAGGGCAAGTTCAGCCACCTTCTGCTCAGAAGGGCTGAGACACTGGTAGATTTAGACCACTTTTCTTAGGTGCAGGAGTCGAGGCAACTGGGATAGCACGTACCTTGGGCAAGACTCCCAAGAAGGGGAGTTTGCAAAGCCATTCAGTGGTGGACTGTTAGTGTCCCCATCCCTGTATCTGTAGAGGTCGGGTAGGCTGAGACTGGATGTTTTTGAAAGTTCCACCCTTTTCCTCTCTAATCCCAATTTAAGAAGATATTTTAAGGTCTGTGCCTAAATTTAAGCTCACAGGCAGTGCTGCTGACTTCATTAGAATTGTTTATGTCTTTAAAGCTGGCCACACGCTGAAGTACCTTTCTGACTCATGGCCTCTATAGCTTAATCAGTCCATTTATAAAAATGAGGTTGTTTCCTCATCCTTACTAGGAAATCTCTGCCCTCTGAATGTGAAATATTATTTATAGGGATTTTTCTTGCTTTTTGAAGGTTAACTGGTGGATAACAAGAAGTGAGAATTAAACGCTATTTAGAGAAAAGGTTGTTTCTTCAGTTATTTACATACCCTAATATGGACGGGGTTTAACAGGAGGCCTTCTCTTTTGAAACTATTCGCCCTAGCAGTACAGAGTTCAGCTTTTGTTTTGAAAATAAACCCAGGTGATAATTTCACTCCAGATAGGGCATTTAGCAATTTGTCTGTTTGTCGTGGGGGAAGAGTAGAGGCATGTTACTGCTTCCCCCCATTTACAGCACAGAGTGCACCTGAATCCTCCCTTATTTGGCCACATCAGCAACTGAGGTCCTTCCTCCGCAAAGCACAAGTGCATGTATTTTGGGACCACTCTTGAATTCAGGTAGCCTTCTGAGTTGGGTAATTTTTATGGTAGAAATCATTCTTCTAAGACTTCCCTACGCAGATGAGTGGAGGAGCAGCCCCTGTCTCTGTAGGCTGGCAAAGGCATCACCACATCTCCAAACACCTTGGAGAGTCGGGAGTCAGGGTAAAAAGAATTAAAAAGCTGTACCATTAGAATTTATTTATTTAGTGGAAGTAATAATAAGCTGTAATAGTGTGTGTTTATACAGTGCTGTATATGTTCAAGGTGCTGTATAAAGAGTGGCTGTCTGATCAAGCCACTGACAGAATGATGCCAGAGTCTTTCACTTGTTCGCAGGGGGAGTACAAAATAGGCAGCGGGAGGGAAGCATCCTCGAGATGTGAGCCCCTTGAGCTGCTCCTGGGCTCGATACTGATTTTGGGGATCATAGTATAGATCAACAACAGTGCCACTGAAACCCGGGGAGCTATGCGGGGAGAAGCACCGTCTCTGTGCAGCGAGCCTTAACCCATCCGCATCGCGTTCTGGTGGGAGAAGGGGGGTTTATGCTGGATGAAGGATGGCATAGTCTGCTCCCTTGGTTTTCTTTAGCATTTCCCACTGAATGGGACATTTACTTGGAGAAGCTGAAGCTCACTGTCTTTTCACGCCTCGTTTTCTGTCCTGCTCACCTTCCAGGGCCTGTGCTGACATCTGTCTCTGGAAGGATGAAGTAAGAGCAATCGCTTACAGCTCCTGGGAAGTCAAATTGAAAAGCGGGAAAGGTCACCCCATAAGGCAGTGGTATTTGCCAGAGATGCTTGGGAAGCTCAGAAGGGCAGCTGTCTTCCCTGTTCATTATAACCTTTAATCTTTAAAGGTATTAGCAAGACCTGGAACAATGGTGTTACACAGCGGTACCCTGCAGGCTAACGTCTCCTCCGATTCTAAACGCTGACAGGTTTATCTTGGTCTGTGGGCTATGCTGAAATGCCGAAGAAACTTGGCTCTCGCCAAAATCATTGAAATCATAGGAAGTGGGCATAGGAAAGACTTCAAAAAGTTTTTCAAAGCAGGACGTACTATACCAAAGGCATGCTTGTCCAGCATGTTCCCTAACATGCTTGTCCAGCGTATTCCCCATGTATGGAGGGTCCACAGCCTGTCCGGGCTGTCACCGCTGCCTTTAGCTATCTTAGTCATTGAAAAGATTTTACCTCCTCTGTAACTCCGCTCTGCTTTGCTTGCTGTGATTCCTTGTCCTATCGACAAGGTGTGGAAAAAGTATTCCTTCCTCTTTGTCATGTCTCTCCTTGGCTTTATGTTCCTTAGGCTAGATCCTATCTCAAATGCATCCTTCAGCTTTCTCTTGTGTCTTGTTTTCTGCAGCTCTAACCATCCTCCTGCTTCTCTGTGTTCCCTTCAGCTAGTCCACCTCTCTCTTGAATGGCACTGCTAGAGCACAGCGCTTTACCTGGGGTCCTGCGCTGGCCAAGTAAAGCCGAAGTATTCCTTCACGTCTCTTACAGGCAGTGCTCCTGTTTGGTTTAACCTTTGCACCATGACGTCGTTCATCTGTGTGTAGCTTGTGATGTGCCGTGGCTCCCAGATCCTGCCCAAGAGATCTGATGCCTCGTGAGCCATTTTCTATCCTGTGGAGCTAGCCTTTCCTACCTAAGCGTATGATTTTCGTATTTGTCCTGTTTGAATTTCATCCTGTACCTTTCAATTTGTCGGGATTGTTTTGAATTCTAATCTAATTCCCCTGACTTTGCAGTCCCTTCCTGCTTGGTGTCACCTGCCAATATAAAAAAAGCACAATCCCTGTTTCTTCACCAAGATCAGCTTTGTTTTCCACTCTGCAGTCCCAAATAGAAAGCACAGAAGAGAAGAAGTTGTTTCATAAAAAATAAGAACAGAACTCACCCCCCAAATATAAAAGAAACTGAAAACCCCACAAAACACTTGGCGTTGTTTTCACACCTCCTATTCTTTTACTCTCCTTTGGAGGTTTTGAAGTATTCCTAAGAACGGTTGTATTTGCTGTAGTAGCGCCAGTGCCAAACAAAAGCAGGACCTTGCTGCACTAGGCATGACACTGACATGAAGGGGTAGGTAGTTCCCACCCCACAGGATCTGCATTTTATGTAGACGAAGACACAGAAGGGTGGATTATACAAACCGGCTGGGCTCTTTGGGGAGAGGAAATCACAATGTGTGGGTTTCCTTAAACATTTTTTGACAGGGGTTCGTTCGGGTTAGGGAAGGGTGGGCTGGAGGTTGAGAAGAAGTAAGGAAGTAGGTCAGGAACAAGAGAGAAGAGACAGGTGGGGGAGGAAGATGAGGGCAAGTGACTGTAACAGGAGAGAGGGAGGAGAGGGAGGTGATCCCTGAGAAGTACAGGGGCTGACGCTGCCGCAGCCAAGGCCAGCAGGAACAGAAAGTTGGGTGAATTGCTGAAGATCCTGGCTTAGGCTGTTTTTGCAGCTGCCCTTACTGACTTCAGTCTCTCCCAGTTTTTTTCCCTGCAGTTGTCTCTAATATCTTTGGAAGGGAAGGTGGGCGAGGACAGGAGATACCGCCTATATCCTAATGCTCAGTCTGCCTGGGGATTCCCCGGCTGGAGCTGAGACCAGAGGCAAAACTGATGCTATAGCATTCCCGTGAGATCTCTGATCCTGCTCTCCACGCTCAGGAAATTCTGATGGGTCAGAGATTAGCCGAAACACCAGCACTTTTCATTGATCTGAGATCCTTGCGGTTTCCTCCCTTGCTGCCATTGCCCTTCCCACGAGGAAGGTGGTTATGCAGGACCAATTTGACCTGCCATCCTCCCTCCTCCCATGCGGCAGGCCCCGCATGCTGAATTTTCCCTCAGCCTGCACATGATGTCTTTAAGGGCACGTGTGACTCTCCCACCCTCTGTCCTTGTGTCTGCCCTACTCTCACCATCAGTCCGGGTGACTGAAACAGGTACGAGCACGGAGGCACAGTCATCAGCGCCTGAGCTGATGGGTGAGAGCTGCACGTGCGTCATGCCGCACACGGATGTGCGTGGCCCGAAGGCTGGGTGCGTTTCGAGCGTATGCAGCTCAACATACTGTTCTCTCCAGTAGCAGGTCCGGTATGTCAGTACATTTGGCAGCGAGTCTATAAGATTATGGTTTTTCTCTTGGGTGAAGAGAGCAAGAAAAGCTCTTTTTTTGCTTATAGTTTGGGGTCAGGGCGTTTATTTGCTACTGGATGTGATCCAGTGGATTCAGTGTGTCTCTGTTTATTTTCGCTTGAAGACATGACTTTTTTTTTCTAGTTACAGATCGTAAAGGCACATGGGATGGCAGGTAGCCAGCAAGCTCCCTAACTATTAGCTGCATTGGTGGGGTGTTACGCTAACACTTCTGGAGGGAATGTTACAGCAGACGATGGAGTGGGTTGACAGAGACTTGGACTCTAGCAGCAAGGCTCAGAAAATACCCAGTCCCAGAAAACTTGCAGAACATTTCAAAAAAAGTTTGGTTTTTCAGGAAGCTCCTTTAGCTTTCCTAGAATATTTCTACTTGTAGGCAAAATTTGTAAGCGTTCTTTATTTTTAAAACGCAGTTTATATTCTGCTCTTGTCTGCAGCAGCGCCAGCACTGTCAATGTATTTATCTTTTCCCTGTTAACACTTGCTGTTCCTGGAACGTCTCCTGCTCAGCAGCTGTTTGTAGGTGGTTTTTTTTCTCTCCCATCATCATGTACCTTTCCTTCCTGTTCAAGGCATCCATAAACCTCTCGTAGTGACATCATAGCTGTTTCCATAGCAACAGATTATGATACTAGAACAGAAGATAATATCAAACAGGAGGAGGAAGAGATAAATTATGGTGTTTGTGTCCATGTGTCTGAGGGCTTGATTATATTCCTACATCTCTTCCGAGGATGATGTCTGCCTGGTTTCTCCTCTGTTTATCTTACATGCCTTTTAAAGGTTAGGAAAAAGAGAAGGGGAAAAAAAGATCTGGAGGTCAGAACAATACAGATGCATATTTTTGATGGTCTCTGTGTAAACCTAGTAGGCTGAGATTTTTTTTTTATCTCAGTGGTAGCTCTCCTGTGTCTCCTGAGAGTAATCTAGTCTGGAGAAAACTTGGAGGCACAACAATCCCCTGGTGCAGCTTCACTTTTATTTTAATTACGAATTACTTGTAGCCACTAGCAGCTGGGATCCCAAGTCAAGGATCCCTGTGCTGCAAATTTTCCAAAAGACGGACAAACGTGGCATGGCATTGCGCCAGAGGACTCACAACCTGTATTTGAGGAATGGTGCGACAGGTGCTCAGATCAGCCAGCTCTGGCATGGGGAGAAGACAGAGGAGTACCCAAAAGAAGGGTATCAGCAGACAGTGCTGCAGCCTGCCTAGAGAGTGGTCATCGCAGAGGTGATCTGAGCCTCACCCCAGTGTTAACTTTTCACAGTGGTGTTCTGGAAGTGCTGTGCTGGTAGTGGGTTGGGGGTCTGGTTTGTGACTGTCTGCGTGGTTCTTCCATGGCTTCAGGCTGTCACTCTGAGAGTAGCTGACAGCAGCAGGATTGCAGAAGAATGAGTATCCATGTTGCTCAATGCTTACGTTGGTAGGAAGGCTATCTGTTTGCTTAAAGCATGAGGCTGGAGGTGAAGAACATCCAGCTAAATGCATGAGGTTTTATTTTCTCCTAGGCAGCATTTAGTGTTGACAAATTCCAAATAGTTTGGCAAGGATTTTCAGCAGGTCTCTGTTTTGCCTCTAAATAGCGGTAATTTCTGGCCATCATTGCTACTTTCCTATTTAGATGATTGACTTCAGAAGCTGGAGAAAAATTTCCAAGAAAATCCTCTTGGATATCCTCATAACTCTGTGTGTGTATGCAATCTTTAATCTTCCTCTTGTGGCAAAGTTTCTGGGGAGTTAAATGGCCATTCCTAGTCTTTAAAATACCCAGAGTAGGGTATGTCTAACACGGCAAATCTCTGGTGATGCTCTTGAGCACTCTAACGTTGACAAACACTTTTGATCCCACTCTTAGGCACTCTAGTGCCCCAGGGAGGAGTGCAGGGTAGGGATCTGAGCAGAGCAGTAATCCGTAACATGTCAGCTAGCTTTAGCGATGCAGTGGGGCAGAGGGGTATGTAACAGGGCTCGTTCCGTTACGGCAATTCCGTGACGTGCCGCAGGATGAGCCCTGGGTCAGCAGCAGAGCAGCGCCGGGATTTGGCGATGCCCAGCCTCCAGCTCCCAAGGCGTCAGTGCACAGAAGCTTTCTGGCATCTGGGTGGGCTGCTAGTGGGCTTGGTGGCCATGTTGAGCGAAGAGTTTTTGGTCCAACTTAGTGCCACCAGGATGGAGAGAAGTCGGCAAGTAGGAGGAATTGCACGAGTCACTTAAACTCAGCAATGCCATCAGGGGTTAAAGTTACTCAGAAGGTATGTGAGCACAGAATACCTTGACAGGAATTAATAGTTAGGTCACCTTCATGGAAGCTTATTGGGAACCAGTAGAGACCACAGAGGACTGGTTGGGTGTGCTTCCCCTGCGCAGCGCCAGCTCGCCACACTAGCCCCAGTTTCTGAGCAGGCTGACGGCACTGTCCTGCGGGGAACGCGTTTCCGCAGTCAGGCCCTGGGGTGATGGGGGCAAGGGAAGCTGGAACGAGGTCCTTTGCAGAGGGAAGAGAGAACGCAACCTTTTCTCTGAAGCCAGATTAAAACAAAAGGACAGCTTTTGGCTACAGCCAATTTGTGGACACCGTGGAGAAACCCAGGACCTCATAACTCCCCCAAGGCATGTGCCTACAAAGCAAGTGGGGATCACGTTTAATCATTAGTACAATTATAAATTCCTTCATGTCTTCTAGCGCTATCACTGGCACCACCAGAAACCTGCCTTCCCATCAAACTCCCCCTCTGCATTCCCTCAACACCAGAGTGTGTATGTATTTAGCAAGTGGGGATAAGAAACATGTTGCAAACCCCATTTAAAATTGCTGCACCACCTGACAAGGAGATGTGAAACCCAGACACGAGCATATCCCATTGATGGTGACAATACTTCTCTTGCAGTGTCATCTTCTCATCACTTATCGGAGGCTGTGAGCACCTGGATAATAAAAGTGAAGCTTCCAAATGCCTGCGCTGCCGGAAAGCCCATGCGAGTCAGAAGGGACGGTAGATGCTGTTATAGAGCCGTGTGTGTGAGAATACAGGTGGAAGAGTATCTGTGTGCATATATATGTGTGTGGGACTCTTTCCATGTTTGCAGGCACGCGTAGGAACGTGCACATGTGTTTGCATGTGGCTGCATCCCCTTTGTCTGCAGAAGGCAACGTGGGCCTGGTTCTCCTTAGAGCTGTTACACCGTTCTCTCAGCAAATTGCATTTGTACCAGGGCTCTTTTCCACTGCGGGGAATGAAGAAGAGAGATTTATTATAAATATAAATTAGGCCTTCTGTGTGTTTGTGAGCTGTCACAGCCTGTACAGGGGGAAATATAAACAAGGTGAATGCAGGGTGTTTATGTGGAGCGATGCTGTGACAGCATACGTGTTGGCAGAAGTGCTGTCTGCAGGCTCTGCATAAGGGGTTGTGTCGCCGGAGTGAGTGTGGAAGGCTGTAAATCACAGTGTGTTCAGGAGGGGACACTACCACTCTGCCTGTAGAAGGCAGGGAGAGATTTTTGAAGCAATGTGACTCTTCTCAGGCCGAACAAAAGGGTTACTAGAAATCCAAGCTTGAGAAAAATATCATCCAAGACATTTTTACTGGGAGTGATCTGTAATCCATATCCACCAGCTCATCTCCATCTTGACCCAGAACAGCTGCATGGCTGGCATCTTTTACACATCTCTCCCAGTGCCAGGTTTTGGTGGCCCTACTGGACCAGTTCTTTGGCATCTCTGCAGCTCTGCTAATGTGTTTCAGGTCTGTCCTGCTCTATCCTCAGTTATTTCAGTCTTGGCCTGGTCCTGTGGTGTAGCTGTTGTCTTTATGCAAATGCAACATCTCCTGGAGAATCTGTATCCATTTAGATGTATTTACCATATCACTCACAACGTTTCTAATGTAGGTGAGACTATCTCAGTAAAGTAGCTGTATCTTTTTCAGCATCCTTGCAGGTAGGTGCCTGAACCCTGGTTTTGTTCTTGCTCAACTGCGAACTTGAGCTACAGACTGTGGAATTCCCCTCTTTAGGAGTGGACTTGGCTTAAAAGTTACTTCGTGTTCCTCCAAAATCATTGCCGTTTCCCAGAGGAGCACTTGAGTCATTATCAATCCCTGCATTTCCTCTCGACCAGGAAGGGTTGAAGGGGTTTCAACCCCTTCAGATGCTTTAGAGGAGGATGCTTTACAAGGAGACGTCTGCTTTCCCTTGCCATGCCCTGTCGCAAACAGACACCGAGACTCTTGCCAAAAAGCCGCTGCCTGTAGAAAATAGCGTGCGAGGGAAGAAGAAGATGGGATGTGAGGGTAGGGCAGGGTTTCAGGTGGGGATGCCTGATGCTTTTGATACCGGGTGCAATAAAACAGATGCTTGTGGCAGCACTGGGGGTGAGCTAGGAAATGTGCTTATGTCACTTGGCATCACTAGAGCAAGTTGCAGATCATAGTTTTTGATTTGGATTTCATTGTGGTTGGTACTCCTGTCCGTCTCACCCTCTGTCATTGTAAGGCTTGTGGAGGGGATGGGGCTTCTACTTTGCTTGTGTATTTTTTGTCCTTTCTCATGTCCCTGCCAGCCTCTTCCCCTCTGCCACCCCCTCCCCAGCACAGCCCTGTCATGTTCGGTCGTGCTTGGTTGAAGATGACCAGCCCACCTGAGGTGTCCATGGCCGAGGACATAGCGCGCTACGTATCGAGAACATGCCGACTTCCCCTGGGAGCCGAATGTTGCGTGTCAGACGTCCTGAGCCGTGGGCCGGTGAGCGCGGGGACTCTGCGGTCACCCCTGGGGCTCAGGGTGAGCCTTGGGGGGCCGGCGGGCGCGTGGGGGAGGAAAAGCACAGGCACAGTCGCATGGGTAAAACACTCCGTGGTTACCGTGAAACGCTTGCTGAAAAGGCAGATATTGGGAGTTATTTGCTAAATGAAGCAAGGGAAGTGGGAGCCTCTCCCGGTGATCTCAGCGTTCCTGCCTTGCCCACCAGGGACGTGGGGAGGGCTGCCGGGGGCAGGCACTCCCCATCCCCTGCTCGGGGTGTCCGGGCAGATGCGCTGCCTGCGAGCCAGCCTGCGGGGCACTCATCCCCTTTTCGGTTGGAGGTGGCAATTCAGCAGCACATGAGAACTGTGAAATCCAACCCTGTGTTGGCCCAGGCTGCACTTAAGCCCCGTGAAAGCCCTAATTTGAAGGCTTAAGGGGAACTGAAGCATGGCACCAAGTGCTGCGGCTGAGCTTCACTCTTCCTGAGCCGTGACAGCCTGCCAGGAGGGGAACTGAGGGGCAGGACAGCCTCTGCCTTCCCAGCAGGGCCAGGAACCTCCAGCCGAACTTCTTGGTCCCGACAGAAGTGTTGGATTTGGTAGGGTTTTAAACTGTAAATGTGATTAAGCGTGGCTGGCAGTTCTGACCTCTGTGGTTTTTACCAGATGCCCAAAGACGTTGTTGCAGTAATGGGCCCGTTCTGCCTGCAGCCCAGCTGGTCTCCATACGTCTGGTTACGTATGTTCATCCCTGTAGTTCTGCCCCCGATAATTGCTCTCCATCTCCTCAGCCTGGTCACTGCTTCTCTTTGCAGGCAGCGGGCTCAGCTTGCGGCTGGTAGCAGATACCACCTCCCCTGTGCCAGGCTTCTAAAGGCCACGTAGCCATTGCGGTGGACCTCCGTCGGGAGAGCCCCCCCACTTCCCTCTCCTGCCTGCGTCCCTCCTCCCCACGCTTGCTCTCTGCACAGGGACCCCTTTCATCTGGTGCCCCTCAGGGGGATGCTGGGCTCCGTGTGCTGCGGGAGTGGGTGAGCCGCCCAGCACGCAGGCAGTCACAGCAGGCTGAGCCTCACCGTTTCTTCCTTTTCTTTGCGACTGTGATCCTTGTTTGTTGTTACAATTGTCATATTCACTTAGGGTCACTTCAGCATTGGATGCTTTCATTTATTTCAGAGCCCCGTCACTGCGTAACATGCAGCCGTAGTTTTGGGAAAGTCAGAGTGTGCCATGCTATGCCTAGGCTTGGAAGGGGGATTCGGATAGGCGCTGAAGATGGCCCCCAGCATCGTGCCTGCTGTATTGCTGGGAAGCACACACGTGCACCTAAGTGCACATACAGACCTGTGTCTGTGGACGTCCCTGGGAGCATCCTGTGGCATCCTGCCCACCTTCCTCCTCCAGTCAGGTCCGTGGGACTTCGGCCAGTACACTGGAGAAATGATCACTGGTGTTTGTCAACCTTTACAAGAAAACAGATGGTTTTTAAGCCAAGGCTAATATTGTAGCTCATGCTGGAGGCTGGAAGGTAACTGTAAATCCTAGGTCTCATTTGCACAAATACATTGGGTTCCAATCCTAAGGGCATTTTGCCTTCCCCTGCCTGTACCTCTGTTTCAGAAACATGTACATTTAGTTTGGATTTGTTTCTTCAAAAATGTGGGGGTGGGGGGCTTTTAAATTACATTTGGCACAGAGGGGATAAGGAGGATTCTGGATGCTCCATCGGGTAGGAATCCGTGGATGTTTGTCATTTACGCGCTGTCAGTTGGGAACACTGAAAAGACTGGATACACAGGAGAGCGGTAATGATATTTGCAGCCTCTTACTTGTAGGTCTGCTGCTCAGATCAGACCTCTCAGCTTTCTTCTGGCCCAGCATATGAGACCCCACACACTGGGTCATGTTTCAGGCGCGAACCTTACGTGTAGGGTCATCTGGTGGATAAGTGTCCTGTCATGTGAAGGGGGACAGGCTCTGTGGCAGGGTTGCTGCAGGAGTGGGAGGCGATGCTGGCCAGTTCGGCTCCTTCCAGCACAGAAACCTGCAAGATGCCCCTGCCTCTCCAAAGAGGCCGTCCCTTTTGCGGCAGGGTCCATGGAGCAGAGAAGAGGTTCTTGGTTTCTGCCCTGAAGATGTGGGAGGTACAGACCTACCTGAGAGCCCATGAGGAGGCAGCCGTGGCAGTGATTCCCAGGTTCGCTGGGGGTCAGCAATGATGGCACATTTATACCACTGCAGGCCTTACCCGTAGCAAAGTATTTGTTCGCATTTACTGGCTGCTTACCAGATCTCAAAATTGTTACAAAGAGCGACAAACCAGCTAAGATAGCCTGCGGGGCAGGGATGGGGCTCCCTTCAGGAGGCAGGGGGACCATGCTGGCAAGGGTGCGTGGAGGGAGCTCTGCACCGACACGGGTCGTGCTGTGTGCGCTCGGTGCTCTATTTCCCGAGCTGCCAATTCAGTGTCTTTCACCTCCACCGGTTCTTTAGGAGGAAGAAACCAAAGAAGAGTTGGAGGCTTGTCCATGCAGAGACTGGCTGCTGGAGGAACTCCCGCCAGCCCTCCCGTTACTGTCGGCAGAGGAGAGGGAGAAGTTTGTGTCCCCTCCTGCCTTTCAGCCAGAAGGAATGCATGTGCTTGGGGGCTTCCTGCCATGCTCTCTTGCCATGCTGATGGGTTTCATGACACCCCTTTTAGCACCTGAGGATAGGTGTGAAAAGGGAGGAGGTGGAGGAGGAGAAGGTGGAGGTGGTGGTGGTGTGAGTTAATACAAGACCCAGTGGGAAGCAGCGGCAGGCAGTATTATTTCAGCGGTTTGAGCCAAAACTTTCTCTCTCTCTCTCCCTCTCATTAAATTACAACTAATGCAAGTAGCATTGTGAAGGAGGAATTTGGGAACTGTTGTTCATCATCCAATCGCTTGTAACGAATGTGCTGCTCAGTGCCATAGCCCATAGCCTAGCTGAGAAGTAATTCACTTGGTATTTGCAGGCATGACATGCATGCCATAAGAATTCCGCTGTTAGCATTATTCCAGCATTAGCGAGGGGATATGAAAATAAATGATGAGCTATTGTTTTTCATGATTAAGTCCAGGCTTTTTGCTCCTCTTGTCTTTTTCCCTTCCTCCGTCTGTGGAAGGAGGGGCCTCTCCATTCCTTTCGCTTTCGGAGCAGGGAGGTTGTGCCCTCACTCATCCCAGCTGCCCCGTCCCCCTTCCAGACCAGCACCCTTCTGCTGCTCCCTCTGCCTGTCTCCTCCTGAGTTTGGAGACCAGCCACAGCGGTCCTTAAAATTGCTGTAGGATATCACCGCAGAATGATACGACGGTAGAGGGGACGTCAGCATTTTGTTATGGGTCTACAAAGCTGTGTGTGTGGCCCTCACCATCTCTCAAGGGGACCAAGCTCTTCATGGTTGCCGTGGCAAGCTGAGAGTTCGGTGGCGGGTCAGCAATTTGGTACTTTGAGGTCATCGGCAAGCCTTAAGTGACTCTTCTGTTATTTAAAAAAAAAAAGAACAGGGAAAGCTCTTGAGACAGCTGTCAATCTGGATATGCAGGAGTTGAGCTGAGCAGCCTCTGCCAGGGTCTGCTGGCAGTGGCCAGCGCTTGTTTGTCCACAGGGCAAACAAGGGGGATCTGCGACCCGCGGTTGTGAGGAGCGTCCCTGTCCATTCCAGTGGGCTTTCCTGTGTTTCCTGCAGAGCTTTATAAATGCGAAGGAGTTAAACATTACAGGGGAGTGAGGTAGTTAAGTATTATTTATCCCTACTTTCTAGCAGGGGCGACCAAAGAAGAAAGTGTACCAGTTTCAGAGATGACCCCTGTTTCTGGGATCATCAGTTCATGGGGCTGGTTTAAGCAGGCATGCGAACACCCACCTGCGCAAAATAAAAGACTTCTTTCGAAAACTGGGCTTAAATATCCCCATGAAATCCCCGGACTGAGTCAGTACCAGCACTATACAGGATTCCTGCGCTCTTAATCTTATTCTTAATCAACTAACCCAGGCAGTCTTTCATGTCACTGAGTTGCTGCTCACTCCAGTGGCCCCAGCCCGCGTTGGCTGTTCAGCAGAAGGCCTGGCTGAGCTGAAGGCAGATGGCAGAGTAGGAGCTTGTGCTGATCCTACTACTATTAACTCTACCACTCCTCTGCACAGCAAGCTGCTCCCTTTGAACATCAGCAGAACCGTTTTTAAAAGCCCTGCGGCCCAGCCTTGTGTGACAGAATAGCTCATTTTGTCAGGGAAAAAGATACCTTGGCAAACTTTTGAGTGTAAGCTGTCAGGGGTAACCTCAAGACCCTGGAAGAAGCAGCCGTAGCTTTGAGGAAAAAGCAGCAGCCAGCTGCAGGTGTCGCGTCCCCACCTGCGAGGGGATGCATGAAAGCCATTGCTTTTTCCCCCGTGTTCTTTATTCATCCTCTCACAGGAGCAGTGTGCGCACCAGAGTGTTCTGTGACGTTGCTTTGCCCGTAATCATGGTTATGAAATCCAAAGCTGCTGGGTCGCTGTACTTGTCCCGCCCCGCGCTGCCAGCATACCTCGGCCCACAGCGACCTGCAGCACGGCGTGGTTATCCCAGCGTAGCCCTGACCTGTGGGTCTCCTAAAATGTCTCAGGCCGGGTATCTCTCTCTTCCCCACCACCTGCACTTGCTTACACGCATGCACATACATGTGCAATGCACAGCCTTAGCACCGGTAGCATGCAGCTCTCGCCAGTTCACTTCAGAGCAGTTGCGAAGTCCCACGTCTCAGAACTGGGGAGGCCGTGTCCCTCTGCCTGAGCTCCTCCTCGCAGCCCTCTCACAGCCCTCGCGGTGATTGCCAAGGTCCTTTCCACTGAGAAGCGATACCTGCGCTTGGTTCTTCTCGGATTTTGCAATATGCATAAATGGGGTGGTGGTGGCACTGGGCGTGAAGCCATCAACTCATATTTACTTGTGATCTAAGAAAGCGATTCCAGTTCAGACCTCAAAGGGCAAGCTGGTGTCTGATTTAAAATTGTGCTACCAGCAGAAGCATATGACCTCATCATATGAAAAAGCAGGAAGAAAAAAGAACTAAGCTTCTAAGGTACACAAACGTCCACAGGGAAAAGAAGAAATATCTTAATAGAAGAGTCAGTTGTCTGCGTAAGAGAAGGCTGGGGAAATGACTAATTTGCTGGTTCTCTTATACGTGCAATTTGATTCAGTTGTTCCTTCTTTGATTCAGGCCCCCTCCTTCACTTTCTGTACCCCCCACCTCGCCTTGGCTTTTTCTGCCTTTTAAGAGAGAGCGGGCGAGGGAGGGTGGAAGGGCTCAGTGAGGAAGGAGTTAAGGGAATGCTCAGTGGGGATTATAAAACAGCCAGGCACTTGGAAACAGTTAAGAAGAGAGAAACAGATCTGCCAGGAGGGAGTGTGGCACTGGAGCCGGTGGTTTATTTTCATGCCTCCCTACACAGCGATGCAGAAGGCTCTCCTACAATGGGGACGGAGGTAACAGCGGGGGGAGCGGGGTCGGTGCCGGGGTGGGGGCAGCAAGGTGAAATGGGGAACAGACTTCTCCGGCACCAAGTTGGCAAGCCTTCTCACTGATCCTTACTGACGTGCTCCGCTCTGGATGTGGGTCGTTTCCATTAAGGGTGGCAGGAGTTAGCACCTACCGTAGCCTGAGGGCATGGCCTTGCCCTGGGGGCAAGGTGTCCTCTTTGCATGTTGGACGTAGGGGAGAGTAGTCTGCGTGCTCTTGGCATCACCCTGGAACGCAACAAACTCACTGTCTGCTCGAGCGCAGCGCCGAGAGCAAAGTGTGGGCAGGTCTGTGGGTATGCCTACGTGAGCGTGAGTTGCCTGCGAGGTCCCCTGCGAACGTGGCTGTGGGTGGACATCTTGTGCAAGCCCACCTGGCCAGGAGGAGCCTTCTGTCATGCTCTGATGAGGCGGCCTTGAGTCACGAAGAGCTGTGTTTTTACTCACACTGCATTTGTGCCTCAGAAGCCCAGCTGAGACCTTCTGCATGCTGTGTCAGGCACCCAGTGCCTCAACGGGGGCAGAGAGTCTCGGTCCCAGGAAGGAGAGGCGAATACAGGCACCTGGAGGCAATGTGACCCGACAGACCGGGTTACTGGTAGGGCTGCAAAGAGAAGCTAGGTCAGTCGAGCCTTCCTCCATTGTGTTCCCCAGATGCCCATGCTTGGGGCAGTAGCTAACCACTTCCCCGTTTGAGGGACACTGCTACTGGTGATGTGATGGTGAGTTAAGAAGTTGACCCGAATGCAGGTCCTGCCATCCCCTCTTGGCTCTTCAGCTCTGTGCATAAAAAATCGTGGTGTTTGCAGCCGCGCAGCAGTGGGAGCATGTGTGGGAGTGACCACAGGGGAGAGTACTGCACGTGTGCAACGCGGAGACCTGTTTTTCTTGGGGGGAAAAACCAGATGCAACTATTGGAGCCAAAGTGTGTGGAGAGAAGAGTTAGTCACTCTGCAAGTGTCAGAGGCTCGCGGAGGAAATAGTGAGGAGTTTGCTGACTAATGCTGATGATGTTCAAGGAGTAAATGAGAAATAGAGGGAAAACCCTCTGTTGCTGAATTTGGAAGGGAAAAAAAGAGAGAGGAAAAAAAAAAAAGGAAAATGTACGGAGTTACTAATCAGCCCCCAAAGTCTCTGACCTATATCTCCCTCCTTTCCCTGGAGCCATTCTTGAAATGAAAAATTAATAGAGAACAACCAGGTTTTACCTCCAGGGTACTCTTTTAGGCTGCCATGTACTGCAGGCTGAGACCAGCGGATAGGACTTTGGTGTCCCTCAGCATGATCTAGAAAGCGGAGTGGTCTCAGTCTAGGGCGTTGTGAGGACGTCCAGAGAGACTGAAAGCGAGAAGGTAATCTCCTGTCTGGGAAGGATGGTCTCTGGCTTCAGACGGTTGGGAAAAGGATGTTGAGCTGACACGCTAGGTTAAAGTAGACCAGTAAAGAAGGATAGTCCTTGAAGTTACAGTAACTTTATCAGGGGAAATGGAGGTGAGAAGGAAAAAAAAAAAGTATATCAGGTCATTAGCCCTCTGAGGGCCAAGTTCATTGTGTCTACAGAATATTCCTCCCCCTCTTCCCATTTTTAGTTTTTTAATGAGGAAAGAAAATCCTTATTTAAGAAGCTAAAACCTAGGGTTGTGGGTCAGGAGGTTTCATTTCCCAGTTCTGCTGCTGCCTCACTCTTTAAGCTTGAGCAAGTCACTTCACTTTCTTCTGGCTCCATCTTTGTCTCTATAGGATGTGGTTTGTGATACCCTTTGCAAAGCATTTTCAAACCTGTAGAAGAAAGGAAAGGCTCCATTTTCCAAGGTGACCAGGGCCAGGGCGTCGCGACGACAGCCGTGTGGAGTGCAGGAGGAGGAAGGCTGATGCCGGGGGTTTCTGCCTGCACTGGAATAGGCTCTGTGCCTGCGCAGTGCACCCACGGCTTTGGGCACTGCCGGATTCACCCTCCCACGTGGCATGGGAGGGATGGGACTACGTAGCTGTCGTGTGTTCTGAGAAGTGCTGTCACCCACTGTGGCAGCAGGGCTAGGCTAGCTTTGCGGGGATCTGAACACATGTGAACATCTCCTCATGTTGGATGACCTCAACTTAGATGCCCAAGATCACTAGCCATATTTAACGTGTAGATCTGGATGCATCATGTTGTCTTTGTTGTGCTCCTTCAGAGCCTAGCTCCGTAGATGTTTGCAAGATACCTCACTTTTACTGCTATCTTTTGTGATAAATATCCTCCATAACCCTGAAGGGCCAGAAGCTAAGCCATGCGGGCTGTCTCTGCATGGACTTCTGCCTCTCCAATACTAGGATGCCTCATGCAGCTTGAGAAACTAGGTTATATAGCAGCTTTAATGGGGCTTTTTCCAGACACTGATTGACCTGATTCCTCGGACCAGCTGTTTTATTTATTAAGCAAAACAGGAGAAAAAGAATGCATCTCCTACATAAATTTGATTCATTGTGGAGAACATTTAAACTATTTTTTTGTTTTTTTGTAAATTGATGTAGAGCTCTTGCTTCATATTGACTTTGGAGATATTAATTTATACACTAGGAATGAGGAAGATTTGCCTCTTCATCTAATCCTGTTTCTAGAGAGAGATTTACTTAATGTGCAGTGTAATTTGTCTAATGTGCAACTTTGTATGTAGAGTGTACCCAGATCCAGTAGAAACAGTGGGTATAATAAAAGAGAGCGCTGTAGTGCAGTGCTGTAAATCCCTCTGTGATTAAAAATACTACATTAGTCAATGCTAGTGCAGTCAGGAGACATCGCTAGCAGAAAAGCAGGGATATATGGTGAGAGTCTTCAGTGCAGGACAGAGAAACTGGGTCTGTGTTCGTCTGTGTGTGCGTGTGGTATGTGTCTAGGGGAGGGGCAGCTTATAACATCATTCGCCAGGAATACCGCTTGGGTGGCAAAGAGGACTCATTGGGAGTTATCCCAGGGTTGTCCTTGCATGTTCACAAGGTGATGGAGGAACCGAGTCTCCTGCCAACTCCCATATTGTCTCACTCTGTTTCCCTCTCGAGTCCTGCGCGCGCTTGGTGGACAGTTGCAAGGTTGGATTTTACACTTCTACAAAAGTGTCTCTAAAAATAATTTATTGCTCTGAAGAAGGCTGGCACCATGGATCGGTTGATTTTTTCATTTCCCCCCCCCCCATCTGTCTTTTTGTCTGTCTGTCTTTCTTTCCTGGTGTTGACACTGGAATTTTTAGATGGGTCTTTTTTTAGGATTTTGTGAATCTCCCTGTATATAAACAGGGAAAGGATACGTTCATAGCAATATAAGAGTCACCATCTCTGAGTACTGTCCATCTGTCCTATATCCAGTTTATGACCACTGCTGCCTACAGGATCTGATACTTAATTTGCTTTCTCTTTCTGAGACAGCAGGAGGAAAGGTGACATGCAAAAGTTGCTGTTTGGAACCAAGTAACAAGACTCTGTTATGCATTAAGATTAAAAATAAATGAATTTTATTTATCTGAACAGAATCAGGATATGAAATAAAGCTTTAGTTACAGTTTGCATTTAAGTTTGACATGATTCTGTTAGTGTAACATCTGGCGTGTGTAGTTTCTTCAACAGCTGGATAATATAATCCAAGAGAAAGAAAAGTGTATGTCATGGCAATGACCTGCTGTTGAGGCTATTCAGCAGCTTCCCTATTATGGGTTGTTCACAATTTTACCAAACTTAAACTCTGTGGGCTAAAATTTTCCATCCCAGCTACCTGCCTCAGAATGTGTATTTAGAAAACAGCTCTTTTATACCTCTGTTGTAATTTTTGATCAATGTTAAATATAACAAATGAACAAATAAGGGAGAAAACAACCCCCCACCTTGACAACCCAATAAAATTTGCATGGTATATATGTCAGAGGCACCACTTCTGCTGTCTTCAAGAGCATCAGCCCAAACTTGGCCAAGTTTCAAGCCTTAGAAAAAATGGTTGTCATCACATCCTCAGCAGACAAAACAAATCTCTGAAGAATTTGGACCTAAGAGTTTCAATTAGGCAGTTAAAATTAGTGGAAGCTTTTCATGTTAATCTCTCTGTGCCTCAATTCCCTGCCCATGACATATGGATAATACAGTGTGTTACTTTATGAGGGCATTGTGAAAATACATACCTTTATGTTTGTGAAACATTCAGTTACTCTAATGATGCGTACTGTAGGAAAGCCCGGGAGTAAATTACTAATTCTGTCTGCAGAGCAGAGTGTGGCTGGTACCTAGTAAACAAGGCTTCGGGCCACACCTTGAACAGTGTGGAGAAGACGAAATAGTGACTCGTTGCTCGCTAAGTGAGCACCGTGCATCCTGCTGTGCTGGGTGAGGCCAAGGTCCCATAGAAAAATAGCCTGTGATTATGTGATTAACAGCTCTGCCACCATACACAGGCAAGAAAAGGGGTCGAAGGAAGCCTGCACAGGCAATCATAAAGCTGAGGTTTCCTAAGCCTTGCATTCTTGATTTGCAGCTTTAAATAGTCTTGCTTTCACCTTTTTCTGTTTTCTGTGTAGTTGTTTATCATGCGGAGTGGGCATGAGGAATAATAAGCAGCCGTTGCTCCTGGAAGAAGAGACAGGGAAACGCCTGGTGCCATCGATCATCAGAGAGGAAAATTCTTGGTGAAGCCTTGCATCCAGGCATTGCGTATAGGAGCATGTGTGACCCTCGAGATAGAGAGAAGTCAGGGATGGAGGGAAAAAAGCAAACAAACCGAGATGTCTTTTTTTTCCTTTATGCTGTTTTTCTGTAATAATGCTGCATACCATTAAACAGCAATGCCACAAACCAACAGACTTGCAAGTTATTTTAAAGAAGGACAAGATCATCCCATTGCTTTTTGCTGTGGGTCTTGTGGGAAGGCGTTTCCTGGTTTTACTCTGATACTCACAGTTCTGGTCATTCCCTCTCCCGGCTCCTGCCTGTGGAAATCCTAAGTGGTACACACATGAGACCGTCATCTTTAAGCTTGGGAAAATGACCCAGTCCTGACTCACAGGCAGAGTCACCCCCAAACCCCTCTGGTTTTGTTCACTTTCTTATATTTTGCTTTTCTACCCATATGTGTTTCCTCAGGTAGAAGGAAGTAGCGCTGCCCGCAGCCCGTTACTAGTTCAGAGTTGTATGTGGGCAGTAGTAGGGGAGGAGGAGGCTCCGGTTGAAGGTTTGAAGTAGAAATCATGATCATGCCACCGATGAGCAAGCTACTGGATGGCTGGGATGCCCACTTCAGCAGAAGTTTGCCCATGTCACAGTAGTATCGGCTGTTTCTTCTGCAGTAACTTAGGATGGGAGTAAGCTGGTCACGCCAATGCTGCAGAGGAAGTGGGAGTGGAGGGCAAAGATTGCCATGAGCCAGGAGCTATGAGATGCAAGAAAGTTGTATAGATACACTGATTTTAAAGAGTTACAGTTCAGCACGGGAACATACCCACTGAGCTGTACAAGTTGAGGAAACTTGTTTGTTCTCTGCCTACATTATGAGTCAAACCAGGATGCACGTTTTCTTCAAATCCCTAAACCCTAAAGCCCGTGCACAAGAGCCTCTTCTTGATGTGGTTTTCATAATTGATGTTTGGCTATTTCACAGTTGCTTTTCCCCATGGAGTTTCTCTTAAAAATGCCCTATATTTCTTTTTAATTTTGACTGTGCATGGCAAGTTTATATTTCAGAAAAAATATTCAAGCATCATCTTTTGTAAAGCTAGGATGCCATTAGGGTACTTCGGGGAGGGAACTGCTTACTATTTGTGGTGTCCCCTGAGCAGCTGATAACTGAAGTCCTACCGATATTTCCCCTTCTTCTTCATGTGAATTTTCAGAAAGGTTTGTCAAGACAGACATTGATCTGCCAGCACTGGCTGGTTATTTCAGTTGTTCAAGCATTAGGTAATTATGTTTTAGCAAGCAACTATACTTTCTCTTTCTCTTTCTTTCTCTTTTTTGTTTCTTTTCTTTTAATAGCAAATGCCTTTCACATTCCCTGCTATTGACTCCTCCAAAAGGAGGCATGCCTTTTAATGGGCAGCTTTCAATGTGTAACTCTGAGCTGAGATCTCTCAGCCCTGTTGAAACCCTGGAGAAGAAGCTGGGGTAGAGCAGGTGGTCCTGCTTCAGCCCAGGGCCCTGTGAGGGAGGAACGAGGGGGCCATGTGTGTGCCTGCACACAGGGGCAACCACTGGTGCGGGCGTCTTTGGTCACTCCAGGTCGTACCTGCGCTCGGTGTGGATCGCCACCAGCGTCCCATCTCCCATAACGCTAGCGAGGGAAACACAGAGTTGCTCTGGAGCAGGGATTTTGGAGGAAAGGGGCTGTTACCATGGGAGGGGCTCGTCTCCTCTGAAAGATGGCGTCGAGCCACGTGAGCGAAGGGCTCAGACATGGCCTGCCTGGGAGTCCACTGCGATGCATCAGTCGGTTGCCCCGACCTCCGGTGTTTCACACCCAAACTGCTGGGTGTTGACTTTGTCACGGTGTGCTACTTTTAAAATAACCCTTACTAAGGGGTGGAAAGTGTCTAACCCATGAAGTGCCTGCGTCCTCCCTCCCGCTCCCCTCCGCAGAGCTCCTGGGGTGCCACGGCTTGAAGATGTCCGGGGCGAGAGAAGGGGAGGGAGGTAGTGAAGATAACGTCCCCCTCTGAAGATCTGGTACATGTGAGGACATGGGATGCGTTACTCCATTTCTGACCTCTGAAAATGACCTCATTTTCATTTCTGACTCCATGAAAACCTTCTCTTTGCCCCTTTGCCTGCCAGCCAGCCCCGTTCTGAGTTAGAGCACATAAGGCAGGGTAGATGGGATCACCTTTCTTTCCGAAAAAGAGTACAAGGCGGCACCACCACTTGTTTTAATTTATTCCTGCTCCGGGGTGTAATTATAACCTCTGAGTTTCAGTGTAAAGGTGGAAGGGGATGTGATTGAATGGGGTTAAGTTTTTTTTTCAAATTGCATTAATACGTGACTTATATGAAAAACAACCACCCTCACACAGGAATGCAGGCAGTATTTGCAAGCTGCCTGTGGATTTATGAAGCGTTTGGAAACACACCGTACATTATTTCCTGAGACCTGTTTCTTTACACAGCAATGGTGTTTGCTTATTCTGGGACAATGACGAGACATGAAGGTATTAAAAACAAAATTTAAAAAAGGATAGAAAATGTTTATTTCAAAAGCTAATAAGGGCCCCGTTTCTTAACAGAACAGGAGCAAAATGACAAACCTTTCAGTGCCTAGTTGGGACTTTGAGAGATCTGCCTAGAGAAAACTCTGTTTATCATATATTTATTTATACTTCTTTTTGAGAAAACTCCATTTATCATATATTTATATATACTTCTTTTTTCAGTTTTTTTCCCTCTTTTCTGTGAAGGCTGTTTACACCAAAACAGTATCTTTGTTTTCAAAGTTCATCTGCTCCCGCTGCTCCTTTTCGAGCTGAAGTCACAATACTTGGTCTGTGACATCACTGTTGGCTGCAGTGACAACGTGGTATCACAAAGAGGAGTTTTCACTCCAGGTGGAGAATGTGCAGCAGCAGCAGACAAACTCTGCTGAGAGCAGAGAGCGTGTTTTATATTGCTAGTCATGAAGAAAGAGGGGAAGGAAAAATCTGCAAGAAAATCAAGGAGAAGAAAACCCACGGAATGCCCGAGTAGGTCTTCTGAGAGTGTGCAGCTTCTGGGGTGGGCATGGGTGCTGGAGACTCTACCTTCCACAGGATTTCTTTTGAAATCAGTTAACAGCAGACCAAATACTTAACTGGTAAAAAATCACGTACTTTTAAAAAAGGGAAAGTGAGAGAAAGGAGTTTAATTCAGATTCAGGTATGACTCGGATACCTGAACCGTATCCACAAGTTTTGTGGGGGTTTTTTGCTTTTTTTTGCTACACAAACCCCCTTGCAGAAAACAAGGGAGATGACTAATGCCCTGATCCTGCTAACGCTTACACATGTGGTTAGCTTTCAGTGCGTGAGTTGTCCTGCTGAAGTCAGTTAAGACAATTCATCTGCTTAAACTCAGACACAGGCCCACTTGCCTGTAGCGTCAGGGTCTAGCCGGCTGCCCTAGGGGAACAGTTAAATAAAGAATTTATAGAATATCTTCTGATGCAGACACTGTCTTGACCTGGAGAAGCTGAAGTCTCTGGCCTGAATCCTCCAGGAAAAGCAAACGAACTGGCCTTACGCCTTTCCCCTTTGCTTTTCTCTGCCTGATTCATCTCTTGGGTCACAGGCTTGCAGCTGCTGGTTAGAAGGTGAGGCATGTCTGCAGGTGTTTGAAGGACTGTGGCTTAAGAGGTGACACAGAGAGATCATTAAAGAGCAGAGGGGGAAACAGAATGGTAAAATGGTCAATGTCCCCATTGACCGTATCGCAGTGATAGAAGTGAAAAATGTATGTACATCCATAGACATCCTACAGCTAGATATAACTAGACATCCAAAGTCTAGTTATTAGTGACCGATTCATTTGTTGGTTGCTTTGAAGAACAGTATGTCCTGGTGGCCCGCAAGCATGGATAGAGCAGTCATCTCACATCCACTCCAAAAGCTACCCTGAAGGGTAGGGGCAGCATGGAAACCCCTCACATGCACTCGTAGCATTATTTCCATGCTTCAGTCTCATGGCTGCACCAAGGACTCCAGGAGGACCTTGAGCAGGAAAAGGCATTACTGTTTCTCCAGCATAACTTCCCTGCCAGTGTAAGACAGGCAGCACCTCCAACTGGCTAAGTGCGCTTGGAGATGTGTTTTCCAAAAGACCCTGAGAAACCGTTGCAGCCACAGCTCCCGGTGACTGATGAGCAGCCTTTGCTACAAGCGTCTTCTCACACCTCCAGCATCCAGGCAACGCAGGCATCTGCTTGGTCAGGGTCCAGGTTCCCAGTGAGAAGAGGCTGAATGTTACTCTTGCTTTCCCCTGGTTCCCTGCTACAGCCATGCAGAAGCATTTCTGAAGTGTCACAAGTCAGGAGGGTATATAGTTTTCAGGCAAGCCCCATAGCATAACTATGCTGGCAGCCTCAAGAGAGTGGCCCTTTACCTACATCTGTCTTTTGGGATGTCTTAGGAATTTTTTTTGTTTGTTTGTTTTTTTAGCAGGGCTGCACACGCTGTGTTGCTGTTGTGGCAATCCATATGATTCATGTCTTGCAGTCTGACAAGTTTATTGTAGCTCGCGTGTGCTGAGCTGCACACTGTGTTTGCTGCACTGCTCGTGGTTGGTACCAGGGCAGCCCATCATGCCGGTGCTGGGCTGTGAGCGAGTGCCAGGACCCAGAGGGTGCCATGCGTGGGAGGGCCACTCAAGCGAGCTGCTTGCATTGGCTTTGGAAAGTGGAGAGGACAAAAGAACACTTCTTGGGCTTTATTTTTTAAAACTCCTCCAGGAATAGTGTGTTCCTTGGAACAAGCAGAGCAGAAAGCAGGAGGGTCAATTTTGGGATCTACTGGTGCTGCCAAGATGCAGCTTCATATTTATTTTCTGACCCTGCAGAGCATGGAGTAAGTTATCATTTCATTTGAACAGCTCGGAGTCTCTAACCACCAAGCCTTTAAAAGACTAGATGTCCAGTTACACCTGCTTCTGTTTGACATCTGTCTTCCCTAAGGTTCGAACGTTACGCTGGCTTGTTGGGTCCTTCATTCACTGATGCCCATCTGAACCTCTCAGCTCTTGGGTTTTTTGTGGGTTTTTTTTGGTCAAGGGAAAAGGAGAGAAGGTGTAGAGGGCTGGGAGCAGAGGCACAGCAAGGCGGATGGATCATGGCCTTGCTGAAACCCAGGGATGAGCTGGAGGGAAGGACCAAGACAAAACAGGAGTGACATCATTAGTTGGGAAATTTAGAGCAGTTTCATGAAAACCTGTTTGGTGCCATCTCGCGTGCAGTCCCTCATCACCATTCGCCGCTGCTTGGGGCAGGTGAGAGGAGTGTGGTTGGGGGCCTCAAGCCAGCAGGTTTTCTGGGTGAGCCACAGAGGGACCCGCGCTGTTGATCTGCCACCGCCCGCTGCTTTGGAGCCCCCCACGCTTGGCTCGGTGGTGGCTTGTGGCGTGGTGTCGGCAAGCTGTGCCTGAGCAGCTGTGCAACGCGACCCAGCCCTTCCAAGTCAGTGTTGCTCTTCTTGACAGCACAGGGAGAACAGGCGTTTCCCCTAGAGATCTACCTACTGTTCATTTTGCTCTAGAGCTACATCTTCTCCCCTTCATTTGTCTCTTCTGTGAAGTAAATATTTCCATAATAGTTAATATTAGGACTTTCCTTGGCTCTCGGTGACTTTTGTCACTCAGCTACATCTTGTTTTCTGGTTTTGCCAGATTTCCATAAAGCGGGACAGAGATAAAGGTGAGCTTTGTGTTGCGGGACACTGATTTTGTAGGTGCTGGTATAAATACGTCTGCTTTGAACTTCACGCCTGTGACTAACATTTGTAGGACTGAGGTCCCACTCGGCACTTTTAGCCTGTTCAGGTGTGTCAGAGACATGCCTGAGGGGGTGTGCTGATCGACAGCAGGTTTGGGAGGGCTGGGCAGCCGGTCAGGATCAGCATCATTTGTTTGGTGCCCAAATACAAGGTTGTGATTCATTGTCTGAGTGATGTGTGGGGCAAGGGAGCTTGTACTGCACCTGCTCACAGTGTGCCCAGCTCCTCAGGACAGTCACCCACTGTCCTGAACACTAAATTCACTTGCTAAACTTCTTTAGTCACCATAAAAAAATTGTTAGGTAAATACATTTTCTGTGCTCAAAATCCATTGCCCCACTTCCTTTTGTTCTGAAGATAATAGACATAAAAATGAAATATAGACCTGTGTTCTTAAAAGGTCATAGTTATTTGGTCCTGAGGGAGATTCATATTGAAACAGGTTTTGTTAAGATTTGATGATACTCTGAAGAAATGGAATGAATTGGGACTTTGGTTCGTAGAAGTCGGAAAATCGGCTAAAAATTGCCTGTGATCTGGAAGATGGAGATGGCCATTTCTGAGATAAGGAACTCCTTTTTCTTAATGCAACTGGGATGGGGAAACTGAATGGAGAAGGGCGTTGTGTCAGATGCAGAACCAGTGGTCCGTGCTTGTTTTGCATTGTACTAGTTTCATTTAAGGCCGCCTTCTGTCTGGCTTAAAATAACGGCTCGTAGTGGCCGTGGTCTCCAACCCTTGCTGCCTAATGCATGGTTGGTTGCTAGGAGGGCTGCCGTCATCCACGTTTTAGTTGTGGATGTGATGACCAATTTTGCATCGCTTTCCAGGCTTCTGCTGGATGACTCAGCTGGTCCTCTGGTGACTCATTTCAGTCTCCCATGAGCCCAGGAAGGACTAAAGAGGGAAACGTGTCTATTTTCAGATACAAAAAATGACCAAACCCAAGGAGTATGTCCACAAAGGAGTACTGCAAACATTGAATGAATTGGGTATTTCTATAGGGTGTAAACTCGCCCCTTCCCACTGAAATTCTTTCCTCAGTTACTGTACTTCTGCTGAATCTAGTTTCCAGTCTCTTCTTATTCTTCAACCATATGAATATTGGAAAGCCCTCTGTGAGTTTTGAGTGCATAAGGTCTGAAGAAAGTTCACAGGACTTTTGGTACTAAATTCCCCTAGCTGGTTTTGGTTTTGTTTTTTTGGCAGCTCCCCCCTCTCATCATTTACTAGAATTCTCACCATTGCTCTACCAACAACCGTAGGTCCACCCCAGGCTAGTTTTCTCCCCAATTGTACTATGTTAGACAAAGCTTAAGATGCCCAAGGTTCTCCTAGACCTATTGAAAGCTCTTGTGATTGACCACAAGATGTTACTAATTTGTTTTTTCTGGATCCTGTGGAAATAGCGGTGTATTTGCTCCTTGTGAGAAAATCATACAGAGCTCACTTTCCCAGAAACTCTTCTTTCCCTGTGACTCAGTTTGGCCAGACTTCCTTTTCATCATTAGTCAAAACCCGTAGGTGTGACTGTGGACAGCTTGGCTGCGATATCACCAGTGCATTGATTATTCTGAACTCGTCGTCCCGTTGCATCTAGGCTGAATCCTCTAACTTCCTTGCTGTAGGAAGAGCAAAGAGTCGAGTGTTCTGGGTTGAAAGGGCATGGCTGCAGAACAGCTGTAATAGCGCCAAAAAGATGGTTATGGAGGAGATGGGGTAAGTGCATAGCAACATGTCAATTCACAAACATAGGATCATGGATGAGAAGGAGGCCTGACAGCACCTTTAGCTAGCTGCAGAGGTTGTCGTCTCTCGTCTGTAGCCAGCTATCCTTTCTAACATGGATTTTTGATTCTATAGCTTTGGCTTCAGCAATTGTGCCGTACCCATGAGTGCCGCACAGCAGTTACTGGTAGTGAAGAGTGAGCGCAGTCGTACAAGGCGTGAAGCGTGCTCAGGTGCCCGTGCCTCTGCAGGGTGCTGTTCAGGGTCTCGAAAGCACTGAGCGATCTGGAGCAAAGTTACACCAAGGGTTGTGTTTCACTGTACACCCCACCGAAGCTATCGCCTCTTGCTCTTTCTTGGTTGAAGAGGAGCGTGTATGCCCAGTCTGGCTGTGGGGCTCTCTCCACCTAGAGGCAGCTTTTAAAGCTCGGTCCCCCTTTCTAGCCCATCACAGTGGTAGCATGCCTCAGACTGCACTGCAGAAGGCATTTGGCAGGTATCATACTGGATCTCGAGGTTCAGCTTTGCTCCTCTTCTCTCATGCTCTAGTCTTGCCGGCGCAAGAAGCCCAGCAGCCATGGTGTTAAGCACTGTAGAGCTGAGTAAATAAATATGTCAATAAATAATCATATCCTGCACAAAAGAGAAACCTGGGGGAGAGACTGATGGTAGCCAGGGAGTTCTGCTGATCCAGGTGGGGGTTTTTATTGTTTTCTTTCTCTTAATTACTTCCCTTGCTCTTATTTCTTTTCTTCTAGAGCTTTGAGGGGGAGTAGGCAGTTACTGGTGTCCCTGACCTTCTTCATCACGCACGAGGGCCTTATATCCTTCTTCCTCAAGTAGATATCTTTTCCTGAGCTCCCGGATGTTTACTCTTCAAGGCTCTGAAATCCTTCATGTAGTTTATCCCCATGCCTAAATCAGGTTTTCTTTCTGTGTTAGCAAGACAGCATCACCTAGGCTGTCCTTCCTTGGCCAAACAAGCTTCTTCTCTGCATGCTGAACTGGCCTCTGTCCTGTTGGACCTTGCTTAAAAAGGAGTTGCTGTGAAGACAGTGGGAGATCAGGCATGCACCGCCAGCCCCAGCAGCAAGCCAGCAGTGGGGCAGGGAGGCATCCAGAGGCACTTCTGTGGGATCGCTTGGGGCAGCATCACTCATCTCTTTTGGAGAAGAGATTCATTGCCTTCGTGGGTCATCCTCTGGCTGTGCAAGTGCTTGCGTGTCTATGTGTGCCTGAGCGTGACCTTGTGCTTTGTGTGACAGAGGTCAGTACAACCTCAAATACAGCAAAACAAATCATTGGAATTTCCGAGCCATCGCAGTCACCGGGGTTCCCAAGGATACGCCCGTTAACGCCCCATGTTCCCATGGAGACTGGGAGCTGCAGCTCCCTCTCACCGTGGTCTCCTGTGAGCTACTCGTTGCTCTCGAAGGAGAAGGGATTGAGAGAGACAGTTAAGTGGCACTTTTCTACAGGGTCACTCTTCTCAGGCGCAGCCTGTGAATTAAAGAGATGACTGAGTGGGGATTTTTGGGGAGAAACGAGTCCACGTTCAAACCCTCAACCCTCTTGTCTCCCCAGCAGTCTTTGGTTTGGGCTGGATGGCTCAGTCCTGCTTGCGCCCGTTCTGGTCCTGGGCTGTGCTCGTGGCCCCAGCCCGTTTCATGTCGTACATTTCTGGTTTTGTAGTCTTACTTTGGAATGCAAATCAAACGCCATGGGTGACAGCAAAAAAGGTTTCTGACTGTTTGGCCATCACTTCGGAGATGTTTTCTTGGTCCTGAGTGATGAGGAGGGCGACGTCTGGAAGAGGGGGTGAAACATTCATGCTCAAGACGCGTTTCCTTGAGGAACTGAAGGGCTTTTCCTTGTGCAGGTGTGTGTTTGTGTGCCTGTGTGAGGACCTGTTATTTACAGCATTGTTTTAACTCTGAAAGTCAGGTGATTAACCTGCACTATCCCTTCTCTTAATTTCCTAAAACACCCCATAGCCATTGATGTGCTGTAAATCCTGTCTTTGGATTTCATTCTTATTTGAAAGGGAGATGTTGCTACAGAAGGGAGGAGACATAGTTAACCCTGGCTTTGGGATAGTTAGGAGGTCATCCAATTTTCGGCTTTGGCAGAGTCCTGTGCCCAGCTTCCCCACCTTTCTCCTCGCATCTTCGTCTTCTTTTGCAGCCCAAATCCTGTGTATTTCATCCAGACCTCACCAGAGGCTTGTTTCTCTCCAACAGGTCTGTATCCTGATGGAAATGAAATGAAGGGAGGGACTTTGCGAACAGGCAAATTGACCTTTTCAGCCCAGCTAGTGCTTGATCTGAGTTTCAGCTTTCATAAACAAAGCAAGGGCTGAATGTCATGCAATGGCCTCTTTGCAAATGAAACACTTAGGAAAAAATCCTGTGGGAGTGAGAGGCTCAGCCTGAGACTCCCACGAACCTTGCCCATGTCCTGCCTTCACAAGTAGGATTGCTTCTAAGAGTGAGGTATGCGAAGTGCCAGCCATTCCCTGTGGTTTCAGCACACTTGCGGGCCAGTTGGGAGTCATTGACATTACAAAGCTAATATTTACAGGTGGGAAGTCATCCAGGTGGGGAGGCAGACCTGGTGGAAAAAGCCAAAATACCCTTTCCACTAGGCAGTTGTGGGAAGCCACGAGTGTGCCAGTGCTGCGTGGGTGAGGGGGGCACAGCCAGGGCAGCAGAGGGAAACGCTGATTCATTTTGGTCTCTTTTCCAGAGGCCCTGGCACTCTTTCCCGGGTACTAAGATGACAGAGGGCCAGGTGGGGTGGCCAGTGAAGGCTGTAGGACCTGGGGTCAGGAATTGAGGAAGTCCTCTGTTTCTCCCGTAAGATGGGGATGCTGTTGTCAAGCCCTGTTTGGAAGATGGAAACTGAAGTGACCCAGCTGAGTGACTTGACCCACACTGCCTGGAAAGCAGAGCCATGCCGAGATCCTTCTTTTTTTTAGTTCTGCTTTCAGGATGCAACTCTGTCAGCAAGTAGCAATCAGAGATGGAGCTTGTGGGAACCTAGAGGCTCTTGCATTACAGATTTGCTTGGAGGTTAAACGTATGGACCCACACACGTGCTAAACTGGACTACAAGGCAAGCCCTGGCCAGTTTCATATTTACTGCTCAGGCTATCTTGTATAGCTCTCTAAAGGGAACTTTGGGTGCTGTGGAAATGCTGTGGTTAAAGTTTGTTCCACTTTGCCTCCGTGGAGAACATACGATGGGAGGGAGGAAGGTGGCCAGAACACATATGCTGTTGCCAAACAGTCCTACCTGGCATATGGATCTGAGTAACTGCTTTTAGGCTCCTCTTGCTCCATTTTGGCTTCAGGATGGAGAAGCCACATAACATTCCTTGGTAGCTTGCTTTCCCCATCTCCTTTGGCCGTTCCCAGCACTTCAGGAGCCCATTTAAGCATGGGATTATACAAGCCTGAGTGTGACATGCCTCGTTTTGAGTGGTGCTACGGGTGTTACCATGGTCTCCTGCTCTTTAAGCAGATGTGGTGCTGCTTGTGGGTCCCTCAGCAGCAGCCTGCAGTACAGCCCAGCCTCAGCTCTGCTGGGCCTCTCTCCGAGAAAACTGAAAAACTGAAAGAGGGATTTCTTTGGCAAAGCATTTTGTTAGACATCCTTCAGTGTCCTCCAAAGATAAAGCTTCAAAGCAGGGCTTCTGTCGATCCCACCTGTCTGACTTCATCTTGTTCTTTTTTTCTCATCCCATCTCTGACTCCAGAGCAGACTTTCTTCTCCTCCGAGGTCCTTGGGAGTACTGAGTGTTTGGCTGTAAAACTTGTTCCCGGCTTCATTGACACCCACTTTCCTAAAACGTCTTTACACTGAGATTGTGCATAAGTTCCTTTGCACTCGCATGCAGACTTTGAAGGCTTTCAGGTGCTGCCGCCACCGCCTCTGTCTTTATCTTTCGTTGCCTCATTTTGCTGTTAGGACTCCAGAAGTCGTCACAGGAGCTGGAGGCTTCGCTCCCTGGCTCGGCAGGACTGCTGCTCAGCGGGGTACATCTGGCAGGGCTACCCATCTGCCTTCTCAAGCCGCTGAGACCTGCCATGGGCGCAGTGGACTCCCAGGTTTCTTACGCTATGTCTGGAGAGCACTTCAATGTCTTGGTAGAGCGTTTGCCACGTCATTTCATGATTTCCATAGAGGTGACAGTCTTCCTGTCAGCTTTGACAGGTATGCTGAGCGGAGTTTACTTACTGGGGTCTGGCTCTATCTTGTCAAGGCTGTAGCCTATGAAATGTATTTGCTTGCTGCCTTCATTTGCTTTCCACTCAGTGACGTTGAGGTGTCCTGGAGAGAAGAAGTTTTGCGCTATTCCAACTGTGATGGTTTTTCCCCTAGGAAGGTATCTAGGGGTTACCTTCCAGTTCAGGGGAGCACGCACTTGACTGCTGGACTTTCTCACACCTAGATCTAGAAATTGCTGTCGGGTCCAGTGGCTGCAGCATCTGCAAGGAAGTAGTGAGGCAGCCAAGCTTCTGGTGAGGAATATTTTAACCTGCGTTTTCAGGTGTTGCATTGTTAATTAACTATAATGTGAAACATAAACTAGTCGCATGATTTACTGAGGAAATCTGTAATATCTCTTGTCATTGCTGCAATTCATTAAAGTGGGAAATGGATATACATTATATATAATCAAGGATATAAATGTAAGTGTATATGTTTGTCCTGAGATTTTGCTTCACGTGCCTAAAACCAGGAATATGTCAGAGGAGCCCACAGCTTGTTACTCAGGCTCATGGGCACCTGAACCCACATCAAAAGGATGAATAAGAATTGTGATGTTTCTGGATTACAGAAGATACCTCATAGTAGGGTTTCATGGCTTGTAGTGGATATGGAAGAGTGGAGTTTTGTAGCGGTGAGATGTGAAATTGTGGTCACTGAGCACTGAAGGAAAGGCTTGATATTTCAGGGACTTGACTTCGGTCTTTAAAGACAATAAAAGACAGCACAGATGATTCAAAGGGAGATCTGTGGCTGGTGATGCCTTGTATTCACTAATTCCTATGAGTTTGGTGTTTTAGATGTATAGCATGCTTATTTAAGCGGTTGCCCACGGTCCAAATCCAGCCCACGCGACATTGTCTAGTGACCCGCCAGATGTGGCAAGCACGGGCAGATGGGGCTGGAGCAGCTTAGATGTTTCCAGGCTCCAGTGCGGGGTCTGGCCCGGGGTGTTGCTGCCTGGTTTGGTCTGTGCAGGACACGCCAGGGCTCTGGGTAGCCCATTTCCCCCTGAGCTACTCATGACAGCTCTCACCTGGGGTGGCAGGGATGCTTCCCAGAGCATATGCAGCATGGTTAGCTCTGCCCATCTTGCAGTGTCTGTGCCGTAGCCTTGGGAAAAGAGATGCTGCCCCTGCGGGGTCTGTGCATCGGAGAGCACCCATCTCCCACCAACCCCACCACCAGAGATGTCCTGGAGGGGAAAGTGGGTGTGCGCCATCTCACCAGCCTTCAACCTGCATCGGTACGTAGGCACTGAGCCTGGGCTTGCCGACTGCCCTGCTCCCAAGCGGTGCTGGCTAGCAGCCCCGGCCAGCTGTTACCGCCTCTCCCAGCACCTCCTGTGCGGGTGCGGAGGAGCTGGAGGCTCAGAGATGGGGGCAGGATGGACAGGGCTGACCCAGAGGAAGGTCTCCCCAATGTTTTCTTAGCTGCGTCCTCTTTGCCCTGGTCACCTGAGAAAGCTTTCAGTACTCAGCAGGCAAGTTGCCCTGGATTTAAGGATTTAAAAGGGAGAGTAAAGAAAGGAATGAAGATGGTTTCGGGGGGGAGGTAGCAGTATCCTGAGCCACACGCCAAAATAACCTGCTCAGGCCATGATAGGGAGGAACTGCCTACACCCCCATGCCCAAGAGTACTAATTGTGGTCCTGGTTGCTAACTTTTATCCTACGTACAAACGAAAGCCATGGTGTGGAGAATGAAATAGTAAGCAGGTTGCTGATGCTATAAATGCAGGAGAGGGATGTGTAGGAGGGCAGTCGGGGTGGCAGGAGAATACGGGGTGTGAAGGTGATTGGGATCAGAGTTCGCTGGCCATCGCGCTGCAGCGGGAGACGTGCTTTTTGGTGTGTGGGGGGGTGGTGGTAGAAGGATGCTTGGCTTTGGTTAGTTTCTTTACAGCTACTCTGTGCATTGGAAAGTTGCTTTTTTTTCTGGCTGTGGGACATGGTTCAAACGTGGCAGCTTGGAGCCACGTGAAACCAGGTCTGGAGCAGTGCAGGGGACAGGCTCTGCACATCTTTGAGAACCGCTGCGCGCTACATAAGCGTTTAGGAAACTACTAATTAGGACGAGACAGTTTTACTAGCAGGACAGGAAAAGCAGAGCAGGGATGCAAGGAGATTTTCACCTGGAATGAAGGCTCCCTTGACATCTTCTGCACACCAGGAACAGGAAGGAGCTGAGGCTGTTTAGGTCTGAACTCCACTTTGAGGTTGTCTCCAAACATTCAGTAGCACAAGAGAAGGAATTTGTGTAGCCTCCAGGGAAGTAAATTTTAAGGAGGTTCCAAGAGCGCAGTGGTACTGGGGACAGTGCCTCAAAGGGGGCACACAGAGGCCACCGTGAAGAAGAGTGCTGTGCTATTTTGAAGGTGCAATACATTAGCCATACCTGGCAGATCCCCTTTTCATTGCCTTCTTAACCTGGGTGTGTATATGAGTTTGCAGGCTTGTGCCTCTCTGGGGAGAAGTGGAAGATATTTATTTCAGGAGTGTCTTGTGTGCATCATTTATATGCTGAACACATGCCATGTGCTTTCGACGGTATTTTTCAAGCAGGCACTGTCGTTCTGGCGGCAGTCAGCAAGCAGCCTCTGGTTACAGTGCACTGGCAGCTCTGCAGGTACTGCAAAAGGTCTTACTGCCTACTTAATACAGGGCAGGGGCTTGGTCTCTTGCCACCGCAAAGGCCACGTTTATAAATCAGCAGTAAGTGCTAGGAGTAAAGCAGAAGAAAAAATCAGTGACTTTCAAACTGTTCCTTCTTTCGTCCCCAGAGTGTATTTTTTGCCCTTTGGGGTGAGGTGGGTGGATAGGGAACTTTACCTCATTTGCTTTCCTGAAACCTGTTGGAAGTACAAGTGAGGCGGCTGTGTGATTTGTGTATGCATGCAGAAGAGGGCCATCTGAATTGTAAATAGCACCTGCTAAATTATTATTAAGTGAAAGCTGACGTGGGAGGAGTTCTCAGGAAAAAAAAAGTCAAGTCTTTTAATAAAAGCCATTCAGGCTGTTTTAACATTATCCCCTGGTTGCACACTACATAACTTCAGCTCATGTGGATGCTACGGGGAGTTACGTGAGTCGTATCAAGGACAGGGGAGGCCCCATTAAATCCAGTTACTGTCAATTGTGTGAGAGCTTTAAATGGCTACACTAAAACTCATTATTAAAGAAAGGAACTATCAATTTTATTTAATGCATGGTGCCCAACCTTGATCCTGCTCCCAGCTCAGAGTTTCGCCGTGCACAGGGGTGATATAAAAATTAGACCTGCACTCTTCAGGGCTTGTATTTAGCTGTTGCGGAGTCCTGGCTGCAGCCTGACTGGCTAACTGGGGCTGCGGGAGGCTGCCCTGTACCCCTGCCAAGGCAGGGACTAAGCCTGAGCTCAGGAGGGTTCAGTCCTTGTCGCACTTGCCTTAGTCCAGACAAAGCTATTTGCTAGCACAGGTGGGGCTGCTGAGCCAGGGTTCAGGAAAGCAGGAGCGCTCAGTGGGCATGGCTGCTCGTCCTGAGCATCCTCACCCCCTCTGCTGCTGTCGGAGAGCAAAAAGGAGAGGAACCAGGGGCCAGCTTCAGGCCGTCCCATGCAAAATGTGGCAAGGTGTCTGCTAGGATCTTCCTGGGTCAAAGGGAGGCAGCAAGAAAGGCCCAGCCTCGCACAGGAGGTTTCTTGGCAGACCTGAGTTCAAGAGGACTTCTCCCAAGTGAAACTGCCTGTTTCCCTCCCTCCGTGGTTTATGGCCCCTCCACCTCTCCAAGACTCCAGGAGTGAGGATGCTCCTTCCCCAGAGACTGTCTCTGGGGGATGCTCAGGGGACATCGCTGTCGCAGGGCTTAACTGGCATGGATCGCCCCATTACTGCCTGCTTGTTTCTTCACGGACATTGCGGCAAGCTGTTGTTGGCCTACGTAATCAGAAGGCTGAAGCTGTAAATCATATTACAGGCTGTAATGAGGAATTTGATCCCTGTAACAAACTGTCCAACTTTTATTCACATTTATTACTATTTCTGCTATTGCCATGGAGTAAAGATCCTTTTAAAAAAAAGAACATGCCACCAGCACAATTTGATAGTGTCCTCAGAAAATTTAGGGTTGTGTTTTTCTCACATTAGCTGCACAGGCAAATTTGCAATAAAAACATCTTCGCTGCAGAAGCCTTCTTTTCCCATCACCAAGCTGTCAATCAGCCTGTAATTTCTTAATATCGGACTATGCTGAAGAGCTGGACTAGTTATTCTCCTTACAACACGTGCCCCTAAAATCTCAAATGCGAAAAAATAATTTTGGATGGAAGGAAGAAAATTTCATACTTCTTTTTTCAGGGGAAAAAAGATATTTCTCCTGCAATGAGATATAACCTCTGAGGAGGGTGGAAGTGGCAAAAGAGGAGTCCAAAGTCCTCTCTTTAGCCACAAGACAACCCTGCTTCCTCCACCCCCACATTTTTGGGGTACCAGGGTGGGTCAGTGTTTGTTCCCTGTTCCTGTCCCCCTGCTGAGACTGCCAGCAGTGTTGCAGGGACAGCAAGGGGCTGGTTGTTGATGTGGAAACCAGTCCCTAACAACAACTCATTTCACCAAGGGGCACAGGCAGCCATCTGACGTTGACAATGTTGAGTGACTGCTGACCTTGTTTTTAGCGTCAGCTGATATCAACTGGAGCCCTGCCAGTTTGCACCAGTTGAAAGTCTGTCTCTTAATGGTGGCGATTATCCTGATTTTTACAGTGGCACTGAGAAAGTTGCAGCTGCTGCGCTTCACATCCTGACTTTAATTTGGGGTGCCTGGGTCTTTGGGTATTATCTTTAGAGGAACGTGTGAGAAGAACCTCTCTCCTTGTTCTGCATCAATCATTTTTTTCCCATTTTATTTTGTATGAAGAGATATTGCTCAAGCACACCATGGAATGAAACCCATAAAGCTATAAATTACACCTCTTCTAGGTCCACAATATGTTACCAATTACATCTGCTTTATTATTCGCGTCCAGGGGGAAAACATACATCAAACCAACCCCACTCTCCAGGCAGGTCGGTACTGTACTAGAAGGAACACCGTGACTCTTCTTAATCAGTGGAAAAACAAACACAGTTTCGGCTCACTCACATACAATATTTGTGTCCAGGATGACAAGTTGAGTAATATTGCTGCGGTTCTCCGAGCTTGCCGCATGCCACATGCTACGGCATTCGTGGCAACATCATCGTCCCGTGGAAAGGAGAGAGGAGAGAAAGCACTTAGAGGGGCAGGGAGCTGGGGGGGTCCAAGGACCTTGGAAATTGCTGCCAAGGAGGTTGGTGGGGAGGAATTAATAGGAATTGCAGCAAACGGCATCAGAAATGACATGAAAGGCAGGGGTCGCGTCTGCAAAGGAGCACACGCTGCAGTTTGCAGGGCTTCATTGCTAGAGTGGGGTTAGTGGGGTTTTGCGTTTTAGCAGGGGTGAGGGTTTCCCCACGTGTCCTGATAGGGGTTTTCTTCTGCGTCTGCCCTGTCTTCACAAATTCATCACTGCGGCAGGGATGAAGGTGGGCGCGTTGAAGCAAACTGGAGTGATTGCCTTGCTGGTTACTTCTGTGTAGCTACATACGGTGGTTTTTGGCTCGCCGCAGCACCCCTCTCCTGCACAGTTCTTGGGCTTTGGGCTGCGGGGAATTAACTGGAAAACGGGTGTTGGGTGTGTTTAGGTGTGTTTGCTTGACCATGCTACTCATCATTGGAAGTTTGGAGTAACTTTCGTATTTTTTTATATGGGTGTATATGTTTATGCATGCATGTGTGTGAGTGTATGCATGCATATGTGAGCTCTGGAATGAGTTCCAGAAAATCTTCTGAAGAGCAACATGGACTAGCGGAGAATGAGTTTCTTTTAGGAAAGGGAGCCGAGTGTTAGACACTCTCAGGTCTCCACATGAAGAAGTCATCCATGTGCACTGCGGAGTTTGTTGTGGTTTTGTCACTGAAGCATTCATTCAGCTTTTAACTTTTTAAAGTTGAAAACAAGTCAAGGTTATGTTTGTGCTTAATAATTCAGCAATGGTGCCAGCTCAGCATATTGTCTTTTTCTTCCCTAGTCATTCTGGTTTATTAAAAAGAAACACTGACGACAGATAGAAGGGTGAAGGAGGCTGTGCCTTTCTGCTTTAACTCCCACTGGGCGCTGACTCCTTCCCCAGGAATCCCCATAGATTTGTGCCATTCACAATACCTTTGCCCCAGCGGTACCGTCCCTACCCTGGGCAGGGAAAGCTGGCAGCAAGTCAGGACTTAGATGGCCTCTTCTCTGTGGACCACGTCTTTTTTTCTGAATAGGAGCATTTTCTGTTTCAGTGGAATATTACTCAGAATCCTTCAGTAAGTCTGTCTCAGTGATACTTTATTTTCACTTTGGTTATGAGGTTGTGGGTTCCTTTTTTTGTTTGTTTGGTGGGGGTGTTTTTTAATAACATTGTAGAAGATCATTAACTCTTCTAGAACCGAAGAAGCTTGCAGTAAAATAGGTTTTTGTCTTTTCTTAAAAAATAAAGTTATATTAGGACCTAGCTCTGCTACATGTGTACGTTGCTTCATTAACAATGCCATTCATTTCCAGGGGATCTGCTTTCCAGTGATGGCATTGTCACTGTGAAAAAGAATAGATGAACACAATTTTATAGATCTGGGAGAACTGAGAGCACACAGTGGAGCTCATGTTGTGTAACTCCCATCTCCAGTGTCCCTGAGCACAGACCAGCATTGTGCACGATTCCCACACGCAGACTTGGCAAGCAACCTGAAACATCATCTGCTGCTTCTGTCTTGGCTCCTCAACTTTGTCCACGCACCTCCATTTTGTCACGGCGTATCATCTCCTGGTCCCATCCTGGCTCTCTGCAGGCCAGAAGCTACACAGTGGTTTTATAGGAATAAATGGAGGGCTTAAGTCAGATCCACCAAAGTGTTTAGTATAGGATGAGCCTGAGGATTTGAGATTTGGCCTCCATAGGCAGAATACTTTGCAGTATTTGACAGCAATTCTTCCTGAGAGCTAGATATATTCCTGGAGACAATGGGAATAGGAGTCTCTTTAGGCAGAGGAGGTAAAAATAACATTTATTGAAATGTTATTAAAAATGAGAAGGGGGAGAGCAAGAGAGCAGGAATCTTGGTTGTTGTTAGTATAGTTCAATCAGGGGTAATGATTTATTTTAGAGCATAATATTTTATTTGTGTTGAATGCGTATTTCTGGAAGAACTTGATTTTTGTGTGTGCGTGTGTGCTGTATCTGAAGTCTGTATCCCATTTTCCCTTCCTGCCACTGAACAAATGAAAAAAGCTGGGGAAGACATCTTGACACTGTGGTTTCACTCTGATGTTGTATTGCAGGTATGGCCTCGCATGTGCAAGTTTTCTCTCCTCACACCCTTCAGTCAAGTGCCTTCTGTAGCGTGAAGAAACTGAAAGTGGAGCCGAGTTCGAACTGGGATATGACTGGGTACGGCACACACAGCAAAGTCTACAGCCAGAGCAAGAACGTGCAGTCCTCCCAAGCAGCCGCCGCAGCAGCCGTCAACGCCTCCCTCCAGATCCCCAATCCGAGCATCCCTTACGAACAGACCATCATCTTCCCAGCAAGCACGGGGCACATCGTGGTGACATCCGCCAATAGCACTTCTGGTGTGGTTGCAGTGTCTGGGCAAACACTGGGCGGGCCACACAACCTGATGCGTCGCAGCACTGTGAGCCTTCTGGACACCTACCAAAAATGTGGACTTAAGCGCAAGAGTGAGGAGATCGAGAACACAAGCAGCGTGCAGATCATCGAAGAGCATCCACCAATGATTCAGAACAATGCCAGTGGGGCCACTGTAGCCACCGCCACCACCTCCACGGCCACCTCCAAAAACAGTGGCTCCAACAGCGAAGGGGATTACCAGCTGGTGCAACATGAGGTGCTCTGTTCCATGACCAACACATACGAAGTGTTAGAGTTTCTTGGCCGTGGAACCTTCGGACAAGTAGTCAAATGCTGGAAACGTGGCACTAATGAGATTGTGGCTATCAAGATCCTAAAGAACCATCCTTCCTATGCCCGGCAAGGCCAGATTGAAGTGAGCATCCTGGCTCGGCTGAGCACAGAAAGTGCGGATGACTACAACTTTGTCCGCGCATATGAGTGCTTCCAGCACAAGAATCACACGTGCTTGGTCTTTGAAATGTTGGAGCAGAACCTCTATGATTTCCTAAAACAAAACAAATTCAGTCCCTTGCCCCTTAAGTACATTCGGCCAATTCTCCAGCAGGTAGCAACTGCCCTAATGAAGCTGAAAAGCCTGGGACTGATTCATGCTGATCTCAAACCAGAGAACATCATGTTGGTAGACCCATCCCGACAGCCATATAGGGTCAAGGTCATAGACTTTGGTTCAGCTAGCCATGTGTCTAAAGCTGTGTGTTCTACCTACCTTCAATCCAGATATTACAGGTAAGAGACTGGGCTCATGTAACGTTACTAGGAGAAATATTTTACCTATGGGAATTTTCCTACATTCCTGTGAGTGAATGAGAGTCATCCCGTAATCCTTTACTGGGATGGCTCTTAGAATGGCTTGTTGGTGATAGAAAAAATGGTATCCTAACCTCATGGAGTTTACTTGCATTGAAAACCATTGTTAATTTGTAAATAACCATAAAATGTTGTAAAAACAGAGTTTGCCAGTTACAATTTAGAAAGCCTTTCATCTCTGCCAGTACTTTGTTCTCTCTGTGTCTGTTTCCAGAAGAGGAGATGGATCTGGAGGGTCCACATTTCTTTTCCAAGTCAAAGCAAGTAGGTTCTTGGTTTCAGAAAGACCTTAATCTAAACAATCAATCCATATTTCAGCTGTATCTTCCAGTCTTTATTCAGGGACTTTACAAAAATAAGGTTGGCCCACAGGAAAACTCTATGGATGCAGAAGATGCTTTGTCAAGGAGTAGTTTTCGCACAGGCTGTGGAGCTTGCTAGAGTTAATGAGAGTTAACTGGCTGGCTCCCATCGGCTCTGCTCCAGGTGAGCGGGCAGCCTGGCCGGGCTGGAAACACCTTTCTCCACGTGGGAAGCTGTTGGTAGGGATGAATGAGTATTGTCAGTAATTTGGTGTTGAATTGAGGACCCGTTGTGGACTGTCGATTCCCACTCACAGTGCCTTTAACTACAGGTATGTTATGTGCTAGGATGGAGTTCTGACCTCTGCGTAGGCGCGCCCGAAGCAAAACGTGTGAACCAGCCATATCCCTCTTCAGTCTGTTGAACAGTTTCAGCAGCCTCTTTTCATAACCCCTGGAAGGTCATCCTCTCCCTCGGTCTTGACTCCAAGACACAAACTCTCTCTGTAGATGTTCTCCCCAGACCCTCTGTTTGGTACCAGTCAATTCAACATCCCAAGGACTGAGAAAAGCAATTCTACTGCTTCCTCGGGGGTGGGGAGAAAAAGTGGGGGAAAAGGAAATTTTTCTTTAGATGACAGCTGAATTTAGAAATGTTCAGGCCATGTTTTTGTTGTTGTAATTCTGTGAAACGGGTGAAGAGGGAAAATGTGATCTATCTTGATGACTGATTTAATGCAAATCAGTCCTGGCAGCACCCACAGCTCATCAGATGGGTTACAAAAAAGCATTTTGCTCTGTTTGTAAATAGGAAAGAAATCTGTCTTATACATGGGGAGGACTGGGGACAAAAAACCAACATGAGTTGATAAAAGACCCTTTTCCTGCTTCATAAACATCACAGTGGCAAAGCCCACCTGAGCTCTGAGCTTGGGAAGAGTTAATTTTCACAGGAACTTTGACAGTGTAGCATTGCAGCAGCTGATTTTTATCTGTTTGTCCTTTGCTCTGAAGGAGGCCAGAAAAAAATCCCCAACCCTAGTTTATACCTCAGAAGAGGCTTATTAAATGAAATATTCTACCTGATGACAGTCCCATCCTCCAGGAGAGACCTGTTTCTGTGGTAAATATGCAAAAGCTTTTAGGTTGCAATTACCTGGCAGACTAGAAGAAAAAAAAAAAAAGATAATACAGGCATTTTGTTGTTGAGTTATCTGTGATTCTGCATTAGCAGCCTAGGTCCCTAGTTGAAAGACAGAAGGGGCAGCCAAAATGAAACATGTGACAGAAAGCAGAAATGAAGAGAAAAATGGTTCATTCTCAACGACAAACAGGGAATATTTTTGTGGCAGTCTCTGGGGAGGAAAAGGCTTGATAAAATTTGCTTTTTATATTTTAAATGTTATTCCTGCCCAGTCTGAAGTTGCAGCTTGTTAGATAATAAGTTCTGTCTGTCTAATTCCTCCCTTGTTTTCCATGCCTGAATTGATGGGAGGAGGGGAAAAGGGGCAGCAGCTCACCAGAAAAAAAAATAAGAATAAGAAAAATCTCATTGGGTTGAATTACATCAGCAGGGGGCTGCTGATGAAGCTAAATTCAAGTCATGAGGAAAATTTATGTTTTTCTTCATTTTCTGGTGGGGAAAAATACAGCAAGAGTAAAGACCCATTCCACTCAAAAGGGAAGGAACTTTCATGCTAGGGGAAACACTGGGCTTTATAAAGATTTCATGTGTCTTCCATTTAATTTACACTTGTTTTGCTTGCTAGCGTATAAAAGACAAGGGGATGACTTCAAGAAATGGCACATTTAAGCTGAATGTGAAGGAAAAGCTTCCTCAGAGTAAAATGTCTCAGACTCTAAGCAGGCATGCCAAAGAAGTGACAGAAGCCCTGTGCCCCATGCATTTCAGTAAAGGCGAGGCAGAGCGCTGGGGAATATAATGTGGAGGTCGGCTCTCAGCTGGAGGTTTTTTATCATGAGCTTTTGGGAGCACATTCCCAGGTCGTCCCCATATTTTATTAACAACTTGCTTTTTCTTTTCCCTCTTTTTTTTTTTTTTTTTTTTTGTTTAACACTACTCTCAAGAATGTAATGGCCAAATCCTTTCAAGTGAGGAAAGTTATGTGGGATCCTGCTCATTCTCAGAGCAGTATAAGGCCTTTCCTCTTGCTATAAATGATAGGCCTATTTTCTTCTCCCGGAGGTGGAAGACAGAATTGTCTTTAAACAAATTCCATGCTCTTTCTTGGCCCATATCTGCATAGCCCAGCATAAGCTAAGGCAGTCCCAGGGCTGCTTGCAGACTTGACGTGAGCAATTTGCCGTTGCTGCCATGTAACGTGGCCCGAAGATGAACTGGATCCCTCAGCCCAGTTTCTTGTGAGAGGAGCGGACTTGGTGTTGCGCTGCTGGCGCAGCTGGGGGGCCCTCGCTGGGCGCCCCGACGTCAGGACCTCTCTGTCCCACCAGAGATATTTCTGTCAGGCTAAGCCAGTGCTCTCCAGAAGGATCTGGAGGGAGGAGAATTTTTGCTCCTGAGAGGGGCCCGGGAGAGGCAGGACACGCCAGGCTGAGGTGGGCCTTGCAGGACCTCCCCCTCGCCGCCCAGAGTCCCCCTGCCCCAGGCCTGCGCCTCTGGTGAAGGGCACGAGCACCAGCCAGAGCCTGGCGGGGTGTGGGGACAGGCCGCACCCTGGGCCCTGCCGCTGGCTCCGCACCAAAATGACAAAGGGCGTCACGGCCATTGTGAGAGCTTAAGATCCTGAGTCCTTTACTAAAGGGGAACGACCCCAGAGCAGACTGGGAACCAGGGGTAGGGTCCTCTCTCCCGCCAGGCCTGTACCAGCACGTTGTTGCCTGCCCTGGCCCCGATGGCTGCGCAGCTCTGGCGCTGTCGCACTCGCATCGCTCCCCCCGCTCCCCGGCAGCGGTGGTGGGCTGCGCAGGGGCTCGCCCGCCCCGTCCCGATGTCGTCGGCCGCTCCTTGCGCTGCTCCTCCAGCCAAGTCAGAGATTTTGTCAGTACTGTTGTCCGAGTTGTCTTCTAAAAGGGGGAGTGCAGTGAAGAGGATCAGCCTCCTTCCTCACACCCACCTTCAGCCTGTGGTGCAGAACTCGCTGTGGTGCAAAGCGTTTCTCATGTAGCATCCTTAACCTGGGCGTGTAGGACCTGGCTGGTGGCCGTCCAAGTGTTCCCCCTTGTTTGGGACAGTGGTCCGAGCCTGCCTCCCCCAGTCACCGTAGTCCTTCGTCTTGTTACTTATCACTAGCTGAGTCGGCCTGGGCCTGATCGGTGACCCTTCATGGAGGTACGTGGTGACACAGCCATGGTATGGAGATGCCTGTGTGAGGAACTGAAGCTGCCGATGGAGGGCTGCTCTGCCCAGCTCGCAGTGCAGGAGCGGGGCTTTGCAGCTGGCAGTTTTAGCCAGACACTCTTAGGCTAGAAATGAAGCCCTGTTTACAGAGCAGCTGATCAAAAAGCTGTAACAGCCGCTGCGTCACGAGGTGTCTTCACGGGATTTTTTTTCCTTTTCTTTTTTTATGCTGCAGTTGAAGAGGAGATCATTGAGGTAGGCTTTGTGATCTCCGTTTTGCAGGAAGTCAGAGGGATGAATGACCAGAGAGATCCCTTCCGGGTTGATAAACCATGTATGGACAGCTTCCTGGGAAAAGCCACATCTCGAGAAATGCAGGGCTCAGACTGCAACAGATGCCCCCTCTGTTAGAGCCCACATTCATGCACCCAGGTGGAAGAGGGGGGAGTACCCTCTGGGAGAGGGGGTGGTTGGGGCGGTGGGTAGAGCTGCGGTCCTCCCTTGCTGGAACCAGAGTGGTTCCCCAGCGTGGGGTGACAGCGCTGGGACGCTCGGAGCAGGAGGGCTTCTCCTGGAGGCACTATCACCAAGCTACCTTGCCCTCTTGCCTTTTCTTTGCTGCTCAGCTGAAACAGCTGCTGTGTTGCACCCCAGGGATGAGTGCGTTTCACTAACTAATGGCATAATCACCTTACAAGATTTAAGTCTTTTAGAATTTGCAAAATATTGCAGATATAAAATAATGGCTGTCACCCCGCCACTATTAAAGGATAAATGTAGTTTTGGTGCCTTGTTTTCAAAAGGTTTTGGTATGTGGTGTGTCTGGCCATGGGTTGAGATGTCTGCTTGTTGGTAAGTGACCTTTGATGAAATGTTTGGATAACAGAGGATGAAGCTCTGTATCAGTTTGAAGAGGTGTTTATCATCAGTCTAGTTTCAGACACTGCAGGAAAATACGCAGGCATAACGGCCTACGCGCATGTTGTCAGCTGCCCATACGGAGTATATAGTGAGGTCGTGTGCAGGTGTGTTTTTTAACTGGCTGTACATGCTTGAGCTGCGTGAGTGTGGGTCCCGAGGGATGCAGGAGACTAAACTGGATCCGTCTTGCCACACATGGACGTCATGCCATGACAGGTATCAGTTCTTTAGCTGTGCTGACAGGGTGCCAAAGCAAGGTAGATTCCCGAGCAGTATCACGTCATCTTCCCCATTGTGTGACTCAAAGCACACGTCATTCTGGCCAAAACTGCCCTTTAAATGAGGCAGTAGTAACGGCAGCAGGGATAGGCTGTGCTTATTAGTTTACTCAGTGAATTGGCATCTGTTACATCCTGTATAACAGTGTTAGTGCACTTACATTTCAAAACCTTCTGCCATTCCGGACTTGCAAAAACGTCTCTATCTCAGACTTGACTGCTTTTGCAGCTGCGGGAGCCTCATTGTTCTGCCAGTCTGTTTCAATCCTACCTGCAACATTCACTGCTTTACTGACTCTCCTCTCCAAGGTAAAGAGCAGGATAGCTAGATGGTTTGAGGAGGAATGTTTCTTCTGGGGACTGGAGCGAAACCACCAAGTCCATTGCTGAAGTCTAAGCTCGGTTTCACTTAGTGACGATCATGCCTGGTAGGACTACAGGCTTGCAGAACAGGCAATATATTGTAGAAGACTTTGGGGGAAAGCAGACTTCAAGCTATACTATTTTAAGCAGTTCTTCATTTCTTTCCCAAGGACATGTGGAGTTTTGAGTAGTTTTTTTCAGAACCAAGATTCAGCAGAATTCTTTTTTGCAAAACTAACACCAGGATTAATTGAATCTCAGTTTCATTGTATCCAGACCACCGAGTCTTGGAAGGGAACAGCCATTCAGCTGAAAGCTTTTGGCTTTGTCCCATCTGTGTGATAGTCAGGCCAGGTTAGTTTCTGGTTTTACAAAACTCAAGCAAAGGTAGTTCTTTGCCAAGTTCCTTTGTGTATAAATCACCCCAGAGCAGGGATGGTAAACCAGTGTTGTGCCCGTGGTGCATCCGACAGAAGATAAACTCTGTATATTCCAAAATAACTCCCTTTCTGGGGTCTAATTTAAAACAGAAAAGCCTATATTTCAGCCTAAACAATCTCTTCAGACCGGAGACTCCCTAGGGTTTTCTCTACTGAAAACTTCTTACCATTTCCTTAGGTGTTTTTTGTTTTGCTCTGAGCAGACATGCCAGCTCCTCCTTTATTTTGTCAAAGTTAGCGATCTGCCCCTTTCCCTGTGATGCCACAGCATCTCCCTGCCCGGCTCCAGCACGTGATGCTGGCCTTACTCCAAGAGGAGCCCTGCATCCCTGTGCAGGAGTCGAAAAGGCTGTCACAGGAGGCCTTTGTTTATTTATTAACCAAGTGTATAAAATATGCACAGTTATATGCCTCTGTGCCCCAGAATATTTGTAACAAAGGGCTGTTTGCAAGGAACCTGACAGGGAGGCTTTCCCCAGCAAAGAGAAGTCGTCGATAGCCCGAGGAGGGGGAGAAGTCTTGTGCTGCTTCCTTTTGGCTCATCCATGTCTGAGTGGTGGAAAATCAAATATCTCAACTGAGTGCTGGGCCAGTCCCTTCTATCCTCTCTCCCAAAACAGCCCCTATACAGCAAAGACAGGGGACTGACAGTAATTATTCCTCCTGCAGATTTCAGTTTTGTCTTGGTGGCCGGAAAGGAAGGAACCTGTGTGTCCACAGACAGGGCTCAATCCATTAGGGGTGTTGTAGATCAGAGACAAGTATGTGAAAGGCAGCAGAGGTAGGTGCCAGGGAGGGAGCACTGGTTTTCCATCAGCTGATGCCACCCCACGGGTGAGGGGCTTTGGTCCTCACCAGTCAGCTGGAGTTGCAAAACCTCTGCCGTAGCCCAATGAGGTAAAACACCACAGGGAACCAGCTGGCAAAGTCCCACTAAGCACAGATTACAAAAAACAATAATAATAATTAAATAAAAATATTTTTGGCTACCATACTTACCATTAATTGTTGGAACAACCGGAGACCCTAAGCGCACTCTGAAATCTGGGCTTTGGGCCACCTGTTAACCATACCCTGTCATTCCCACATTGCTTTTCCTTTGTTCATCACTGTTACAGATACTTGCGTGAAAAAGTGTTTGTTTCTTAGGAGTTCCTAATTTCCAGCTGTTTCTCTTCCCCACTTGAAGTTACAATCTCCTGTTAGCAGGAGTTGTGGAAAGGGGATAAGATTGCCAGTGCGACCAATGCAAGCAGCAGGATGGTGGTCTCAGGTGAGGGGATGAGCGCTGGGAGCAGGTGAACTGCTAAACAAAGATCCCTCATTTAGGAAAATGGCAGTTAAGCAAAAGAGCAAGCAAAACACAGGGAAAAGAAGGTAAATGCAAATTTGCTTGTAAAAAAAGAGTGTTTTCCTAAGGCTGCTCCTGCTTTAGTGATCCCCACAGAGGGAAAGGCAGCTCTCTGGATGCAGGCAGCCCCATTCACCCTCAGTGGCACTGCTCGCAGCCCGGGCAGTGCTGTGCAGGCAGGGAGCAGGAGCAGGAGCAGAGCTGTGACGGCAGGGCTGCTGACCAGGGCTCAGTGGTCGACATGACCAGCTCTGACACAGGTGTCCTGCCCATGCTGGGGCAGCTCACCTCATCCTTCTCCACATCAGCTCCGGAGGGACACAATTTTGGAGAACATCACTCCTCTTCCCCCCTCCCCTCCACCCCCTCTCCCCCCTAACTTTGCCATTAAAGCATACCTTCCCTCCATGGGCATTCACACCACCCAGTGCCACGGGGTCCCAGGCCTGGGGCTGACCTCCCCGAAAGCAACACTTTCTGGTTTGGAAACAAATATGCTTCAAATGCGGCTGAGCTGGCGTTCCTGCGTGCTTTCGAGAGGGCTTGCAGAGAGGAGGCAGCGTGCAAATACGCTCCCATTACCTGTCTGCATATTGCTACCTGAAGTCATGTGGGTACTCCTGACATAAACATCTACAAACTTTTATGTTTTTTAAACCCAGCGCTGAATCCTAAACTAATCCCTATCTTATCTACACTCACTGCCAGAGTCATTTCAGTAATGCTGGGAGGATCAGTGAGAGGCTTGAAAGTCCCAGTCTCCCCACTTACAGGTTGCCCACAGGTTAGGGTTTTTTTGGTGTTTTTTTTTTCTCTTGCTACCATCTCTCTCACATGATCACCAAAACAAGCCTGTCACAGGATTTCCTGCTGTCTATTTTTCTTCTCTCAAGCTTTATAAGCACAGTAAGTCCTTTAAGGCTGCAGCCTGGTGAAATGATGTGAAAAATCAAGGTCACTCTCATATTTACCGTACCAGGGCAGGTCTGAAACAGCTACAAATGGCTAGCTTGTTTTACTTAAAAAGAGGTATTTACCTAAGAGAAATCAAAACCCTCCTATTGCAGCTATTGGCTGTAGCGCTTGAGACTCCATCTCTGTAGTACATAAAAGACATACTGTCTTTTGGTAGATACCTGTGCTCAGAGCACGGTCTGGGAAATAACCTAGCTCAGTACAGTGACAAGCAGTTGCTTCTGCAGCAATACTTGTGAGTGACGGTACAATTAGCGGGGCTAGAACAAGGGCCGGCTGCAATCAGAGGCTGCTGTTTGCATGTATATGAGAGACATAAAGTTTGGTCTCTGCTCCTAGTGGCTTACTTCTGTGGTTTTGTGTTTGCCCTCCTTTCTCTCCTCCCACTCAAGTTGCTTCCTCGCCAAGTGCAAAGGAAACGGAGCAGGGGAAAGGGTGCTCTTTTTTTTCAGCTCCAATGAGCAGCAGCAGCTGCTCATAGGAACAGCAGTGTGGTGACCCACGGACGTTACTCCAGCAATAGGTGATCAGTGAAGGAGAAGGCACTGCAGTCACACACTGGAGTGTGATTTTCCATGTCCCTCTCCACTTCAACATTTGTTTAGGTCAGGGCAGTAGCTGGCTAATGTCAGTGGTAGCTGCTGAGAAGCAGAACGAGGTGAGGGGCTGTTGGCATGAGATCGGTGCTCCACGTGTGAAAATAAGAATTACAAATAGTGAGGTTCATCATCCGCACTTCGGAGTATGAAAAAGCAGCATTAACCACACAGTTTGCACAGGATTTCAGGGGTGCTTTGCTCAAGTACCATGTATTTAAATCCTATCAGGTTTTTGCCTCCCCCTGTACGTTTGCTCACTGCAGGCAAGAGATTTAAGTGTAACAAGGAGGAAGCTTACTGCGTACGTCTGTGCATTCATTAGGTTCACAAGTTTTAGGCCCCAGCACAGTGGGACTGAAAAGCTGTATTACACTGAAGAGCATTTTCTGATTGGAAAGTGTTTCTGCTCTGCTGCTTATTGGCAATGAGGTTAGAAAAGTGACTGATGTTGGTTTATAAATGAATGAGTCATTACCAGAAGAGAGAAATTACTTAAAGATGCTACGATTAGTATGGGGTTATACATTCCCCTGCTTCAGACCCCTGAATACTGTGATTTCAGTCCCCAAAGTTTCTATCTTAACTTCTCAAGCCACTTGCTGCACTGATGCTTCAAATTAGCGTAAGCTAATGTAAAGGCACCTAATTCTCAGGTTGGGGCTCCGTTGCTGCCGCCTTCTGCAGGTCACACTGGGGAAAAGGAGCAACTCTCAAGCAGTTGAGAGCTGTTATCTTGCTTGAAAAACACTAATCTTGTGGCCTGACTTAAGCTGAGTTAGAGCCACAGCTGTTACCTGTTTAAGGAGGAAGGTCAAGGAAATGTCCTTTGCCTTTTAGACCAGGTCATACAATGGTTATTCTGTGGTGCTTTACAACAAAAAAAAAAAAGGGCAGAAGAGAGGCATGTGTATATATACTGTTAGAAATTTTCGGTTCTAAGAGGAATAAATAGAAGGGAAGTAGCTCTAGGAACTGAGAGAGGGGAAGGGCAGAGGAGAAATCCTCTTACAGGCAATGGCTACCTGGAAGTTGCTGTTCCCCATATAAGGAAAGATGTGGGAGGAAAGAAGATGAGATTTCACCCTTCTTGCTATATGGAGACTTCAAAACCAGGGATAGCTGATTTCCAAACAGGACAGCCTGCTTTTCCTGCAATGGACTGGAAAGTAATCTGTAAGTCCCTGATTGGCAGCTTGACCTCTGTCTTCTACTTATTGAAAGACAGAAGTAGTCACAGCCGTTGTTTTACTTGCACAGATGTGAGTTATTTTGTGCTGACAGGTTTTGCCTTTATTTTGCTGTGACTGCATGGGATTGGTGCTTGGGTGCACGTTCAGGTTCTGTCCCTGCTGCCCCTGCATCTTTTGGTTTGCATTAGCCAGGGAGTAGCAGACTTCTGCTCACTACCAAACCTACTGTCTTGTCTCCAAAGGCTCCCACTCAGGGGCGGAGGCAGGGTAGATGTGTGCGATTTGGCCTGAATCTAACTGAAGTGGCTCTGAATCAAAAACTCTACGGTTCAAAGAGTTGGGTTAACTCTTTGTCATTACTTTTCTTTTTGCCAACCACTGCCATTCGTAGCTGGTTTGAAGCAAAAGTTCTCAAGCACGAGCATAGTACCCCGAGTCTAATGAGACATGAAAAGTGCTGAAAGATTTGTAGTGTCATCACTGAACTTCTACCTTTGTGGGAGGCTTGGAACAGTTTTCAGATAACTCTGGTGACTTGTGCAGCTCCCAAGCCTGGGAAGCTCACCAGCTGAAGCCTTCAGAGAAGAAGGTGAATCGTCTGTTCCAGCAGCTGATGCTTGTGCTTATGTAGAGGCAGACAAGAAAAAGTTAGCAATGTTTCAGTTAACTTGACAACAGGAGGAGCAGTACTGTAATGAGTTGTGTTTTAACTGCAGATCGTACGATTAGATCACTTGTGGTAATGCTGCTGAGCAACACTGTGTTTTCTCCCCGTACTCTCCAGTCTGGCTGTAGGTGTCTTTTGCTGTTTACCTTAAGCTGTTCTCCTCAGATGCTGTGTTTTCTGAAGCAGGGCTGTGTTTACAGCACCTAACGCACAAAGATTTTTGTGGCTGAGGCCCTTAAACAAAAGGGTAATAGAGAGTATAATGGTACATGTGACCATGAGGGCTAGCATGCACGTTAACGTGACAGCTGGCGTACGGAAGGAAAGCTGATGACCTCTTTCAGATCCACCATGGCAAGAATTTGTGTTTCAACTAGTTGCTTCCATGCGGAGCTGTGCACTCAAAAGAAAATCCAGGGTGGTGGGGTGGAAGGAGTATCTGATGGCTTAAAAAAAGTTTCAGTTTATTTTGTTTAAGAGTCTTTTACTTGCCAGTGGGAGACTGCAAACAGAGAATAACCATCCAAGAGGAAAATGGAGTATTTCTTTGATGCTTACAATATTAAAAGGGACAGATGAAATCTAAAAGGTAAACAGGTTCAGCTGAGGCTAGCTGAATTTCCTGATTACTATGCTAAAAAGTTAATGATGAAATACCACTAGTTGATTTCAGCAGGTAAAAGGAAGTATTGGTGAAGGCCTATATCAAAAATAAAAGCATACCTAAGCGATCTCATCCCCGTAGTTGTCAAAAATACAGCTCCTGCTGTTGTTAGCATCTTAAATTAGCGGACTGGACTCTGGAGGGTTGCATGAGCAAAAGCAGAAGATAGCCATGTTGTTGTTTCTGGAAATGCTTTTCTGGAGGCTTATTTGATAACCTATCTCCTCTTGGCAGGTGCGTGAGGAACCAGGGAAGGGAAAGGTAGCACGGGCTGGGTTCTACTTAGCAATGCCAATATGCGTACGGAGATGTGGCGGCTCCAAACCTATTCCTTTAAGTGAGGCCAAAATACAGCTTGACATGTAAGATATATAATGAGTGAGAGAAAGGCAGGCATGTTAACTGGGTTGGAAGATAACATTCTGTCTTTTGAATGCATCCTTGTTACTGTCTCTGATGTTACTTTCAGCAAAAAAATTACGTTGAAATTATTCTTTTTTCTCCATTGTTTAGCTCTTGTTCTCAGCTTTGTAATGGCCACAAAGATGATAAAAATGGATTGGCACAAAGCTGGGTTTCCTGTATCATTTAGAGTTATGTTTTCAGCCCTTAGTACTTTGATAGGGTCTGTTCTTCATTTTGAAAATAGCTATAAAAGAGCAGAGAACATAAGAAAACACAATTCTCTCTCTTTTTTTTTTTAATGAAATTGTCAGTGCTAGTCTGAACTTTGCCTCTGATCTGTATGAAGTCTCTGAACTATGCAGTTGGAAGAAAGCAGATACAAAAGAGAGGTAAAATATCCATGTGCCTGGCTACTTTAGAAGGTAATAAAAAGCCCCCAAAGTCTTGCTTGTTTTTAATCTGTATATTTATGTCTACATAAATCTTTTGGGAATAAAGTTTAAACATTTACGTTGGATTTAGAGAATTACGTTCCAGCATCAGTACTTATGATCTAGCAAAAGAAACTAAGCTTAAGCTTATGTGAATGGCCCCCTTGGCTTCCAGAGGCATGGGTAACATTAAAGCATGTGTTGAATTGCTGCACTAAAATGAGGAATGGTGGTAACGGGTATGAAGTGTTGCAGTTTATTTGCTGTTCCTGTGTGGTTATTGGGGGCATTGGGCATGCACAGGAAGATAGCTCACATCTTAGAAAAAGGATCAATTTGCAGCATTTGGCAGTTGGGTGTCGAGACACAGTTGACAGCCCCCCCACTTCGGTGGGGAGTGTCGTGTTATGTGGACCTTGAATGAGCCCAAGCCTTCAGCCTCCTCATCAGAGAGAGGTGAAGAATCACCAGCTGCTTCTCCCCAGCAGCTTGAGAAGCGCAGCAGTGTCTGTCCCACCTGTAAATTGTCAGGACATTCTCCTAGCAGCCTTGATGCCCTTCTCAGGCTTTGAAGGGCAGCCAAAGTAGAAGTTGAAGAGAGAGAAGCAGCAGGAGCAAACCCAGAGCATGAGAGGTTGCTTCAGATGAAAGATGAGGATGGCAAAGGCCAGAGTTGCTCTAGACAGCCCATACAGCCATGTGGACCAGTCGGCTCAGCCCAATTCTGCAGTGTAGTGTTACGTAGGATTTGAAGAGACTCATTTCCAGTTCAAGGTGCTTTTGAGCACCCCTGGAGCTCTAGCTTCTAGACAGACTCACAGCTTTTACCTTAGCCTGGGGCTACGGGATCTGATTATTGCCTTCAAAACGGTGTTTTAAGTCCTGGAAGAATCCTTTGTGCAGAATATAACTATAGCCCTTAGTTTTGTGAGGGGGATGTCTCGGCAGCCCAATGACAGGGCAGAAAGAAGGGGATGCTGTTTGTTTTTCTGCAGAAAATGCCCCTGACTTTCTATATCACACAGATCAAATTGAATGGTGAGTGAGGGCTGGAGGAGTGGGGATGGCTGCAAACTTTTAAGTCATTAGAGCCATTGGTATTCTCGAGCAGCTTGCAAAATAGCCACTTCCATTATATTTCCCCCATGTTTTTGCCTCCGGAGAAAGATCCAAATTGTTGCATGTTTCCCTTCCACACCAGGAGCAGTGCATTTGCTTGATACTATGTTGCTTTGCATAGTTTTTAGGTTATGCTTGAAGCTGTGCCACACCATTTTATTTGCTGCTGTTATGCTTTTCATCAGTGGCGTGGCCAGGCAACGGGGTACATTTCTTCATGGTGCTTTGAAACATCTGCTGTGCTCTTGTTGCATGTACCCATCTGCATACACGTATATACCCACACATATACCCTCTCTGGTGAGCCAGGGTTTCTGTGTGCTGGCCGGCGCAGTGGCAGGAGGGCCAGCAGCTAGCTGGCCTTGGCAGCGGACCCTGTGGCACCCAGAGGGGAGGGAGGACTGAGGCACTGCAGGAACCATAGCGTGGTAGAAAGGGCAAGAGGCTGCTGTGGCTGCAGTCTGAGCTTGCTTTCCTTCAAGCTGGCGCAAGATTTTTCCAATGAGGCCTTGACTGACCAGGAGATTAAAGGCTTTCTTATCTGCAGAGTGTGACACAGGCTGGTGGCAGCTCGTAATTAATAGTGATACTAACCCTCCTTATGCAACTGGGGGATGTCTGACAGCGTTAGTAGGTAGTTGCTCAACAACAAGGCATGTTACAACTAACCAGCTGGGGCCAATTATGAAAGTCTTACTAATGCTAGCAAGCACTTGCCTGTTCACATCATCGGACTGAAGTTGAAGAGATGAGTGACTGCTCCGCACAACGTGCAGGCAGACTCATGGTCAGGTGGTGCATGGTGTTGAGCTGAAGCACAGCCACTGTGTCGAGCGTGGGGTGTCTGTGCTCTGGGATATGTTTGCTGGGCACCGATGAGCCACTGTGCCCTATGTTGGCACCGTCTGTAGCTCGTGGTCCTAGATGTGGGATGAGGAAGCACCCCCAGGGCTGCAGCACCATCTCCCTCCCCACCCGCAGCTTCTCCCACCCCCTGCCTTCTGCAGCAGCACTGATACATGCCCAGTACCTACTTAACTGCTCACTATGGTTAGAAAAAGGGCGGGAGCGGGGGCTCCTACTTAAGGCTTCCTCATTAATTTTTAGTCACAACATGAAGATTTCAAGAGTGTGCGAATAAAACATAAAATGAAGCGAAAGACTAAGTGGCACTGCACAAAAGCAGGAAAAAAAAACACTGAATCATTGTCCAAAAGGTACAGCCATTAGAGAATAATAATAGTTTTTGTGTGCAGTGCAGCTGGGGCCACAGTTGCAGAAGGAAGGTCCTCGGTGACCTGTGCGATGGCTCTGTTTGTTTAATGTGCTAAAACAAAGAACTGAAAAGCAGACAGGACCCTCACAGATACTCGCAGGGCTTCTCTCTCAGTTCCTGTGTCTGTGCTCGCTCTCACTGCGTGCATGTCTTCATGCTCCAAATGCAACTAATCACAGCTACATGCTGTTGGATGCCTTCCGTTGTGCATCCCTTGTCTCTGCCTGGGCACTCCCTTGTTGTTGAATTGCTATTTTTGTAATTTAGAAACTATGACAAATAACGTAAAGTCGTTTGACTATTTTATTGTCTGTTTTTGTACTTCTCCGTCCTTCAGAACGAGCTCGGGGTAATGACATTATTCCCACCCCTCCACCCTGACCTCAGTCTTTTTCTATCCATTTAGCAAATACTGCAGCTTGCTCTGTTTTTAATGGGTGGGAATCAATGTGGCTTTTTAAAATTGGATTCTCTCTGCCTGCACAAACAAAATCAATGATGTTATTGAGCATGTGCAGGGCTGTGTGAACAGGAGCGAGACAGCAGGGTTTGCCGCCTCAGAGAGGCAGGGGCAAAGCCTGTAACTCACATGAGGAGGATCACTCTTTATTTCTCTGTCATTTTGGTAAGGGCTGATGAGCAGCTTGCTACTGTTTAGAAAGAAGGGCCTAGGGAGACTTTTCATCAGGTTAATAAGATTTTTAAGGTGGTCAGCGTGAGGCTGTAAAAATGGGCTAAAACCAGACCAGTTTGACTGCCAGTAGGAGGTTTGAAGATCCCAGTGAAATGAGATTTAATCTGAACTGTGCTTTAGTTTGATATGACTTTACAATTGGGTTTGCCCCCCATCTTGCGGGATACTCCCACTGTGGCCTGGTCGGAGACCTTTGCTCTCAGAAGTGAGTTTCAGAGGGAGCTATAGCAGCAGGAGTGTGGTTTTGCTTCATTCAAGCTAAGCGTTTGTATGCAAGCAAATGGGATGGGGAATTTCTGTATCCATGTCTATCTTCCGTGGGGAAATGAGTTTACTAACGTTGAGCTGTCGTTGACTGGCAGAATTGGTCATGGCCTTGGGATATGGAGGGAAGGGCAGTTTACAGATGGATGGTATTGGGGTTTTGGTGGGGTTTTTTTATTACTTCTGCAGGGATTATCTTCAGTTTTAACATTAGCAGGATTTTATTGCGTAGTACGGGAAGAATGGACTCTTCCAGCATATTGTCTTGGAGACATCAGCATCATCCATAAACCCTGGTTCAGGAGGCTGTTGTAGATGGTTTGCGGGACTGGATTAAATGGTAACATGGAGGATATTTTCAGTTAAAACTTAGCTGTGGAGGGTGTATCACAATCCATGAAAGGCCTTGTATCTGCTTGAAGAGCCTACCGGCTGCCACTGCAGGCTGTGTTGGTGGGACAAACAGCATACACGAAAAGGAGGTTCAAAATGCATTCCTTTCTGAGTCTTGACCTCTCTGTGTCAAGTACCTCAAACAGCGTGTATATTTGTCTTCCAGGAGTTAGAGTGATACTCCCAACTCGGTTAGATAGGATACCAGCAGTCTTCCAGCTGCAGCCAGTTTCAGGCACCACTGATACGGGTCGGGTTCAAACTGACGACTTCAGTTGTATGTGAAGGACTCCAGAACCTTTTACCAACCTGCAGGACCATGCAGTCATTTCACATAAATGCACGTGCCAACGCTTGTTTTGAATGCTTGTTTGTTAGGAGCACAGCAAGCCCAGTGTTTTGAGTGAGAGCAAAAATTTCTGGCCGTGCGACAGGAGGGGTTTTCTAATGCTCCTGTCGGCTGAGGAGCTCTAGGCCCTGAGAGGGACGGGGTGGCAAGAAGGGACCTTTCCTCCAGTGACTGCACCACCAGAAGATGTGTTTGTTCAGTGCCGTACGTTTTTGTGGCTAAATGGAGTTCATTTTGAAATGCTGTCAGCTTGGACGATAGAGTAGTAATGAGTGGAAAGGAAGAGTTGTGTTTACGATAGTTTCATATCTCCATAGCCAAGAGGAAAACATGAGCTGGCATTTGGTTCCTGACAGCAACTTTTGCTGGGGTGCCAACCCTCAGTTTTGGTGCGTGACCTTCCAGTGAAATCTTCCGAGTTTGCTTTTCCCGACCCACTTCAGATTTCTTCATTTCTTAGTGCTGAAAATCCCCATTGCCCCTGGATTTCACTTGTAAATGGGGTGGGCATGTTTCTAACAAACAAGAAAATTGACCTTCTCCTGCTGTCCCTGCTTTGAGTAAGGATTTCTTTATGGCCATCATTTAATTATGTGATTGTGACTGGCCTGGACAAATAAGACCGTTTCAGTATCCTGCATTTGGTATAGCTTATCCATGCAAACATTATGAAGTACGTAGAGTAGCTATAAATGATGCAGGAATCATTTCTCAACACAGGGCTTGGTACATGTATGTATGTACTGGTGGACGCCATTTTTCATTGTGCAGACACAGTTTTATCCATGCAAGAAGCTTGTGATCATCAAATATCCTTTAAAAGAAGCTAAAAATGTGTCTTTACTGGCTTCTTTTCTTTCCACAGACAGCAAAGGTCCTACTTAATTATTTTCAAATGTTGGCAGCAGTGAGGTTTTCTGCAACTTGCAAATCAGTGCAAGAAGCTTCCCTTGGCTGAAATGTGTTCAGCAAAGGGTCCAGTCAAACACCACTTCATTAACCACCTAATTTCCACACGTAATACAATTTTCAATCAATACAATGTGTTTTTCATATGTTCTGGTGTGCCGATTAGAGTGCTGCAAAAAAATCGGCATGTGCCGGGACAGGCTTTTTCCTCTTGCTTTATGAAGTCCCCAGGACAGGTAGGTCATCTTTCTGTGGAGAGGCCTCTGCTAACTGTGAAGGCAGGAAACTTAGGCTGCTTTGATCCAGCCCTTCTCTCCACTCCAGGGTCAGCAGTGTGCTCTGCTGGGAGGGCTGGACCGTCGCAGTATTCAGTGGGTCCTGGGCAGAGACTTCCAAACGTCCAAGCAGGAGTTCTGCTCCCTCCCAGGGGCTCCTGCTGTCCCCTGCTTCCCCTGCGTCCTGCCACAGGAACGGGTGAAAAATGTTGATCAAACTGCAGGGGAAAAAAATAGTAACAGATTCTTCTTTATTTTTTAGGTTTTAGGGTTGATACTGTAAAGATTTGGGTTGGAGCCTTGATGATTAGAAACTTAATTAAAACGGAAAGCTAACGTTCTTAGATGAATACACAGCTGAGAATTAAAAAAAAAAAGTATTGACTGAAAGAGCCATCAAATAATAATGGTATTTGGACTTCCCTGACTTGTTTTGATGTGGCTAAGTGATCTCATTTAGGGCTAATCAGAACATGATTTCCCTCCACAATTCCACTTCTCCAAAATTTTAGCCAAAAAAAAAAAAAAAACAAAAAAACAAACAACCTTTTTTCCATTCTAATTGAAAACCTATCACTGTGAAATTCTGGTGTTGGGCTTTATTGTAACATTTTTGGTGGTTGAAAAATCAATCCAATTTTACTTTATATAGAGAACAATTTTTGCTTCTTTTTTTTTTTTCAAAACAAAGCAAACCAAAACCCCGTCCCTTTACTACCCTCCAGACTGTATGCTTAAACATTCTTCGACGTTCTTCCTTTTTTTTTATTTTCGATTTTTTTTTTTTTTTTTTTTTTTTTTACCGTGTAGTAAAAATAATAAACTGCAGTCTGAAATAGAATTGTTGTTCTTCAACTTTCCAAAGCAGTAAGGGAAAATAGATCACACAGCAAGTTTTAAAAATCAGCCAGTGTGTGGGATATGCTACACTGAACCTCTTTTCAGAAAAGAACTGGATTGCAGCCTTCAGGAACTGTGTTTACTTTAAGAGAAACTGAATTTATACCAAGTAAAAAGGATGTGGGAAGCACCAGCTTCGTACTGCTGTGAGGACTGCAAAGCAAAAATTAAAAAAAAAAAAGGGGGGGGGGGGGGGGGCGGGAAGTACAGCCAAAACAGGGATTTTCCACCGTGTGGATAAATTACTGGAAATGTCTGAAATCCATTCGTTCTGGGAAGGTGCACCGCACAAGTCATTTCTCCTCTCTGGCAATCTAGCGAAGGGTTAAAAGTTTGAGCGAGAATTGATTCGGGGAGAAGACTGCTGCCACAATACTAAAGACTCATTTATTGGGAGAGCGCTACACTGCTTACTGTAATTGCAAGAAAATTAAAAGAAAGCAAATTAGCTGGGAGCTTTTCAGAACTCTTCCTCCTTTTGCTGACGTTAATGAGATTTTCCCCATACCAAAGCGGCGTTAATAACTTCCGCCAAGTGGCTTCTGTAAGCCATTGCTTACAAAATGAAACAAACCTGGGGTGACAGCGAGGGGGGGAAGGGTACTGAGCACAAGGGGTGGCGGGGAAGGGGATGAATCCTTAGGATGGGTTATGTTACGGTCTGGCACATCTACACGTGAGGTAGCTCCATGCCGAGGCGTGTGCCGATGGTCTGCGTGCGGATCGTCTCCTGCCACCTGTGCTGCTTCTCCGGCAAAGCGCCGCTTTCCCCGATTTATATTCTGCGGTGGCTTTCGCTGGGATGATTTCAGCAAGCGGAAAGTTTATGTAGTAAAGGGAAAAATGTCACAAGCTGTTCTTAGGGCTGTATTTATAGCCAAGGCATTTCCAGGAAGGTGAATTTCCTAAACTGGGGTGGAGGTCAGGGCAGAAGGGAAGGGCTTGATAAGGATCAGCTTCCTTAACAGGAATTCCTATCTTAAGCAAGAATCTGCTGCTTTCCAAGAAACTGGGCTTTTCCACAGCTAGCAGAAGGGATGCTTCAGAGGCAGGGAAGGAGATGACTGAAATTATCCGTGCATTTGGAGGCCCCTCTGTGGGGAAATGCTGAGTTGCAAGTGAGTTACATTGCAGGGAAAGGCTTTCATCGGGGCAGGACCCCCTTTTGCTCCTCCATCTGCCCCAGGAGAGAGGTGGCTACCAGGGCTGCACAGGGCGTAGTCCCTTTGGAAGTGAGGCATGGAGGAGTTGGGATCCCAAAGTGCTGCTGGGATGAGAGGGGTGGATGAAAGCGGTGAGGCTGTAGCTCTTCCTCGCTTCGGGTGCGGTACTTTCCTGTGAAGGGATGGAAAAATACCTTTGTTTTTCTGAAAGCTCATGGATGCAAATGTTTGTTTATAGTGGGCATCTCGATAGCTATGTACACACAAACCCAATGTATACATACACGAGTGCATGTTGAGTGGGAGTAATATTTTGTAATTTCTAAGGCACTCCTACATGAAGAGACGTGGGTGCCTAAGAAAACATAGCTGAAAGCAAAATCAACATGACCTAGTAAACAACAGCTATCTAGCACATGTGTGCCTACTGTAAAGCAGATCCTGCCTGTGCTTCTCTGGATGGTGAGAAGTTAGCGTTGTTTGAACTGAGAGCTCTCAGTAAGATTTTACTGAATTCAGACAATTATTCCGGAAATTTTCTTTTGCATTTTACTACCCCACTGTCTGCGTATAACAAAGTGACACCCAACAGCTACAACACCTGCTTTGTGGGAAATGGTACCTGCTCAGTGCAGCAAAAGTGGCGCTGGTTTTTGGCTGTTGCGGCTTGGCACAGGCACTTCCCTGGTGCTGTCCTGTGGGTGACAGCGCGATTTGCAAGTTATTAAAAGTTTAGGAAGATTCAGAACATCCTATTCCAACGGTTTTTAAATATTTCATGCCTGTCAGCTAAAGCAGTTTCAGTGCTTCAAAACAGCAGGAGAAAAAAACTATGCATTGTATATTTATAATACATGATTGTTGATCTCTGCTGACATTTATCTTTACTCTAGAGAAGAGACCAGATAACTCGCTTGTGGCGGGGAAGGTAAATGTCATAACCAGGATAGCCTGTTACAAATGTGTATTAACCCTTTCAGTTAATTTTCTTACCACTGTAATGGGCTTAAGGAAGGGTCATGTGATAAATCAGGCCCGTGCTTTTACCCTCCCACATAAAGGGATGCATGATGAAACTTGCATTGTTCCAGGCATGGGCGCGGAGATGCGAACCGTAAAATGACTCTCAAAGGATGACAGCAGAGAACAAGCTACCTGTGGAGGAGCCCAGGAGATGGTGGCTCTGTGTGCCCTAGCAAGCAGTGTGGCCTGGTGGGGGCCGGTCTGTAGAGTAAATCAGTTGGTGACAAGGTCCTGACAGCCATGTTTGGGGCATTTCGGGGGGGTGGCTGTTTTGGACTAGGTCTTGGTCAGTGCGTGAATTCTTGTTCATGCACTCTGAGACCACTCTGTAAGGTGAGCACAGAACAAGTGGGAGCGACTGGGAGGTTTGCCTCGAAAGAGCCCAACTGAGACACTGGTGTAGATGCACCCAGTATTGTTAATTCCTTATGTTTTCATCAAGTCTTATAATGCTCTTTTTCTTGACATCCTACCTACCTGGGTAGGTACCTGGGAGAATCTGTTTAACTTAAAAATAGGGGGGAGGTGTTTCTAAACCTCAGTGTTATTGCAAGGAAGAGTTTGGAAAAAAGCTAAATTTAAAAGAGACTGAATACATTCTTAAAAAACAAACACACAAAAAAAACCCCAAAAAAACCTCTCATGTGATTTTGAAGGTTGGTTTTTAGATTATCCTTTCCTGGGAGAAAACCTGCAAGAACAGCCTGGGTGGGAGAAGAATACCTCCGTGACTCTCCATGATACTAAAGTGAGGGGAACTGTTTCTCTCTTGATTTAAGTCCTTGCATCTCCAGCGCAACAGCTGTGGAGTTATTTGTGGTTCAGGTTCACTGCAGTGACAGCTCTAGGAAAATCTGCTTCCAAAATTTCCCCGAATTCTGACAAGGAGTTGCCGAGGAAGTCTAGGCTACGTTACTTTTTTTTTCCCCATCCTTTTCTAATTTTTATAGGCCCTGCTTCCACCTTCCTCTCTGGGGCCAGCACTCTTTCTACACCTCTTGCTTTGAGCAGGCCCTGGGGCATCCCCCACACAAAAGGGTATGGGGTGGTTGGCGTTAAGTGCAAGCCCTGGCTCTGGGGAGCAGAGCGCTGCCCAGGTGGACATCCTCTCTCTGTGCACAGCCACCCAGAGCCTTTCGGCCCCTTCAAATCCTCAGCACCCCATGGGGGGAGAAATTGGGAAGAACCAGAGGGGAAGGTGATGGCCCCTGTGCCAGGAAGCCCTCGTGATGGGCAGCCTGGTGCAAGATGAAACCCTGGAGCAGGAGGGAAGCGCGGGGTCATTCCCATTCTGATCTTTCCTTCAAGCCTCCTTGTTTTCAAATGCTAAGTACCAAACCCTTCACTGCCTCCCCGCTGCTCGCCCCTGCGCTTGCTGCTTCTCTGAGAAATGTGTTTGTAGTAAGAGGGAGTTGAAGAGATCAAAGCAACAAAACGCCGAATGCACCAGTACCCGAGAGGGACGGCAAGTGCAAAACCACCCCGCGGTCGGCAAACCGGTTGGGAAGGAGGGATTTGGATGAATGCAGTGTTATTTCACCTCTGGCTGGCCATGCCAGGCAACGCATGGCTTAAAACCGAGAAGAGAAAAACATAATGGGGAGTAGAGGCTTTGAGGAGTGTCATTGCTGCGTGGAGAGCTGCAGCTAGCCGGTGGAAATCCTAGAGAGGGAGAGGCTGGATTAGCATCACCTGGATGATGAAGAGATTACCAGTGAGTTAATAAACACGTAAAAATCCCGCTAGTCCCCGAGGTATGACAGGTTACTAGAATCGTCAGTGGTCTGCTGGAGGTGAGTTTGCCCCAAATAAGATGAATCTGTATGTAGAGAAAATGTTAGGTTTGACATCTGAAGAAAATTTCCTCCAGTTGGATGCTTGTCTTCTTTTTTCTTTAGTTGTCTTTTCTCCTAGTACTTTGAAAATGGGGACATTCATATCTTAAGATTTGGTTCTGTTTCGTACGTTCCTTAAACAATAAAATAAAATAGAATTCTGAAAAGCTTTCTATAGGAATAAAAGATCAACACCCACCTGCTGAGATAATTTCTAGAAAACTGTATGTTATGGCCAGTTTTTTTAAAGTATCTCCACATACAATTTTTAATGGGTGCTGGTAGTTCAGACTCAAAAGTCATCCTACCTTCTAACTGCCTAGCTAGTTCTGTCTTAAGAATCTAAATGCATAATATATAGTTTAAATATTTTATTTTATAGATATTAAATACTTTAAATATTTAGAGAATTTTGATTTTTTCCAGATGAAACTCTTCATTTGAGCACTAACCTGGAAAAATAACCATATGCCATTGATTTTTTTTTTTTTTTTTTTTGGTCTATGTGTGAGAGCAATTAATTAATAATTTGTATTCTCCGAATGGTTTCTGGTATGTTGCAGTGATGTAAACTACAAAGCAATCGTTAATATCAAACTGTAGGAAAAGCACAGGTAGAGTACAGATATTTGCGAAATGAAGTGAAGCTGAATTTTGAAAATTCCCAGAGCATCTTAGATGTAATGATGAAAAGTTAACCAACAGAAAAGAGCATATTTGCACCCTTTGACTTATATCTCCATTAGCCGTGTTGAAGGCAGTGTGACTGTGGGAAGTATAAATCCACACTGAATTTGGATTAGGTGCCTTCTGGATTCGGGGCAAGCCTTTCCACATCTGCAGTCTCTATTAATTTATTCCATCAATGGTGGAATAAAGGTGAAGGTTCATGCTGCTGTTGTCAGTACAGTTACCATCTGCCAGGCTGAATGTCTCCCACTCTTTATTCTTGTGTCTTTTTTCTTTTCTCCATTTAATTCACATTTCTGACTCAAGAAGGGGAAAACTTAAGAGCACAGCCCATTGTGGCTGGAGCAGCTGCCCGCACCAATGGGGCATAAAACCCTGCTTGGTTTCATCTTTTTCACTTGCTTTTTCTGTGGGCAGCGGGAGCTGCCTCTCGCTTTTGGAATGAGCACCCACCCTTCACGGCACCTTGGCTTGCTCAGCTCCATCCGTCGCATTATGATCTGTGGGGGTCGGGAGTGAAGGCTGGGGTTAACACAGACCTGGACTGCAGAGTCAACAGGCAGTTACCTGCTATTGTAACTGCTCCCATCCCATGCGGAGAAAATAGCGGGTGACAGCAAATGCCTTCTGCTCCTCGGTCAGTGTTACAGGAAGGTGGGCATGCTGTGATCGGCCCCTTCCCGAGCAGCACTGCTGCACGCGGGTCCGGTGGCCCAGCTCCTGCGGAGGTCACCGGTGGCCCTGGGGGAGAGCGGGGACGCTGTGCCCTGGAGCAGGAGGGGCTCGTGAGTGGCTGCTGGGCTCAAAATTAGTATTGATAATTGCAAGAAACTTGGGAAAAAGGAGGCGAGCGTAGGATGCGAGAGGAACTAATCCTGCAGATTACCTCTGCCCTTGAGTTTTGTCAGTCAGATGGAAAAGGGAAGTAATATAGACATTGCAAGTTTATTCAGAAGTTTTCAGACTGGAAAGGGCCCTGCCTAAATCGAAAATAGCTTCCCTTTGCAGAAGAGGCTTCCTTGCTTGTTCTTTATGTATTTATATCTGACCTGGGCTGGCTCAATGGACAAAATGTTCTGTACTTATTTCCTCTTCTTTTTTCGGAAGAAGGCAGACGTCGAGTGCAGGAGAACTGCACCAGGGCTGGCTGGCCTGCACCGACCAGGGACAAACACCCTGTTTCTAGGGCAAGAGCGGGCACCTGACGGGCATCTTTTGTCCGTACCTTTGCGCTGCTGCAACGGGAAGGCTTTGCTGTCATATGAAGAGAAAAGAGCTGTTCCTCTGCCTCCTTCTCTAAGCTTTTTGCTTTCATTAAGCAGAGAGCATCAGCCTCCGCTGTGGTGGAAACCAGGGCGGAGGTGAAGGATGGTGAGACCAGCAAGGCCAATGTGAAATAACCCTACAGGACTGCAGGAGAATGTATGGAAATCTCCCCCTGACTTTTATCAATTAAAGGGAAAAGGGGAATAGTATAGGCATGGCAATTAAAAAAGGTAATAGAGTCTGATTTACATTTCAGAATGTATTAGCTTGGTTTTAATTGGAAAATAATTTGAATTGCAAGTGAAATAATTAGATTAGAAAGCCACTCAGCAATTTACTGCTCATATTCCCTAGAACCGGACTCCTGGTTCATCGAATAATTGTGAACATTATGGGAGCTGCGTTTGATTTTCCCCCTTTTTTGCCCTCCCCTTCACTCCTCTCCTAACGAATTGCATTTTGGAAGTAGAGGCATATCTTCATTAACGACCACATTTTATTTCTGAGCTCTCAGCTGGTTGCAGGGGCTTTTTTGAGGAATGAAATTTGTGAGGGCTCGTGAGAAAAGGGCTAAAGGAGTTATTCTGGATTCCTCCAAGCCATTTATTCCAAACCTAGGCTGTAAAAGAAAAATCATTGTCAGGTCCACCTCGGTATCCCTTCTGGAAGTAGTTGGGGGCATTCTGGAGTTGTTAAATGCAGGAAAACTGGCAACAGAGATACACAGTGCTTGCAGTGAATACATTATTTATCCAGGAACATGGATGTATAGCTGGTGCTTTATTTACAAAAGGCACAGCACATCCCCAAGCACCTTGCAACCCAGGAGCCCTAGTTCTGCAGACTTGTATGCGTGAGCGAGCCCAGCCATCGTTTCCCTCCTCCTTGCTCCAGGGCAAGTGCTTAGGGATGGGGACAAAGGCAGGCTGCAACTGGGGCTCGTGTCCCTGCCAAGCACAGGTCTTGCTTTTGTAGTTATTGGATGTCGCTAATGCTTTTGTGAGGTTCGATCTTTGCATTTGAAAGGAAAATCTTTTCCATCTCTGTCGTGGAGAAGTACGCCAGGGAATTGTATTTGGGGGAACTTACCTACCACGGCTTATTAATGTTATAAATCATTGTTTACTGGCTCATATATCTGTCATAAATTACAGATCTTAAAAATCCTCACAGATGTGAGACAGAAAGCAATGCGTTACTGCTGCTTTTTCTTGTTTCTTCTCTGATAGACCCCAGCAACTGCACCATCAGCCTATGGTTATTTCCAATTATTTATTTACACGTAAAGCCCTTGCCGTCTCTTCCAGGTCAGGAATGCTTCTTTCACTTGAGGGATAACTTAAAACCAATTTCATTGGGCATGAAGACTAATTGGACGTCACTTTGAGAAGCAATCCCTCTCCGTAATCTATCACTGTTTTCATGCTAGCCTGTTTCTGAGGCAGGGCAGCATTTGCTCGTATCTGGTAGTCCGAGGCTGTTGTTTCTCCAAAATACAGGCCCCTTTTCCATACTGATTCTTTTCCAGCCTCTGTTTATTTCCTTAATGACTGAAGCAAAAGCAGATATTGTTAGATAAGTGGCTAAAATGATTCTGGCAGCTTTGTATAAAGGCACGTGATAAATTTTCAGGAAAGAATTTGTTGCCAGGACAGCTTCTGGAGCCAAAATGTTGGTGCCAAACTAAATGGGAAGAGCACATGTGAGAGACCCGTCGGGGTGCTACCCTGTGGGGTTGCAGCCTTTCTTCTGGTGGGCCCCCCTCTTGCAGCGGTGGGGTGAGGGGTGGTGCGATGCTCTAGGCCCTAACCTCTTCACCAAAACCATCATCTGTCCTCATCCTTCCTGCTGTTTCCAGGCCCTGTTTAGTATGTGCGATCCCATCTCCTTCTTGCGGTTTTGTTTTTTCCTTTTTTGAGCAATCCTTAACCCTCTAATTCGGTCTCAGAGGTCATGTGAGGAACTCTATGGATTTGCTGGTGGGACTTCATATACCCGTATGTACGCAGCGGATGGCCTGCCCGCATGGCGGGGACGTGGTTGGGGCACATGCCGCGTGGTGCGAGGAGACCTGTGGGAGCTCCCCTGGAGCTGGACAGAGCTGAAGGGGGTCCCAGCAAAGGGCAGCAGCAGGGCTGTGACCCGAGTCTGGGGTTCCTTCAGCAGGAGCTGCTCCTCCTGCCTTCCCTGGCATCAACACCATAACCTGAACCTCTAAACGTCTTGTGCAAGGCAGCGATTTGAATTCCCAAGCTCACAAGCTGCAGATTCCTCCATCTTAAAGAGCTATTCTTCCATCTGTAAGCTGGCTACTTGTTTGATTTTTAAATCAGGTTTTCCTGTTGAAAGTAGAGACCGAGGGGAAGGGCCTCTGTGGCAGGACCTTCACCTCTGGCAGCAATGTGCACGCATGGTAGTTCCCATTAGTTCCTGTCCACTCCAAGTGGATTTAACTTTCATTTTTAAATGGCAGCATTTGAAAGGCATATAGGGCTGCGCTAACCATGTAAGTAATTAGGCTAGGAATGCAAGCAGAGGGGGCCATCAGCACTCATTATTTAAGAGCCAGCTTCATTATTTTTACTGCTTGGATGCTTATCTTAACATCAGTAGCTGCTTTTATTTAAAGGGACTTTGCTTTGCAGACTTGACGTTCCTTGCTAGGCTCTCCTGGAAGGGTGCTCAGAGTTCACGCGCCTTCCTCAGAGAGGTGAAACTAAAATAGTTCCCTCCAAAAATGATGCTTCCCAGTGCTGACGCTCCCGAAGTACTTACGCCCTGTGCAGGCTTCGCAGGGATTCCTGCCCCCATCCCTGGAACAGTGCTGCCATCACAATAAAAGTGAGATGCTCTTTGACAGCGCACGGTATTTTTTATTAGGTCAGAGCATGAAAACTGTCCCAGGCATCTAAAATTAGAAGACAGTGAGGTTGGTAGGGAAAAGCAGTGTCAAATCACACAGGTGCAGTCCCTGCCCCAAAGTGCTTGCAGTTAAACGCCCACCTTGGCTCCAAGCTTTCATTGACTCCGACTTACTATAAGGGAGCTGACAAAAAGTGCACAATCCAAGGTGAGCCCAAGTGTAGTGGTGACTTTTATTCTGACTCCTTTTGTTAAATATGTATATGCCTAGGGCTGTATTTTGGTGGGAGATTTGCAAAGGGGAGAACAGCGCAATATTGTATACCAAGTGATCATACCGGTGTGCCACTGCGTCCTTTCCCTGAGCCCCTTCATTCTCTTTGCTGCTTTTTATCATTCTCGTCTGTGTGGTGGATGCCCAGACTCTGCTCCTGTAAATAACCCTTACACAAGGGTGGGCCACGTGGGAAGAGGGATATACTGTCAGTCTTCCGTAGGAAGGATTAGTCTGAGATGCTGAACTCCTTTGTGAGGGCCTTTGAGGTATATAAGCGGGTGTGCTGCTCTAGTGCTCTTCTATGCCACCCAAAACTGCCTGGAAATTTGAAGACATCTCACAGGAGATGGCCCAGCCGTTCTCTCAGCAAGTCCCTGGGCGCTGAGCAGTGCATTTCTCCAGGCACCTGGGGAAAGGAGAGGAGATACTGTCTTCTACCTTTGCAGTTTCCCGCGGCTCTGGTCTTTCCTGCAAATCTGTGCCCAGCCCAGCAGAGTTAAATGCTGCCGCCGTTGCGTGCAGGGCTGCTTTGTTGCCATGTCAACTGTGCATGTCATTTGTTTACATTTGATTTGGCAGAACATTTCATGATAAGAACCGAGGCCTCCAGCGACTTTGAACTGGGGGGTGGCTGGGCAGGGGCATGGCGGGGTGGAGAGCAAGGGAGAGGGTCTGCACCCACCTTCTGCTGGTTGCCCTCCAAACAAGCGGGTGAAGCCGCCTGGGGCCTCATCTTCATAGTTAGTTTCCAGGAAAGTAGGAGCAGGGGAAATAAATGTTGATTCTTTATTAATATCGATAACAGCGTATGTTAATTCTCAGGTGGCTTCTTGTAGTCCGACCCATGGAGTGTGAAGGTTATTTCCACAGCCTGTTGTGGTCAAGGTTGCAGCAGCTAGGTAATTTCTGTGATCCTATGAAATTCCTGACAATCAGATCTGAATTGTTTTCATGTGTTAATCAGCAATGGGAAGAGATGAATCTTTACAGGCAAAGACCCATAATTCGAGACAAATCTGTGACAGACTTTCCTGAGGACTTTCCCCAAGTAAAAAGAATACCAGGGTTTGGCCCAAAGCCAGGAAGAAAATATGTCTTAAAGAAAATCTACAAAGACTGAAGTAGTATGTGGTGTCCTCAGCCAGCACAAAAGCGATGCAAGAGGAGTTAATGCAAAACTACTTTTTCAAAAAAATTAATTTTTCAAAATCACTTCAATGACAATGGATTTTTTTTAAAATTTTTTCTTCCTAAATAGAAGCGAGCTGGGAAGAGGTTGGTAAAGTCTAAGAGATTTTTTCCAGATTCCTTCTGACTGTTTGCCAGGGATGTTTTCCCCCCATATTTGTTACGTGATCAGGAGTGATAAATTCTCCATTTCCCTTTCTGTGCTGTTCTCTACTTTCTGGACTTGAGACACTTTGCTTGTGGTGTTGGTGGGAAAGACATTCAGGTTTCAGGTGCTGGGGAACTGGGGAGGTGATGCAATTCCCCCCTTCCTTCTTAAAAGAAAGAGATTAGTTTACTGTGCATTAATATGAAAAGCAAAGCTTGTCTCCCCGGCAGCTCCACGGGTGACGACGGGGGACGCTGTAAAGTCCATGATCCTTTAAGAGGTATGTGCCTCTGCCAGCCCCTCCTCAGCGCCTGGTGAGTCACAGTGACCGCACCGGCAGGCTGCCTTCTGGGGGGGCTCTGCTTTCATGTGAGAGAAAATACCCTTCAGCTGTGATTAATGTCCAAACCACCGAGCACCACCTGAAAGACCGTGCTGCCGGGAGCACAGAAGAAATGAGTCGTGGGCTGGCAGTGTGTTTCCCCACTTTGATCTCCATCACTCTGCTCATTGCTCTGGCTTGATTTTTACATACCTGCGTGTGATAGCTTGGTCCTGAGCTCACCAAGGCAGCAGTTGTCTTCTTGGGGCATGCTCACATACGTGCCCTTTGGTGACAGCAGCTGCCTGAGCAGTGCTGCCTCCCTCTCCCCGTCTTACTGCCCTGGTGCGTCGGAGCCGGTTCACCCCTGCGTGACCCAGCGAGCATTTGCACCAGCTTGTCCTAAGGAAAGGTGCAGGGGTGGGACCTGGGGTTTGGGGCAGAGACTGGTTAAACCAGCAGTGCCACCAGGAGGAGATGTGCCTGGAGACCACAGCCTCCACAACAGCCAAGACAAGCCTGGGGTGTGCTTCCCCATGCCTCGCGTGCAGGTGGGACTCCAGGTCCGCAGATGGTGCATGCTGTTGACGTTGGCCTAGAGCTGTGCAGGAGTTGCTCATATTGGTACCTGCTTTGTTACTTCTGCCCATTAATCAGGGTGTCTCCCTCGGACCAAGAACAGTTAGGCTTGTGCTGGGAAAGTAGATGAAGGTGGGCAGCATGGTAGCATGACTGGTGTTGAAGCAGGGGTGAAATGCCCATTCCCCTTTTTCTTTTCCCTCTTCCATGGCCTGGAGACATCCTATCTAGGTAAAGGGCTAAGCCAGCTTCATGACTGTCTTGGTCTTTGGCCTCTCTAGGGCTGCACAACCATGCTACCAAAAGTGACTATTTTTGTAAGGTGGGTCCATCTCCTGGCTGCTGACCAACTATTTCTGAACTCCATTCATGCAGGCCTTGAAACAAACCACTGAAAAATAAAGCCTGTCAGGTACTACTAACATGCGTAGGATTTAATCTGGCTCCCAACCTGTGTAAGTTTTTTATCGGGCACTAATAATCACATGGTGTGCTCCAGTTCTTGCTTTTTAATTTTCTACTTAAGGGTGAGACTAGGTGCTTTCCTCAGAACATGAGATTCTTTAATTTTAGACATGAGGTCTGGCACCCTCTGTGGAAGCCAGCTGTCTTCTCGTTTTCCTAGCAGTGCTTTCATTCTTCTGCATTGCAAGCCAGCTCTTTTTCTGTGTGGGATCCTTCTCACCCTAGCCCTTTCCCAGTTACATAAAGAAGGAAGAGCGCTAAAGAAGGGGCCGCGCTTAAATTTAAAAAAAAAAAAAAAAAAAAATCACTGAGGCCCTTTCTGATGTGTTGCTACATGCCAGATGTCTGCCTATGGTTATTTCCAAATAAAAGCACTGCCAGGCAGTAGGTGTGGATCTATAGTGTTATCTGTAATAATGAGCAGTATATGGGATAATAGTACGGAGTACAGTTAAGAGCAAAGTAATGCATCTTGGGCTTGAATACGTCCTGTCTTTGGTGATCTTTGAAAGTTTTCAGTTGTTTTATTGTTTTGTAGCCTTCCTCTCTCCCTCATTTTGAAGTTGGTATTTGCATAACATCTAAAACCCAATGTGTGGAGGAAGCATGCGGAGATAACTTCTACAAATAGGTCCCAGTTGCTTTGTTTGAGGAAAAAGAGAGGTTGCCTGCATTCCTTCTGGATGTCACCTTTTCACTTGCTGAACCCAGAAAGAAGCCTTATTCCCTCCTCTGGGCTCGCTGCTGAAGCGGTGTCGGCTGGAAGAGGTGCCGGTGAGGAGTGCAAGGTGCTCCCTGCTCAGTCTTGGGCTTTAATTCTTTCCTGAACTCCAGCTCCTTGGAGACTCATGATTCCTATGCTAAGAGCAGGGACATGTTGTTTCTGTATTTATTGGGCAAGGCAGATGCCCTCAGTCCTTTGTCACTTCTAGCAGATGAGCCTTCCAGATGGGAACCTCATTTCCAAATAGTTCTTCAACAAAAATGACATTCCTTGGAACCTCATTTCCAAATAGTTCTTCAACAAAAATGACATTCCTTGGACTGCTTGTTCTCAAAAAGTGCTCCAAGTGACCTTAATGCGTTCTCAGCTGTCCTTTACAGCCGAGAAGTATTTCTGAATGCAAGGTCACCAATTGCAGTGATATGTATTAATAATAAACTTGGCAGTTGTATCTAAAGATGATCTTGTGGCTAACATACAAGGTTGGGACAAAGGAAGTTATTTTCTTGTTTGCTTTTGTGAATTTGTTGAAATTATTTTTCTGCTACATCTCTTAGTCTTCCCAGCTGTAAAGCGGGATTAATAAACCGCGCTTGCCTTACCTGGGTATATTAAAGTTTCTGAAAGTCCAACAGCTGTCTTTATGGAAATACAAAGTGCTTGGGTCTTTCTGATACCACTCACACCCTAACAGCTGACCCGCAGACTTGCTTCTCACAGCTAGAGTCGAATGGCAGTTCGTTCTGATTGCAGGCAAATATGGTAGTTATCAGCAGCTCTTGTGAATATCCTTGAACTAGACCCTGCTCCAAGGGGCCAGACAGCGTATGCATCAAGGTAAAATGTTCATTCTGTTAGGTATTTCTTCAAAACTCTTGGTAGAAATACTTTTGCCCCTCACCAGCATCATACCTGGGGACCTGTTGATTGCCAGCAGCAATTAATACAATGCAGATAGCAGTGCTTGGGAAGGAATGGAAGTGATTGACTTTCAAATTCAGGTCTGTTGTTTGCAGGACTGTGCTTGGGGAAAACCCATAAAAAGGTTTCTGTCTAGAAACTAGGCGTATCTGATGTGGAATTACAGAGAAACAATGAACAGGAAAGTTGACAGTACTGCTTTTACTGAGCGGAATTGCACTTTTAAGTCCACTTTAGAAGTAGGTTTTGCGAGACAGAGCCTTAGACACTTAGGAGGGCAATCCTCTCAGCGTCCCAAAAAGAACATTGCAGCCTCTAATTAAGCAGAGTATTAACTATCTTATCTCCTTGATGAAACTTGGTAAACTCTGCTCTGACAGACGCGCACACACGCCTTTCTCCCTGGAAATTTGAAAGCTAAGACATGCTTTCTCTATCATCTATATGATTTATTTTAACCCCTGGCTATTCCTCTGGAGTTGTGCTAATGCACTGAACTAAGTGCAGCTGTCTTTGCGTTGAGCCGTATTTGCATAGAGCTCTATTTGCATGTTGGCTTGTGCTGGCGTACCATATTAATAAGGTATTAAAGGAGAGCAGGGGGAGGGGTAAGTTAAGATTTCGGTCTTGTCTAAGCAGGGCCGTGCAAATAAATTTCCTTTTATCCAGAATTAATGACTAATACGTTAACTGGCCTCAGACTGGGATTTTGCTTGCCTGGGAACAATGTCTGCAGCAGGAGGCTGTGCTTGCTGCTCTGTCTTCCATGCCTCCAGAGACATGAGCGGGTTTGTCCACCTTCAGCTAGAAGCTGCAAGGTTGCTCGTGCAAGGAAGTCTCTCTGGTTACAACCATGCATGTCTGGAAATAAATGCAGCCCAGTGGAAAGCCACAGCATGGGAATGGATGAGAGGGAGAAAGGGGAAGGGGCGGGGAAACAAAGGAAAAAGGGGGAAAGAGCAAGTTCTTTACCAAAAGAAAGCTACAGCCTTGAACTTGGACCTGACCTGCTCTTACCTGAAAGAGCACACCTGTAACAAATGGCTCGGTAAGAGGGTATGTCCCTCAGAGGTGGAGAGTTGGGGCTACCTGCCATCATTCAGCGTGGCGGCCGTGCTCAGTGTGCAGATCCATACTCGCGCTGGAGTTAGCCCAGGCTGGGCATCTGTTCTGCTCAAAGTGGAGGGCTCAGCAGCAGCACGTGCTAACCGAGGTAATGGTGCTAGCACATTATGTTACTCTGCTATCTGGGGGGCTATCTGTTAGACTGTGGTGAGGGGACAGTGAGCAGGAGAGGGGGATCCCTTGCCTGTTGGAGATTGCCAAGGAATGCTGTGGCCAGGAGAGCCGGGGTGGGACCATGGGAGACTCGCTGTTTTGCACATAGTTAGCTCTTAGTGATGATAATCTGATTGCAGGACCCTAGGAGCCCAAGTAGTAATGGCTGCTGTGGGGGAAGCCGATTAGTGTGATTTCCAGGGAGGGGTTGCCTTCACTCTGCAGCGTAAGGAGTACTTCTGGAGCTTGCACACCTGGTACCTTTTTATCGACAGCCCAGAAACGTCTGAAGAAGAGGAGCTGTTCTAGAAGGAGCTGTTTATAATCGGGTTTTTATCAGGTTGCTCTGTCCGGTATGTATGGGGGAGTACAGGAGGGCCAGAATTCCTGTGTTGAGGAAGAGAGGTGCCTTAGCCCCAAGCAGGTTTGCATTGCCTGTCCTTGGCTATGGTGGGCCAGAAGTCTTTCAAACCTGGGCTTGCCACTAGTGTAATTGCCTCCTGTGCTAATTCTGAGTCAGCTTTCCTTGGGGTGCCATACAGCTGGATCACCTTTTTCTAAAGTTTTGGTGTTTCAACTCGCAATGGAAGAATAAGCAAGGTGGGGGGGTGTGGGTGTTCAATGCTCCTGTCTCTGTGCTCAGCTCCCGCTGTAGACGTCTTGGTGGTAACCTGGTAATCCCACAAGTCTCTTGAGGGAACAGTTTGATCTTGCTGTGGGGATGGTGCCACATTATGGGGGAAGCTCTGTTCTTAATCAGTGCAGAAGCCGTGAGGGGAAAAACAAGTCTGCAACATCACTTGGCAACACAATTATTATAATAGGGTTTGCTTCTTCCTACACTGCCCAACTGAATTATTTTCTCCATATGGTGGAGCTACTCTGTTTTTAACTGGTTCTTCCTGCCCCTTCACCAGATGGCTGTTTTTATGCAGGACCTCACAGCTCTTGTGCATTGTGCCTTGCTGAGCTAAGAGCAGGGAAAGGATCTACAGGTGAAAGCAGGCTCAGGACAGATGCTGCTAGCCCTGGTCACGGGGCAATGAACGTATCTGGAGCTGGACATTTAGGCATTGTCATTAAGATGAATATTTAGATGTTATCTAACAAGGTAACTCAAACCTAGCATCCTGTTTATTTTTGGGGATCATGAGATTTTGATGAGAGCATGGAGTTGAAGAAGCTGTAATGGGCTGCACACCGTAAAGTCTTCCCCTTCTGTGTTGCCAGCTCACTTGTCTTAGGTGTTAAGCCCAGCTCTGCTAATACGTTGCAATCCTGTCTGTTGTCTTGCTATTTTTGTCTTCCTAGGGCAGGGCACCCACCTGTAAGCCTCTTGTTGCTCTCCAGCTGCCAGGGGATCCTTGTCCTGCACCACAGTATGTCTCTGCTTTGAGTACATCCATGCAAGGACATGGAGAGTAAAAAAAACCCAAACAAAAGAACCCAAAACACCTGCAAAAAATAAAAGGGACATACAGAAATTCCAACAGTAGGTGCAAAGTGTTTAAAAAAGATAAATCACTTCTGTAATTTACACCTCAGGAAAAAATAGGCCACCTGGGTTCTGGATAGCCAGGCGCTCTGCATCTGTATTCAAGGGCCTTCCTCATTTGCTTTTAGTCTCCTTTTCTAAGGAAATGACACGTGTGTGATCACACTGCCGCTGTGTTCCCCTTAACTTTTGAATCTGGTGGACAAATTCAAGCAAATTTGATGCAGAGGGAGAGGTCTCAGTGGTATTGAGTTCTACATGTTTCATGAAAATAGGCAGCTGGGCAGAGACCCTGTTAATGCATGCCCTGGGGGAAGGGCTGCAGTGTCAGCTTGCCAGTTAATATAATGTTGGAGGAGTGTCTCTGTACAGGAGCTCAGTCCTGAGATCCCTGTCTGTAGGAAACAGCAGAAGTCTTTCTCTGGCCTTTTCTTTTTTAATTTTCTTTTTTTTTTTCCTTTGGTGAGACTTGAAAATAAAAATAACACTTTTCATCTTCAAAGGGCTTTACAAACATCAGCCAATTAATCCTTCCCTCATCTAGTTTGCTGCTTCAAGGAAGAGTGGAAAAGCAGGCATTTTTGTAAAAGTGAGTGAGATGGATCCTTAGAGGGCCCATCTCAATCCTGGAGGGTCTGTGGCTGTTGCTCCACTCCAGAGCATGCGGCTCTGTACCATGTTGTTGTTTGTTCTTTGTTTCTGTAGCAAATAAATAAACAATGGAATTCAAAGAAACAACCAAGAGATGTCCCCCAATATGTATGCCCCAGCTTATGAGTAAACCATCAACCTGAAAAAACTGTAAATTGGCTTAATCAGGAGGGGAAAAAAATTCCCATCATTCAATTTTAGATCTTTAAAATTGATCACACATGAGATCCTCACATTTTCTCAGAAATTACCTTGAAAACACAATAAGAGCTCTTCCTGTTCTTTTCTTGACGTCCCTGAGGATCTTGCAGGCATTCTCAAAACCAGAAGCTTTAGACATATCCTGGTCTAGTTGTCCTCCCCCTTGGTCCAGCAAACTGTACTTGGGTAGAGTGTCAGTCCTGCTGCTGATGTGATGAGTAAACATTGCCTTGTGGATTCGGGGGAGGATGAGCACTGGGCTGACACTGGCCCTGTCTGTTGGATGAAAGAAGATAACTATAAACGAGGTCTGACTCTGGAGAACTCGGCACAATGGGTGTGGATGGGAGGAGGGCACAGAGAACAGCCCTCAGTGGGTGTAGGTGGCTTTTACTCTGTTGGCTTCAAATGAGCTTCTGGCCCAGGCAGATCCAGGTTTTGTGCCGATGGTAGCTCTGACTCCCTGCCTTGGTTGTGTGCAGGATGGGCATCAATGCAAAAAGCCAGTGCTCCTCCTGGTGGGGAACTATAAAGAGGGGATGAGAGCTGAACTGGAGGTGCTTATAGCTGGAACATCTCTGCCACGCTCAACACCAAAGATGGCAGATCCCTGTTGCAGCCATCCCGTGCTGCTTTCCTGAGGGCTTGGCTGAGGGAAGCCTCATCTGAATGCAGTATGTGCTTGTAAGCATTGCGAGCAGGGATTTTGGCTGAAAAAGGGTTTGGCTCTCGCAGCATGTGGAGAAGGAGAGGTTTTGCATGGCACCTCCGGGACATGGGAACCAATGTCCATTGTGGTCCATTGTGGGTTTTTTCTAGCATCCGCTCCACTGTCTGTTGTGGATCCAACTCAGAAATAAAGCTTTAGGGATGGGCTGACGCTCTGTGATTTTTTTTTTTTTTTTTTTGGCCCCTTCACAAACATTTGGAAACACACTCAAGTATTTTGGTGTGGTTGAGCGTGATTACATTCGATACAGTGAGTTAGCTTCAGAGGGCAGCAGGTGCCGTGCTTTTGGTTTTCCTTGCCAGTGTGAAAGAGGCCTACACCTCCTCAGTTTTTCTGTATCCTACCTGTGCCTAGTTTTCTATCAGGATGCTGAGGTGAGCATCTCAGAGCTCAGCAGCCTCAAAGGCACTGCACAAGCTCTCACCTTTCTAGGTTTCTTTCTCAAGAGAAATTCGGTATTTCATTTCCTCTTGAGACTACTCATACTGGCTTTTCCAGGGTGATTCTCTCTTCATTAGCGTTCAACAGGTGTGAACTTTTCTGGGGTCCAAAATAGGACATGCATACAACTTTGTATCATTGCATGACTTTTGTCATGCAAGCTATTCACTCTTGTCGGCAAATTTTTTTTCTATTCTACTTTGCATCAACATGGAGTTATGTTGCAGATATGGTTACAATTAGAAAATAATTATTTTAGTATTGTTAGAGCATGAGTTAATTACAATTTCTGGTGGGATAGAAAAAAGCAAGAACAGAAAATACTTCTCAGATCTAGGGCTTAAAGTATTTCTCACTATTGTTGCTGCAGCAGCAGTTTTCCTGATTTTATACATATTTACTATTATTCAACAACTGAAAAGCCTGGATCCAGAAATACTGCAGAAGGAAGAAATGGTGATTACAGAGCGCAGGTTCTCAAAGGAAGCTATTTTAGGTTTCCCCAAAGCAAAAAAATAAAAAGTAAAAAAAATTAAAAAGACCTTCAGGCTTCCCTGCATCAGAAACGTGATGCTGTACTTTGAGTAGAAACATGCCGAGTTCCCTGCAAATTCATTGCCTGCAAATCATTGCCTTGCGCTTCCCCTGCCCATCTCTGCATAACTCTAATTTGGCTGCCCGTGTCTGCATGCATAAATGTGCAAGAAATGAGTCCAGAGTGGCTCTGGAAGCCTTGGTTGGGTTTGCTGGACTAGTAGATAGTGAGGAAAAAAAAGCTGTTCTTCTTTTAAACTGAGAAATTCAGATCAGGCATCAGGGAGACGCAGTAAACAAGGAGCCTGGCGATGCCGTTTTTAGACAGGCACCGTTCAGAGTATGATTGCGCTTTAGGAGGTGCTAAGTATGTTCAGCAATATTGGCATTTTGTTTCAGTTGGATGAAGATCTGAAAGCAAATCTGAGCCCTTCATGAATGGAAACGGTCTTCCCTCATGCTCCCCTACCTTGCTTCTCCGTCTCACGTGGCGGATGTAAAGACCTGCATCCCTCCTACTTCCATCCCACCTCGACCTCTGCTGAGAGGTGGCAGCTTCTCACGTCGGGTGAAGGAAGGGCAGGAAAGCCCTGAAGCTGCCTTTCCCCGGCCACGCCACTCTGTGGGGATCACAGAAGTTGTGCCGCTTAATCCGTCAGCTGCCGTAGCATGTTGTGGGGCGGTAACAATGAGCATAAACAAAATGCATAATTAATAAAGCAGCGGTGGTTTGCGTTTGGTGCTTGGTGATGGGTGCTTGGTGAGGAGAAGCGGTGGGGTAATTATAGATGTGAAAAATGAGGCAGGAACATGCGGTAACCTTTCTAGGTTAGCTGTCCCTGTGATCGATGGCCTACATTGTTTTCTCGCTAACCTTTTGGTGAACCTCCCCTTAGAATAACAGGGGAAATACAGTTATTCCCTTCCCCGTCTTGTTTGTTGGTAAAGCACTCATGTGCCGCCTTATTATTGCGCCCTAAATATTGCCGTGTGTTGGTAGTAAATCATAAGGCGGGTAATGAGCTGCACCTCGGGCAGGGGCCTTTCCGTCCTCCCCCTGCCAGCGGGAGGCTGCCTGCCCATCGCAGTGCGGGCAATAGCATGGACTCTGTCGCGGTCCTAGTTAAACCAAAAAGACCACTTTCCACACCTGAAATAGATGTTGGGGGAGCTGTGGGGACAGAGGTGGGTAAGGGTGCAACAAAGGAGGTGATGAAACCAAAGATGTACCTTAAGGTTTTTGGTGGAGGGACGGGGAAGCTCCAAGATGTTGGGGTGATAAATTCATGGGCTTACAACTGGTGGCACAGGCCTGGATGGAATTGTCTTTAAGGGGAGGTGTTGGTCCATTTGCATCCACTGCTGCCTGAACGTACTCTGATTTTTACCTATCAAAGCCAAACTTACCCTGTTTTCAGTAATTTCAAACACAGCCCTCAAGTGATGAGGTTTCTGAGAGCTGCAGCCAAGTTTATGAACCCCGAACTCCTCCGTAGGAGGAAGATGGTTCGGTTCAGGCATTTCGGGGGGAAGCATATGATATACGCCAGATAAAATTGCAACATGTAAAAAAATGTAAAGATTGCCAGGAAGTGTTCTTGAACCCTGCAGCTGACTTAGCAGAGGGCTAAATGGTTACAGGCAGTCATGATAATTGAAGATATGAATGTATACATGAGAGCCCCTTCTTTCAAGAAGGGATGGATCTTTGCCTTCATGTCCTGGAAAGTACTTTTGATTGTTGTATTTATTTCTCTGGAGTAATTACTGAACTTCCCCTCAGCCAAAAGCATTCCTGATATATGGGGATTTCTTCGCCCTTTACAAGGACAGTACTGGCTACTTGCAAAACAGTCAAATTAAGAAATGACATCCGTACCGCAGTGCGATCCAAGGACGAAGTAGAAGTTTAAAATTAATCAGATGGGAATCATTCCAAATTCCCCTCATGTATGGCAAAGAGGAGGAAAAGTTTCTTTTGTATGTTTTTTTTTTTCTGCAAGTTTTGTCTCTCCAAAATTTCTGTCGTGGCCACCTAAAATTTTAACATGTGGGAAATGTTTATATTTTTTCAGAACATCGGGATAGCTTTAAGAATTTGATTTGGCAAGAAAAAAATGAAACTGTAAAAGGAGACATTTGAAGAGTCCCAGAAACAAATATATGACTATGTGTTGACATGTTATGAAGGTGTTGGGAGCAACTCCTTACTTAAAATTGTGTTGAAATTTGCACTTACTATGGGTTTAAATTCGTCAGCTTCACACTGTAATGATTGAATTTAGTCTCCTGATTTGGTACAGAGATGCGTTGGAGAACAATTGAATTTTCCATGTGATGGTTTTAAATAAAGAATGAACTTAACTTTGCAAAAGACACTATTTTAAAAGTCTCCCTTCTGAAGCATTGCCTTTCTCTCTGCAAGCATCATGGTTCCTTCGGGACTGTTTGCACACCACGTGTGCATTCTTGTATTCTGGTTTTCTGTCCAGTTCCTGTAAGATATGTGGCATTAAAGGTTAAAGTCAGAGTTGTTCCTCTGCTAACAGCTCTGTAAGGGCTCTCTTCCACATCTGGACAATTGCGGAATTGCAGTCTTTGGCCCTAAAATGTGGTAGCCCCCATCCCTGTGTGAGATAAGGTGTGGGTGAGAGCAGAGGGCATTCACAGAAAACACCATTCCAGAGATGGTGTTTCGGGCTTGCCCTGTCCATCCCTTTGCTCCCTAAGCACTGGACCAGCAGGCATTCAGCCCGGGAAGGGTGAAACCTGGAGGAGGGATGGGGAAGGAGGGGATCTTGGGAGGAAATAAACTGGTGTTTGGAGTGAGCAGGTGAGCTGAGTGGAGTTTTGAAGTGGAGCAAGGGCTGGTGGGGACAGAGGGAGGAGTGGGAGGGAAGGGCAGGGACTAGGGGAGCTGGCGTGGGGGATGTGGTATGAGGGGAGCGGGGCCCCACTCGCTGCAGAGAAGGCACTGGTCCCTCCGAGCCCTCGGGGTGCTGCTTGCCACTATCACTGTGCCCAGGGCTCCATGAGGAACCCAGTTACCCTTCAGTGCTGAGGTTTGTGCTCGGGAGTCTTGGGCACTTATCATAGAATCATAGAATATCTCATGCTGGAAGGGACCCATAAGGATCATCCAGTCCAACTCCCTGCTCCTTGCAGGAGTCCACACTGACGTGGTGCGTGCTGGAAGTGTGTTTGTGTGCTGGCTTGTTCAGGGCAGCCATGTGTTATCAGCAGCCTGAGATTTTAGTTCTGATCCTTTGTCCTTCCTGCAGATTTGCTTAAGCCTTACTTTACTGTACTCTTTACGTAACTGACAGCGGGATACCAGTAGCCCAGGCTGCTGGGGCTTCCCAGCAGGGCTGCTCTCATCCGTGGGCTTGCTCCTGTCCCCATCGGCTGCAGCACCCAGACTGTCAGTGGTCACCCTGGTGGGTCAGGGACTGTGTTTTGTGCAGGCTTGGTTGCAGATCCCAGCTTAGCAGAAGCTGAGCAGCAAGTCCCAGAGTTTATACTTCCAGGGTGACAAGGGATCCCAAATTAGGTTGCGAGTCTTTTAGGGCAGGGACTGTTTTCTTATGCTTTTTTACAGCACCTAGTATAGTAGAGCCCTGCTTAAACCTTCCAGATTTTAGCCGTGCTATAAATACAATAAAAAGAAGTTAAATTCTGAGTGGACTCGTGTTTCTGTGGAAGAGGAATGTTTTTCCGTGGTGCTGTGCCCTGCTGCCTGTACAGGGGGCTCTTGTCACCCTCTCCGTGGGACGCTTTGCGAGCTGTGTTGATTCGAGTAGGGCTTGATTTAAAGGTAGAAATTTGCAGCAGGAATAGCCAGCTGGGGCAGCTCCAGGGTGCTCCTGCTGTTCCCAGCCACGTGTACCTCCGCGTGCGGGTTGGCAGGCATTCCCAGGCTTTTCCTAAATCTTGTCTGTAGACCAGGCAGGTCCTCACAGCATAGGCGGGATGCTGCGACTCACCGAGCGGGGCGTTAAAGTGGGCCTTGGATTTCATGAGCTGTTCCCGACACACTGTCTTGCTGGGTGACATCTACAGGTCATTCTGCCTCAAAGTCTGCCTTGCCTCAGTAATACCCATCTCTTTTGAAAGAATCTGTGTATTATTATTGCTGTTCCTGAATATCATAAGTAGAAGATGTTGTGGTCTAATAGTTTCAGCACACTGTTCGCAAGGGCCCCGCTTCTTTTTTTGGCTTTGCTACACACTCTCCGTATGATCTTGGGCAAACTGCTCCACCAATCTGTTCCCCTGTCACCACACATCGCCTTAGATCATCAATTCTCTGGAGCAGACACAGTCCCTTAGCACGTCGTCTTTTAGTGTCTAGCATTACGGGACTCCAGTATCCACCGGGACTTCTGCGTGCTATAGAAATACAAATAGTTGCTGCTAATAATAATATTAAATCTGCATGGCCCTTCAGAGATAAGTAAAGGGCAGTGCTCCTTCCTCTGAGGAGCAGGCAGAATAAGTACTTTATTTTTGTCTTTGTCTTTTTCTAATTAAAAAAAAAAGCGGCCAGTAGACATGATTAAAAGAAAAAAAAAAAAATAAAGGAGGCTGCAGTAATTTGATATTTTTAGCCCCAGACCTGCTACTTGCTCTGTGAAGCCAATCTTGGGATCATGGCCTGAGTCTGGTTCGTATCCATGTTTGCCAGGGGTAGAAATCGTTTGGACCCTTATATTGGCAGTTGGCTCAGTATTCGGGCTAATCCCATAAAACCACCATGCAGCTTGGTGCAACTTTCAGTATTTGCTGTGAACAAAAGTCTCGGGGAACATTACAGATCTGACGTGAGGAGCTTCTCTTGGCTGACACGTGGCAGGGCTCTGGGCTGGAATGATAAGGGTTTGGGATGGAGCTGAGCATGGCAGAATGGGAGGCTGTCGGAGATGAGAAGTCAACTCTTGACTGTTTTTGTGTGCTTTGGGATTTTTTAAACTATTATTTCATGTCCAAAGAAACACAACAGCAACAACAAAAGGTCTTAAATATTCAACAGTGAAAACAATAGATTTGAAAAGGAAAATGAAAAGTTAGAGCCAGCTCTGGCATTGGTGGGCATTTGGCTCTGAGGGAAGGGAGGACAGCTTGGATTTGCATAAATTGCATACTGCGGGTCAGAAAGCGGAGTCAGAATTATGCTTTCATTGCGGTGGCATGAATGGGAGCACATAATTGGCATTCTTCCCTTCTTGATCAGATGCCTCCTTCAGGGGATCTCTGCACCCAATACGTTGCAGCTCATCCATTCACTGCCTGGCCTGGATAGGGCTTTTGTTTTCAAATTATGATTTTTCTATTCTCTGATTTCTTCCATAACCTGGGAAAGCCCCAGCCCTCCCCCCCTGTGTATTACCCTTTGTTTCGGAGAACAACCAGAGGTCACACTGTGCTGAATGTAGCTGTCGTTGCATCACACCCCCCCGCCCCGTGCATGTTTCTGCACTTCTGGGTCAGTGTGGAGCTGACAACCCCCGGGGGTGATGGTCGTGGTGCTCAGTGTTGTGCACCTCCTCTGAAGTTTACCGAGTCCTGAGTCCGAAGAGACAAGCGTGATTGTGATCAATCCAGTAGGGCTTCTTCCAGGGATGTTCAAAGCTGCACTTCTGGCTAGGACAAGCTTAGTATGTCTCTTGGCTGACCCAGGACCTGGCTTTCTTTTCCATTATTGGGCTTGATAGCTTTTCTTGCCTCTTAAGATTTCCAGCTCAAGTGCAACGAGGACTTGCTAGCAGATTCAGATTCAGCAAAGCACTTAAATGTATGCTTAACTTTAGCTGCATCCAGTGCCCTCACGGGGACTCAGGCATGTATTTGCTTCAGGTGATGCATATGGTACAGAGTTTCGCTGAACTGGAGCCTCAGCCTCCAGCAAGTGCATAGAGCGCTGCTAAAAACTCATGTTCATTCAGACATCGGCAGCCACGTGGAAGCCGTTCCGGCTGGATGTCAGGACCTGGTCCTCCTCCCCGCGTGGTTCCCTGTCAGCACTGCCCACTCCAGGGCTTTCTCTCTCATCCTGGATGCGTGTTTGCAGTTTCTCTCTCCACAGAGTCACTGGCCAGACCAAATACCACGTGCCACTTGGCCATGTCCTGTCCTTTCCTGGAACCATACCCACCCTGCTATTGATATCAGATCTGTCCAGTGGCAAAGGCAAATGGCAACTAACGGCTATTGATGGCTGGGGCCTGCCTCTTCATTTATCCACAGATAAATGTTTTAACCTGTCGGTGCTAAGAAATCATATTGATTGGAGAGACTTTGTTTTATTCCTTGGGTCTGCTAATCGAAAGGGCGAGTCCTCCTTTAATATCTTCCTGCCGCAGGCTCGGTTCTACTGTACCTTGTCCGAAAAAGCTTTTATTTTCAAGGCACAGGGAAAATGATATTTATAAAATATAAACTACGGGATTTTTCATTCCCCTCTGGCTTTAGGAGGAGGAGAGCAGCTGGTAGAGCGTGGATGAGAAAGGCTTTATCTGCTGTATTTTGGTTACTGCGCTTTGAGTGATGGGTTTAATAATTGATAGAGCAATTTAGCAATGATCCATAATCCCGAAAGAAGCCTACACTCCCCTCCCTCTCCCTCTCCCTCTCCCTCCCTCCGAGACTGACAGGCTGCTCTCAGTGTTTTTGTCTGCAAAATTTCATCCCTTGGTTTCTGTAAACAGCCTGACATGGGAGAGGGGGGGAAAAAAGCAACTGTTTCTAAATCTTTTGTCTTGTTTCCATGAACAGCTGCGCTGCCTTCTCCAGCTCAGGGCTTCAGTCATTTGCTCGCACGCTTTTGCTGAAGAGAGCAGGAGGTTTTCTTTCAGGCCCTAACGTAAATGGAATGTATATATGCAATGTATATAGGAGAACAGAATGGTGCAGAGCCTCCCAGCAGGGACCCGTCCCTCCCCATTTAAACTCAGGCTTTGTTCATGGCTGAACCCGGCTTTCTTAATCCCAAGAAAGGTGCGTAGCAATGGCAAGTGCTCGGGGTACCCTAGTGCGCTTTGCTTGAAACTAGAATTAACCTGTGGAAATTGCTTTTCCCAAGAGCCTCATGATGATGGTCGCAGCGAGCGACAGGATCCCATTGGGGTGCCTGGTCTGTAAGCGTCTGTGTGAAACCCCATTTTTAAAGATGGGTGCAAACAATCTGTGCTTGCCCAGCTTGCCCCCGTAGCAGCACAAGGCCATGTGTTTGCAGGCGTGTGTTGTGCACCCCCTCCATGGGGGTAGGGAGTTTCAGCTCTCCTGTGCGTGATGTCCATCTCGCTCTTCATCCACAATAAGTGCAGGAAGAGAGCGAAAAGATGAGACAGAAAAAGGAGACAGAGGTAAGCAGGAGAGAAAAAGAGACAAGGTTATAGGTACTGAATATGTGTTGAGGCCAAGGCAGGGTGAAGATAGGGAGGAGGTGCAGCCTGGCAGAAAGCTGGGTATAGGCAAAGTCAAGTGAGATGTATTAAGTTATGTTTTTCCATATGTATTATATAGATGCCAGATTGACAACAAGTTGTAATTAAGCATGACATAAAGTCAGCTATGCACAGCTGTATTATTCCTTAAAATTACAAGGGGTGAGGTCCTTTGGGGCAAAGCAGAGTTTATGGACGCTCCGCCATGGGAGGTCTGTAAGACAAGCCGACTGAACCCTTGCCAGGAGTGACATAGGCATGGATGACCCGATATCGAGGCGGGGGGGAGCGGGTGACTTCACGGGGTCTGGGCTAGCCCTGTCAGCCTCTGACACCATCCTCTGGAGTATTTTCACCTTTCCCAGTCAGCACCCTGGTGGAACATGAGCAGTGTCAAGGGGCGGGTAGTTTAGTCTGCTTCTATGATTTATTTGCTATTAAATACCCTTAGTAATGATAGGATCCTGAGGCTTGTTCAATAATTACGCCAATCAAGTCCAGAAGTAATTCTTGTGTAACTTGCTCTCTATTTTTAAAAGACAGAAGAACTATGTGTATACACTTGCTAAAAACACCCTGGGACCTACACCTGTGCCCCCTGAAACGCTCCCAGCTATGTAGTGTTTTGCCTGCATGTAGGAGGATCGTGGTGACCTTCCTATTGACAAATGTATAGTTACTGTACCATATAGAGTCAGAGTAGTTCAAGTGGGAGGGGGCCTTGGGAGGTCATTTAGCCCAACCTGCTGCTCAAGATAGGGTCAGCCATGAGAACAAGGTCAGGACTTTGTCTTGCTAGGTCTTGAAAGCCTCCAAGGATAGCAACTGCACAGCCTCTCGGGGCAGCCTGTGCTGGTGGTTCATTTATCGGCTCAGCGGAGGCGTTTTCCCTGTCCCCAGTGGGAACCTCCCCTGTTTCAGTTTGTCTATCGGTCTCCGCCTCCTGCTGCCCACCTGAGCAAAGAGCCTGGCACAGTCTTCTCCATGTGGAAGAGGAGAAGGCGACAGGGTCCCCCATGGCTGTCTCTCCCCGCACTGAGGTTCCTCCAGTTCGCCCATGCACTGGGGTCCCCAGGCTGAACATGGTATCCAGATGTGGTCTCACAGGTATGGCTGGAGGTGGATCATCACATTCCTTGGTTTGCTGGCCCTGCTCCAGGGAGGCTGTTGGTCCAGCTGCTACCAGGGTCCTCGTTTCAGCCCACTGCCCCCCAAGTCAAGGTGCTCATGGCCCTTCCCACCAAGCAGTTCCCCAGGTATTGTCACCAGGGCTCACCCATTCAAGGGGCGGGACTCTGCATTTGTCCTGGCTGCATTTCAGACGGTCCCCGTCGGCCCATGTCTCCTGCCTGTCCGAGTCCCTCTGGGTGGCAGCCCTGCCTTCAAGCGCATCGCCAGGTCTCTCCAGTTTGGCGTCACCCGTAAACTGGATGAGAGTACATTCTGCCTCCTTCCCTGGGTCAGTGATAAAGATGTTAAAGACCAGTCCTGGGATAAACCCCTGCAGTACCTCACTTGTTACCAGCCTCCGGTTTATGTTTATGTCCTGTAACATAAACCATCATTGAAGGCTGAGTGGATCCAGCTTCCAGTCCTCTGAGTTGATACAGATTTTTTTTGATGTGTTGCAAACTTATCTTGAGGGATGGGCGAGGGCAATGTGAGCAACGCAGTGTTGGAGCTACCCTCTAGTGGTGTTTGTGCTGGTGGTCTGACAGCTCTGGAAGTGGCTCCGGCTACATCCACGGTCCTTTCCAGAAACTGGGTGTAGCTGTGTTTGACCTGTGAAATAGGGAGCTTGTAAGTACGCCCTTCAGAGGCACAGTCCCTCCTTACAACTCACACCAAAACATCTTTGTGGGTAAACAGTGCACTCTGATAGATTGGGCGATATTCCTCAATGGCCTTTTCCCTCCCTCATGAATATCCCTGTGTTGACTAAACTCTCTGGGTTTTGAACTTTATGCTGGATTCTGAATGGCATGGTGTGCCTGCCTGTCCTGGGATGAGTCCTGTCTCCCAGGGCCGTCTCTTGCTGCGATTCTGCTGGATTGGTTGGTGCTTCCCAACATGGTCCAGAGATCATGGCAGTCCTTGAAGCCCTAGCAAGCGGTCTGCAGAGCTGTACCACTTCTGTATGGGCTTCGGCTGAGCATTTGAGCAAACTCCAGCACTCGGGGATGCAGGAGAAATGCAAAGGTCCTGCAGCAAGGCCAGCAGTGAGAGTGAGCCCGGCTCTCCCCAGCTGTGAGTGGCACAGGTCTGGAGCTGCTGTCTTGTCCACTGCATGGGATGGGGAGTGAGCGAGCGAGCAGGAGCTGTTGGTGCCTGTAGGTGTTAAGCTCTGGCCCTGATGGAAGGCTTTTTCACAGGCGGGAAGTCTGCAACTGCCCAGCCCCAGAGCGGAGGAAGGTCTTGAGTCTGGGGGTCATCCATATTAGATGTCTGCATCCCTTCCAGGTGTTTGTGTGAGTGGAGAGGTGGAGGGGCAAGGGAAATAGCAACTATAACCTTTTACACCCAGAATATGAGCCTGTCTCCTTTTACAGCCCTGCACTTAAGAAGTGATTTGGGGTCTGAGAGGTACAGAGGGACAAAAAAAGGTGCTGTATGCTCTCCACCTCCATTAAATAAGAGCTAAGGGTACTCTGCATGCTACAGTATGTGGCAATAAAAAGTGGGTACCTCCACAAAATACAAAAGGGCCAAGTGAGCAGGAATGAGAAAGAGACCATAAAGATGCCAAAGAAAGGGTTCAGCTGGGAGGAAGATGGAGCCCCATTGCTTGAATAAAAGCCCCTTTGTAAGACATGTGAAGGATGCAGTTCCTCCTCCTCACAGGAGGTATCTTAGAACGTGGGAGAGCCCAAGCAAGCGCTGAGAGGGGTCAAGCCCTGGGCATGCAGCCGGTCAGTGTGTGCCCGCTTGGGCTGAGGGGTTTGGCTCCTGTCTCTCTGCTTCTGCCCAGGGTTTTCTGGATGCAGATGTGAAAGCTGCTGCTTCCTGAAGCTCAGGCTTTGGCAGGTGAGACTAACGGGTAGAAGAAGACGGGAGCTGTGTATGTCGACTCAGCAGACAGTATCACTGTAGGTCTGTCTGTTTGCACTGCCAGCAGCTGCCTTCAACCTTCTTCTAGAAGCGTCACCCTGAAGGAGAGAAGCAGGCACGCTCACTGCTCAAGGTGCCAGCAAGTATCAAGTTTTGAGTTATATTTTTGTCTGATATGTATACTTGTCCATGAAGGACTCTGCTGAGACAATCACGCTCGGCCACAGGACCCTACTAGGGGTGGTAAATTATCCCAGAGGAGGGCAGTTTGCAGGGGAGTTTTAAAATTCAGAAGGAACCCAGCTTTCCGAATCCAAGTCTGTGGAAATGAATTTTTTTGGCATGTGTTTTTAATGTCCTGTGATGTGTGGGTGAAAAAGCCAGTGAGCTAGACTGGTAATTAATTTTCCTGACAGAAACACCAGACAATGAAATTACCCTGCCACAAAGCAGGGTCACTAAAGTAAATACTCTGCCAGCGGCAGGCCTGAAAGCCGGACGGGGTCATATGTGAGGTGCAAGCAAATGATGAGATGGCACTTCTGCTTCTGGAGACCTGTGGGCTCTGCCAGCACAGGGGCCCTCATACCCTGGGTCCCTGGCTCCCAGCACCGGCAGCTCTCTGGTATACATGGGCGCATTCAAGCTGGGCTCCAAGGTGATGGAGGACTTGCCGGACCCAGCGCTGAGCCGAAGAGCGGGTCACCCTTTGCTGGCCAGGGGAGTAATTTGGTCTGGGAAAGGGGTAAGAGATGTGGGAAGCAGGGATGGGCTGGCTGCCTCTCTCTTGGAGATACAGGCTCTTGGAGGGGGTGTTCGGTCTCTCCCAGGTTGGTGGCAAGTGATTTCTACATCTTTGGTCTATGCTGGAGAGATCTATGTGAGCCGTAGAGCAGGTTGTGCCTGCACATACAGAAGCGGAGTGCCTTTCGTTGGGAGACATCGAAGGCAGCTTGCGGGACAGGAAGGATGGGAGGGCAAAGTTTTCTGTTTTCCCTCCACGTGTCTCGTACCGGAGGCTGGAATTACTGTGCCAAGGACGTTGCGGATGCACAGCCAAAAAACTGGCAGAGTGTGGTAAATGGGGACATTCCTGCACATACCAAGGTATCTGGCAACAGGCTGCCTTTGCGTGTTTCAAACAAGATCGCCACCACAATCGAAAGGTTTGGCGAGTCTGTTAAAACAAGCAGTATTATCGGTATGGAATACACTTCCCTGTGCAGTCATGGAGAGATCTGCTGAAGACCTCAGTGCTGTTCTGGGAAGACCTGCCACCATGTGAATCGTCCTTCCAATTTATAATTTCAATACTCTGATGTGCACACTTTAATAGGGCATTTTCCCCTGTTATGTAGTGTTACCAGCTGCAGAATGGAGAAATCCCACATAAGAACTAGCTAAGACATGGAAATGTTTTCTTTCCCTTTGGAAGAGAGAATTACACCATTCTTAGAGCTGAGCTAAATCTGAGTGCTTTCAGGAATAAGAGAGTCAGTTGTGGAGTGGACTGTGTGCACATTTTAGCACTAGAGTTATTTTATGTATAAATTATTTGTAAAAAGTGGTGGACCAGCAGAGAAGTGTGCAGGTACCACTGACTTGCTTAGGTTAGGCTGCGGAAAAGAGTAAGGAGCATTTAAGGGACTTGATCTAGATTACAGACAACATTATGCCAGATTAGTGTAGTACTGAAAGGCAGTAAACATTGGAAGAGGAAAAATGAACCATTTCTACATAATTCTATGTCCTAAATTAACTGCAGCTCCTCTGGAGAAAGGACTGTGCGTCTCAGAGGATCTCCCAGATAAAACATCTGCTGAAATGCCTCATGTCACTCCAAAAACAAACAAAATATTAGGCTCAGGGAAGACTGGAATGCAAAAACATTCTGCAAATAGTGTAAAATAAATCTGGGGAATATCCTCGTGTTTAACTGTTTCTAGGTCTGTTCAGCCTGTCTCCAAGCAGTCATGTCAGGAAGAAGAGTTGTAGGGCCAGGCAGTGGAAGTGGATTGAAACATCCATGGGATGGAACACTGAGAAGCCAGAAGCTGCTGCAAGCACGGGAGAACAGGGCAGAGGTATAAAAATAGCTTGTACTAAAAGAAAGGTGATTCAAGCACTTCTGTCTTCACCTCCAGGCCAATCCATGTGAACATGAAGTGAGAGGTGACAAATTTAAACCTGATGAAGGAAAATCAGGCTTTAAACAACTGAGTTAAGATGCTATTGAAAGCAGAAGGTTGCCTGTGGAACTCCGTGCCACAATGTGTGATTGAAGTCAAGATCTCACCTTGTCTTAAAAAATTGACATGTTTATGTTAAGAAAGAGAGGAGTTCCACGTGTTAGATAAAGGTCTATGTGCAGAAGGATCTGTGCATCCATAACTAAGCATACGGAACAGTTTCCACCCAATAGACATTTGGAAGGCATTTTATCAGTGGACGAGTTGTTTCATTACAGAACTTGTAGTATCCTCCACCAAAACGCTTGGCGTTGGCCATTAGCAGAGAGTGCCAGCAGGCCATTGCTCCTCCTGGAGTGACTCCAGCTCTCTCTTACGCACGGCAAACAGGAGGTGTCTGTTAGCTGAAAATCTGGAAGCCTGTGTGGTGTCTGATACGTGTCGTTCTTTTGGTGTCTTAATGACTGCTGAATTAAGTTAACAAGGTCTTTTTGTCTTAGGGCCACTCCCTCTCCATGGAAAAATTGCAGTCACGACGCAAAGGCAGGGCCGGGAGAAAGCCGCAGCGAACAGCGTACACCGCTGGCTGTGGTGTACGTAAGGCACCATATCACTTCAGTCTGGCCCTGCTCTCACAGGGATTCCCATCGCTGTTCCAAAATTATTGTCTATTTGGGACTGAATGGGCAAAGATTGCCCCTAATGTTTAGGCTTGATTGAGTAATGCGAATACCAACTTTCAAAAAGGTAAAATAAAATAAAACTATCTTGCCACCTCCCCTCCCTACAGCAATAGGTCTGGTTTAATATGATGAATGACATTCCGTTTAGTTGCCTTTTATGTGTCTAAATGGTACAGACACTGGTTTTGTGCTTTCCTTCCCAACAGCGGAGGTGTAAAACTTTCGTGTGTGAAAAAGAAATTCTCTCCTAAGTGCTGCACTCCAGAAGCTGGAGCTTTAAGGAGAACTCACTGGACAGCCGAAGACTCACGAGAAAAAAATTAGAAATTTTGGAATCTCAAATTCTAGGTCATCCCTTCTTGCAGGGGTCTAGAGGTGTTGGCAGCATAAGTGTGGAGAGAGGGGAGGAGGCGTGTGCTGCGTATGACAGTGGTGCAAGCGATTTTTATGAACAGGGAGGTTTCTACACGATATCACATTGGGAATATCCCACCGATAGTCCACCCCTCCGCTCCCTCCTCTTGAGTTAGTGGGAGGGATTTGAAGTTCAGGCAACGTGTGGTTGAGCTCTCATTAGTGACCACGGACATTTAGTTCACAATGTGGAAGGCAGACAGGGAGAGGCAGATGGCTTTGAATGCAGGATTTACATAGTAATGAGATTCAGGTCACCATAGCTGTCTTTTTCTCTCTGCATTTTGTCTAGGTGTCGAGTAGTGTGCAGGGATGACAGAACGGGGGGGAAAAGAGGAAAATTAACCCCTTGTTCCTAAGGAGAGAATAAAAAGTTTGTCATGATAGGCTAAAGAACAGTGGGGTATGAGAACAACAAGCACAGATGAAGCTAGAAGGGCTAAGGGTAGCCGCTTTTTAAGTTTCTGGCGTGTTTTCTGTGGGAATGGCACAAAGCATCCTAGCCTTAAAATCCCAGAATTTCCCATAGTTTTTACGTTCTGCGTTGCTGGTTTGAGAACAGATAGTTTTGGTCTTTTATCATTACCAGTCAACCCAAAATTGGGGAAGTTTGTGGACTGAAGATGGGTCATGGATTCTTGCTACAGGGCCTTTGCTTGTTTCCTTGGAAAAAATTACCCATTTTGCCTGGTTTCTTGGCTAAAGACTTGTCTTCACATGACTATGTAATAGCGTGATTAAAACATAATATTTTCCACTGCAATTGGTAATCCTTAGTATGATCTCACTAGTGTCAGATCTTATCCTGATGACGGATGGGAAACTGGGAACCATGGGCCCTATTTCCAGCTCTGGATGGTGGCACTTGATTTGCTCAATAGTCAACCCCAGGCATTTCCAAAATATGCATCATGGCCCAAGAAATCCCAAGGCTATTTTGAAAATGATGAAAGTTTTAAAGCAATGCATGTTTCTTTCTTTCATCTGTCTTCTGCTTTTTTTTTTTGCCCCCCCCCCCCCCCCTTTTTTTTAATAGTTAGAGGAGTATGGGAGAGTAAGTTTTTCTTTCTGTTGTAAATCATCTGACTCCAGAAGCTCGGGCTTTAGAAGAAAGTGTTGCAAGATCTGCAAGAAGAGCAAGGAGAGAAGCCTTAGGTGATCCCTGTGTAAAATAGGAACTATGGCACTTAACTGCATGTGGAAGTCTGGGCTGAGGTAGGGAAAGTAAGGAGGGTCTTTGTGTGCAGAGGTGGGTTTTGTATAAGGTTTTCAGTATTTGTAAGATACTTTTGATTCTTCCACATAGAAGTTGCTTTTGAAATGCAAAGCATTTGGGGCACTAAGGGGAGGATTCATCTTGTCTCACCTTGCCCACTGGAGTTTAGGGAGCTTGTGTAGCCTCAGTGAAGGAAGATGCAAACCACCCCGAGGCAGTGGGACAAATCCCCCTTGGGAGGTGTGTGTGTCTCTCCATTGTCTGCACGGTACCTAGCTAAGATTTGACACCAGTTTCTACCTGGCTGAAAGGTGAAATGACCCTAACCTTAAGGTCCTGTGGAAGTCTGAGCTGAGACTGGTCTTGCTTATTTGGGCATCTCCTCCATGTCCTGGCTGGGGATCCTCCTGAAGCAAAGCTTTTACCTTGTCCTCTCCTTCCTCAGCAAGGCTAACACCGAAACTCACAGAGCAGAGGTGCCTTAGTGGGCATCTCCTGAAGCCAAAAGTAAATGCATAGCAGGAGTGCTGCCACATTTTGACTGTTTGGGCTGGAAGGGAAGAGGAAATCTAATCAGGCGCCTGGGACAGACTGGGAAGTGAAGGCTTCTTGGCTACTTCCTCCTGAGGAAAAGGCTTAGGTCTAATAGATCTAATTACGTTATTTCTCTGTTTTATGGTTACATCCATTTGTTTAAAAAGTCAGTAATCCTTTTATACCAGTCCTGTAATGATTATTTAATGTGTGGCTGTTTGTGAAGCCCGCCGAGCTGCGTGAACAGAGGATGCTTCACTGCAGGGAGTCCACACGGTTCCCCCACAGGACGGCAAGCCGGGCCCGAGAGCCTCGAGTGGGGGCCTTAATTGGGTGGCCTTGAACGCACAACGTTCGTTTTGTGCTTCATTTTCCCACCTGCCGAATGAAAATAATGGTAGTTCTCTCCTTTGCAAACTGCTGCGAAACATAGGACTGTCTCTTGGTGAAATGCTGCCAGAGGACTCTTCTGCAAGGATGAATATTCACCGACTCATGCTTGGTTAGCAGATGCTTTGCCGGTGGCCAGTGGGGCCCTCAGCTCCATAGGAGCAATGACACTTGTTGGCAGCAGGCAGCTTCGTGAGCGTCGCGCTCTGCACAGGCCTCCCTACGCCAGCCGAGCGGATCTGCTCTCGTTGCTGATGTTTTCTAACCTCTTCCTTTGCAGAGCCCCTGAAATCATCCTCGGTTTACCGTTTTGTGAAGCAATCGATATGTGGTCGTTGGGATGTGTCATTGCAGAGCTGTTCTTGGGCTGGCCGTTGTACCCGGGAGCTTCAGAGTACGATCAGGTGGGTACGGATATTGCCCTGGATGCTGGTAAGAGCACAGATGTTTGTGGGTTGGAGGTTTTTTTCCCTTCTCTTGTCAGAGTGAACAGATGCCAACTTTTTCTGTTTTGCTAATAGGGGATATGTAATTCTTACCCCCCCGCCCCAAGTCAACTTTTTCACTATCTACCTGAGGTATTTATTCTAGGTAACCAGTGTGCTGTTTGGCACGCTGGCTTTTAAGACCTGACTGCCTAAGTGAAATCTCAATCAAGAGTCAATGCTGCCGTTGACTGGAGAGCTCTGTACATGTCTCTCCTCACCGAGCAGAGCAGGCACCCTTTCTCTGCTGTAACAGCAAGTGTTGAATAAAGGTTTATTTGTTAGAAGAAACTGCACGAACTCTGCTGCGCTTCATAACCCCTTTTATGAGGGTGCATATTAAAAGCAATGACAAGAAGGAGAATGTTCACAGTGGTGTAGGTTTCCAGTTAACATAAGCTGTTGTACTTCTCTCCCTATAGGCTTTTATGCTCCTTTTGTAGTCCTAAAACTGATAGTGCAGCAGCTGCTAGAGCCAGGGCTGCAGAATACTTTCCATTCCCATAGCCTTCTTCAGGGTGATCTTAGCTGTCTGCAAATGTGGCCTGAAAAGGGTCTTTTTTCTTTTAGAAAATTAAAAAAAAAAAAAAAGAGCAGGGTAATAAATAAGTTCTTCATATATGAAAATGTTTCTTTGACTTTTCTTTTGTAACCAGTGTTATTTTAGTCAGAGCTTCAAAGGTGAAATTTGGCAGGGGAAATAACCTGCAGTGAAGAGCAGGGCCATTAGTGACTCCAAAGAAAATTAGATGTAGCTGAAAAACTTAAAAGCGTTTGAAAAATCGCATACCAAGCATGAAGAGTGGGTTTCTTTCTCCTCCCTGCTGCACCCCAAAAGCCATAAAACACACAGCTGAAAAAGAAATCACCATACCTACCTGCCCAGCTTAACTGCCCAGCATAAAGCTTCTTCTGGTGAAGTACGGTGAGGGCCCCTGGGAAGCTGGGAGAGGAGCAGGGGCTGATCCTGGTCCCTTGCTGCAGCCCGAGTCACCCTGCAGCACTGGTGCTGGGCTGCAGGCAGGATCCTGGTGCTTCTCTGGTGCATGAGCTCCGATGGACCTCAGGAGCTGCAGAGCTGAGCAAGCCATGCTCAGTGAACCAGGTCCTGAGTGCTTGGAAGTCTTTGAAACCACGGCTGCTTTTTATGCCTTTATTTACGTAATTTTTTTACCCCCCTCTGTCTTTTCTCTCAAAAATGCTTTCCATTCTTCCCTAGAATTTTCTAGAGTAGATGACTATTTTTAGTAGTTTTGCAGAATTTGCAGCAATTTTGCAGAGTGAAACATTCAGGAGCCAGGAGATGCCAAAGTTAAGGTTTCATGTAGCACCCCAGGCGTGTGTGAGATCAGTCTCTAATTGTGTCATCACAGACCTTTTCTCCTTTGAATAAATAAATTAAAGTCTGAGATCCTGGAAACACATGTGTAGCATCTTTTAGCTGTGTGAGTGCCAGCGAGGTCATACTCATGGAAGGTAACCCAAATAACAAATGAAGTCATGTAGGCAATAGAGATGAAGCACTTTACATACCATGAGGGTGTCAGTTCGTTGGAGTGTATATTTCATCTAAGTTCAAAGATAGTCACTTCATAGTCCTCTGTTTTGAACTTCAAACTGCTCCTAGGAAAGGCTGTGCACTCAGCTGGGGGTAAAAACAGCAAAAGTTAGAGCACAAATATAAAATTGTTGAAATTACCTCCTGGGGAGGAGAGCGTGACATAAAAAGGCGCAAAGTGGTGAAACACCCCATTGAAATCTCTGTGTGGGTCTTCCTCTTTGACCTCTAAAACCTGGGGACTTTCCTCCCTTTATCCGTAGGCTTTGTGGGAGCGTACCGTAAGGGTGAGTTTCCAGTGATGTACGTGATAAATGAGGGGTGCTGTACGGGAATTCTCTTTCCTCTCATTCCTTGCAGTGGGGGGGTTTGCGGTGAAGTCTATGTGCTTTCTCTTTCTTTCTTTGTTCTATTGTTTTAAATGCCTCCTGCCCTCCTTCAAGGAACTTCTCCAGAGATCTTCTCTTCACAGGATGAACGGTGACCTCTCATCTTTCTCTTACAGATTCGCTATATTTCACAGACGCAGGGCTTACCAGCAGAGTATTTGTTAAGTGCAGGGACAAAGACTACGAGGTTTTTCAACAGGGATACAGACTCACCGTATCCTTTGTGGAGGCTGAAGGTAGGAAGGATGTTCCCTTGTTTCTTTTACCTTGCTGTTGGTTGGAAGTGAGGAAACATTCAGGTGACCTCAGAGCCTAGGTCTCTGCTTTTTGCAATGCAGCACAGACATTGGGGTGGGTATAGCTCGAGGTAAAACTGCCATCCCTGAAGTCTGCAGCCCTTAGCCCACCTGCTTGGCACTGCTTTGTGGGAAATTTCAGTCCAGAATTGACCTGGAAATCTCCCTCTAAGTAGTCAATGAATTGATGTGGAGTTTAAGTGAAGCATGCCCTGGGCAGACTTTGCTCTAATATCTAACACGTTGTGGGGGAAGAAAAAAAAGAAAGCATTTTAATTCTGACAATCAAATCCACTAGTAAGTGAGCCCTGAGTCTCTTGTACCAGCGTGTTTGGCTGCATTCAGTCCCCAAGGAGAGAGGCCAGTGGGCTTCTGGCTGTAAGGATGGGATGCTGAGCTTCATGCTGGGATGGGTGCAAGAGACCTTTGGGACTCCCACCGTAGTTGGGAGAATCCTCTGAAGTGAAAAAGAAGAGATAAATCACCTTGTGACACAAAAGCTGTCATGTAACAGTAGCGGAGATAGCGTAAATGTTATCTGGTCAGGCAAGAGAGACACAGTGGTTTCTGATGAGGGCAGGATAAGGCACAAGTTGGAAGTAGCGCATAACCCGCAGCTGATTGCAGGGCAGTTCTGGTCAATGCCTGTCTCCTGTTTTGAGCAGACGCCAGATGATCATGAGGCAGAGACGGGGATTAAGTCGAAGGAAGCAAGAAAGTATATTTTCAACTGTTTGGATGATATGGCACAGGTAAGAGCATTGGTGAGTAACCAGCAATACTGTCTCACATGCTTTCGGGCAACGCTAACAAAGGGGAACTACATGATTTCTCTGTGTATCCTATTCTTCTGCCAGCTCCTGAGAAATACCAGGATTATGCCAACCAGATCGGCTCGTTATGTGCTGCTTTGTAGGGGAAACTGCACATAGGGGCATGTGGGCTCAATGTGCTGTAATAAAGCAGCCTTGGAAAATGGCTAAGTCACATCTCTGAGTGTCGAAATCCTGCGTTTTCTCTTGTCTCTCCAGTGCTCCTCTGTGTGACCGCTGGCAAGTCATTTACTTCTCTGTGCTTTAATATTTCCCTTTGTAAAATGGTGACACTGGAAATAATCACTGAGGCCGCAGAAGAGCATGCTCTCTGTAAAACGTGGCTATCTGGGAGAATAGGGAGTACTAATTTACTGTGTCAATTCTGTGTGGTTGTGACAATTAATTCCAGCATAACCACTCCTGCGACTGGAGTTTGTGCTAGCAAACAAACTAATGCGCAAAACTGGCACAACACTAGCACAAAACTGGAGTTTGTGCTAGCAAAGTCTAGACATTGTAGCATTCACAAGCAAACATGCAGAAATGGAGGACTGAGATCAGGGGAGAGTGTATTAATGGATGAAATAACAACGGGGTTTTTTTTCTTGGCACCTGATGCACGAGTGGGATGTTTCTCATAAACCTACTGACAATTTTTATTTATTTTATATATTTTTTGCTCACAGGACACATAGTTAAGTATCTGATAGCACAGTCCTTTATATGATAAGTATACTGATTATCAGAGCTTGCCTGCTACCACATGGAAGCTGTTCATCTTCAGTGGAGGGTGACTAAGTGTTTCATTAGCCATTGACCCAAGCGAGCTGAACACTTAACAGTCTGTCTAGAGATCTGACATGCACAAGCCAGATGACTAGCCACTGCGGAGTCTGCTGTGTGACTTCAGCCACTACCCCTTTAGACAGGGAGGCTTGCAGGGCGTGTGCTCCAATGAGGAGTAAATACAGTTTGCTGGAGACCTGACCATCTGCTCTTTCCCTTTAGTGCTCACCCTTGTCCTTTCTCCCTTAGGTGAACATGACAACAGATTTGGAAGGAAGTGATATGTTGGTGGAAAAGGCGGACCGGCGGGAGTTTATAGATCTGTTAAAGAAGATGTTGACGATAGATGCAGATAAGAGAATAACACCCATTGAAACTCTGAACCACCCTTTTGTCACCATGACACACTTGCTTGATTTCCCTCACAGCACACAGTACGTGGCTTTCGTTTCCCTTGGGTTTTGAACTGAGGGGTGAAGAGGAGAGCTGGTTATGGTGGAGGTCAAATGTATCTGAGGGGCATTATTAAGATGCTTAAGCCTTAAGTTTTAATGTTTTTCTGGTTAAAAAAAAAAGAGGATTGCCAACTCTTAAGGTTGCAAGAATTGTGTTGTAGGTGCTTGGCATTTAAAACACTGCAGTGTGTGCTACATTCATTATGTAAATATTCAATAATTACATATGTTTGCATTAAAATGCAGAAGAAATTATGCAATTAGTACTAAAAGTATCAGTATATCTGAAAGTAATATAGTCCTGATTGTTACTGCAGTAGTCAAGCTTATCTGCAGTGGGGAGCCGACTCTTCTTCCCAGAACCTTCCCATTTGCAGGGGTTAGTTTGCTTTTTAAGGGAACAGCTTTTTCTGCAGCAGGCTGGTTTAGCGGCACAGGCAACAGGACAAGGAGTTCAGTTTTCAGCTTTGTTGTTGCCCGCCTGTGTAACTTAAACACCACGCTCTGACCTCAGCTGACACGTTTGTGGAATGGAGATGGACTCCACTGCCTGATGGAGATGTGAGGAAGTGTCATGCCTTCAAGCCTGACTCTCCCTTCTCCTAAGGCTGTGTCACGGAGCGCAGCAGCCTGAAATGCAGGAAACCTGCACCCAGCACATTGCTCTTGTCCCCTGGGCACTTCACGTAGGGCCAGGCTTCTCAGGTGCAAGTGAAGGCAGACACGTAGCGGGAGTTTTCCAAAGCCTTGAGGACACCTAGCTTTGAACATCCGGCTCTACAGCGCTTCACAGTTCAAGGTGCTTTTGCAGGCTGTCCCTTCACCTCATCAGGAGAACAGTTACCAGCACAGCACTGTACTTCATTAGGTGCCATGTGCATGGGTGTTTAAAGGCTGTGAGGAGCTGAGGTACAAACATAAAGGGAACTGCTTAAAAAGCCATAGAGTATGTTTGTGTGGGTGCTGCAGAGCAACAGGTTACTGTGTCACCTCTCCTGTATGTGTGCTCTTACCTGCGGTATTTCAAGTTCATTTAAGGTAGTTTTCCCTCTGTGAAGGAGTGTAGCTGCCTTTTTGTTGCATTTATCACAAGATAAGAGCAGCTGCTTACCAGAAGGTAGTGGGTGCACAATCTGTGTAGACGCAGACCTACCCTGCACAGACATCTTTGAGCATTGTTATCTATAAGTAAATAGTAAGTGATAAATGTAATGAAAACAAGATGGGAGATTGTTGTGCTAAACAGAGAGACAGTAAGTTTCATATAAAAACATTCATAAATAAAAAAACGATAGTATTTTCTAACAGTGTTAGCATCATACACTAAAGTCTTTAATTTGCAACAGTCCTCCTTACTGTGCAACAACCGATTGTGTAAGATAGGAGAGATTTGTGGCATAATGCATTGCCATCAGAAATCTTTCCGCTAACGCAACAGACCATAATCGCATCTTCATTTTTGAAGTGCTCGCTTGTGGCTGCTCAGGCAAAGCCCCAGAAGGGTTGAAAATATCATTGGGGCCAATAGCAGTGAAAATTTTACCTGAATAAAAAAATTCAGCATCAGGTCTCTGAATGCTAAATGCTGTGCCAGCCGGGTGCGTAACCCCACGCAGCCCCTCCGCATTGGAAGCAGTGATTGGTAAAGAGAACAATAAGCTGTAACCAGCATGGCAGGTTGATGGAAATTTTGTCTGTGATTGCCTGTGGTTTTGAGAATAGAAATTTCAAAGCCTTGAGAGATACAGGGAGTTGTAATCTCTCTTGAAAGTAAATCAGGCAGCAGAGAAAGTGAAAATATATGGAAGATGTAGCTTCTGGAAGGAATCTCTGCTCTGCTATGCTTCAGAGAGGCTGCAAGTTTGAGCAGCCCGAGAGGGGCTGTTCTGCTTCCTTCCAAGCAAACAGCAAAGCGAGTTTAACTCCCTGTTTCACGTGTTTAACTGCCTGGCTCTTAAATTGTTGTGTACTCCTCAGTCGTTATGTCCTGGTTTGCTCTGTCCCTGCCTTCTTTTTTTTTTCCTTTTTTTTTTTTTTAATAAGTAAAGACAGAGGACACAGTATTACATCAGTAGAGATTATACCTTATTATATAAAACTGTTTGGTAACGCACAGAGTTTACCATGTACACAATATATGCTCTTTCCAGTGCTTTCTGCGTTTTGGAGGGAGAATTATATTCATACCTGACTGGAAAAAGGCAATCCAATAGTCCTCTATATTCATTTGATAAATGTGTTTGATTTTTCTCAATGTTCTGCAACTTACAGGTATTTCATAGTTCTTTAAATGAATGCACATAATGCGCAGCTATGCACAGTGTCCTGAGCCTGTCTTGTCTGCAGGTGTTTATGGCACAGATCCAGTTATCAAGATATTACCTGTAAGAGAAGAAAAATGACCATGTGAGTAAGAGATTAGACAGGGATAAAAAGATCTAGGTCCTCTTCCTGACCAACCCTAGAGATCTTACGAGCTTGTTTCTTTTGAAGGGACATTTTGTTTCTTAAAAATTGTGCGAGAATGTATTTACTTCCCCTACCTCTAACAGCTTAGATCATTACAGAAGAAGTTATGCATACAGCTGATTTTTTACAGTTGATTTTCACTGCTTGGATTTTCTATTTTTCTGGGTTGGGATAATGGAAATAAAATAAATGCCTTTATACTTTTTTGAGTTGTGACCTCAGAGTCTGAAACACATTTGTAAAAACAATTCTGTGGAAGAATTGTGGAAAACCTGTATTGGTTTTTAGACCTTAGAAAAATGAGATTTTATTAAAAATACAGTTTTGCACAAGTTCGCTATGTTGTTATCTCTTAAACCTCTGTATGCTGTGGTATCCCAATTATAAAAATGAAATACCGGCAGTTTCATGTACCAGACACCTAGAGTGCTCTAGCAATGCAGAGAGTATTTCATCTCCTTTACTGGGGATGCAAAATATGATACTTCTCAAAATTTCCATTGCTATATCAATAACATTTAAAGGAAAGTCTGTGTAGAGGAAGAGGCTGTAATCTTTCCCCCCAGAGATCCAGTTCTCAGTCTGAGATAACCTCAGAACCTGATTCCCTTGGGGCGTTGATGAATCTGATTTGGCATAACCTTTTGCGATATGAATCGTCCCATTGACTGCAAGAGGACAGCTCATGTGCTTTAAGATAAGCATCTGCGGAAGTGTTTAGCCAGACAGGGGCAATGTTTTCACCACTTGCCTGGACTCAGCTCTCAATGAACACTTTTTAAAAGGAACAAGTAAGATTTTTCAGGGGTCTCAGTGACCAAGAACAGTAAAATTCTTCCTTTCAAAAGACTTGTAAAACTTACCTTTAGGCTTACACTGAGGCAGAAAGCATGAGTTGTCTTTTCCTCTCAGGCTCAATCATCAGAAAAAAACAGTATCTATCTTTCTTGCTCTCAGTCTCTTTCACTCTTTTAAAATAGCCACTTTGTATTTCTTGCCCTGCCACCTAACGAGCAACCAATTTGCTTGCTTTTTGTGACTTACATTGCGGTGCTGAGACCCATGAGGGCACCCAGGAGTCCCAGAGCAGCCGCTCTCATCTTGACACTCATTTGGCCCTCTTCAGTACGGGGTTAATCTGACTCTCATTGGTTAAAATAAAATATCAAAGGGCTTTACGAGCCTAGGAAGTGCCAAGCCTGCTGTCGAGACCTAAAGCAGGGCCACTGTGATGAACTGTTACCTGTGCTGGTCGGTTGGTTGATTTTCTCTCTTCCTTGTCCCCCCTTTCCTTACACAGTGTCAAGTCCTGCTTCCAGAACATGGAGATTTGCAAGCGGCGGGTGAATATGTATGACACAGTGAACCAGAGCAAGACGCCATTCATCACCCATGTAGCCCCGAGCACATCGACCAACTTGACCATGACTTTTAACAACCAGCTGAACACAGTCCACAACCAGGTAAGGGCATTGATCAGAAGCAGCCAGTGCTTGAAACGTTTCCATCAGTAGGGTCTAGAAGATGAAAAGCAAAGTAGCATCCCATTTAACATGCCTGCAAAAAGATGGTACTTTTTTACTCTCCTTCCTCTGCTCTGTCTCATTCTCTTTTCTTCAGGCAAGCGGTAATCTTGTGACATTTTGTGCGATGGTGAAATGTTGCCTTCATTGTTTATATTGTTGTTGGGGGTGATAAATCCTGCTTACCTGGGAAGTTGCTATGGGGAAAAGCTCATTAAGTCCCTTAATGCAGCAAGCAGGACTGCGTTTCCTGGGTCAGGCAGAAGTATTTGTGACCTTATAGCACTTCTTCAAATGGAAGTAAAAAGAATTTAAACCCTTCTGTAACAGACACAGCACTGTAACCGATCAACAGGAAGGAAGAGTTTAGTGGTAATGTTTATTCTTATCTCTCATTGGTTTTACTCCAGGTGCCACAGTTGATGTGGGGACCTATGCACATACCCCCACTCCGAACACATTGCACTCTATATTGGTGGGCTCTGACTTTGTAATCATGCTTTGGACTCTTGTATTAGTCTTAAATGCCCCAGTGTTGGGGAGTGCTGCGCTGACAAATTTTATATGACTAGCAGGCTAAGTTGTTTACTGTGGTACTGTATTACAACAGTGAAAGGAAACTCTCCAGGGGCAGCACTCTAGGAGATTGAAGCTCAAGAAATAGCTACTGTCTTTTAAGCCTATTGGGAACAGGCTGCTCAAGATTCACTCTAGAGATTGCAGGTGGCATTGCGGAAATGGTGCTTGGAAAGCAAGGGAGCTAAAGGAGTCTGTGTAGATGTACGGGGTGTTCCTGTATCATTCAGAAAACCAGACTTCATGACTCAGTTCTTGATACATGTGATCACAGAAGGTCTTTTGGAACAATTCATTAAGCAGATGCAGAAAGGGATAGGTCATGGCTTGGTGTGATAGGGTATTAGTTACAAACACTGGTTCCCTTTCTTGGCTGTTTCTGTGATGCTGACTAAAGAAATGCTTGCTACATGCTCCCCTAGGCCCCAGCTGCAGGGCAGAGACACCATTTGTACCACAATTGCTAGTAGGAAATGTAGACTTGCTTTCGTTTCCTCACAACTCATTTGATGTTAAGATCCGTTGTTGGCTGAGGAGGTCCGTGGTAATCTCTGAATTCTCATAAGGGGTGTGTGTTGTGAGCAGAACCGGTATCTCCAGTGTTTCTAGAAGAAGGGGTAGAAACATTTCCAGGAAGGGCGTTTTAATTTGAACAAGCTCTAAATCTTTCACTGTTCTCTTCAACATGCCACTCATCTTGGCTCTCTGGTGCTGCCTGTCTCTGCAGAATATCTGGGGATTGCCTCCTTTCAGTTATGACTCCTGAGATTAGGAGTGTGGGAGCTGTCGTGGTTGCTGCTCAGTGTGTTGCACAGGGGAACGGATTGCACTTCTCTGCCTCTGCACAGAGAGGGGAGGAGGAGGAGGAGAAAGAAATGTTTTGCTGTCCCATCCCTCGTGGCTGTGGTTGTGGCTGTGGCAGTGCAGCATGGGTGCCTTTCCCGGGCCCAGTGGCAACCAGGGCAGTGCGAAGTGCTGAACCTGCTGCTTCCTGCAGCCTTGATCAAAGCCTCATCCTGGTTTCATACATTCACCATGAGAAAGTGTTGTCTCACCTATCTCCAGCAGTGATGCTGGTGCGTTTGGGTGCAGAGGGAAGGTGGGCTCTGGTCTGGTAAAGCCTAGTTGCCTAGACATGAATGCTAAGAGCATATTTTTATAGAGCAGCGGCAGAGCTGTTTAGGGGTTGTTTGTCTGCAACTGTTACAGATTCAGTCCAAATGAAAAACAAATCATCCTAAGATTGCAGACAACACCAAGTTGGGCAGGGATGTTGATCTGCTGGAGGGTAGGAAGGCTCTGCAGAGGGACCTGGACAGGCTGGATCGATGGGCCGAGGCCAACTGTATGAGGTTCAACAAGGCCAAGTGCCGGGTCCTGCACTTGGGCCACAACAACCCCATGCAACGCTACAGGCTTGGGGAAGAGTGGCTGGAAAGCTGCCTGGAGGAAAAGGACTTGGGGGTGCTGATTGACAGCCGGCTGAACATGAGCCGGCAGTGTGCCCAGGTGGCCAAGAAGGCCAATGGCATCCTGGCCTGTATCAGAAATAGCGTGGCCAGCAGGAGCAGGGAGGTGATCGTGCCCCTGTACTCGGCATTGGTGAGACCTCGCCTCAAATACTGTGTTCAGTTTTGGGCCCCTCACTACAAGAGGGACATTGAGGTGCTGGAGTGTGTCCAGAGAAGGGCAACGAAGCTGGTGAAGGGCCTGGAGCACAAGTCTTATGAGGAGCGGCTGAGGGAACTGGGGTTGTTTAGCCTGGAGAAGAGGAGGCTGAGGGGAGACCTCATCGCACTCTACAACTACCTGAAAGGAGGTTGTAGCGAGGTGGGTGTTGGTCTCTTCTCCCAAGTAACAAGCGACAGGATGAGAGGAAATGGCCTCAAGTTGCGCCAAGGGAGGTTTAGACTGGACATTAGAAACAATTTCTTTACTGAAAGAGTGGTCAGGCCTTGGAACAGGCTGCCCAGGGAAGTGGTTGAGTCACCATCCCTGGAAGTATTTAAAAGACATGTAGATGAGGCGCTTAGGGACATGGTTTAGTGGGCATGGTGGTGTTGGGTTGACGGTTGGACTCGATGATCTTAGAGGTCTTTTCCAACCTTAATGATTTTATGATTCTGTGATTTCTAGATGTTTTGCAAACACTGGGGTGATTTTTGTGGCTTTGAAACATCCCCTGCTGGAGTTTCTGCTCTGAGAGATTTTGAAGTCAAGCCAAGCGAAGTTTGGACTTTGAAAGTATTATTATTACTTTTATGCCTTCTGATTCCTTCAAATTCGAAACATAATTCAAGGGGCATGTGCCATCTTAGATACAAGGTAGAGGAAAGGCTGGAATGGGTCTCCCCTCTCAGGATGAGGCTTCACAGGGCATGGAGGCGCTGAGTTTCTTTTACCTAAGAAATGTGAGCATCTTCTAGAGCTATGTGCATGATGAGAGAACAATGTGATTTGGGGATTGTAGCATTTTCTGAACCTATCTTCTATATGCTGCAAATCAGAGCCAGTTGGGCAATAAATGAGGCTACAGTTCTGCTTTGGAGAACGCACTATGTATCCGAGCAGTACACAGCAGCGCTGCATGGCCAGAGGTCCTGTGGCATGGTACAGCTGCGGTTACTCAGGCAGATCGTGCTCCTTTCCCCATCGCTGCCCTTGCCTCTGCGCTCCTCAGTGTCCTGTTCTACTCCTTGTTTGGTTTCGGTTTGCTGGTTTTCTTTGTTGTTGTGTTTTCGTTGTTTTTTTTTTTTTTACTTTATCTTACACTATTTTACTTTTTTATTTTATTTTTGGATTTTGCTTCTTCCAACGTACCCATCTCCCTCATTTTTTGTTTGTTTTTGTTTAATTCCCGTCATTCCTTTAGACCACCAACCTGGCTCCCACCTCCTCCAGTGCCACTATTTCCTTAGCCAACCCCGAGGTCTCCATACTAAATTACCAATCTGCACTCTACCAGCCCTCAGCGGCGTCCATGGCTGCGGTGGCCCAGCGGAGCATGCCCCTGCAGACAGGAACAGCGCAGATCTGTGCCCGGCCCGACCCCTTCCAGCAAGCTCTCATTGTCTGCCCACCAGGCTTCCAAGGTAAGTAACAGCCTCACCAAGTCTTGGCCCTTTGCTGCTCCCTCCCTGCTGCTGCTTCATCTAACTCTTGGTGGAAACAAGCTTTCTTAATGCAGATCATATTTACAGGCCAGCAATTTTTCTACCGTAAGAGCAATGAGGTTGTTGCAGATGGAAATGTTTGCAGCAGTGGAGGATCTTGCAGGCACCTCCAACATCATGGGTTGGAGGTGGCTGGTCTAAAACAACGGGGCAGGCACTGAGAAGGGGTTGGGAGAGAATATGTGATATTTGTCATCCTTTGCTCTGAACGGAGTTTAAGACTCTTCTGCCTGACTTTGGTAAACTTGAAAACTTGTCCCCACAACAACGATAAATCAGTACATAAGTAATGGGTTCATCACTTCTCAGTGATTCAGTTATTAAAAGAGGGACTCAGGATGTTAATGCAGCAGGGATTGTGGTGCTGGTGGAGATGAGGGTTTGACCCCAGAACTGATGCTCGTGACCATTTATCAGTACAATTCCTTCAGCTCCAGCCCTGCTGCGAACAGCTGTGCCCGTGTATACCAGTGGCAGGTACCATTGTCAGACAACTTGTGTGATGATCAGATTAAGCCACTTGTCCTTCTTTTGACTTTACATGCTGTAGCAATTTGGAAAAACTAGCCAGGTATCTGTAGGAAGTGGTCTAAATAGACCTTGGTTCAACTAGTGCAACTTCTGCTCTTCATTTCTACAAGCCTGTCTGTGCAGCAGTCTCTAGGCACTTGTTAAATGTTCTGCAAGATTATCAAAGCTCTTTTGAACTAGGGGAGTTTAGCTAGACCTCTTCTACATAGTTACAATGCATCTCAAGGGTTTGACTTCAGAAATGTATTGCTGCAATATGTAAGCTAACATCTTCTGCGTGCTGTCTTGAGAAAGCTCTAAAGCAGAGGAGGTAGCACAGGCTATGTCATGTGCTAAGGTGGCGGAGAGGGAAGTTTCCTCCAGCTCAGTTAGGCTAATGCATGGCTGAGTCAGCAATGGTTGGAGTTTGGGGTGTGCTAGATTACACGGTCAAATCAGTCTTTTACATATTAGTCCTGAGAAGCTGTGCAAGAGAAAATCACCTATTCCCATCAAGGCTGAGTGAGTGCACACTTCTGGATTCCCATCCCGCTGTCCCACTTGGACACAAGAGAGCATTCTTACATAGCAATGGTTTTTGGCTGGCAAGGACCATTTTCTGTTGTCAAACCAGAGAACATTGGGGAAGAGAAGCCATTCCCTCCCCTCTGTTCCTTTTCTCCCTGTACACATTGTATTGAGATGTTTGCCACTGTTTCGAGGTACCCTAAAAATATGAACTCAGTTAATCCCTCAATGTCTTTGAAAATGTCTTTTCTGCACCCTTATGCATGTATCATGTTTTATCACCATTTGATAGATATCTTTGGGCTGGGGTGGAATATGTGGGACTCCAAGAGCCCGATTTTTCAGAGGGACTGAACACTGCAATTTAAGTGGACATCAGCGAGTGCCCTTAGGCACCTCTGAAAACCAGACCCCCGTTCCTAGCAATGCTGTTGATGGCTAATGCTGTACCTTCTGTGCTGGTGGAACAGGGTTACAAGCCTCCCCTTCGAAGCATGCTGGGTATTCAGTTCGGATGGAGAATGCTGTTCCCATTGTCACTCAGGCTCCTGGGGCCCAGCCTCTTCAGATCCAGCCAGGACTCCTCGCACAGGTAAGGAGCTCTGAGAACACCAAGCTGGGCAGGTATTTTTTGTGTTGTTTAGCTCTTGGAGGCTGAGGAGAACAGCTTTCTCTGAGGGCCTTCTGTGGTGCAGTTTGGAGACTTTGGCAGCTATATAAGAGTCTCCAGCTTTCTCCGAAATGTTCAAACCTTCCCCAGTTCATTGTTCAGCTCAAAGGCTATGTCAGAGTTGCAAAAGTCTCTGGAAGGACCTTCTTTCCTTTTGCTTCTCCACTGGAATCAGTGGGAAGCCTCAGGGGAAGCTGTGTCAGGCCTTTGCTGAGGAGGAACCAGTAATAACTTTCCTGCATCCTCCTGAACTCGTGGTCTCAGTGGTAGTTGGTGGCCAGGAGTTGCGCTGGTGAATTCCGTGCTGCCGATAAATATCTTTCATGCTTTAAGTTTACACCCTTCTGTTTACGAGCTGCCCCTCTGCTCTCAACTTATGAGAGAGATATAGGGGGCAGAAGCAAGGGCCCTACAGCCAAGGAGCTCTCCTTGTCAGCAGCAGTTGTTGGCACAATTGTCCGAAATGCCCTCACAGGAAAAGCACGGTTCCTCCCAGGAAGAAAAACAAATGGGAATGGGTACCAACCGATCACATGCACATCCTCAAGGGGAACCCCAGCTCCTCAAAAAGGAGGAGCAGTTCTCCTCCTTGTGCTGGCTTCAGTGAATCTGCCCCTACTGGTTTTCAGCTGGTGCCATGGTATCTCTGCCAATATCAAGCATGTTTCTGGCAGCAAAAAAAAAAAAGTGCCTAATACACTTAGTATTAAGTTGTGCAGCCTGGAAAAGATGACCTGCAAGTCAAAAATGCATGCCTCTGACTCCGGATTGGTTGAGCTGCCATGCTTCCATTAATGCCAGCGCGTTCATACGCAGTCAAGTACCAGCAGACTTCAGGGTCTATGCCTGTGCATTGCATTGCCAGGGTAAGACTGTTGGTGCAATTGCCTTTCTTTGCCAGCTGCCAGTCGCGCTTATCTGGTGAAGACGGATCAAAAGACAACTTGTAGCCTGTGTGATTTCCATTAGCTGACATGCCCTGCCCCTTCCCAATAGCAGAGTCTTTGTTAGAGGTCTATCTGAAACATCAAACCTATCTCTGTTGCAGCCTGTCGTAACAACCTACATGGGCCAGCTCCCTTGTTTGGTAGGAAAGGAGAGCCTAAGAGGCAGGGGAAACAAAAACAATGGCAAAGCGAGAAGCAGTCTGTGCAGGCACAGTTGCAGGCACCATTGCTTGTGCAAGAAGTCAGCCAAGTCAGTGGATGAAGGAGGTGACAGAGCTTTGCACACCCCTGCCATTCTGCCAGGCCTACTGAGGTGTGCTGTTACATGGGACTTGGAAGGGGTGAGAGTCGGGTCTGAAGCATCCCAAAGGCAGCAGGATCCTGAAAGGTCTTGAGACCTCCAGTCCCTTCTTTCTTCTCGAGGTGGTCTTGTTGGGGTCACCACGCAGTCTGGGGGAGGGAGAGAGTGTTCAGAAGAACCTTTGCTACCAATTTCTGTGCTCCCTGTGCTACATGAACTCCCACTTCAGGGGCTGCCCCTCTCGTACTTTCTACTGACGTTTTATTCACTGTCACTTCCACAAAGGAATTTAAGCTGTTTCTGAGAAACACTCCTCACTTGCATAGATTTTTAATTTTTGATTTAATAAAAGAGAGGCAGTCTGCCTGTTGATATATCTGTCTGTCTCACATGATGAGAAATGCTAGCTGCTGCTCTGATGGCAAGGCGCTCTGATTGATGCCGGTGGCATCTGGTGTCCGCGGGCCTCGCTTGGTTCGGGCTGAGCAGCTGGTCTGATAAACAAATCTGTACCCAATTCCAGTTTCCTGAATGGAAAAACACAGCTTCTTTGTAATGCATTGTAGTCACATCTGATCTCTGACCGGCTGCGTGTCTCTCTTTCAGCAGAGAGATATTCCTCTCATGCACAGCTGCTTATCTAATGCTCTTCAGACCAGACCGTGCGATTGCTCCAACTACTAGAGGGACTGTCCCCAGCAGAGAGCGTAGCGCCTCCGGAGCCCACTTCTGTCTTTCCACCCACCTTATTTGTCCACCTGATCAGGCACGATGCCGCTCCTTGTGCTCCCAGCACTGTGTAGTGCCGTCGAACTTTCTCCCCTGCCCCACATGCGGCGCAGGTCGCTGTGCTTGCCTGCTCAGGATGGCTGTGGCTGGCAAAGCCTTACTGCACCCCAGTCAGCCAGCATCCAGCTCTCCCTGTGCGTTTTGTGCGAGACCAGTCGTCCCAGAGGAGGGACAGGGGAAGGAGCTCCTGGAGCTGGAGGGACCCAGGGCAGAGGCAGTGACAGATTTTTAGCATCGTCTCTGGCATCATCTCTGTCTGCAGCCCATGGCGTGGAGCTAGACAGAGCAAGCAGCCTGCAGGATGCAGAGCCAGTGGTGAAAGTAACTTATTTTAACTTCTCTGGGTCTGTTTTGCTTGAGAGGATGAAAATACATACAGAGGTCCACATACCGTATGCACAGAGACTAGTGAAAGGAGACTGATCCTGTCTTTACTAATAGCCCTCTTCAGCTTCAGATCTCAAAAGAGACAAAGCTGTACAGTTTTCTGGCAGGCTTCCATGACGTGACCCAGAACTGTCCCCTGTCCTTGAATAACACCCTGAATTCTTGATTTTCTTTCCTTTTAACTCCTTCCCAACAACACTTCTTCCCATGGAGGTCCTGCTACCAGCTTTCAGAACAAACACGCTTATTCCATTAGTCGTGCTTGCTCTTCATCCGAAGCGGGAGCTCCGTCGCACCAGGGGACCCACCACCTCCCGAGCGCAGGGGCCAGTGCAGCGCTCCGCCATGGTGGCACAATTTTGCAGTAATGCAATAACCGAGAACAGGCTGCGGCTGCCGGCACAAGCCTCCCGTGTGTAAGCACAGCGCAGTGTGCTAGTGGATCAGCCTAGACAAGTCTTATCTGCAGATTAAATGATTCAGTGGTCCTTACCTAATAAGTGAGGAATTTGTGCCTGGACCCTGACACTGCATCTAAATTTATGCACTACAGTTGGGAAAGGAGCTTAGATTTGTTCAGTTCTCTTCCTGAAAAGGGAGGAAGCAGTTTTCTCTGCAAGTAAATCCAGGTAGTACCCTGGGACTGACCACAACAGTAGTTTAGTCTCCTCTTTTAAATCAAAGCTGGGAAAAAAGGAATGAAAAGAAAAGGGGAAAAAAAGCTTTTTTCCTCCGTGATCTTTTTGCGTCTTTGACTTCTACCTGCTCTGAGCAGCACCAGTCCGTGGTTGTGGCTCCTTAGATGAAGAGCTCTCAGGAGCCCTATGACTGTCCATCCTTTGCAGATATTGCTGAGAGGCCTCACCATAGCAGTCTTTTCATCTAACTCAGCAACGTGGAACATTACAAGACAGTCAACCTTTGGAGCAGAACTGGGAAAAGGGGGGGTTTTTGGGGGGAAGGGTGGTGCTGGTGGTGGTTTTTTGTTTTGGTTTGGTTTTTTACTGGGGGATAGGAGGGGATTATGGGATAGTTAACGGGATTCTTGTTAGGATGGAGATGGGGACAAATGCATGCCTGAAATAAGCCTCCCCTTTTTAATATTTAGCTTCCTTAGAGCTGTGAGATAACACAACACGGTTCCAATATAGTGGTGCCGTTTGGGACTAAGGAGGGCCGTAGCCGATACCGCTGCGTTCCCCAGCCCAGGCAGTGAGAAGCTGCCGGAGCCGCCTTCAGGCAGCATGTAGCAAAGAAAGTTTTCCAAATCAAAAAGCCAATCATCTGACTTGTGTGTGGAGTCACTGGAGCAGGGCGACCTGAGTCATGCCTACGGCAGCGCAGCTGGAGGGATGGCTGCATAGCAGAGCGATGGCTCAACTCACAGAGCAGAGATTTCCACCCCTGCAAGGGGGGCATCCGCTGAGAAAAAGCCAGAGAGCACACAGAGAGGAGAGGCACACAATGTGTAGCCATGCACAGCTCCACTCTGCTTTGGCCGGGGGGCTCCTCGTGAGCTGGAAGCCAGCGACTGGGCTCCTTGGCCCATGCAGTAAGATGTTGCTCCTGAGGAGCAGTCGGTGACCAATACTCACTCCCTTCTGGTATCCCCAAATTCCTCTTTTTTTCCTCCTTGCAAAAGCCTTGCAGCCCCCTGTTCTCTTTCCTAATCCTTGAAAAGTTTGTTCTCCTTTTAAGTTCCTTTAAGTTCCTGAAGTCCTTTAGGTCCTGTTGGGATGGGAAGGAAAATTGGCTGTAGGAGGGGGAAAATAACAACGGGACATAGTGCCCAGCTGATCTGGAGAGTCAAAATTAAAAGGTGCTAAAGAGTTTGACGTTTGGGTTGGAATGCCAACCAGTTTCGATCCCTCCCATTCCCAGTTTAACCTAAAAACAGCTGCTGCTTTGGACGGCTAGGATTTTTTTTCCCCTCCTTTGTGCTCTCTATATTGATACGCTTGTTGCGTGATGCCTCTTGTTAAGAAATTGTTTTTCCTCTGTCCGACAGCAAGCGTGGCCCAGTGGCACTCAGCAGATCCTGCTCCCTCCTGCCTGGCAGCAGCTGACCGGGGTGGCCACCCACACTTCTGTCCAGCACGCGACCGTCATCCCAGAGTCCATGGCGGGAACCCAACCGCTGGCAGACTGGAGGTAAACTGGAGGCACTTGGAGGCTCCCTGAAGTACCCACCAGTGCCGGAGGAGGCGTGAGAAGAGCTGGGGAGGGAGGGGCGGGGTCCCATGAGTCTGCGGAGCAGGGGGAGAAGGGCAGGAGGCTGCAGCCTGCAACCCTCCTGTCTGACAGCTACAGGCAGTTCTCCGTTCCCCGTCCCTGAAGCGGAGTGCTGTGCCCAGGCTGCTCCCTTCAGTCGCTTCCCTGGGGGAAACGCTGCTTTCTGGGGGGACTGGGAGCCCAACGGGCCCTGGAGGAGGGTGCCTCGGTGAAGGCGGTGGGAGCCTGTGAAAGAGCCTGCTGAAGAGCCGCCGGTTGCATTTTAAACGTGTGCCTGTCTCCCCCCTTTGCAGAAACACCCACGCTCACGGCAGCCATTATAACCCCATCATGCAGCAGCCCGCGCTGTTAGCTAGCCATGTGACTCTCCCCGCAGCCCAGCCCGTCAACGTGGGTGTTGCTCACGTCATGCGCCAGCCGCCCGCCGCCGCCACCTCCGCCAGGAAGAGTAAGCAGCACCAGTCGGCGCCCCGGTAAGTGTGCGCAGCTCCCGGCGCTGGCGTTGGTCGTGGTGTCGGTGAGGCAGGAGTCCGCACCTGGGTTGTTCTGAATGCAGCCCTGCAATGCAAGCATGCTGACGAGGGTGGTATTCACTGACATCTGTGGGGCAAAGTAAAGTTTGTTCCGTGGTTCACGAGTGATTAGATCACGCTTTTTGTGACTGGACTGTGCTGCTTTACCTCTTCCATACCCAGGTCAGGAGAGCAGGGGGTAAGAGGTAGTCAGGTGCATTTTATACCCAGTGAGCATCATTTTCTGTGGGAGTTAGTGGCTGGAGGGGATGCAGGATGGGAGACTCAGGCCCTGTTCATATAGCTCGTTATGCCGCTGTGATTACCTGAGGCCTTGTAGTCACCGTAATTAAAAATGCAACTATATTCTCAGGTCAGTGTGGTGCAATGCCCAGTTGCCACACCTTTTCTTCCCACGTCATCTTGAAGAAGCACTCCTGAGGTGCAGTGTCTGCATTTCCACAGGGTGGTGTACCTCCAGGGGACCGCATCTTCAGGAACATGTGCCTGATGTGTGCACACAAGATCTGCCCTTTCAAAAACAAAAGGATGATGACCTATCTTCTGAGCTTTAATGCCATGTGGAGTGGAGGATTGGGGTGGCTTTAGGCCACCTTCAAGCTCTCTAGCTCCTAACATAGGTGGTTGGCCCCTATCTTCAACAGTACACACCAGCAACAGATACTCGTGCTGGCCTTTTTATAATCATGGCAGCATAAAACAGGGAGCATTTTATAAGGACATCTCATACAGGGGCAGCCCTTAGACACCTAAATCTATCAAGTCTCAGTAGGACCATTTGGTTCTGCAAGGAGGAGACTGGGTTTTGGTTCATACTATGTTATGTGGCACAACTCAAATGATAGGATGATTGCAGTGCCTGTCACAGCCCTGTAATCTTGCCTACAGGACAAGGCTATTTAAGATGTATGTGCAGCTGTTCTGGGGAAAGTCCTCTGGGCTGTGAAACTAGCACATTTCTTTAAAAAAAACCAAAACAGAACAGTACAGGGGAGTGAAACAAAATCGGTCACCACTTGTGCAGTGGCAAAAACAGAGGAGCTTGTGGTTTTCCTGGGTGACTGGACTGGGGCCAGAGGAGCTCTGAGTTCACAACCAATTTGACTCTATTTAAGAGGCCACTATTTAAATCCTTCCCATTTATGTGCTCTCTAATGTTGCATTTACTTTGGGTGGGCTCCAGCTGTCTTAGTCCATTCGTAATTTAGAGCAGAGGCAGCTATGTCCCCAGCAAGCCAGCAAAAGAGAACGCCTGTTGCAACCAGTGTGCCTGTGCAGGGCCTCCCCTCTCCCTTCCCTCTCCAGGGGCAGGGTGGCAGTGTCCAGGAGGAATTGGGTACTCTCAGAGCAACGGGTATCTACGGCTTCATTAATTGTTATGCTTTTGTAGCCAAATGAGGAACGTGCTCCTTTGGAGAGGGGGGTACTCCACGCTGCTCATTGGTATTCAAAAAGCACTGCAAATGCTACTGTGCAGCCATTTGTTATGCAAAAGACCCTGTGTAAGTTGGTATAGTGCGATACGTCCATAATGACTTCCTTTTGATGGATGCCACCTATTCCTTTTGTTAGCTGTCGGGCCAAGCTGAACATGCAGCCCAGGCCTATTTGTAGAATAAAACCAGAACTTTGTTTGCTTCCTTTTTGAATCTGAGAATGTTTTGCAATAGGCAGAAGAAGTAAAAGTTTAAAAAAAAAAAAAAAAAAAAAAGAAGAAAGAAAATGTGGGAAACGAGTGAAATTGGCTTTAGTCAGTGTGCTTTGATAAATATTTCCATCTGCAGACCTGTGCTGCACTGTTTGGTGGACAGGTTCTGTGTTCAGATCCCTGATCCAAGTGGGTCCTTTCCAACTGTCAGGCAGGGAAGCTGAAGTAGGAAGACTGGGGAAAAAAACAGGACTTGAGAATGTTTTTCTACTGCATAATAAAAAGATTGTTCTTTTCCTTCTGATTTATATACGGTGTATCTGCTGCCTCACGTGGGAATGAAATGAAACAGTATATGTCCTCCCATCTGTGTGCTCTTATCCATGGGACTCCACTATCCTAGAGGATTGAGGCATTGGGCAGGAAATGTTCATTGAAAAGATTCTTAAACAGAAAATTAAATTTTCAACTAAGAAAAGCAGTTTTCCCGATAAATGATTGTTGTTTTCCACAACAGATTCTAATTTTACCTCTAGCTTTTTCTGGCCAAAAAATATCTGGTCATAATGCATCCATGCAGGATACAGGAGAAAGGGATTATCATTTGGATTCTTTTTCCATCTGTGACAGCCGTACTGTGCCTGCCTGTGTTTTGTACGTCTGGGCTGTGTGACTAACCTCTACCTCCCAGTGCAAACTCCTGGGAGGCAGCATTTTTCATTTGGAAATTTCTAGGGAAAACAAAATTGAATTTTTTACTGAAAGAAACTCTTTTCAGCCAATTATATGAATAAGTCATGTGAGGCGCTCTGTCCTTTGAAGAGGTGACTGTGCCAATTTTGCAGTTTTCCTAGATGCCATAAATCAGTGCCACTGAATCAGAAACCAGGAATCAAAAACCATGGCGATGGGCAACTTAAGCAAACTGAGTTTTAACCAGCTAACAACCCTTCCCCTTTCCAGAAATGCATCCACCTATGAAGTTTCATCCTCTCAATCCATCAGCTCGCCTCAGCGGTCGAAACGAGTGAAGGAAAACACGCCTCCCCGCTGTGCCATGGTGCACAACAGCCCTGCCTGCAGCACCTCCGTCACGTGCGGCTGGGGCGATGTGGCGACCAGCACCACGCGGGAGCGGCAGCGGCAGACGATAATCATTCCCGACACCCCTAGCCCCGCAGTGAGTGTCATCACTATCAGCAGCGACACAGATGAAGAGGAGGAGCAGAAGCATGCACCCACCAGGTGAGCAGTGGCTCTCTGCTCTTCTCTGTGTGCAGAAGAGAGAGAGGCAGAGAAGTGCTGCAGCATCCAGGAGTTGCTGTAGGGTCCCAAGAGCTACAGTTGGGTCTCAGCACCCCGGTCATCGTTCATTTGGGAGGAAAGATGATGGGGAGGCTAAAATACTAGCTGAGGACTCTGCAGACCTAGGTGGTGTTCCCTACCGTGCTGTGTATTCGCTGTGTGATCTTGGAGAAGTGTAGTAGTCTCTCTGTGCCATAGTCTCTCATCTGTAAGGGGAAAAAATAGTTTTCTCTATCTTACAAGACTGTTGTTAGAGATCCTATGATGATGACCCTCTTTAAGTCAGATAGCTGTTTAAAACAAAGACAAAAAGAAGGGCTTGGAAGGAAGGTAGCTTAAAATTGCCTTTTCTCTTTTGAAGTGATCCAGGCATCTGTAAAGAGCATTAGATGACACCTTCCATATGTGGTATTTTCCATAAAAAGGTCCTGAAAAACAGTTAGTGGATGTGTCATAAACACTCAATAATGGTAAATACATTGCAAGAGGTTTGCTTAGTTCTGATTATGTTGCCAACACATCCCTGAACTATTGTCTTAAGTGGCAGAAACTGATGGCTTTTTGACTGACTCTGCAGAGAGGCATAGATGAGGCTGTAAAGACCGTGGTGACTAAGTTTGCTCCTCAGAGAATTAACTGACCCGAGTGAACAGTGTGGCCCAGGACAGCTGCCACTGCTGATCATCTGCCGTGGATGAGAGAGGACTGACTTTTCCGGACTGTCTTTTTAGCACCTTTCATCAGATGCAAGCGCTCTAGGTTTCCCATCTGATGCCAGTCACAAGACATCACTCTGCTTTATAAGTTGTAGAGAAGTAGCCTTGCAAACAGCTGAATAATTATACAATCTTTATGTTGGTAACTGAGCTAGGAATTTTTTAACCTTATCCCTCCAGTATTGTCGAGAGAGAATTATTTTTTTTATTTATTTAGGACATGCTCCATGGCAGATTTTCCTTTAATCACTGGAGATATCTATCTACGTCTCTGCATCTCTGCACTGTGGTGATAAATGAAGCACTGCAAATGCACACAGAACAGATGAGATGCATTTGGCCTCAAGGAGCTAAAAATCTGTAACGAGGAGCCACACGATTCAGGCATCTAGGGCTGCAATTTCAGCCTGCCTCCCTCCAGCCGCTGCCGCTTCACATTCCCCTTCTCCCTACCAGTGAACTCCACCGGGCAGTGAGAGCTCAGTGCCTCTCACATTCAGGCTTGCCATGAATGCAGTGGTCGTTGTCGGGAATTGATCACAGGACAGCGTAACATATTTCACTTAAAAAAAAAAAAAATTGCTATAGTATTCCTTAGTTTGGTAGGGAGAAGAAAGCGTGTTTCCAGAAAGGGTTGAATGAAGGTCAGCGTGCATCAGGTGGACTATAAATAAGGAGCTCCCACTTCCAGGGCTTTTATGGGAAAGGAAGGGCAAGACAAAACCGGTGCTAAAAACTAAGGTTGTGAGGTGGGGCAGCATGAAGAGGGCAGGTACCTCAAGGGTCATGGGACCTATTTGCAAGCATGTTTACTCATGGTGCTGATCCCAGGCTTTGGGAGATTACATGCAAATACTGATACTACCACCTGGGTATCATCTTGGGTCCAGAGCGGGGTGGAGGGAAGAGCTGGGATCCTGCAGCCGCTTCAGCTAATGGTTGTCTCCTCTGCTTCAACTTCGCTGCCATCTGACCAGTTTCTTCACTCAGCACCTCTCCAGGGAAACAGACAGAACAAAGTTCTGGAAAATGTCTGGAAATTGAGTTGGGAGTTTGGGGTATTTAAATATTCAGGCAAGGTCTGCCGAGGGGTTAGGAAAGTAGTCCCAGGAGCCAGACTTACATAAACAAACTGGCTTTGATATGACTAAAGCATATTCAGGACACGTTCCTGCCTGGGATCAGATCCCTGGCTACTTTTTGTGTCCATATGGCATATCTATACAGAGTGCCAGGGCGACAGCATTCCTGGAAGGCCAAAGCTTAAGAGCTAGATTTAATTTCTGAGCCATGTAGAGACATTTCGCGCAGACACGGGCTGTTCTCGGGCACCTTTTGGAATTCCAGAGTGAGTTAAATTGCCTGTGCAGATGTAACCAGAGCGAGTGGAGAATTAGGGGCAGAGACACAGATGGAAAACAGCATGTCCAGAATGAGAATTTTTGGTTAAAGTCTCCAGGAGAGTGAAATCAACTCGCTCAGTGCCTTTTGACCTGGGCATATCTAAGACCAGATTCTCAGCTGGACTAAGAATGTAGCTTCCAGTCAAGGAAGCTGTATCAGCATTTAATGCCAATGAACTTTGCCCCTGCCAAAGTTGAGGTCTTTTTCATTGAAAGTACGTCACGTTTAGGAAAGTACCTCCAAGTTTTCTTATGTATTTTTTTTGGCCCCAAGAAAAATGGGAGTGACAGTGAAATATGTTCTTTACTGTAATCAGTGCCCAAATGTTCAGGATCTGAGTCGAAAATGAAACTGTGCAAAGAATGCATTGTCTCACCCATATTTATGCAAATATTACCCTGTTGGGCAATTGCTGTGCTGTGGGGGTGAAAAATAAAGAATAATTTGAAACGTGCTATTGGTCACATCCTAACATATTAGCTTTTTCTAGATTAGAATACAGAAATTGTACGGTACTTGACGGATCAGTCAAAGTTAATTGCCTGATCCCATCTTATTGATAGCGATGGTATCTTTGCATTAACTTCACTGACGTTGGATCAGCTCCTGCATTTGCTACAGCACTTCCTTCTCTTATTTCCAGTGGGATTGGAAATTTCTCTTTGACCCATGAGACTAAAAATGTTTATTTTATTGATTGCTCAGCAAAGAGATATTAGAGCTACCTGTGGTTGTGAGAAGTAGTAGATCCTTCAACAATGTAAGAGTTCCTAAGTCTCAGTTTAAGAAGGACTGGTAATGCTGATAAAATATGATAGTGCTGATGCAGGAGAGGAGCCCTACAGCTTGGATTTACTCCGACAGAAAAGCCTCTCTGTAATACCAGAGCAGCAGAGAGAGCTTTTCTAGTACAGGGGATGCAACTTTTTTATTGGCGAAAGAAAAATCTGAAGAATTCGGTGTGACATGGGCAGAATTTTCCTTTTCCTAATGAAAAGCACAGATGTTCAAGTAGGATGTTTATGAAATACCAGCTGACCGGGCAGGCAAGCAGGCTTGTTGCTCGTTCTTTGCTCACATGTGTTTTGCACTGTTGTTGAGTGTAGCTTGGTGTAATCTTTGTAAAATCCATAGTCATCTGAAAATGTTGGGCTCCTGTTGGGTAAAGGTGCTGGGGAGGTGGTGCAAGGTGGGCTCTGGAGGACCTGCTCGATGGAGCCTTGTCAAAGGGGGCCATCTACTGGGCCCCGGCCCCACGCCTAGGGCGAAATCACAGAGGAGGGACCTTAGGTACAGTTCGGCAGGGGCAGTCCTCAGAGAAATGGTCAGAGATTTTCAGGGGGCAAATTCCTGATTTAAAAAGTCAGTTTGTCAAAACCAAGGCTTTTTGCAGGCTACCTTGAGATTTTTCTAGTAATATCCCCAACACAGTGAAATCTGGGGAAGCTTCAAAACTGCAAAAAGTTCTTACTTTTATTTAATGGGGAAAAAGTGTTACCGGATTAACTAATTAAGGGGAAGATTTCTCTTTTCTGGTTTAATGGAGGAATTTTTTTCTTTCAAAATGTAAGCAAATAATAGGAAAAAAAAAAAGAGATGTTCAAAATAAAAAGGGAACAATTTTACTGAATGAAATTTTTTTTACCTGGTTTCTGATGCCCACAAAGTTTTGCATGTGACATTTTGTCCTGTAGAACAGCAGAAAAAAAATTGTGTATAGAAAGCACTATATGAACAGGAAACAATTTTGTGACCCTGTTTATTTATCACCAGTGAATTTCTAGACTCTCAGTTCAGCATCCTTTACAAAGAGACTCTATGGGCCAAAGACATGTTTACTGCTGTGCTGTAAGATAATACCCTGACTGTTATTTATTCTGGAAAGAAGAATTTAGGTCTAACCATTACCTGTAAAGCACTGAAGAGAGTAAGAACAGAGAGTAGACTTGATATTTTTCTTATCAATTTATTCCTCTTAAGTTTCTCTGCTTGCTCTAGCAAGAAAGTCAAGCAGACAGACAGACTGACGGTGCAACTGCAGTCGCAGTAATCGGAGCACATATTCAGCAAGTAGCAAGTAGCAGGGGTTAAGTACTCCCCAGTATGCAACTTCACATGGTGCAGTGGTTTAAATGTAAATCCTCCCTTGATTAAATATTTCTGAAGCTTAAAAGCGGAGAAAAATAAAGCAACTTAAACACAGGGCAGAGAGGCACAAGTGCATCCTGGGATGGCTGAATTGTGGGTGGGAGGGAAGGAGAGCACACGTGGTCCTGCGGGAGGGACGCGCCGGGCTGTGCTGGTGCTGCAGGGAGGGGTATTTCCATGTCCTGCCAAGGGCCGTGTCGCAGAGTATGGCAGGAGGAAGGGCTGGAGGGAAAGGCGGTGGAGGTGGCCATTGTGACATGCCTAGATGACTTCCCATCTCAAGCAATAAGTGCAATAGCCAAGGAAAACATGACCGTTTTCTTAAAACAATATAGTCATGGCCTTGAGGTGGGTGGTTTTGAGGGTGCTTCCACCCCAACAAGGCAGGAGGGCCCCTCACTTCCCCAGTGCCTGCTCTCTCTGTGCTGGTATCATAAGTAACACCTCTCCAGCTTGGCTTTCCACGGGATCCTCACCGTAATCACTGTCTTCCTGGGCAAGAAAGACTGACCACAGCTGTCATGTGGGCATCCTGAGTAACTGCCTCATGGGCCATCTTCGCTGGCACAAAATTCTTGCAGGGTTGGTGTTTTTTTCCTTTTTCTTAAAATGGTAAACTATGCAGTGAAGTCTCTGTGTGAGTTTCACCTTTATAACTGAGCGTGAGCTGATGCAAGTTGTTAATTCACCTTATTCACGTCGTAGTGCAATGGTGGTAGAGTCTACTTCAGAGGACCTTCATTCCCCTTACGCACAGAAATCGCTGGCAAGCACAAACCAGGTGTTTTTGCCAACTTGCTGATGTGTGTGTGTGAGGGTCAAAATGCCATTTGTGATTCTTTTTTGACACCTAGCCTATTGTGGCTATGTTATGCTGTGCATAGTAATGCACTGAGTCTGCATAGCAATACGTTGACTAACTACAGTCATCTGGTAAAAAGATTGCTGCCTTCCATCTCCAGAAGACACACCGACATGCAACTAATCCTTAAAATAGCAGAGATAGACAGCAGCGCTTTCAGCAAACCTTCAGCAGCAGAACCTTTACAACCTGCTAAGCAATTCAGCATATATGACTTAAATAGCTACAACACGTGCTGTATAGCCTAATAAAATGGCCTCAGTGTAGTACTTGGTAAATATTTCTTACTATCACAAATTCACAAAGAAGGTGAGAGCAGATTAACATGTCGGGCTGGAGGTTGACCTGAAGAGAGATGGGCATGTTGTCAAAACCGAGCATGGCATAAGATTTCAACATGAAGAGAGCAATTGCAGTTGTAGTGTGAGTTTTTGTTGGCTGACTCTATACTTTCCTAGAAGAGGTGGATTATTCTGAAGCAGCAAACTGAAAAGGTTGCATGTTATTAAGTTTTCAAAGACCTGGAACAGAATTTTTGTGATGTGATGTAAAGCTAACGTGCCATGGTATACATGCACACTGGTTCAAAGGCACACTTGTGGGATGGGTGCCTTCTTCCCCCAAACGAGAAGGCCATCTTGGTGACCTTGAGAGCTGAAAGCCTCTGTTGCTGTAGTGTCAGCCACACTGAAAGGTTTGTACCTCTGTGGGTGAACCGCACGCTGAAGAATTGCCCCTACTAGACTCCATTTGCTTTTTCTGAGATTCTGGTGTAACTTGAGATATTCAGGGAAAAAAGATCCTGTTCATGCAATGCTATCGCATACCGAGCTGTTGGGCTGGGCCTTCAGCAAGCGGAAATCATCTCAAGTTGTGCTCTTACAAGAGGTGGTGTCCCTGTCCTTGTCCTTGGCTATTTAGATGGTTCCAATGTTGTTTTAACACCTAATTCAGCACCTTCTTCTTTTCCTTAATTTCCTCTCACTTTTCCTTCTCAACATCTGCCTTCGGCACCTTTCCATTAACAGTATCTGAGATGTCCACCTTAGTGTCTTGCCCTGTGCCTGTGCACAAACTATCTTCTCTTTCCTCCATCAGACTTTTCCTTGAGATCTTTCCTTGCTGTGGGCAATAGAGACCCACGTCCGTCTCTCTGCTGTGCATTCATGAGGGTGGTATATGTTAGAGAGCTGTCTCCGAGAGCTGCTTCTGCATGTTCGAAGGCACGGTCGTGCTCTGTGTCTGCACATTGGACAGACATGAATTGTTTTGTGGCCAAGTTTGAGAACAAGCTCTTTGGGACCAGGTGGGAATGGGCTACCACTCATAAACTAGTAATAAACTTACAAAGCAATGCATAGTTTTCTAACTGCTGTTCTGAAAGGGAGGATGCAGCTCCAGCCAGTAAGGGTTAAAAAGCCTTCCTGGCTTATTGCTTTTCAGTCTGTGTAGATGGATTTGGTGCCACTTCGGTAATCTTTCCCCCTCCCTCCTCTGGAGAATTAAAATACACCTACTCACATAATGCAGGCAGGCGCACAAGCTGACCAGGAACGCTGCCGACTCTCAACACTACTAAATCACGTATGCTGCTGCTACCGTGCTTGCAGGAGGGAAAGCAATTACCAGCCTTGGAGTCAGCTTAATAGGAAGGGGGCAAGACTTCTAATGGTATTTTTCTGTGTAAGCACAAACATCCCCAAAAGCTGTGGCTGAGTTATAGGAATACTGTAAGCTTGCTGAGTAGGCAAATGCTGTGTCAACAGGTAAAAGCTCTCAGTCCTGATAGTTTGTGAGCAGGGAAGGCGATACATCAGCCTGGACCTCACACAGATAACTCCTGCATTACTGCAGCTGGGTCCTCAGAGGGAGCTGGAAGGAGGACAGTTGCTGGCTAGCAAGAAGGCTTTGAAAAGGGGGAGCTCTAGCTCTTCTGGCTTGAATTTTCAAAAGCCCCCATTTTGGCTTAACGTGTATCTTTAAGCCTGTGAATCAACTGATTTTCAGCGTGAGTTGGGCCTTTGATGCTTTTGAAATTCCCACCCTTAATCTCTCGGGCAGGCTGTGGTACAGCAGGTGCCAAGCTCTGGGCGTGTGAATAGTCCCGACTGACTTCTCTGCCTGCTCTGACATTAACCGCAGTTGTTACCTTTCCTAAAGACAAAAATCCAGCTGCTTTCAATGAGACTCCTCGTGTGCTTGGAATGATGCAGCCTGCTGAATTGAGAGTCTAATCAGTTAGGCCCTAATCCTGCAAATATTTACCCATGTGCTTTAGCTCTGTTACCGGAATAGTGCAGCTGACTTTGGTGGATGACGCATACTAGCAGTGCTAAGCACTTGCGCAAGGCCTGGCAGGACCATAGCTCTGGTCCTTCTCGGTTTCCCACCCATGAAATGAGTTTAATATCCTGCTATGGTCCCTTTCTCTGGAAGGGTTTGGGTTTGGGGTCATTTATTTTTTCAACCCAACGTACGTGATTTTCTTATTGTAACCAAGGAGCTGTAAGACTTTGAAGGAGAAGACTCCTTATGGTCCCTGCTTTGACAAGCTCTCAATCAAATTGGTGAAAAATATGCCCATTCTAAAAAAATAAATAGCACAGATAACACAGAAAAATAGCTTTCCAGTTCTACAGCTCAGCCTTCCTATGTCGAGTGTCAGCCGAGAGCAAGTATTTCCAGTTCAGCAGCTCAGCCACTTATATAAGGAAGGGACTGCAAAAGAATAGCTAGACCTTATCACTTGTCAGAAAACTCTTTAGTGACTTGATTTTTCTTTATAAAATGTAATAACTGTCAGAGGTAGAGAATATATATCTCTTCCCAACTGGCAGCCAAGGGTAGCTGCAAAGGGCAAGCAGTGTGGATACTCATAAATGTGTGATTACAGGCATTTCTACTGAAAGAGAGGAATATTGATGCAATATTCGTCATTTTTATTGGCTTAATATTCTTCTTTCATAGCACCATATCCAAACTGCTACATCTTTCTTCATGTACAGTAGTTGTCCATCTAAGATACTATGTTGCTCTTTCCATTTCTAATCCAACGCTCTCCAGCTCCTTGTGGAAAGCCAGAATACGAGGGTTCGCTGTCGTACACCCTTCGAAAAGATCCCTGCCCCTGCAACGATTGCTTTCAGCTTCCGGATTGCTGTGCAGTGGCTTCCCCTCCTTCTCTATCATCTGCTCTGTTTCAGGTGTCAATGCTTAGGATAACAGGGGCCTCTTGAGACTTGTTTTTCACTGTGCGTAGAACAGCATGGCCTTGTGCCCTCTTTGGGGCACGCCAGGATCCTGAGATGATAGCCCAGGGAAAGTCTGTGTGACGGTAACCTGTTTGTGAATGCAGCACCCCAAGGCGTTCTTTAATGGAGGAGATGATAGCTTTTCAGTTTTCGCCTTGGGAGCGAGGTGGTGAGTTGCAGCTTGTGAATGCTGACAGAGAGGCTTTGGACAGACGAGTTGAAGGGAGCCCACCAGTGCTCCTTTAGCACTGTGAAATAAGGCAGACAGTGTCCTTGGAAGGAAACTGTTCTCAGTGTCTGTTCCACCTTTCCCTGGGTAAGAAGCAATGCTGAGACTAGGCAACAAATGGCTCCATCACAGACTAAGACCAAATAAATCAGCTGTTCCCTGGACTGGGCTGGCCAGAGTGAGAGAACAGAGAGGAGACTCCATGGGAAAGGGATCTCTCTCTTTTTAAAGCGCACACTCAAGAAGTTAAAAGAGATAGATTCCTTTTTCTCCATGGCATTTCTGTTCCTATTGGGGCTGTTTCCACCATTAAGCCTAATTACTTAGCTTTTTATGTGCTACCCATTTCTTTTCATCATTTTAAAAACTTCAGTTGCCATAACAACATAATGCAATCAGTGAAACATAGCAGCTATTTTCTGTAGTCAAGGTCTGTGCACTGTCAAGGATGCGAACCATTTAAGCAAATCTTCACCATCCCCCTTCCTCTGTCCTCTTTCTCGCTCTCTCTTTTTCTCCCTGAACAAGCTCATAACAGGAAGGAGAAACCATCAGGAATAATTTGACACAATAGCAGAGCAAATCCCAATCGTACTCATGCAGTCTAGTCTAATGAACTTCTAGCACTAATCTTGGAAGTGTTGATGTTCCTTTTTAATCACTTTTTTGATGTCATAAATAGATTAGCTGCAGCAGGACCTCGATAATCCATGCTAGAGCCAGGAGACCCAGCACTTATTCAGCGAAAGAAAAAAAAACCAAAAGCTTTACATACTTTGCTCATTTTTTCTTCATTCGTTCCTCAGTTTCAAATGCTTATTGAGAATATATGCCCATTGTACCATATTAGTAAACAGAACGGAGTGTATTTTGTAGATTCATGGGATTTAATCATGAAAAGTTGTAGCATCTATTATTAAATCATTGCTGGAAGGCTGGGAGAAACCGCCACGTTTTTGTGTGGGTGGTGAGACTTGCAACAAAGCATAGTATAACTGCTGGGCTTCTACTGCACACATATATAAAAAACAGTCTGAAAATAAATCTGGCAGTCTGGTTCAGTGCTATTCTAAGCAGTGTGAATATAAGATCTATCCACAATGTCTTACTCACTCCTTGACCTCCACAAAGGCTTTCCTGGAATAGCAACGAGTGAGTTTCAAAGCCTGGGATTTGGCTTAAGCAGCCTCTCTCTGGCGGAGGACTGAAGGGTGTGCTTTGCCTTTATGGAGCTAGTCTGCCGCGGGCAGAGTCTTCTGGTGGCTTCCGAGTCGATCGTTGCCCATTCACTCTTTCCATGTATGTGCTTGTGTTTCAGCACCTTGTCCAAGCAAAGGAAGAACGTCATCAGCTGTGTCACCGTGCATGACTCCCCCTACTCCGATTCCTCCAGCAACAACAGCCCTTACGCCGTGCAGCATCGCGCAGGGCAGAATAACGGGAACACCTACGACACCAAAGGGGTTCCAGAGACTCACTGCAGTGGGAACCCCCGAACGATCATCGTGCCACCACTGAAAACCCAGGCCAGTGAGGTGTTGGTAGAGTGCGATAGCCTGGCACCAGGTAAATTGCACCTCTTCCGTCAAGAAAATTAGTAAGAAATAAATGATTTATCTTGGAAGAATCTCATTGTTCGGTTTCATTTTGTTTGTTTGTTTGTTTTGTTTTCCAAAGAAACCGTGCTCCTGCCCTTCTCTCAAGTGACACATCTGTTCTTGGGAGCCATATTGCATTGTTTATGTGCCCTGGTACACTCAGGAGTCACGGGGGCGAGTGTCGTTCCCAGTTACTTCTGTACAAACCCAAGATCAGAATGCAGCCTTTAGCTCAACATTTGACGTGAAAGGCTCCCAAATGCAAGTGTGAACCTTTGCTGCCCTGCCTTTCCATAGGTTTACTTTAAAATGGGTAAGAGATTGAAAACACATGTGCATTTTCATCCAAACTTGTTGACATTTCTGGGAAGAACGTTTCCCCAGGATCTTCATTATGGACTGATGAGGTTTGCTCATCCAGAGCCTCCGCAATGCTAGGTAGTACGATGTGTTGAAAAGGGGCTTATGGTGGAAGTCTGGCCCAAAGCAATTGGCTTCGAGCTACTTGGCAGTCCTTTCTTTTGACGCACTGCTGGTGAACGCGAAGGCTCGGAGGGTGAGCTCCCCACTAGCTCCTTCTCCCTCCCTTCCTACTCACGGTGAGGTCAGCCAAGCCAGGGCTTTTTTGTGCTGTGCACGCTATACTTTCCTTCCTCTCCTTGGGATTTGTACCTGCATCGTACAGTTCTGCTGGCAGAACGGTTTCTCACACTTCTGAAGGATCTGTAAAGCCCTCTCCGGGCCCGGTTTGGGTCCAGATATCAGGTCTGCTTGTCTGCCTCTAGGATAACAGGCTGGCCGTGTATTTGAAGCACTGCTGAGATATGCTGTTAATTAAGAGAAATCATTTTCTTATCCTGCTTCTGTTGTATGTCTCCTCCCAAAAGCCACTCTGGAGGAGATTCAGTGAGGAAAAGGTAGGGTGAGCAATTAAAGAATGTGATGTAAGCTACAAATGTGTTTCCTTTCCTGGCACAGTCACCACCAGTCACCACTCATCCTCCTACAAGTCCAAGTCCTCCAGCACCGTGACCTCCACCAGCGGTCACTCTTCAGGGAGCTCGTCTGGAGCCGTTGCCTATAGGCAGCAGCGACCAGGAGCACATTTCCAGCAGCAGCAGCCTCTTAATCTAAGTCAGGTAAGTCAACTGAGACACATTTTGGTGGTGCATCATCCAGCTGTAACCTACCACTCCTCCAGCATGGGCAGTCCTGTTCCAGTCTAAAGATAGTTGGGCCCCATATCGAGTTTGGTCAACTTGTCTCAACTTCACTGCAGACCTTGATCTTCCAGTTCAGGCAGTTGAGGTAGCACAGATCCCACCCCGAGTGGGCTGGCAGTACTCTTACCATGTGTTTTGAAGTCAGATGATCTAACAGTGTGAGTGGGAATAATGTGAGGGAGAAGATGCAGTGGCTCAGACACAAAGGAGTGGAGCGGGACCGTGTAGGAAGGACTGAATTCTCCTTAGCTATAGGTAACCGTGGGGAGAGTGTCTTCCAAGTGAACGGAGTGCATCAGCCCAGCTGCGGCTTTGGGAGGGAAGTCCCCATCAGATGCGACAAGGCAAAGCAGAACCTCTATGCATATATGTGGCCTCATGTAATGAGTTTGATCCATCCCGTGATAAACCTGGGCTGAGATCTGGGCAAATCTCGTTACTTGGCAGCACGCAGTTCTCAAGATGTTTCATAGTCTGTGAACAAAACACGCAGGGAGCTCCCCAGGACCTTCAGTAAATAATGCCCTTTTCACGTACTGCACCTGGGGCCTCTCTCTACCCTGAGGTGAGGTAATGAGGGTAGGGAAGTGACAGCACAGTTACCGACATTTCAAGAGGAGAAAGCCTGGAGAGCTCAGAGGACCGCACTGGTTTGCATCCAGAGCTGGCTATAAGCAGAACTCTGGTGTGGTTTTTTTAAATAATTTGGGGGAGAGGAATGTCCCCTCCCCCTCAAAATGTAGTTGAAATTTAAAAATTTAAACAAACTTGAAATAAAAGTGAGTGAAAATGGAGGAAGTGGGTGAGATGTTGTTTCCAAGAGCGGGGGAGGAGTGTGGCTGCCGCATTTCAGACCACAATGACAGCGCAGGGAGTGCTTACAAAGAGGATGAGAAGGCTTGGAAGAATAAAAGGAAATAACACGGAGCATTGCCGTTCTTGCCTTCTAATTCCTACTTTATTGGTTATTTAATACTCTGACTACAAATGACCAGGAAAACTCCTTGACATTGTGCAGTGCAAAAAAAAAAACCTTAGAAAGTCCCTGGAAAAGTACACTGCTCCTGTCCCACTGCAGGAAAATTGCCTGTGCTCAAGTAATTATAGCTGATTGCATGAGGGCACCGGGATCTGATCGAGCCAAGGGTTTTATCTTTAAAAAATAAAGTAGTTATTTTACTAACTGAGGCAATGATAACCGCAAAGACCCAAACTGAGCAAAAATAAATTGCCTGTTCCAGGCGTAGTTAGGCAACTTCATACCCCGGAGCTATCGGCGCACCGTATTTCGTTCACTAACAACAGCCAAGTGTTGTGCAAGCGACCGGACGTGAGGAAGATGTTCTTAGGAGCCAGGCATCCAAGGCTGGGTCTTCAGGTTAGCTGTGCCAGCAGGTGGTGGCTCGAAGTGGGGGACTCCGCTGTCCTTTTGGGGGCCATTTTGGTGAATGTATGAAACTACAGGGTCTTCCCAGACTTGGGAGGGACCCTTTGCCATCACCCGTTTCCAAGGGAAGACTGTGGTGGTGCTGAGGGTGTCAGGAGGAGCGCAAGGGACTCTCCCGAGGCCGTCCTGGTGTCGTAGGGAGGCCCCCAGGCACCGCTGAGGAGGTAACGAGCCATCTCTTGTCTTGTAACCACTTATCACTGTTGCTGTCTTTATCCAGGCCCAGCAGCACATCGCGACCGATCGCACAGGGAGTCACCGGAGACAGCAAGCCTACATCACTCCAACGATAGCTCAGGCCCCGTACTCTTTCCCGCACAATAGTCCCAGCCACGGTACAGTTCATCCTCACTTGGCCGCGGCTGCCGCTGCTCACCTGCCCGCCCAACCCCACCTCTACACATACACCGCCCCCGCCGCCCTGGGCTCCACGGGCACCGTCGCGCACCTGGTGGCCTCCCAAGGGTCTGCGCGGCACGCCGTGCAGCACACCACCTACCCCGCCAGCATCGTCCACCAGGTCCCTGTCAGCATGGGCCCGCGGGTTCTGCCCTCCCCCACCATCCACCCGAGTCAGTACCAGGCTCAGTTTGCCCATCAGACCTATATCAGTGCTTCTCCAGCCTCCACAGTCTACACTGGATACCCACTGAGCCCCACCAAGGTCAACCAGTACCCTTACATCTAAACACTGGAATAAGGAGCGAGAGACGCACCCATCCCGGGGGAGCGAGGCGGCCGCTTTTGTACTGAAGAACATGACAAACTAACAATGCAATGGGAGGCTCGCGTGAAACTTGAACGAAGGAGACTTTAAGGAAGAAACGAAAAAGAGGAAAGAAGGGGGAGAACCAATTCTACACTTTTTATTTAAAAAAAAAAAAAAAGAAAATGGAAAAAAAGAACAGAAAAAAAAATAAACCACAAAAAACCAACCATTCTGCACCAAACTAGAGAGAGAGAGAAGCAGAAGGACCCTCCAGCGGGTCCTGTCTTTTGAAGAACTTCACCAATAGACTTTAAAAGGTTATTTTCATCCAATAGTGAGCTACATTTAGAAATTTGTTGTCCAGAACACCTAAAATGAAATCCATTAGGTTTTTAATCCAATAGGTATATGGATTAGGGATTTATCCAGCATTTCAAAGGGTTTATGCCCCATCTTCGCAGTGGTCTCTGTATCCCAAAGCATACCTAAGGTTTGGGGTTTTTTTTCTGGAAATAGAAAATGGGTAAGGGAAGCTGAGGGAGGAGGAGAAAATGTAAACGTTGTCCCAGTGCTCTAAATTTGGATCTAGCACTGCTACCCTTGAAAACAGGTGGGCAAAACAGGCCGTGCAGCACTGGTCGAGAGCAGAAGCAACGGGGCTGTTTCTCCCTTTCCTTGAACACACTGGATAAATCCCTGAGAAATGCTATTCCTAAACGCGATCTCTCATAATGTATGTTGGATTTCGGTTGCGTTTCATTTTATTTTATTTGGAAATTTTCCTTTTCAATCCCTAGCCGTTTTAGTATAGGAGGAGACATTTTAGCTGCCCCCCCCCTCCCCCCAGTAGAATGTAGCACTATACAGGTTCATACGCCCTTTTTACTATTTTGTGTTGAACTTCAACGATACCAATAGACTATTCCTCAATGTGATTGCACAAAGAAAAGTGATATAACATAGGCATGTAACAAATGTGATTGTCCGGGTATGTACGTGTGTGCGTGCGTGCGTGCGTGTGCGTGCAGATGCTGCCTTCTCTCTGTGGTGTGTTCCTCGGCACAGCCATTACAACTGTCACAGTCTTAGTTTTACATCATTCCCTCGTAGTGCCTTACCGAACTACAGACGCGGTTTAAGGGTTTACTTCCACTGGTACTCCTAGAAACTGACTGAGGCTAGTCGGAATTTACTCTCAGCTCTTTTTTCTTTTTTTTTTTTTTTTTTGGGTTGTTATTGCTGATTTTCTTCTTCTGCTGGTGGTGTTTTGGGGTTTTTTTCCCACGTCGTCAATCTTAGCTCACTTGGCGAGGTGTTGGGGAAGCTCGTCGGGGTTGGAAGTGCGTCTAACTGGGTGTTTTGTCGAGCACTGGATGGGCTGGAAGTGACCAGGTCGGTTGTGAGACCCAGGGTGACTCCCAGAGGGTCTGGGGATTCGTTTGTGGACTGGTCTGTTTCTATCCTGTTGAAATAGCAGGTTTCCTCCCCGGAAACTGAATTCTCCTTCTGCTGTTTGCTGACGTTCTCGGTGGACTGGGAGGAGAGCGTCCTCCCAAGTTGTCAGGTTGTCCCGGTTGTGCCTCTGAAATGGGAACAAAACTTTAGCCTGTGAAAGGGGGAAACACGAGTTGTTGCCAACATCTCTCGCTACGTCTGTCGATGGGAGGGGGTCGGGAAAGGGCTGGAGTCCCAAAGCAAGCACGAGAAAATCCAGTTGAGAGTCAAACTCAGGTTTCTTAAGTGAAGAGAGCATTGTAAGACATGGGGCCTTACCCGCTCTATCGTAGCTGTGACAGTGTGCGCGTCCCCTCCTCCCTTCTCACCTACGCCCCGAAAGATTGCCTGCAGCGGCAGAGCGACCCTGGAACCGGAGAGCACGGTGGTCCTGAGGGTCCTCCTCGCCGAGGAACGCTACGTGGTCGTCTTGTTTTCCAGCAGGTTCCTAAAGAGAGCCTTTCCTACAGTTGGGTTTGGTTCAGAGGGGAGTTTCGCTGGTAATGGCAGTTGCACGGGTGCATGAATATTTGGAAGTGTCTCTCAAGTACCCATGTCTGTGGATGGCCCGGGGAGGAAGGAGAGAAGAGAGTTTGTTAGAACGTTTCCATGTTTTCATGAAAGCTGAAGTCTACGTGGCTGCTTGGTTCCACTCTACGTTTCCCTGTAACTAGAGCATGAAGTATTCAGGTATTTCACAAGATGCTGGAAAATAGCAGGTTCGTCGGCAGGGTGGCGAGGGATGGTTCCCTGGGTGGCAGTAAGGAAGGAGGTTCTCTCACGTGGGAAAAGCTGACAGAAAGACAAGCACAAATGTATTGTCTTGCGGTAAGTGCTTGGCTGGCCTGGAAGAAGAAGGCGTCCCGCTATGCATGGGCTGTTCAACAAGGCTGTTGTCTTCTGGCAAACCACCAAATAACCTCCCTGGTTGCCAGCTCTGGTTCTTGGGTTACCCTTGCACAGTTTTCTTCTCCTGCCTGTCCTTCATTCCAGCTCAATATACTGTAGATGAGGGTGCGATCTCCCAGCAGCCTATGCACCTTACCCCCCCTTCCTTTGGAAAGACAGCACATCCCCTTTCGTCTGAGGCAGGAAAATAAAGCCCTGCCCTCTCCGTTGCATTCCTCTCCTCTCCCACCAGTTCGGGAGCGAGAGCGTCGTGCTGCTTGTGTCATGAAAAGGAAAGATAATGTTATTTTATTGTATGGTTGTTATGATTATTATTTTATTATTATTGTATTTTACTCTGGGTTTTAATTGCACACGCATTCCTTAATCTTTGTGTTATCTTTTTTTTCTCTTAGTATTGTTGTTGTTGTTGTTAATTTTATTTCTTTTCATCAGTGGCATCAGAAGGGTTGCTGTGTTTGTGAAAACTGCAGGAGAAAGGGGAAACGAGATTGTCCCGAGGATGAAAACTCTGCCTCTAACCTAGGGGGAGTGGGGCCGCTCCGTGAGAGCGGTTACAGCCTTGAGGGACGGGAGTTATCCTCCGTGTCACATCTGCATTTCAGAATCAGTCCAGAAACATTCATTCAGAGGCCAAAACCGAACAGCAGCTAATGTAATGATCTACCCGGAGAGCTGGATCAAAGGCAGGTAAGGACCTTGGTGCCCTAGGATCCAGCTCACCATCACTTTGATAGGAAGTTTATATGAGATCAAGACCTCAAGACCTATTTGTGCTCCAGGCCACGGTCATTGAGCCCTTTCGATGAACCCAAGGTCACGCTACGCGTTAGGGTTTGGTTTTCCTAAAGGAGAAAGCAGATAGATGGCTCTCCAGAAACAGGGCTATCGGAGGAGCCGCGGCGGAGGCGTGAGCGCGGCTCTCAGTCCCGTCGCTGGGTAAAGGACACTGGCACGCAGGGACGGCGTTAGCTGGGTGAAGCACGGCCGCAGGCAGGGCAGGGTTCCTCGTCTGCTCTTCCGCTCTCACTGAAGGTTGATCAGGTGTCCACATGGCCAGGATGCCTGACTTGCTTTTTTTTTTCCCTGATGCAGATTTTCCCTTCTTTTATAATTATTTGTTGTGGAAGTTTATTAAGCTATTCTGGTTGCTAGAGTTTAGGTATTTATGTTTTCATTTGCATCGCCTGCTCTGTTAGAACGGGGGGAAGCAGTAACTGAATTCAAACTCCATAAAAAATGATAGGACTTCAGCAGAGACTTAAAGTTAATCACGCATTTGAGTGCTTTGCTAAAGAACAGACTTAAACCCTTCAAGTTAATTACTTGTTTATGCGCTCCTCTGGCCTAGGACTGGCGAAGCGTGGAAGGTTGCAATCTCAGCCACAGTAACGTTTTACTTGTATTAATTGCGTTTTCCCTGTCTACCCATCTGACCTGCTCTCCCGTGCGGGCGCGAATCTGATTTTGGGGGGCGTTTGGCTGTGGAGCTGTTAGAAGGGCAACGCTGGCAGCGAGAAGGGGTGCAGTGCGCGCCGGAGGAGCCACCTTTCACGCTGACCATCCTGGAGTCGCTGACCTGCCAGCCGTGGGTGGTCAGATGATGGTGGTGATGGGACGCTGTGATTGCGAGAGATGCACAGCACAGCCGTCAGATTGCTGCGATGGTGCAACACTGCGTGTTTTCTGGTGGGTATGGGGGAGCTGAGCAACACCTCCTCCCTCGCACCTGTATAAAGGCGTAGTACGGAAAAAAGCGTGGTACGGTTAGTCACAGGGGAAACCTGATCGTTTTGGCAGAGGAAGCAAAAGCTCTGCATGCTGTCGGTGCCACGTACGTAACAGCAGCCAGCTTGTTTTGCTCGCAAAGTCCTTTGGAGAGGAAATGGGGTTGGCGTGGTTGGGTTGGTGTTCTTTGTCTGCGTGGGGTAAACAGCATGGAAACTTGAGAGGGGAGGTGAATGTTTAGATACTGGACGTTTTATGGGTGGCTTATGGCTGTCACAGTGAAAAAGCGGTCCCTTTCCCCATCACCTCGTCTTGTATTCTTCTCGTGCGGGAAGCAGAAGGAAGCACGGACGTTGCCTCTCCTCAGAGATGGATGTTCAAATTCCTGCTGCGAAACCAGGATGCAGGAGGGAGCGGAGAGAACTGCTGACATGAGCAGAATGGAAAACCCAAATGGAAGCGCTTCTTACTGCAGGCTGGGCCAAATCCAGTCGTTTGAGAGAGCAAATGCAATTGCATCTTCCTCAGCAGAGTTGTACCTGCTTGTACCCAACAAATTGGGCCTTGGCAGGTCTCTCTCTCTCTCTCTCTCTCTCGTAGTTTTGTCGTAATATGTAAAACATTCCAAGAAAGGGACGCTTCTGTCTGTGACATTTTTCCTTTTTTATACTTCCAAGGGATTATGTTTTGTAATTTGGTTTGAAGGCAATTCCATTAGCAAACTTGAAGGGCGATAAACATGTTTTTTTCTTTAACCAAAGAAACTTTTACTTTTTTAAGAGAGAGAGAAAGAGACCCCCACCCACTCCAGAAACGAAATTAAGCCACGAGTCATAACCGCCAGGCAATGGGGATAAGCTGTGGATCTCCATCTTTCCTTTCTCTTCTTTTTCTTTTTCTCTCTCAAGTTTCTGTCATAGTTTCGAGTAGCTAGCTTGACGAGCAGAGAAATTCACACTAAATATTGCTGCTATCCTAAACTGTAGGGGATGTCAAAAACTATTCTTCTCTCATTATCGTTCACATTGATTAAAGTGTTTCAGTGGCGACAATGCAGTGTGGGAACGGCGAGCTGCGTAGTGGGGATAAGCTTCTGGATGCTCTGCATGCTTCTGTAGTGTCTCCTCTGGATTTAGGATGCTGGGTTTGTTCCGTGGGTCAGACCCCAAACAGGGCCGCCTGGTCAGGCCAGGCACAGCTGGGCAAGGATGTTGGACTTTGGCGTGTGTTTTTCCATGGCTTGGCAATCAGCCCGTCGGAGATCTGCAGTGCTACCTGTGGGCCAAATCCTGGATGCCTCTACGCCAGGTCTGCAGAAATAATCCTTGTTGAGGGTAGGCGACGCAGAAGGGAAAAATGTGGGAAGGGAAGGATTTCCCCCTTCCTGCTGACAGAGCTGTCCCTGCCGTGGTCCCGATTCCCATGGGAGCTTCAAAGCTGCGGATCTGCGGTCCTGGGCACTCACCCATGTCACCCCCCTCTGTCCCCGAGTCTCAGCGGTGCTCCTGTGAGGAAAGCCTGTGTCCAAAGTATGTGGAGTCCCCGACTTGCTTCTTGTGGCCCGCTCCTGTGCCTGTAAATCATTTTGCTCCCTCCGTACTCGAGGAGGAGAAGGTGGGCCAGCGCTGCTGGGGTTCCCCCACTGCCGTGCTCCAGCAAAGCCGCCTCTGGCGACGGTGAGAATTTCACCCCGGGCTGCCGACGTTGGGCGAGGTACAACGTTTCACAGCGGTGCTCAAAGCCGCGGTGGCGGTCCTGTGGTGAATGCCTGCGCGTGGGCTCCTTGCTGGAGTACTGCCCTGGACGGGAGGCGCTGGGCTCTCCGGGCTGGTCCGTGTCTCCGCGGTCCATCCTTCCCACCACCCGGGAACGCCGCTACCTGTGAGGGACGCCGTGAAGCCACCGTCCTCCCCTCCCACCCTGGGCACGCAGCGGGACCCGCCGGAGGGGCGGCCCCTTGAAGTAAGCCCGGGCAGCTGCGGAGGAGCACCGCTAGCCGAGGGCTCCGCGCTGAAGGTGTCTTGTTCCCCCGTGACAAACGTTAGTTGGTGGGAGTGACCCCCGAGGCGGTGGTTACCTGCGAAGAGCTGCTGAAGCAGGTGGAGGTGTAAGAACCGGGCTGGAGGTAAGCCGGGCTGACTCTGCGCCTGTCAAATGCTTTCCGTGGGAAGACGCGGTTTAGAGCATTTGCCTGTGTCAGGAGTGAAATTTGAACGGTAGATTGGCTTGGTTCTTCAGAAGTCTTAGGAAGCATACTAGGAGGCTTTGCGTTCGGCATTTATGGTCTGAAACTCCTGTTTCTCATTTACGGGTTAGCTTTGTCCTTCCAGTTTTAGCAGTGCTGCTATAACAGACTATTCATGTGTGTTTGAAGATAAAGGTTTTGTTTTTAATCTTTTGCTTATCATAGTTAATCTAAGAAAGGCAATACTAAAGGTATATTTTTTTCCAAAAATGATATTTTTTACTGCACTGATAAATATTGTGACATCTCTGTTCTTAACTCTTTCGCTGTGAGGGGAACTGTGTGCAGATTCACACAAACCTTGTAAATACTTGCGTGTACTTCTGACAGCCAGGGATTTATTCTTTCTTTCTTTCTTTCTTTCCTTCTTTCTTTCTTTCTTTCTTTTTCTTTCTTTCTTTCTTTCTTCCTTTCTTTCTTCCTTTTTCTTCCTTTCTTTCTTCCTTTCTTTCTTCCTTTCTCTCTTTCTTTCTTTCTCTCTCTTTCTTTCTTTCTCTCTCTTTCTCTTTCATTCTTCCTTTCTTTCATTCTTCCTTTCTTTCTTTCTTCCTTTCATTCTTCCCTTCTTTTTCTTTCTTTCTTTCTTTCTTTGGAACAAACTTTCCTCTTTGAAACAGAAAACAATGCGACAACAATGCTCAGAGCAAAAGCAAAGCTTATCCCACTTTCAGAACATAGCCAAGGAGTTTTTGCAGTGCTGGCATAGAGTAAATATTTAACGCCAATGTGGTTTGACTTTTTTTTTTTCCCCAGCAAACTGTTTGGAAAGGAATAAGACAGATAGAAAAGCTTTGGTCTGGAATTCTGATCAGAAATGTTACCCATCTATTTTATGGCACCTCTGATTTTTCTTTTGTTTTCTTTTTTCTGAGGAAAAAAAAAAAAGGCTTGTCGCCTGAGCTCTAGGCTGGCCGGCGGCTGTTCCCGGGGGCGCCTGGTGCTCCGGGACCGCCGGCTCCTTTGGAAGCAAACCCACTGATCAGGATTCTGGATTCTGATTGCTACAAAGCGTGTCCCCCAGTACCGCGGGATACCTTCGGTTTTTTTAAAGAAGGATTTAGATACACTTATATTACGCAAACTGTGACCTAATGGCAATAATTACCTCAAATGTGGGCATTCATCCTGGTTTTAGCCTTTTTGAAAACATGTAGCCAGCTTGAACTTTGATTCAAAGACTCTGAACTCCGTAGGGGCGGAATAGCGATAAATGCCCACCCTGGTCATTGTTGCTTGAGTGAATTCTGAAGACAGTGAATCTTTAAACAGAAAAAAAAAAATTAAACCAAGGAATAGATTACTCTTTTATGTATTTTAATCAATTGTGATGTTAAAATGCACATGTAAGTATATATGTTTATAGCTACTGTAAAATGCTTTGGCCTTCTAGAAGATATTTAATGAGTCACATTTTAAACCAATATGAACTGAATAATAGACTGTGGCTACTTAAACAGTTTTCTGGCTACATTTTATAGTTATTACAGTGTTTTATAGTTTACATTTAAACTGGTACTTTTTAAGGGAAATCTTGTGTTTATAAGTGACACCTTCAAAAACTCAATACAGCTGCCTCTTTTTAATTTCACCCGTTAAAAATGGAAAAGTACAAGTGTGTCTTTAATATGTATATTCTGTTTTGAGATATAACATAGTGTCGGAAAGTCAGTCCAGAGATCAAGTAATCCACTGTATTCCAAAGTCTGGTCGAAAAAACACTCCACCCACTTTGAAGATTTAGTCCAACAGATGATAAACTATTTGTTTGTTTGCTTGTTTTAATAACATACTTTATCAGGCTCCTTGGGTTGAAGCAGGGAGCACGATACTAAATTCACTGTTCTATGTAGGATCCTCATCTGGATGAAGATACCCGCGTCAGGAGAATGAAGGATATTCAAAGGAAGGATTGTATTGTACTGTTGATAAATCATTAGCCAAATGATTGATTCCTGAGTTAGTGAATGCTTGTTTTATTTTGTGGGGGGGGTTTGTGTGTGTGTGTGTGTGTGTGCGCGCGCGCGACAGCCACTCAGAGGCAATGCTGTAATTTGGCTTCCATCTGTTCACCCCTTTCTTACAAACGATGCTTGCCACCACAGAAATGTTTTGAAGCAGTAAACGAAATACAAAGTTCACTGACCATCTCCTTGTCAGCCGTTTTCTCAGCCCGTGCCAGTTCCCGTCAGTGCTGTTTCCCCGCTGCTGTTACCCCGTACTTTGCATTTCGATATATCACATTCCCCCTCCCCAGTCCTGCTTAGCTGTCTAGTTTTGTCTGTTGTGTTCTTTCACTTGGGTAACCAATGAACATGGTATAAACGTCTGCTGAGCAAAATGGTACTTTGAGGTCACGGAAGTACAGGAATTGGCATTTAAAAATACGTATATGTACACCTGAAGAACCGAGCTTCAGTCGTGGAGCTCGGGTACTCTCGGGAGGGCTCCTTACGTGTTCCCCTCGTGCCTGACGGGGCTGTGTCAGTCAGCTTGGAGCAGAGGTAGCGAAAAGGAGGGCTCAGCGATGCTTTGCAGTTGGGCGCCTGTGCTGCTCCCAGTACAATCAGCAGCGGCGGGGCCGGGGGAGTGCGACCCGCCTCCCCCTCCTCCCTCGGCACCATTCCGGGGCTGCCGTGCCCACCCCGTCGTCATCCACATTACCAAAGCGATAACGTGTCATACGGCAAGCCAGGACTGTCAGCAGCACTCCGGCCAACTGGAAAACGTCCACCCGTCCTCATCGAGCACGGCCACCCACCCCACAGGCTTTGCTGCCCTCGGCGCCTGCCCCGGCTTCTGTTCTCCTGGGGGGAGTCAGACCCAGCACGCTCGGATGAAGGAGCCACGGAGTCTTGTTGAGTACTTTGGCTTGCAGCTTGTTAGGCAAGAAGGGGTTTCCGACACCGGCAACGCGCATCCCGTAGGATCTGGATGGTTACATATAGCACCTCTGCCCTCGGCAAGGAAATAAAACGCTTCTGCAATGCTTCCACCCCACGTGGTTACGTACAACACTTCTGGCTTTTCTTTTTTCCCCCTTTGTCCCTTACGATGTGTTTGATTTTTTATTTTATTTTATATTTGTTTGCTCTGTATTCTTCTTGAAACAAAACTTCCACGGATATTCCAGGGCACAACCATTTCAGGTGTAAAAAAGGATCTCCTCATCCCATGTTTCACCAACAGAGCAATCGAGGCGTTTTGGGTACCATGTTCTACTTGGGCAGAACCAGAATGTAGCCTGTATCTTTCATACCAAATCAAATTTCTGAAAGGAGAGGAAGTGTCATTAATAGCTTTATTAAAGGAGTGTGTGTGAGAGAGAGAGAGAGTAAGAGAGGGCGCGAGAAAGAGAGAAGAAGGAGGGGCATCTCGGAAGGTGAAGACTTCGGGTAGTTAAAAACGAACCAACGGGTGAAACATTTTTTTTTACGAGCCGCAAAATCCTTTTAAAAACAGGAGGGGGGAAATGGAGAGAATGTTTTATGCCTTTCGACTGCCCACGAGCCCAGCGTACTCTGGATGGAAAGTGGAAGTTAATATACACTGCACCAAAATTATGAAGGGGAAGAGAGGGGGGGAAAAGCTGTGAAACGCTATCACAATCGCAAGGGAAAAGATGCCCCTGCCCCAGCTCTGGATCTCGAGTGGTTCTTTCTCTACAGCATCATCTCAGCCCAGTAACCCCACGAAAGCCCTGAGCCCTTGTGTTCCTTCACTGTACGGTTTCTGTAATAAGAGTGTTAATCCATGTTAATCTTTGTGAAAATTATTGTGTGCAACAGTATTTTCTTGTGTACTGCTTTTTTCCTACGTGAATTGTCCCTTTCTTTTTTCTTTTTTGTTTTTTTTTTCCTTCCTTTTTTTCTTTTTTTTTCTTTTTTCTTTTGGTAATATGTCTTTCTTCTTTTAAAAGAAAAAACAAAAACAAACTGATGTGTTGTAGACCTATATGTAACCTATTCCTTAGTCTCATATTATAGGTATGTTATAAGAATGGATATTTTACTTGGCTTTAGAATGTTTTACAAGAAAACTAATTCTTAACCAATCAAGTTCTTGCTACTAAAAAAAAAATGCTTGTGTTTTTCATCATGACGTTGTGTGCTTCTAATTAATAATCATTTTCGTTGTAGAAAAATGGAGTGAATTTATATTAGTCTTGGAAACTAATAATAGCATTGTAAATTTATGAGATGATTTTAACAGAAAATACATTATAGAAGAATATAGTTATTTTAATTGTAATATTACTAACTGTAGGGTGAGAAAGGAGGTCCCGTTGTGGTGAACTATGTTATAGCTTGTTATTCACGGTTTCTTTTTGATCATTTTTTCGGTCTCTGAGGTGAAACGAGTTATTAATCAGAATTTGTAAACTCACATATGCATATTGTATATGTGTAGAAATGTAATCACACTTTGTCTTGGAATTACATTAAACTGTTTTAAGTCACTGCAAAGTTTGTGTGTCTGTATGTCTCCTTGCTAGTTAAAGTTTGGCCTGAACATTTGGTTAGTTTTCAGTTACTATTGTTTAATCTCCTCAGTCTATTGGAAAAAGAGCAGTAATAGTATCATTAATAATAAATAGTTTTCCCTTTGAGGTGACATGTTTAGATTTGTGAGATTTTTTTTTTTTCCCAGGGCAGAAGAGCATCTGCGTTCAGATGTTCAGATCTGGGCTTCACTGAAGCACAGAAGGCTGCCCAGAGCCGCCGCGTTCAGCTCCATCGAGAGCCCCCTGCTACGTCCCGCTGTGCCGACCGAAGTGTGGGGATCGCTGCAAATATCAGTCTGGTTTTTCTTTTCATTATGCCTGAGCCCTCGTTTCATTTGTTCCCTTTCCTTTTTTTTGGCCAGGTCCCAGCTGACCTTTGAAAGCTTTATATAGACATAAAAATGCTTAAACCCATAGTGGTACCTGCTGCGGGCTGTGCCCGACTTTCACCGTGAGGTTCTCTCAGGAGCAAGCTGGAGGCACGTCTGCAGAGGGTCCCCCATTATATCATGGCATCGCCTTGGAGGAGGCAAACGGCTCCTCAACAACTCCTCTCAACGGAGGGAGAGTAAGACCTCCCTGGTTTGCTGCTGACCCTTCCCAGCGCAGCGACTCACGCGCAAGCCGCCGGGTTTCCTGGCCCGGGGGATCCATCTCAGCAGTTCAGGCTCTCCCTTCCCGGGGACGGCCAGAGGGACGTTCAGGGGGTTGTACTGGGCTGCCCACAGCGCGGGGCCAGGCTTTGCCTGAGGTGTCTGGCAAATGGTTTCTGCAAACGTGCGATAACTGCCTGAGGGCATCGCCGGGCGATGGGCTCGCATCGGGACATAAGCCTTCAGGTAGAGCAGGAGGCTTGTTTTATCAGCGAGTGCCGGCAGTGAGGCAACGGCCCCTTTCCACGGGCTTGGTTTTCCAGCCTTCTGTCTCAGGAATCCCTGGAATAAGCAGCGAGCGTTGCGGAAACTGTTGCTATGAATTTCTAGGTAGATATGAAACTTTTGGTAACAAGAGGTCATGGGACCTTTCTCCTAACTGCCTTAAACTGGCTGAGACCCCAACTCAGCAAAAGCAATTAAAGCTGTAATACCTGCAGCTGTTCAGCAAACCAATTAAATCTGTGTTTAATTTAAAATCATCTGTCCTATTAAACTTCAAGCTTTTTAAACATATGCTAACAGGTAATTGCATGGTTAGGTGCTCTACTGGAAATGGGGAGTTTACTGGGTCATGATATAAGGAAGAGAAACTAGTGAATGATCTAATCTGAGAAACAGCTGTAAATCCAGAAGAGCTGGATTAACTAGTGCAGCGTTTCTCCATGTTTGTATTGTGTTACAGCGTCTTCTTTTTTTGTTTCTTTTTCTTCTTTTGTTTCTTCTTTTATCTATAAAACTGTAAAAAATATTTGTCGTCCTGTTGTCCAAGACCAAAACAGATTAACAATGCATCGTGGTTGGAGAATGTATTTTCTGACCTTTTTTTTCCCAGGAGGGGAAAATAGTTTCTCAATTTAAGCAGGGGTGCTTCTAATGGAGCCTGCAATGCCCTGTGAGAGGAAACAGTGAGGGTTTTCAGCCACCAGATGAAAGGATGAGAATGGTTTTGGAGACCCCTACACCATCAGTGGCCCAAGCCTGGCCTCCAGACAGCCCAACACCAAGGAATAGTCTGCAAGTGCAGCCATTTCCCAGGTTTCTCCTTGGATTGGTCATTTATCTGCATATCCACTTGTAAATACTCCTGAGTCTAGCTAAATCTAACTTGGTAGGCATTTTACTGAAACCCAAGGGAGCTCTTACTGACTAGCAGGAGGCCAGGACTGTCCAGGCATCTTCCACGGGCATGGTGGTCACAAAGAATTCATCCCCCATTGCTCTGAGCTCGCTCAAAAGATACTAAGTGCAACTTTCACGAGGCTTAAACAGCCCAGCAGGGCTTGGAGAGCCCAGCCCGCTGTGGAGCTGAGGTCAGACGCGTCTCTCCCAGTAGCACAAACCCACTGGAGCTGCAGGAACATCAGCGCCTGGAGAGCGCGAGCCTGAGCAGCTGGTACCAATCACCACCACCAAGCTTGGGCCAGTCCAGCTCTTTCTGGGCCAGAAGGAATCTCTGCTGCTGCTCTGAGAGTGTTCACCTCAGCCAAACCAGTTTATTCAAGGTGGGTATGGCTCTTACTTAAAATTGGGAGGGTGGGGGGACACACACTAAAATTGGGAGGGTGGGGTGGCGTACGCATAGCGGTGCAGCTGTTCCTGGCACGTGCTGCTTGTGCTTTCAGATGCAGCGGCTATGTTCTAACTCTTTGGCGTCCAAAGTTTGGCACCTAAATTTGTATTTATCCATGTAAGACTTGCCTGACTTCCAATGCTGCTCTGCACTCCTAATTGCTATTCACTTCAAATGAAACTGGAAAGGGGGACTGGGAGAAGGAGAGGAATGGTCCTGCTCCATGAAATGCAGACCGTTGCCCTTTAGTCACCTGTGCACGTGTGTCAGGTCTCCACAGCAAACCCGTGCTGGAGCTGTGGAACTACATCTTTTAAATTCTTGTGTCTTCTCTTTCTCACTGTGCCGGTCAGGCCAGGGCAAACATGCCTGCATCAGCGTTTCCGCAATGCACTTTCCCTTTATGTTTTCTCCTGCGAGGTAGCTGTGCAAATAATGAGCAATAAAGGCTGTTATTTAAAGGCCCCCGCACTGCACCGTATATCAAAGTCTCTGCTATTTCGGGCTTTTGCTGAAAAGGAAGCAGCCACGGGAGAAACTCGATGCACGGATCCTGAGCCACGCTAAAACCCATTTGTCAAGGCTGGGACAGGAGCGCTGCCACTGCCGTGCCAGCCCTGGGGACACAGCACAGGCCAGGGAGCAACACTCGGTCCCCACGTGGACTCGTCACCCCTGTGTTAACTCTGTAGCAAGGTCCAATGAAAAGGCACACCAGGTAGCTTAAGTACACTTAACTCCAGGCTGCGTTTGTGCATGGGCCTTTCTGGACACATCCAGACATGTGGTGTTGGGGTGCAGGAGGCCACAAGTCCAGCAGGCATCTGGAACACTTCCCATTTGTACTTGGACAGCATACTGCCTCTGGGGTGTGAACTCGTTAAACACGAAAAAGTCGCTTTATCCCCCTTTTTTTATTCCAAGCTCATAAAAAAAACATAAATTAAGACTTGTAGTAATGTCACAGGGGAAAAAAAGGGGGGGAGGTATGGTTAGAAAGAAGGACTTACTGTAGTTCACAATACTGTGACTGGACCTTGAGACAAAAATTCCCATCCCTTCCAGACACTCAGGGACAGTCTGGAAACCACAGAGAGGAATTCATGCACACACAAACAAAGAGCAAGGCTGCTGCTGAATTGCCCCCCACAGACTGGGGTTTGGGTCACAGCTCCATCAAGGCACTGCTGGTCTACTCGAGAAAAGTTCACTTTGGCTCTCTGAGGGTGGTTCTTCCACACCCAAATATCCTTGCTCTGCCTCTCTCCTTCAGACAGCAACAGGCCTCCTCGGGAGTTTATGGGATAGGAGTGATAGGAATAATAAAGGCAGGTCTGGAAGGAGACGGCAGGAGGCATTGATGAAGGTTCAACCATACTTCACCTGCATGTGCCAGATTATTTGTCTACCTTGTTCTTAAAAACGTTGTGGCGTGGAGTCCCCGGACATCAGAGCTCCGCTCTCTTCGGTGTCAGCGAGCCGGTGCTCCTTTGCCAGTCACGTCTCCCTCCTTACCCCTGCCTTCCCCACGCTCAGAATACCCCCTCCTCTTTTTTAATGACCCTTGTCCTGCATGATCCCATTTCCTCACCTCTCCCCTTGCCTCCTTTTGTTTCTCTCAATATTGTTTTGACCCCAGCATGTGTGTGCATAATTTAGGAGGGCGGGTGAAAGCCGAGGGGTGCGGGGTGGGCTGTTACAGCTTGCGAGAGGCAACAGTGTGTAGCGGAGGGTGACAGGAAAAGCAAATCCCATTAGGTAGGGGATTTTTTTAAGGCTTTAAAATAATATCTGGAATGACTGTGTTTACAGAGAGGCAAGGCCTAGAGACACTGATGGTGATGGCTCACCATTCAGCCTCGTGATAAGTACCTCTGTCCTAGCGTGTTTGTTTCAACCTTTGTGTGTGTGCCCTGTGCCCCAGTGGTGTTAAAACACTGGCAGGGAAGAACCAAAGCGGCTGGGAAACCTTTCCCCACATCCGTGCAATCCCCCCAGCTGTGTCACTTGCCCTAATCCATCATTCTCTCCATCCCCTGCCCTTTATGCTGCCTGCTAAAATATGGAAATGGGGGTGTGCAACGCGGACAGATAAAACAAAGGAGGTATAAAAGACCGTGTGAAGCAGGGGGAGGGCACCACAAGATGGGAGAAGGTCTGGTATTATTGGGAAAGGTGGATAAAAGGAATGAAATATTCTGAAACCAGACACAATAGGAAACAAAAGAGAGCTGAGTGGAAAACAGGCAGTGGGTCGAAGAGGAGGAGAAGAAAATAGTGATGTAGATGTGAAAGAGAAAAGAAGGGATTTTCAGAAGCAATGTGTTTCCACTGCTCTAACCAAAATACAGAAGACTGGGTGGGGGTGCTCAACCCCTTGAAAAAATCAGGTCCTCCCTCAATCAGATTTTTCCACCCAGCCTCTGGAGCAGCGGTCTCCAAAGTGGGGTGTGCACAAGACAGTCCATTGGGGTGCAGGAAGAAAATATTTTTCTGCCCGCTCTGGTAGTGGAACCATGACCCCATCGCCCCCGTGCACTGCACCCAGTAACCGTTACTTGCAGGCACCGAGACCTTTCGAGGCGCAGGGCCCCGGCGGCCGGCAGAGGGCACCCGGCGCCCGCAGCCTCCGCCCGCCCGCCCCGCCGCCGCTCGGCTCGGCTCGGCGCGGCTCGGCTCGGCTCGGCTCGGCTCGGCTCGGCGCGGCGCGGCTCGGCTCGGCTCCCCCAGGTGAGTGTACGGTACACACTGTCAGTACCAAGAAGTGAGGGGGTTTAAAAATCCTTATTCCTGCTATTTAACTGCAGTTAGGTGGCACTGAAAAGTCAGTCGTGGCCAGACGCTGCACAGCCATGTAAAATAAAGCAGGTTGGTGCTAGATGACATTTTTAAGTGCTGAGCACGGTAGAAATATTCAAATATATGGGTGTGAAAGAAGACTGGGTTGAGATTAAGACAGCTTAATAAATAAAGAAGAAAACTCAAAAGTGTGGGTGTCAGTCTCTTCTCCAAGTAACAAGCGGTAGGACGAGAGGAGGTTTAGATTGGATATTAGGAAAAATTTCTTCACTGAAAGTTGTCAAGCAATGGAACAGGCTGCCCAGGGAAGTGGTTGAGTCACCATCCCCGGAGGTATTTATAAGACATGTAGATGTGGTGCTTAGGGACATGGTTTAGTCGTGGACTTGGCAGTGCCAAGTTAACGGTTGGACTCGATGATCTTAAAGGTCTTTTCCAACCTAAACGATTCTATGATTCTGTGATGCAAGGGCAATCACTCCCCACCTCCCACCAGCAGACCGATGCTCAGCCAGTCCCTCAGCAACAGCAGCTTTGGAATCTCCCCTTTCCCCTCAGTTTTTATTGCTGAATATGACGTAATATGGTATGGAATATCCTTTTGGTCAGTTGGGGTCAGCTGTCCAGGCTGTCCCACCCCAGCCTCTTGCCCACTCACTGGGAGGGCAGAGTGAGAAACAGGGAAGGCCTTGACCCTGTGCAAGCACTGCTCAGCAATAGCTAACACACTGTTGCGTTATCAGCACTGTTTTGGACACAAATTCAAAACACAGGATTATATGGGCTGCTGTGAAGAAAATTAACTCCATCCCAGCCAGACCCGGTAGAGCTGGGAAACCTTGTGAGAGACATTGTAATTCAGGTGCTTTGAAACAGAGGTAGCAGAAGAATTCAGAGGACATAGAGACAATTACAAAAAGGTACTCAAAGATTTCAGTTAAAAAAATAGTTGGTACTAGAGGTAAAGCAAAAGTAAGCAGAATATTCAGTCAGCACTCAAGTAAGGATATCACCGGTGCTTTTCTCTAGAAGGAGTCAAAGATCCTCAAACACATACCTTTGATCACAGGGCTTGCCTTTGATCACAGGGAACAGCGCCGTGCCTGCACAGAGGATTTTGTAACACCTCGGTTGGATATCAAATGTTAACAGCTCCGACACATCCAGTGCTGGAACCATTGCTTGTGAGATTCCCAGCAAATTGATGGAACTACTTGAACACAAAATCTGGATGGCGAAGGTCAGAGGGACCCATTCATCCATCTCAGTTGCCCTTCCTTTGAACAAAAATGGGAGTCCTCTGGCTTCTTAAATCCATTGCTCTCCAGAGGCTCCTGGCTACAGTAATGAAGATGAAGAATATCACTTCTCGGGAAGGTGAGGGGCTGTTTGGACTGAGGTTTTTCACCTCAGCTGCAAAGGCAGCAGCCTGATTTCAGCCCCGTGAGAAGAAAACTGAGCGGAGAAGGGTGTCTGTTTTGTCTTTCTCAACACCACTTTCAGAGTTTTCAAAGGAGACAGGGCTTTCACCAAGAAATACTCCAAGGTTTTGAGCTATGTGCGATGCTCGAGAAGCCAATGATCTGCTTTGCAGAAAAAGAAAATCTGATAAGCAATCTCCGAGAAATAAACTGCCTGCGGTTTACAACAGAAACAATGCTTGGGTTCCTTTCATAATGTTTTATTACTCCTTATGTTTAATGAAAACTTTGAGAAAATTTTCCTGAACCACATTTGTCATTTATGACCTTACTTCAATACAAGCGGAGGTTACAGAGAAAGGATCTGGTTTTTTAAGAGATTTTTAATAGGGTATGTGCTTCCTTGCCCTTTAACTATAGGCAGACAGGGTCACAGGGCAATGCACACACTTATTGTAAAGCTCAGTTTTCTGTGGCTGCCTTCTCTCTCACTTTTCTTCTTCCTTCTTTTCTTTATTGTCTCCCATCATCCCGCTTTTCTTCTTCGCGATAAGCAGAGTTATCAATGGTCCTAACTGGTCTGTGCCAAGCTCTCTCTTACTGAGCCATCCCGCTTGCTTGCCCAGGGCACTATTTTTACTCTCTGAACTGTGAAGCAGTTGTTCTTTAGTTTATTACGGCATCTGTCTCCATTTATTAATAGGCCTCCTCAGCAAAAGGGCACTTGAAGTATGTTGCTGAATACAATAACAATCATCTGAAACCGATTCTGCTGCATCAACCCTCTGAACAGTGCAACGTGTGTTTCTCCTGTGCTCTCTATGGCCTGGCATGTGCTCTTTATACAGGCTTACGTGACAGGTTACCCTGGCGGGACGGATCTTGAATCTGTTTCCTGGTGAGTAAACACTGATTTCTTTAAGGACTTGTGGGAAAAATCGATTTTAATTCTCTGGGGAATTCTGCAATCGGACGACGTGGCTTGGTGGGAAGGGGGCCCACCAGTAGCTCCAAAACTGCATGCTGCGTGAAAGGGGCCTGGTGAATGGAAAGAAGCCCTGTAACTGCTCTGGAGAAGCAAATGCAACTGCTACTGCTCTCCTGCAGAGGAGACCCTCTGATCATGCTGAGCATCCCAAAAAGGAAAAGAATGAGTGAGACGCATCTTTTACACCTCCAGGGAAATGCAATCAGAAACTCTGATCTGATGCTATTTGATGCTAATGAAAACACTCCAGCAGACTTCAGAGTAGACCCGCAGGTAAGGAGAAATTATACCATTTGAGCCTTGCTGCCAATAACAACTGAAAGTATGATATTATGGTATCATCAACCGGGGCAGTACTGTTAAACCTTTTGGACGAAGGTTAGGAGAAGCGTAAGCAGGGGCAGGAGAACTCCCCAGCTCTGCTGTTACTCACTCATCCCTCATTTCTCAGGCAGTCTGGTCTCTCTTATGACCAGGGGCTGTCTCTGTGGGACAGGCTAACACATGGCGGAGGTACCGAGGTGGTACCCTGGGCATGCAGATCCCCACAGCCCCTCTCTTGCCCTCCCAGAACCTAGAGTTTCACACATGCGGTAGATCCACAGTGCTCTGCAAGGGAGGGGGAGAAGACTCAATCCCTTCCCCTAAGCCTCTCCAGGAGCAAAAGAGGACGTGCTACTCTGTAGAGGAGGTCAGGGCAGAGACAGTCAGAGAAAAGTGAGGTCAGGACACAATAAAGGTACAGAGCAGAGCAAACAACTGGTATTAATTTTGCCCCAAAGATTGGGCCCAGTAATTGCAGGCTGGCTAGGCTTAGCTCTGTTCCAGAGAAAATAAAGGAAAGCTTGTATGGGATTCAGTCGAGAAGGAATTCAGGGAAAGAATATGATTAATGCCACTGACATAGCTTTGTGGTAACTATAAGCAAACTTGTCAAACAAACCTGATTTTTGTGCTTTGATGAGACTATATATTTGGTTGACAAAGGTAATTGCATGGTGATAATGTATGTGAAAGTGTGTTGGGAGTATGAGTCAGTAGTACGCTGCATTTTGAGTCTAAAAATGAACGTGCAGTATCAATACAGCTTGTGTGAGCCGCACCAAGAGGAGGCCAACTGACAGCCCTCAAAGAGCCAGTGAGGAGTCCAGGAGAGGCTCACGGAGATTAGGGCAATGCTGGAAGCTGTTTAATCCATTAATGTAACAATTTAATCTATGATCTAAATGAATATGAAATCACTATTGAGAACAGCAGGGGCTGGCAATGATTAGCAGGACAGAAGACAGTGATGAAGACAGTCACGCAGAGTGATCTGATAGCAATGGGCTACTTAGTCTTGGAAAGGTAGAGCTGTGAATAGGAGTAGATTGGGATTTTTAGTTTAGTGGATGGTGTTGACAGGTCTGAAACATCCAAGATCTTAGAGGAGATTTGGCGAAATGAGCTATTTTCGATTCTGAGGGCATAAAGGGTCTGTCTTGGATCCAGAAGCAAGCAGTAGAGGCTCTCCTGGACACAAGACTTCCACAACCAGAGCCCTTCCTGACTCCCTCTCAGACTTCCTAAGCAGCAGAGAGCCTTTTCCTCCCTGGTACATCTCCAGCCAGGGCTGCGGAGAGGACACCGCTGCCTGCACACCAAGCTGTCCTATAGTGTGAACAGAAGTTGAGTAGTTTAAAGCCCATGCAGACAGCAGAAGAGGTAACGTTCAGGTTCTGCCTCCTCGAGCCATTTGCTCAATTAATATGCTCAGGTCTGCCGTAAGGGAAGATTGTCCTGTTTCTGCGCGGAGTGGGATCACTCTCTTTCTGCAAACTGATACCTTCTTTTCTGCCATCAGCCTGGCAGGGGCAGGCAGCAGCAGGGGAGCGGTTGCCTGGGAACTATGCAGCACACCTCGGTGGGAGAAACAGTAGGGTCAAATGACAGTACCCTTCTCAGGTTTACCTGTTTGTTGGGGTTTTTTTCTTGGGTGGTGGTTTTTTGTTGTTATGCAGTTGTTGTCGCTTTTCTTATCTGGGACCAAGTTCTCACATTTGTGTACTGCTGCCGAGGGGACGAAGCACAGGCTTGTGAGGCAGTGGGCACACTAAGTCATCTCATGTCACTACCAACCAGGGATGGTTTTTTTCCCTCCACATAGTCTTCTCCAGGGTAGTTGAGTCCAGCACTCAACATGTGAATAGAGAAGTCAGCAGCCCCTGTTCTGCACCGCACTGACCCAACACACTTTGGGCCAGCAGCTGATTCAGGGGCCTCAAGAATATCTTTTTTGAAACAAAATATATTTCTTCAGCCAAAGGAAGAAAATCAGAAGATGAAACGTGAGATGAAACAAAGAAAGAGCATTTGTACATAAGTCTTACCAGAAAACACAGTTGTTTCAAGAGCTTCCACTGAGCATAAACGCACCTGTTTAAGGTCAAGTGCCAAAACCAACTCTCTTTTAAAGGCTGGCTTTTTCTGACTCATCCCAACACTGCTGTTCATCCGTTCCTCTTTGTCTAGCTGTGGTTTTCAGCACTTCTTTATTCTCCCTGGACTTAGGAGAAATTAACACTCGCCTGCTTGAATGTATGTGGGCAGATATTCCCCGATACACTTTTTTTAACAGCTCTGTGATATTTGAAATGGTATTGGTATGTTGTCACTGTTTTCTTCCTATTTGCTTCCCTCTAATATTCTTCTGTACAGCCTGGCAGGAAAATAGCCAACAGGAAAACTGAGATATTGTTGACATTAATAAAAACAACTTGTTTTCTCCATCGTTTTTCACACATAGATTTATCTTACTACTTCTGTTACAACCACCCTAAACCATCAGCAAGTGATTTCTGCAGAAAAAGCATCAGGGATTTCAGTATCTGTGCATCCTGCTGGGCTAGGTTTAGATGCAGCGTCTTAAACAAATGGACCCAAATGGCCAAAAGATCCAGATTTCCCAGGCTTATAGTGAGCAATGCCACAGGTCTGTCCTGAGGCGTGGGCTCATGGAGGTCCCAGCAGAGGCACAGTGGATCTGGTGCCAGAACTACTGGACATGCGCTGAGTGTCTCCACTGTGGTGTATGTATGACATATCATCTTCTGTGCATACATGTATAGTTTGGCCGTCCTCAGAACCATCCTGTTACATCTCTCCCACACACACAGAGAAAAAAAACTCAGCAAGCTCCAAAAATGAGTGTCCAGAAAAGGAAGGGCTGAAGCATCACTCCCTGACCATAAGCAGGAATTGTCTTATTAATGTGGTCTACCTTGTTTCTCTCTCCCCAGGAGCTTACCCTGAGGAATGTTTCCATTTCTACGTATCCCTGACTTTTCTTTGATCATCTGATATTCCTGAGGTTTGCAAGGTAAGTCTGCATTCCTTTATGTGAGCTATTGTTAGGTTACTTGTGAAAGGGAGACAAACTACTCTTAAGCGGTGAATTATCAAAACATGCCAAATGGCAGCCCTCTTCGTCATAAGCTTTTTGTGAGTACTTGGCTCTTCTCTCCCTCCCTGCAGTTGGTGTGTTCATCCTCCCTCCTGTGCACACTGAGGAACTGATTACACTGATATAATTCCACTGAATTTGAGGGGATTACCTTTCAAATTACACTGGTGAGACACCTTCTGTCCTTCAACAGTCGCTCTGATCAGAGTTGTGTTTAAGGGCTGAAAATAAAGTGCAACTGTGAGAAGCTATGAATTATACAGGTGGGACTCATTAGACCTTAGGGAACCATGCAGATCTCCTGTAACTTGCCTGAAGGTACCTGAGTTTAACCTCCCGAGACTCCAAAAGTTTATCTCTGGCTCTGACTGCATATAATTTATTCTTTAGTTGATGCAGGGGTTTTGCCTTCTATTGTCCTCCTACACAGTTTTCCATCTCTTTGCATCTTCCTTTCTTTTCCTCATTATTGTTTTTGCTCTTTAGCTGCATGTTACAGTAAAGCATGTTTTTTTCCAAAGCAGTTCTGCATGAGGCTGTAGTGGAGCTAAGGCTGTGGTGAAAGGAAAGATACCAAAAATACATCAAGCGGTACACTGCCGGGTAATTTAAAAAATAGTATGTCTTGTGTTAGCCAAACAATACAGCATTTGATAACCTACCTGCAGCTGAGAAGATAATTTTCAAAGGGTCATCCACCTGCAGCACAGAATCCAAGGATCAGAGGTAAGCTTCAGGCTGAACTCCCAGCCAAAGATCCTCGCCACCCTTTCCCATTCTTTCTTTGGGGTGGAGGTGAGGATGCTAGAGCTAAGGACTAGGACATTTGACGAGATTTTTTATTGTAGCAAGAAATGACAAAATGGAAAGGAGGGATAGGGATGGAAAAGATTGATAATTGTTTCCTTGGCAACTGAAACTGTAGAGCTTCATGCAGGAATCCCTGAGAAAAATCCTAGAGGAAGCCAGACTAAATGATCATAATGGTCTCTTCTGCCTTCAGACTCTGTTTCAGGCTAAGTTTACACATCAGAGTGTGGTGCTGCATAAAAGAGATCGAGTTAGTGCTAAATGGAAACCAGAAGCTGTATAATTGTAAGAAATCCTTGGGAAGAAGAGAAGCACTATTGTCTCCCTTTCATAAAATGGGGAACATTTTCTAAAGCAAAAGATGAAAAGATTGAATAACTTGGCAAAGATTGTTAAAATGTCTTTTGCAACACAGAGGACAGGCACATTACAAGTCCCTGCCGATCGTTCTCATCACTGCAATGGGAACACATCCCCCCTCAATTGAGGGTGCACTGAAGATGTTCAAGGAATTCACAGACAGGCTAAGGGAGCAGAAAGCAGGTGAAACGGCTGCTGTTTAATGAATGCCATTTGCCCACCGCACAGTTCAGTGCTCCATGGGGGCTGCTGGCACAAAAGGGTCCCGGTCCTGCACAGTGTTCGCTGCAGCAGCAGTGAATCTTCATTAGTGGATTTAAATGTAAGAACTGGGGCATATATATGAATATTAATGAAAGAAAGATTTACTAACTTCATGCTATTAAAAGATTTCTAGCCCCAGAGAGTAGGTGGAGCCTTTTAAAAAATGTATAATGAAATATAATGTGCGATACACAATTTTTTAGGGCACTAAGGATGTGGATTTTCATCCCTTCTAATTTTCTGTTTATGTAATGCTTTGCAAGTGTGAAATGGAAATATGCCTTTATTTGAATATTCTTCTTTTTTCTCCTCTATGTCCCATGTACTGGTGTTTGTTAATGCGGAATTTTATGGCCACGCGTTCTGGGGAGCCACTTGGCAGTGGGCAGCTAGTATTGATTTCTGATTCAAAAATAGAGCATCAAATGCTTGTATATTTATAAATGTATGTGTGCATGCATATATATGCATGTATATATATATAAATGGGTGTTGCAAAGATATAGAAGACATAGGAAAGTTAATAGGAAGGTTAAATCAGAATTGTGATTACTAACCTTGCCAGTTCCAATGTAAACTTTTGTGCCAGCAGTGCATATAACACATAAATGCTGAAGAGCATAATATACTGTGCCATACCTGTTAAAGATACCCCCAAGCAGGAGGCTGGTGCATTACTACACATTCACTAGAAACCAGAGATTCAGGGCAGCAGAATTTCCAGACAGTCATGTGAGAAAGCAGTACTGCAGCATCAAGGCAGCCAGTCCACTTATTTCTGTCTGTTCATGATGTTAAATAATTGCCGAGGCCTGCATCGCTATCGGTTACTTCTCCGAGTAGCTTAATGATAGGAAACCAGCTTTGTGAGTGATTCCCTGTACAAGTGAGTAGAGATGTTACATGTGTCTGTCTGATCCTCTGCAAGGAGTGAGTGACTGTGGCAGCTCTAACAAAGCAGGTGAAGAAAATGAAAGGATCCTTAGGGAGCCGATACATATTTTTTACTCGTCGGTGTCTGTGATGGAGACGGCTGGCATACAGCACAAAATGAAATTTGTGTTCCCTGAGACTTTCTTCTGGGCTAGCACCGATACTCACAAATAAAATAAGTAAAGTGCCAGAACGGCCATGTTCTCAGATGAAATAAGAAGGGGCTACTATAAAGCATGCCAGCCAAAATAAGATGGGAGAATCCTGCCTTACTGTCTGAAGTATTCCTCAAAAGTAATTAGTAGCAGGTATCTATGTGTGTGTATCTGAGTGTGCGACTATATAATTAGTATGTAAAAGGTGAAATGCAAAGCTAAAATCAGTGAGTTTGTTCTTTATTGCTCTCCTGTTTAAAATCTTACTTGTTTTTCTCTCTCTTTTTCTGCTTATTTTTCACCCTTTAATGCCCAAATTATCATGTTTGCAGCTCCTTTTCTTTGATGAAGGGCATTTGGAGACCTAAATAATGGTGTCAGATAAATGTGTAGCTTTTATAAGGAACAGAAATTTCTCTGCCTGGAGAGGCAGCTGTTCCTTTAGGGCAAAAAAGATGGAAGATATTTAAGGCAGCGAAAATGAGAAAGGAATTTAATTTTATTATTTTGATGCATGGGTACCCAAAATATGTCATCAAGGTTGGGATTCATTTCACTAACACTATCTATCTACAAGAAAGAACCTAGTTATCGAAGCCTTCCTCTACAGACAAAGGAGAGAGCCAGGCAAGGCCAGAGGCTGATGAATGCCCTATCTTATCACGAAATGCGTATTATTTCTTTCCATTCACAACACAGGAATGGTGCTTAGAGACTAAGTTTCAAAGAAATGTATGCATGTAACTTCAGTTAAAAAGGATCTATTACATTTGTCCTGGTTGAGTCAAGGAATGCAAGTTCTTTCCAAAGTAGATGTAAGAGTGGTTTCCTCCTACCGAAAAGGAGAGGTCTATAAGCAATCAAGGATGCAGTACATTGAGCACAAATGAGGAAATACAGGACAGGCACTTCAGAGGAGCAGAAAGAGAGAGGGATGTATTAGAGCAGGAGTCAAGCCTCCTGAAGCTTCAGGGAAGTATACTCCACAATATGACATTATCCACATTTTTCAAGATGTACAAAATGTGCTTCCTTCCAGAGAGGCAGGTCAGTTGGCTAGGCTAATTCATTAACTTGATTTGGGGAACTTAGCACATTGTCACCGACTCTTATAAGTCTCAACTTCTTTGGTCTGGAGTCATGTGATTTCATAAAAACTTGGTCTTTACTTAAAAAGAAAAAAAGCTCAATTTTTTTTTCCTAGATTGTGGAGTAAAAGTTGAAGATGCGAACTGTAAAGGGTCCAAAAAGGGAAAAGCAAATATGAAACCAGACATGTATGATCCCCTAGCTAGCCTTACAATTTCTGAATACTCAGACTTGACCACCAAGTTGGCATTAATGTAGTGTTAACCTCATCCATTGCCTGCCTTCCAAAACTGTGTTAGCTGTGTTACACATGGAAGGAAAAAAGGACGTCATTCTCTGTATGGCCTTCCTCTTTTCTTCCCCTTCCCCTGTGTATTCATAAAGCCAGGCTTTGCCCCATACGTGCAGCTCAAGAGACATTTAGAGGTACAATTATGGTGCAAACGTAACTGGGTTATTACCACAATAACACAACAAACCGCTCTAACTAAAGTATATGTATTGCAGGCCTGTGATGTTAAAATCAGATTTCCTTAAAGTGCCTTTGGTTGCAGACAATAAAAACAGCCTGTATGGCAGAAGACCACTGAAAATAACTTTTAAAGAAAGGATCCATTTTTACAATAGCAGCATTTCATCTGATGTGCAGACCTTGGTTCATAATTGAAAGTGAGACAGCCAAGGGAACTAGTAGGATTAGGCTATGGGAATTCAACCGAACAATGTTTTGCATTCAGATAATTGCATGAAATTGGGCTATTAGTGTAATTTTTGCAAATTGCAATAACATAAAACAAAGTAAAATATTCCCAGTGTATACATTCAACTAATGTGCTAAAAGGGAACCACAACTGGCTTCAGACAGAGCACTGAGAACTTCCATTAACTATTCAGAGCTGTGTCCAAATACTGTTCTCAGTCTTACAGGTTCCTCAAATGGACTTTCAAAGGGAAACTCTTTTTATAAAACAGTAAGTAAATAAACATAATTGAATAGTTAACTTGTGGTTTTCACTGGCAAGGATGTTACTAACATGTCCTTTGTCTGACCTTAATTTAACGTTGCATAAAATATCACCAAAAAGAACTGGAGAAGGAAAGAGTTTCGGCTCAAATTGCAGCTGCTCACTCCAGTAGCTCTCCTGACCAAATGTCAGCAGCAGCTGCAGCTCGTGCCTTTTTAACTTCTTCCATGGGATAGGATTATTCTGTTCGGTGGCTTTCCCCTAGCTAAGCAAAAAGGTTATTAGGAGAGATGTCCCAAATCCTCCCTTGTCTTAACTTCTTGGTCTTTACTTTTTACCCTGCATTCACTCTTGGGACTCAACCTCAGTATTTGGAATGAGCATCTCTAGAGGACAGTTTTAGAGGTGGCTTTTGACCACGCAGCTCCAGCCCAGTCAAGTCATCACAGCAGACAAATGCTGGCCCACCACCGACTCAGGCTAATTATTCTAGTGCTTTGAGCTCAGCCTGGCTAATGCCTACTGCCGTGGCACCTGAGAAGGAAGACTGCAATTAGTCATGCTTTCATCTTTATTGAAGACTTGGCTGCTCAGGACCATGTGCCAGCCACATGACTAGCTGGACTACTGAGGCGAATGCCTGTGTCACTTACCTTTCTGTGGGGTTCGGAGGCAATTTCCCATTTGCCTGTCTCTTCTCTCCCATTTTTGATGTGATGTTCATCACATCATCCTATGTATGACGAACATAGAATATAATAATATCAAATAACCAATTAATGTATCTGTGTCAGTAATTCAATCTCTTTACTAGTGTTTTTCAGCTTAAAAACGGTATCAGAATACAGAAGAAAACACCACGTCAGCATCCTGTAATGAATGTAAACATACAAGACAGTTGAGCTGTGAATAAGAGGTACCTTAGTAACACCGGAGGTTTCAGCTCATTTCTCTGTCACTGAATTCAGCAGCGGAGTAAGCCTTTCATGGCATCTAGTGTTGTTCCCTGGATTCTGCTCTGTGCCCAGTCTACGTGAGCCTTAAAATTCCAACCGAGGAGGGTTTTGTTACTGTCCTTGGAGGGCAATTTCCATGCTCGTGTATCCCACTGCCAGAAATTTTATCCGGAGGTTCTGACTCAGGTTTGCCTTTTTTGGATTAAATTATTTCTCTTTCAAACATTGCCCTTAACAAACTCTTCTTTTTCTTTACAATTAAAGCTTTTCAAGTGTTTTGTGTCTCTTTATTATGTCCGCCTGTCAGAAGTCTGTACAATGGTCTTTTAAAGTTTACTTAGGACGCAGCTGCACTGTGACACACCATGGTGCAAATATCCCTGAAGCAAAGCTGAATGAGCCGGCTCCAAAACCAGGATTTGTACTTTGGCTATTTAGTAGGAAGAGACAAGGACCATCTTTTCTGGCTTGCTTTGTTCTGTGTCTGTTGAGTTCGATACAACAGGGTCCTGGGTTGCAGGCAGGGTTTGTAAGCTCTACTTTCAGAAAAGAAAAAAAGTAATGAAAGTATCAAGAAGTTGCATATCTCTCCGACTGCGGCATTCAATGCTAAACAAGGGTGTTTGGTGGGGGACAATGCTGGTTGAAGAAAATAACGTGAAACGTGGTTTAGGAATCACGCAATTTGGGCCTCGAGTAGAGTCATATAACGTAAGTTTCTTGCTTTACAGAGATCTGGATGGTGACATTTCATTGAGGGATGGGGAAGCAACATGGGGAGAAAAGGTCTTTGTGGTGACATAAAGGCAGGAAGACTGTAGGAAGACAAATGTGAACGAAGAAAAAAGAGTAGAGAACAGAAGTATAGGTATTTTGTGACAGGTATTGAATGGGAGGGAGCCTGGGGTTGTAATTTCTAGAGGGACCAGAAACCATTAGCAGCAGGAAACCAAAGAAGATTTGAGGGAAGGGAAGAGGGCTGTTAAAGCATTTCTCTCAGGAAGATCAAGCTACTATCATCTGTCAGCAGGAGCAAAAGCTCACTAGAGGTGAATGTCATGGGCAAGATTTTGAAAGTGTTCATTCCAGCTGCTCCTACTAAAATCTGGCAAAGCAAATACTGATTGCCTGATTTAGTTTTTCTTACTTTCCAAAAAACACTGATCCTTGAGTCTGCAAAACCTACTCATCTGCCTTGTTCATTATATAAATTACGATAGCATTTGATAAATCTTTGGTATAAACTATATCTGGGCCAGACAGGAGGAAGCCTTATCTTTTTATATGAAGTCCAAATGGTTTCCGGAATGGGAGATGTACCCTGAATTATGAAGTGATGATTGGAAACAGATGTGGGGGAGGATTTTGCAAGGTCTGGATATTTTTTGGAAGTATTTATTGACATTGCATAAAGTGGCAGGAAGGTTTGTTGATTCTGTTTTGTGGGAGGAGTTTAACAGATGTATGTGTAAGTGACCTTTTCAGTGAGCACTCTGTTTAAGATGGGATTATCAAGGATATTTTATAGTAAATTCACTGTACTTGAAATTTACTTCTCTTAAGTTCCAAAATTACCACAGACAAGATCTAGTTTGCTGGGGTTTTGTGTGTCATTCCACAATGCAGAGAAATAATCTAACTGCTATTATGATCAATGCTATAGTAGCTTGAAATGCGTTATTTTTAATATGCTGAGTTAGCTAAGTATAGATGGAATTATTTTCAGTTGCTCAGTGTATAAGGATGAAGGATAGTTTGATAGAGCAAAATATGTCTGCGATGCAATAATTTCTGAATATGGTATGTCTATGTGTTATAAAATGATATTTCGTGAACAAAATGGGATAGTTAAGTTCAGGATTGGTTGCAGATACAAAGGAAAAAAGACCATCGGTTCAGAGAGCTACATACCTCTCCACTGGAGGAAGAACACTAAGCCCATTTATTCTAACGCATTGCCTCAGAAGAACTGAAGAGACAGGAATTTGAGGTAAAAGGTTTTGGCAGGTGGTGAAAGTGAAGGAGTCAGAGGAGGCAATCAGAGTAACCATTCTTAGGAAGAGTAGTATGAAGCTGTAGATCACAGACATTTGTTGCAGACCCAATGCCAGAAGTCCAGGAATTGGATTAAACAGACAGCCTGAGGTATTTGCAAAAAGATGACAAGCCTTTCAGCAAAAGAGGTGCACTTGGCCAGTCTCTCTAATGTCTCAATGAAATCTGTAGTCAAAAATGTGGAAGAAAGCCATTTATTAGACGCCTCTACTCTTCTTATAAAAGGCTATTTCTCTGAGTTACCTCCGTATATTTCTCCAGCTTAGATGCTCAGAACTGAAAACACAGCATACATACATCTCTTGCCTTTTTCCTTTTATACATAGGAACAATCTGGTATTTGTGTGGGCATTCCTGGTGCCAGTTCCCAATATTGCATTTTACACAGTCACAACATGAGACCATACAGGACTGTCTTGTTAAGCTTGTTAAGTACAAAAATCTATACCCTAATGAAGTTTGGTTTTTCCCTTTCATTTTTTAACCTAGAAAGCATACTTTCTAGTATCTTCCTTGTACTTCTAGAGCAAAACTGATCTGTTTTGTTAGTCTGGCCTTCTGAAGTTTGCTCTTTTCTCTTCTGGTGCCAGCAGCTGTTGCTACTGTACTTCATCAGCTAGTTAAAAGGGGCAGGGCAGAAGTAACCTAGAGCGCAAGTCTGGATCAAGCAAAGTATAAAAGTTCAGAAATAGAATGGAAGTGCACAGTAAGTCTGGGCTGTATTGATCTGTAAATGGTTTGAGTCTTTTTCATGTCACATACCATGCAACTTTCCATAGCACACAGCTTTCAGAGAGTAAAAGAAAAACGATAATGAAAGAAAGCACTCTCTGCTCCCTTAGACACAAGTGTTGGTAAGAAAACTGGATGTCTGAGAGCATTGGGAATAGCCTAATGAACTGTCTGAAGGTCTTCAAAAAGCCAAGCTAGAACTTCTCCCTTTGAATGTTTTTCCAATGCGTAGTTCAGCAAATTGGAAACATTCACAAAAAAAATCTGTTTCTTCACAAATTTCAGCAACAGCAAAAGAGCAGGAGAAAAAACCTCTTTTTTTTAAAAAAAAAAAAAAATGTAAATATTGTTCACCAAAGCAAAAAATGTCTTTAGCAGCTCTGGTCACTGAGTCCCAAACCAGTAATAACTGAAAGTTAAACTACTGAGCAGTTGTCTGGTTCCATTGGAAATAATGTTGATGGTCTCCAATTCACTTCAGCGTCTCTGAACTGGTGTTTTGATGTGCAGTTTTGAGAAACAAGTTTCCAGATTTGGGTATTACATACTCTACAAAAAGCAAGATGATTGGAAAGTATTTTCAGTTTGTAAGAGGGGCTAATTTCACACCTTCCCTTCCAGCAAAACCTGGGCAGTAAGAAATGAGCACTTCCACCAAGAGCCTTCTGAGGACGCTCTTGTTTCTGTCACTGCAGTGTGGGTGCTCACTTCCACTGCTGAGGTTGCAGCCCCAAATGTCCCCCTGTGTGTGTTCACTTGTGAGGTTTCTATCCAAAATGTTGCAGTTCTTTTTCCCTCTTACATCCTTCACAAAACAAGCTCTCAGTTTCCAGGTGGAGCTTGTCATCATTAATCTAATCATACTTCGCACAGCCTTTGATTTTTTTTGCATCCTCAGTCTTGCCCCAGTGATAAATCAGAGTAGCCGTCACTGTAGTGGAAAGCTCAGTAATGTCAAAAACTTCCTGGTGTATATGCAATGGGAAGTCATTCAGCAGTAAGTAAATAACCCTTGCGAGCCACGCTGTTACAAAAGATTACTTCTACTCTCCCCTTAAGCAGGAGGAGCTAATATCTTGACCTATACTGCCAAGGACCACCGTAGAGTACCATAGGAAAGAGAATTTCTCACCTTCCAACTCAGTTACTTCATGTGATGAATGCATTTACAAGCTGCAGAATAAAATGTAGTTAAAATTATAGCTAGTTTCACTTTGTGAGTTTGCAAGTGACAATGTAGGGAAGCCTGTGAGAGCCACAGATTCCAGGATTTCCGGCCTGTATTAACGTCGTAGCAAAATTTGCTGTATTTTTTCAGATTTCTGTTTTAGTGAATCTGAAGTCTCCTATAGATCCTTGCTTTTTTTATTATTTTTTAATATTGTTATTATAAATAACCATCATTCTGACTTAAAATACTTCTTAGAAGCATATAAGGTGGGGGTTTTTTTGCAATTCCAAAGGGAAAGGAAAAACACAGCCTCCACCACAAATCCCAGCCTGTCATCCCTTCAAGGGATATCTGAGTGAAGTTCTTGCTGGTTATTCTGTAGCACCTTTTATCTGTGCATCTGCAATAGGTGAAAAGGACCAGAGAGAGAGAAGGTGGTGAGGATGCAGTGACACAGCCTGAAGAATTCCTGAGGAAAGCACAAAGAGAAGTACAGGCTGAGACGTGCTTGAAGCTGTAACCAAAAAAAACTGTCCTTTGTCAGGATTCCTGCTGTACTCAGGACTTCCTGGTAGATGAGCAGAATTATACAGAAGAAATAGCTGAAGGCTATATAAAGGAAAGCTTGAGAAAAAAACCTGTAGTTGGTCATAAAATCATTGTGATCCTGCTGCCACAAAGATGCAAAATATATATGGATAACTCCTGCCCTGGTTCATCAAGACTAATGGGTGAAGTACACGTCAGTCAGGTTGCCACATATGATAAGGCTTTCCAAGAAAAGGGGGACTAATAGGACTGCTAAAAGGATTAAAGAAACTGAACAGCAGCACAAAGATACTAAAGTTAATTCAATCACTAAGGGGAGTAGGAGCTACAACTGCAAAAGCATCGCCCCGAAGTATGGCTGCAGTGAAAGAGGAGGCTAGGCAGGACAGAGGATCATACGAGACTAGTGAAATTCCTTCGCACCTTCTGGGAAACAGCAGACCAAAACAGAGGGTGAACGGTAGCATAACAGGTAGCTGCCTCGCAGCTCCTCTTTCAATGCCGGTTGTTATTTAACAACGGGAGTTTAATTTGGAGGTGTCTGGTGGAACATGTGAAATTGCAAGGGAATAGATAATATGCGATCAAATGTGACAGTTCTTAAATTAGTCCAGGAAGCGGGGAAATAATATAAATACCAGTTCGGTCTCAACAGACACAGAAACTGGGGAACATGAACCCAAACACAAGATAGGAAGATTATTTTTGTGAACTGAACTCCGGGAACTGGAGCAGGAAATCGTGTTAGCTGAGACAGTGAAGGAGTTAGCAGTTGCAGTAGATTTCATTAGGGATAACATCTCAGAAATGTGAGAGAAGTTGTCTCACGCTTTCGTCTGGAAAGTTACCTTTGGATCTTGGTGAAACAAATTATCTACAGGCAATCCGAAATGTTCTACAGGCAGCCTTATGTGCTCTGTTGCTAGAGACACGGTTAGGACAACGATGTAATGTGGTATCTTTAAGCGAAGGAGATGGTAGGCAGTGTCTAAAATATGTTTTGAAATTAAGTATTTCAAGGGTCTTAACTGCCAAAGCTCCCACTGAATCTGAAGGAGGGATGGATTCCTATTCACTTACCGAGTAATTCTGAGGGCTAGCTTATTAAAAGAGAAGGAAAACCACATTTTGCAAACAGAAAGAGTATGTAACTGCATACTCCAATGCCAAACATGGGTGCGCACCGCTGCTTACAATGAAGGCAGATTGGAATGAAGCGGGTTTTTTTAAGCTTTTTGTGGCTATTGTTTAACCTGCACTGTAGATCTGCAAAAGAGGTTGGGAAGGGCAAGAGAAACTGAAAGAGATGGAAGCAAGGAAGTACCTGACATGGTGCGTATCCACAAATGGTGGGTACGTAGTTATAAGAAAAAGCTAAAGAACGCTTTTTTGAGGTAAGCTGTTTTCAGGGGACTGGCAACTAGCAAAAAAAAAAAATTAGCTGTTTGATTCCTAATGGGTTCTGGGAAAGAGAAATCTCGATTTTTTTAGTAAATAAAAAGGAATATCAAAGACATACTTCTCTCTATCAGCAATTTAATATAGCAGAAACAATCCCCAGGCCCTGTTTTCTTTTGTTATTTGTTCAGGTAAAAAAAAGGTGGGTGTTATGCAAGTTTTTCTGCATTCGGTTTTTGTTAGATGTTTCAAAAAGGATTTTTTTTGGTCACACTGTCATCTTCTTTTTGCAACATCTTTACATGGGATGTTAAAGCTTAGATTTTTAGTTTCATTTTAAGATATAGGTTGTAATCACCCATTAAATTTTCTGTGAAACATCTCTCCACTGTAGAAGATTATATCGTATGGACCGAGACTTTCAGAATGAAAGTATAGGTCTTGTGCTAGAAGGCCTGAAGTACTCACCATAGTGATTGCCTTTGATACCTTGCCAAAGACAGGAGATTCGTGGCCTTTTTGACCCTGAAAATGTTTAACCTAAAACCAGGAGGTTTTTCAGATCTCGCGCCCTCCCCTTACTTGCTGTGTCTATATTAAGCCACATCTGCAGTTGATGTAGTTTGGCCAATTTCAGTTTTTATTTACATTGCCGAGGATCTGCCATGTATTATTTTCCTTTGCTGTCTGCGTGATACTATGTTGTGAGGTGCATTGCGCGATGTAAAGCTAAAGCTTGTAGGTATTACTTTATTTCTGTATGTCAGCAAAATGAATCCTTTGCTCCCTCCATCCTTCTTTAGGAATGAGGTGTACCTGTTGTGACTGGTGTGCGCTGAGAACAGCACCAGGAAGTCCCCTGATGTACTGTTAGCCTGTTTTTTCCTGAGTACAGCTGCGAACTAGGTGAGCCCGGCTCTACTTTCTGGTAGGACCTTTTCCCAGCTCTTGCTGGTGCTCCTGGGTGAGTGCCTGACTCATCTGTGCCCCTGAGGAGAGCCAGGCTCAGGAGGAGCCCTGTGGTGAAAGGGTCCTCCCCGGCCTTTTTGCCTTTGATTCCCCTGGAGCAACACTAATGCTGCGTGGGTGTCCTGCCATGGCTGCGCCTTCTCCTTTCGGGCGTTTATTATTATTTCAGCCCCTAAAACTCTGCACAGCCTGTGGGAAGCGAGGGCCTGTCCCCGGGCATCTCGCCATGGGGAGCGCAGTAGGAAACTGCAGTCAGGAAACTGCGCCCCCCACCCCCCGATCACGGAGCAGGTACCGGGAGCCACCGAGGACCCAACCGGGCCCTCAGCGCTTCCCACCGCCCCTGAGGGCAACGGCCGTTGGGTGACCCCCTCCCCCGCCGCTTCCCGGGCCGCGCGTGCAACGGGGCGACGCACGAGCACGCGACGGGTCCGGCCGCGAGGAGACGGGGTGCGGCGGCAGGGGCGCGGCCGGCGCCGTGCGGCCGGCGGGCGGGGGGGGGAGGGGCGGAGGGAGAGAGGGGCGGAGGGAGAGAGGGGCGGAGGGGGCCCGCGGGCGGCCACGGGCGGGGGCGGGGCCTGCTGACGCAGCACCGCCCCGTCCCTCACACCTCCCCCCGCAGAGCGGGGCCGGGGGCCTTGGCTCCTCCCCTCCCCACCGCCCCCGCCCCCGCCCGCGCGCGGCGGAGGGGGCGGGGCGGGCGCGCCCCCGCGCAGACGCGGACGGCGGGGCGCGCGCAGGTGGCGGGCGGCCCCGCTGCGCTCGCTGCCGCTGCGGGCCGGCCTCCTCCGGGTTTAGCGCGTCGCCGGCGGGGAGGGAGGGAGCGAGCACCGGCCGGCTGGATCGGGGCTGCCGCCGCCTCCCACGTGAAGGGCCATAGCCGCCCGGGCGAGCGCCGCGGCCGGCCAAGGAGCTCCGCTGCCCCGCAGCGCGGGGGCTTCCCCTCCGCCTCCCCGCTCGGGGCCCGAACCGAGGCGCTCGCGGGCCCTGCGGGGCGCCGCTGCCCCGCTCCCGCCCCGCCGCTTCTGGGAGGTGGCTGGCGCAGCGGCGCTGCCCCCGTGAATACTCCTCACGGGGTGGGCGTGGGGAGGGGGGGCTGCGGCGGCCTCCCGCTCCCGGGCGTCCCAGCCCCGCCGGCGGTGGATGCGCCCGGGAGGAGCCGCCGAGCCCGCCCAGCCCTTTCAGCCCGCGGGGGGGACGCGGGGCGCCGCGATGACTTGACGCCGGGCCGCGGCGTGCCGTGCCGTGCCATGGAGGGGATGACACGCTTCGTGGTGGCCTCGGCGGCCGCGGCGCGGTGGCGGCCGGCGCTGCCCGCCCTGCTGCCGCTGCTGCTGGCCGTGCCAGCGCTGCGGGGCTCGCCCGCCGCAGGTAAGGGAACAAAGGGGGCCCGCGGGGCCGGCCGGGCGGCGGCAGGTGTGCCGGGCCGGGGCCGTGTCGGGAGGGGAGGGTTGGGCCGCCGCTGCTGAGGGCAGCGGTCCTCGCGCGCCGGCGTCCGTTAGCGGGCGCGTGCCGGCGGAGGCAGTGCCGGTAACAATGCGGCGGTGCCGGTGGGGGGGAGGGTGGGGGGACGACCGCCTCTGCGCGCGGCGCTGGTGGGGAGCTCCGCCAGAAAACGCGCGCATTGTTTGCAGCCGAACGGCGTCCGCTCTGGCGTAGGGCCGTGGGCAGCCCCGAGGCGCGGGGGCGGGCTGGGACTCGTTCCGTGGAAGCGAGGGAGGGAACCGGTGTGGGGAGGGGTGTTGGTGGCAGCCCTGTCCCCGGGGACCCGGTGTTTCGGGTGTGCGGGATGTCCTCTGTGGGCCGCCGGTCGCCCGGAGGTGTGCTCCGAGCGCCCGCTCCCCTTTCCCCTGCCTGCGGAGTGCCTGGCGCGTTTGGGGGTGCCGAGTCTCAGCCTGGCTCTCCTTCACCTTTCAAGTCGGGAAGCATCAGAGCCCCCCAAAAGGACAGATGCTCCTTCCCAAGCACAGCCGTGGCACGACTTGTGTGCGGAGAGAACTGTTCGGGCTTCAGGGGGTGGTGTGTTCAGCAGATATTTCAAAGTAGCCAGGCATCATTGACCCTCTTTTTTCTCTCTCCTTTTCTCTAGTGGCTCTAGACATCAAAATTAGTCTGTAGTTAAGCAGACAGTTTAATCACAAAAATGTCTCATTTGGTTCTGCTCCCATAGCACTTCTTGGTTCATCTTTAACACTTTTTTAAAAAAAATGCAACAATTACCATTTCGTAGAAAGGGACAATTTTGCTGTGACTATAGGTTTTCTTTTTGGTAGATAACAGGTATAAATTAATAAATTTTTATCAACCTTAAGAACTTGTTGATAAGTGGTAAGAAGTGATAACCTGCACCAACCTATTTCATCCAGTGGACCGACCACCGTTGACTCTTTTATTTAAACACAAGAATGGTGGTGATTATCATTCGGTGCTTAAGAAGCCTTGGTGTTATAAAACATGCTTATCTTTTTATTAATGCTTTATTTCCACTTCAGAAAGTAGTTTGTGTTTTGGTGGTGAGTGGTCAGCTTTTCAGGGAAGTTACACTCTGCTCCACCTCCCTTTGTAGTCAACAAGAGATGTTCCATTTCCAGCCTACGTGAAAGTTGATAATTTCTAATAAGCTTCAGAGATTCTTTTTCTTAAATAGAGCAGGCTTCGCATACAAATAGGAGAAGGCAAAGCAGTAGGTTCATAAGTTGGAGATTTGCTTGGGGGTTTTTTGCCTCTTTGAGGTTAATAGAATGGCTGGGTTTCCTTTTCTAGATTTTCATAGTAAATCAGTGAAGGCTTTTGTTTAATTGTTTGTGTAATACTTAGTAGTTCTTAATTAAACATTGCTGTGGATTTCTGTAAACTTTTGTGTGATTGCTGTGCATTCTTGTATAACTTAAAAACAGCGGTAGAAATATTATGTAACTTAGCCAGTGTTTGTGCTGCTGGAAGGGAGCACTCAGAGACAACAGATCTTGCCCAAAGCTATGCTTTCCTGCTCAGTCTAGGGCAGGAACCTTCAAGCTGTTTTGATTTGCGAGTGCTCCACATTTTCGCTTTCCACTGGGCATGTGAACCATGTACAATGAACTTTAGCATACTAAGAGCAAACTTGCTTTTCAGAGGATGCTTTTCATACACATCTTAGAAATGGGCCATTGGTCGCAGAGATTTAAACACCACAGGTTGCAGAGAACAAGACTATTCTGTTCCTTTTCAGTTAAGGTGAAATGCTTTATTAAAAAGCATGACAGGAGTCCGATTTCTCTGTCTTGGGCCCATAATGTTTACAAAGTTAGGACACAGCCTTTATCCTAATCTTTTCTTTAGCCTTGAAATGTTTTGATGGTATAATGGGTGATGTGAAACAGAAGAGATGTGTACTGGTCCATATGCAGTAGGCTTAGACAACATTAACTTAATTGCTCAACAGATTTACAACTCCCTGAGTATCTCTCTTGGGTGCAATTCATTTGCTTTTCAGTGCCATTTGGTGTTGACCAGTTTAGGAACAGCAAGAGCAACCTCCTACAGCTTTGAGTTATGCAGAAGAGGCATCCAGTAAGAGTGGAATGGCTGTTAGAGCCACTTGCTTGCAGTTGAGATAGCAAAGTGAATGTCAGTACTTAAGAAAATTAAGTAGTAAATCAACTTGGATTTTGGAATGCTTGATCCAGCTCCCACTGAAGTCACATGTTGCTGAATCAGGGCTTCAGCTTCCACAATTAAGCAGATGCTGAACTCTTAGTATGTGGATAGGCTGCTAGTGTGCTAAAGGTAGGTATGTATTTGAGCACCTCTGTGAACTAGAGCTTTGGTCAGGCTCTGTGACTGTCTTATGCTCAGCCCAGGCTGTGTTTTTGCTTTTGTTCCCTTGCACAATCTGTGCAACTCCCGCACTGACAATCAGGAGGATTTATCTTGTCTTGCTGCGCTGTTTTTGTGGGAGAGAGGAGAGCTATGTGCTGGGCTCAGAAAAGCCTGCAGTGGGTCTCCTCAGAGACTCAAGGACCAAAGACAAGTTGTGGAGGTCAGGCAAGGAATCAGATGTAGCTGTCTTATGGGACAATTGCAGGATATTGTTTATTCAACTTAATTGCATGAGTGTGTTGCAGACACTTGAGTTGGCATCGTGTCTCTTGTGGCCAGTTCAGCTTGTCAAGTTTGCTTCCAGTTCATTTTCACAGAAGACCCATATGGTTGGAAGATTCCCTTTAAGACTGCTTTCTATGCTGTGCTTGCTTTATTTATGTCAGCCTCGTGTCTACAAGCTACACTTGTAGTCTTGCCAGAGGAAATGTGTTTTTTGTTTGCATGTTCTTTCAAGAAGTTAGAATGCTAAACAAGCTAGTGGACAGTGAAGCTTTTTGTTTAGTTATGTCTGTTCTGTGAGTGACATTTGTTTTCTGTGAAGCAAGGTCTTAGATTTCTCAGGCAGGGCTGGGACTTGAAAAATAGCATGCCTTTAACAAAATAGGCTTTAACAGCTTTGACCTACCTTGGGTAATAGATTTCAGGCACTGGACACATTAAACAGCAGTGATTCTTGCTGCAGCACAAATCTTTTCCAAGAGGTCTTGGGAAGCTGATGGTTGTGGTAAGTGGCAGGTTCTGACAATCCAGTTGTTATTTCTCAATTCAGAATGGGGGGGGGAGAGGGGGGAGTTGCTTTGGAGGGAAGTGAAGCAGAATAGGCTTCTTAATAATAGAGTCTCACTTCAGCTGTGGGAGACATGGCTTTCCTTCATTTGAAAGTAAATCTGTCTGTGGATGATGTCCTAAACTACCAGTGAGTCTCCAGCCTGGCCCATTGTGGCGTACAGTATGAATAACGCTAATTGCGTAAGAGTTATTATGGATGATGTCCTTAACTACTAGTGTGTCTCCAGCCTGGCCCATTGTGGCATACAGTATGAATAACACTAATTGCATAAGAGTTATTAAATAGTGTGTCGTGGGAACCTATGTATATGTAAAAAGCTTTAAGGAAATAGCACAAGTTGTCATTCAAATTTTGTCTTAGAACCCCAAAGTTAAGTCAAATGATACCACTAAGTGAACAATGCAGACTTAATTTCTTTTCTGGCTCATGTATAAGAATGACATTTTAATAGAGTCCTTGTCAGTACGGCCAGTTTTGTACTCTGGAGTTGCATGATATGTCTTTTTTATCCATTCTGTGCTTTTCTTTAATGGTTGCTAAACACACATGAGCTCAATAACAAATTTAATTGACACTCCCTATATGTGCTGTGTTTTCAGCTGTTGATGTTATTGGAGACAGCTGTTTTGGAAGGCTAAGGGAGGACCTTTCATAAAAGCAATGGATTGGTGGTGTCTTCTTCCTAGCACATGACATGGGGAAAAGATACAACAGACCATCAGTAGTCACGTCACTGATTATATCAGTGCAATCAATTGCATGTAAAATGCACAGAATAAATACTGGAAAATGGTAGACTGGGCTGATTGTGCTAGCTCTTACTAAAGCTGTAAGATGTTACAAGATGCTTGCAAGAAGAAATATTACTGCTTTGCAGCAGAGTTGAGAACAAACTTAACTATTTCAATTGAAATTTTATAAATTGTGTGTTTTGCTATGGGCTGAAGCTTTTTTTTCTTTGCAAAATGTCAGTTGAAAGACTTCAGCTAGTTCTGATGTTGAGGCAAGAGGAAAACAATGGTTTCTGCTTTGAGTTCTGCCAACTTCTTTTCTGAACAACTTTAATACCCTTATGCTTTGGAGCATGAAGTTAAACTTTGGCAGATTGTGTCTGCTCTGAAGGGGATGTTTTCTCTGCTGCTGCTTTGAAAGTGATTTTTTTCAAAAGCTTGTAACAACTGAATTTAGGCACACATGGCTGTGATAGAGATGATGCTTTTTTTTTGGTCTGCTAAAACTTGGATATATCCTATTCTCATGGAACCTCACCTACCTATTAATACTGACCAGGGGATATATGTGCCACCTGAGCAAACATACTAAGCATGCTTCCCATAGCCCAAGATGATAGGTGAAAGATTGGACTTAACCTGTGAAAGTCTATCTAAACTGCTCCAGAAGTGGTACTGGATTGAGCTTTAGGACTGAGAACTGGCACCTGCCTGCCTTGTGTTTAAGGACATGTCTGTGCTATGTAATGGAGCGCTTTACTTTTTTTAGGGCAACTTGGGCATCTACCTTGTGGCGCGGTGTTGTGTGGTGGTACTTGATCAGGCCGAAGAGGCAAAATGGAGAGAAGACTTCTAGAAGGAGCCAGCATGGGATTCAGATTTAGTTAAGCAGCAGGAGTAAGAGAAGGGTCTACGAATCTTTTCCAGTCACTGTTCTGCTCATTGATGAGATGTGTGCAGAAACCTGGGAGTTGTATGAGTACGAGGGGAAGAGACACACAAGTTGCAAGAGGGTTCGTGAGATGAAAGAAACTGGAACTGGCAGGGCACAAAGACTAGCAGGCAAGACATTAGGTCAGGAGTGGGAAATAGGTCTGTGGATGAGGGAAACTGCAATGCAGAAATTAATCCTAGAAGAAATAAACAGTGCAGCCTGGTAGTAGGATGAGCACACTGGGATACACAGATGGACTCAGTTTAAAAAAGGAAAATAAGCCTCCAAAAAATAGTGTTGAAAGGAAGAATCGGAAGTGGGGAAGGTAAGGGACTGGGACAAGACTGGAAGAGATGAGGCTGAAAGCATCAAGCTTGGAATTTAGGAACAGGGAAGCGTGTGCCCGCTGCTCTGGGACACTTTCTCCAGAAATTGGCACAGAACCCAGGGCTTCAGAGTGTTGGCCTTTTTCTCCTCTCAGCCAGGAGTATGATAATCTGCTGCTACTCCTTGAACATTTCGTGAATATGCATGCTTCAGCCTTGTGACAGAATTTCAGACTTTGTTTTAAAACCTGGAAAATTTCCTTCACAGAAATTGTAGCAGCATATGAAGACTGCAAAGGCAAAAATCAGCAAGTTGGAAATATTGATGTTACAATAACCTGTACAATTTTAAACTACTTATGTGCCTGTAAGTTATGGTACAGCTATACTCACGTGACCACAAAGTGTATATCCATATAGATAATATAGCTATGTAGGCACCTGCACATAAATATCTGTACATACACATACCCACACGCAGACAGGACCCTCATCGCATTCAGTGTACAAAACTGATCCTGCTCTGGGGAGAAATGGGTGTTGGATAGCAAAGGAAGATGTTATCTATAGGACTGTTGCTCCTTTTGTAGCTGATGTTCGAAGGTGTGAAATGAAATGAGGCGGGGGACAGGGAAGTTTGAATAAAGGTTTCACTGTTAATGTAATTAAATGCTGTCCTAGACAATTGAATTGTGTTGCTATTGCAGAGTTTCAGTGATGTGAACAAGTTGCTTAACCCAGGCTTCCCACAGGTGGTCACGAGCTGTGTGTTCCTCATTTACTGGACGTGAGACCTCTGGGATATGTGTAACAGAAATGCTGAGTGCTTGCAGCTGCCAAAGAAGTCAAGGGGAAATGTTCGTGAATAGATGTTGTGTCTGTAATTCTAAATACTCATTAATGTTTCAAATTAGGCACTCAGAATTTGACCTCGTTTCTTAGTTAAACCATTTGTAAAATGTAATTTCTTAGATGTAATTTCGTGTTTGATTTTCAAAATAGTATGAAATGTTCAGATGCAATAACAGTGAGCACAAAAGAAAAGTTCATCAGAAAGCCAAAGACTTTTGTCTTTAGAACAGTAAAGATCCAGTGGATGTTAAACCAGTCTACAGAACTTGAATCTACAGAAAAGAAGTGTAAGAAATAAATTATTTGTAAGCAAATAGAAAGTAACAGGTGATGGTGTAAGGGTATGCATTTACTCTAGTGAGGGTTAGCTAGCCTTATAGGTGGGAAGACATACCATGCTGTATCAAAGTGTAGTAGGATTTTGTTTGATTTTTTAAAAATTCAAATCTTCATAAAAAGAACTCATTTATGGTCGCTGATGTTTGTTGCTTACTTTCAGTTTTAGCAGTTTCAGCCTACATCCCCTACCTGCTTGTTCTTCACGCACAAACTGTTTTCTAATCCTTTTAGTCCTCTTCCATTCTCCCCTCTGATTTAGAGAGGCTTCTCTTCTATGAATTAATTCCCTGTATAGAGTTTTAAATTGGCTTTAGCTGTCTGGTCAAGACAGTGTGTCTGGTCTTGTGGTTTGAAATAGAGGTAAGAGGCTAAAATTCACCAGCAAGTAAAGGGAGAAGGAGCAAGGAATGCTGGAAACGTAGTAAAAGAAGGGCCTGAAAATCCAGATGCTTTCCAGTATAATAGTATCATACTGAAGGGGCTGAAAACCTGTACAGCCGTAGGATGGGGAATAGGCAATGCAACAGTGCTGTATGAAAGGATCTGGTGTTTATCGTGGATCACAAACAGAATGTGATTCGGCAAGATCACAGTGGTGATCTCTGGCATATCCTGTGTAATACCTCGTTTGTTCTCTTCAGTGGCAGAAGAGCTCCAGCTGGAACGCTTGCTGTGTCTAGTATGGGGCCTTGTCCTTCAAGGAAGAGACGGGCTGCTGGAGAGAGTTCAGATCACAGAAGTATTTGGGTTGCCTAATCTAGAATAAAAAAAACAGGTGGACAGGACTTTATTCAAACATATGAAAGAGAAATACAAAGCAAAGTGTAATAAACAGTTGTTTATGTTGAGTAAGAAAAGAAGTAAAATACTTGAATTGCAGTGAACAAGACAGGTTTTCTAACTGCTGATCTTTCTAACAGTGGGGATAGTGAAACCCTGAAATACATGGTTTGGGGCAATAATGTAATCTGTCACCGGAGTGGTGAGAACAGCTTGTATAATGATCAAATAGAATTGGATTGCAACAGTGATTCCACAGTGTTATGGAAGGATGGAGTAGATGACCTCCTGAAATATTTTGCAATTCTGTTTTTGTGAGATTCTACAAAAAACGTAATTTGTGTGTAGATGTGCAACATTGGGGCCAATATCTGTTCATTACTGAAAACTTTGGAGTGCTGTTCAAGTGAAGAAACAATCTGTGGTTGTATAGTTAAATACCATGTCATAATGTTTATGCAGAGAAAAGCTGAATTAGGATTTCATAGGTAGCCTTAGTAATGACACTTCCTAACTTTTGTATGATTGGTTTTAGGCTTAACAGTTTTGTAAGGTTTCAAAGAATATTTTGTAATCCTTGTTATAGTGACTTCATCCTTATTAATAACGGACGGGAGGAACACACTAATTTTTTAAGTTAGTCTCTGTGCAAGTTCAGTTTCTTAAGCATTTTATAATACTGCATAGATTGTCACTGAGAGGACAGGTAGGAGTAAATGGTGTGGATGTGATTCTGCATGTCTTGTCTTTATTCATCAACTGAATTACTAGGATTTGTATATCTAACAGGTGGGATGGAAAGAGAGGCAGTATTAGTGCTCAAAACACTTTATTGATATTTCTATGAAATGTATAGTTGGGCAAGCTGGAAACTTGCTCATCTTGGCACAGAATTTAGGGTTTACCCTTGCCCTTAGGGAAGGGAGAGATGGTGGAAGGGAGAGGTCCTAAGTGGTGCAAGATAATTGGGAGACTGAGCAAATAAATAGCACTAGACCAAATCTTTCAGTTGCCTGTGTTGTATGTACTGTCGGCCAGTGCAGCACATGGTTGGGCTCTGGATTGAAGGGAGAATGCAAAGCTTCTGTTCTTCAATAGCTGAGAGGTAGTGGGTGCCCCACCTGGTGACTGGGACGTGGTCGGGTTTCCTGCCTGGAGCGGCAGTCACTAGGAGAGCAGCACTGTGCGCTTGCTGGCCTCCGCTCGGGTGTGTGCAGTGGTTCTCAGCTCTGCAGCGAGTGTGTCCTGACAAAGCTTTTCTGGACAGTCAAGGCAGTGGGAAGCTGTCTTTGCATCCCTTATCTGAAATCGGTTGGTATGGCAGGGTGAGAGATGGAGGATAGGAGCTTTGGTCAGGAGGATACTGAAATAAGGAACAGCAAAGATAACACTAGGAGGTGGGGCTACTGTAGGAGTGGGTGAAATGGGGAATATGGATTACGGTATTGATGGTGGAAGGCTTAGTTGAGAAGTGCTGTGGTAAGAAGAGGGCTGCTTGATATTGATAAATTGGAAGTTTTTGTGGCTGCTCTGTCTATTTGACTTGAGCATCCTCACTTTAGAGCTTGCCCTAGAGCTACGCAGAAGAAACTGAGGCGCTTACATAGGGCGTTTTCTGAAGGGGTAGCTGGGCTCAGTTTTAGTAGAAAACTCTCGGGGGCCTGGTAAGATATATTTGAGAACTGTAAATGCACCTGAAAATAAATGGTCGCATAGGGCAGGTGGACAATACAGGTAAAGATGTTTTTTCTGAAGTAGTATTGATACAATTTACAGATTTTGTTTTCAGCCTATTTTTTTAATTCTTGGACTGGATTTCCTATTGAGTGCTTTCATACCGAGTAAGAAAATCAAACTGGTATAATTTCTTACATGAGAAGGGTTTCCTTTGGTTTGCTCACCAGCCAATAGTGTATGGAACTAGTTTGTGGATACTCCCTAAGTAAAAGTTCTTCCTTCATTTAAAGGCAATTGTTTGATACTGCAGGGTGATGCAGGGACTGTTTATTCTCCTAGTTGGGTGTGAACTCGATTAGATGTTGAGCCTGTCTCACCTTTTCCTGTGGCCTGTAATTCTATTGTAAATAAATTCCACCTCATGTATGCAGATTGCAGTGAGCACTGCTCAACCACAAAGCCACAATGATTTCGAGACAAAGCTCCAAGCATTTATGTAGCAGATCCCTCTGGGCTAATATCACGTTACTTTTTGAATAGAAGGAAGACGGTTGTTTATCAGGTACACTGGATTCTGATTAGGTAACTTCTCCAGTGGATGTCTGTATTTAAAACTGGAGCTAGTGCTGAATTGGGACTAACTTGTGTGATATATTGGGATAGAAATTGCATGTCACAGAACAAAATCCTGATCTAGAGCAGAAGTCTGGTTTGAAGATGTTTTCAATTAGAAGCTGACAGTGACCTTACTTCCTGTCCTTATGCTGAAAGATGAAACAGATTTGGGCTTCCAGCCATTGACATTCAATTTTTAGAAGATGTAATTTGTTCCACTCTGAAAGAAGGAAAAAAAAAAAGCTTTTCCTTTGTCTTTCCAGAGTGCATGTGCTTTTTATAGTAACTTGGTTAAAAAAAAATTACATAAATGCTTATCAACATAGTAATCAAGGTTTTGTCAAGAAATATTTTATCCAGTATTAGTACAGGCAAGGAAATTTCAAGGAAATAAATCGTGTTAGTCTGTTTACTTCGTTTTCTTCTGTGAGTAGTTACTTTGCTGTTTCTACCGCAGCCAGGTTCTTAAAGCTGTACAAATTGTCGGAAGGATTAGGATAGCTGAGGAATGTGAAATGAATGTAAATCCATTCTGCTTCGTTTTAAATTGACTGGATTCCAAGTAGACAGTGTCACTTGAAAGTATAATCTTCTTAAAATCCTGGGAGCATTAGAAACTTAGAAACAAAACCGAACATAGTTTCTGTATTGGAGTATTAATTCTTATGATTCTTTAGCATTTACTGCTGCCGTTTACTGTGTGTGAAGTTTGTTAAGCACTGAGGTTAGGTGAAGATAGTTCTGGAAACCTTAAAGAGGTTCTTTCAGATTTACTAAAACAACACTCAAATTAGTTGTTTTTATATATTTCTTGAATGAGCCAAAACCATCATTAAAACATGCTACTGATGTGTGAGATTGCACTGACAGTTTAGAATGGTTGTATTATTTTACATTTGGAAATAAAATACACCCTTGAAGAACAGAATGCAACTTTATGGTGTATCATGTATTCAGTCAAACATCCGTGTCATTTAGGTAAGATACTTCAGAAATATTCTGCAGTATTTTCCCTCATTTCTAAATAGAATCAGCCTTGGAGGTCACATCTAAAACTTGTTCTCTGCCAATACCATGTTAAATAGCTTTCGAGATATTTTTAAAAGCAGAAAAATACATAAATTTTACATCTTCCAAATGCAGGTGCAAGGGTTAATATCCTTTATGAAGACGAGTATTTTGATTTGAGTGAATACTCCAAGCTCCTACTTCCATTTCTCATACATCAGAAATTACATTTCTAATGAATTAGTGGACTTGGGTTTTATGAAGACATATTTTGAGATTCGTTGCTTTTAGTTTTGAGAGATTTGGAAAAAAATGAGAACATTACCAGTAGAATGAAAGTAATGAATTAATTAAAATGATAGCTGTTGGAATTCTTCTGCGTGTTTAAGATCAGTTCTTGTGCATTGAATTATTTGGAGGAGGACAGGTGAAAAGCACAGGTGCATGTTAAATATAGTTTGTCATGGGCAGTCAAAGCAACCACCCAGAACAGCAGGTGATTGTGGAACATGCATATAAACTCAGGCATGTAGCACTGGTTTGTGCTCATCATGCATTAAGATGTGTGTGTTTTGGTTTGGTGTTTGGTTTTTTGTTTTTGTTTTGTGTTTTTTGTTGTTGGTTGTTGTTGTTTTTTGGTTTTTTTTCTCTTTCTTTTTTTCCCCTTGGGAGTTGAGGGAAAACTTTAAATGAGATTATGCATTCTTTAATCATGAAAATAAACAAAGGGTTGAAGGCTGGCTGTGCAGGTTTGGTTGTATGAACTCTCCCAAAGTTTAATTGGGACCTCTGCCTCAAGTTCTGTTTCTGTTGCACTCACTTTAGGAGCTGCATCATACAGTAATCTGATACCAGTTTGCTCTGGTAATTCTGCAATGCCTTCGTTAAGTGTTTCTTTTATTGTAATGTAAAGGAGCATGAACATAGTCTGTCAGCAGGAAAGAAGTAGAATAGGGAGCTACAGGAAGTTTACGAGGTGGGGAACCTGAATGGTCAAAGCTCTCATTAGACTAGCTATCTTTATAACCTACAGTATTTTTATTGTGCTAACTTCTGTACAGTTCATCTCGCCTGGAAACTTTGTAAGGTCATAAGCTTATTGATGCTTCTTAAATTGTTACTGCAGTGTAAGAGAAATAGCATTACTGCATCCTTTCTAACTTCTGGGACTGGATTCCTTGCTGCTTCAAATATGTTGGAGGTAAAACTATTAAGTCGAGGCAAGAATTTCATCCTGTGGCTGCAGGTCTAAAGAATTTAGAGCTTTTAAATTGCAGCTCTGTTATCTCAAGCTAGGTGGAAAATGTTGAAATAGGAGTTTTGTTTGAAACCTATATATTTAAAAAGAAGGTTTGGGGTTTTTTGCTGATTTGCTTTCATGAAAGAATACCCAAGACAAGTCAATCAAAGCTGATGGGATATGCTATTAACAATAAATGTCTTGTATGTCTCATAATTAAACTCCTGTTCATAGTCTTTTGGGGGAACGGGTCTGTTTTTTCTCAACGTGCAGGATTTTTTTTTGTATTTAAGAAGTTGAAAAGAACATAGTAGTATAAGTTTTTTTTATTAAACACTTGTGTTCGTGCAGAAATTGTTCAGTGGCTGTGTAATTGAGTTAGAGTAGCATGACTTGTGATGATGTAGTCTCTGACAGTCATATCAATAGCCTGTTTTCCATCCAAAAAATCTTGCAGACCTCCTTATAGCATTCTCTGTTGGTGTTTATGGAAAATGGCACATTTCTAAATAAAAATCATGCTTTGGTAAGTGGGCTTTTCATGAAGCAATCAATTTCTATTTTAAACAAGTAAACCCACCAGCTTTTTCTCTGTTTTTACACATTACAGCAGGTGTTATGTATACTGAATCAGAAGACAAAACAATAATAAGTCAAAGCTAGTCTTTTGAGCTCAGCCTTGTTTCATATCGGTGTTTTATGTTGTTTGTCTGGAATGTTGAATTGGCATAATATATACCTATTCAAATAGAGGCACAAGACCAAGAGATTTCACTTCACAAACATGGTAACATGGTTTCTTTTATCCAATATAGTAAACTCCAGATCCTTTTCTTCCTTTTTTTTTCCCCCCTCTTGGAAGAAAATGCTTTTATGGGATTTTTTTTTTTTTTAACAAATGTATCAGCATTCCCTCTGTGCTTTCCCTGATGCTCCTCTTACTTTCTTCCATATATTCTACCCTATTTGCTATGTCTCTGTCTTGGAGTGAAAGTTGCAGGGAGTTCCATCTTACCTCCTACTGAAAACCAGAAAAAAAATGACGTGATTCCAGCTTTTGTTGGTTTTGCACTCTGTATACTTCTTCCAAGCTCTTAAGGAGGAGAGTAGAACTTGTTAGGCATGGGTGGGGTTTTTTCTTGTTGGGTAAGGGAAGACTTGGAAAAAGGGGAGGAGGAAGAAAGCAGGAGTGCAGTCTCTTGCCAGACGTGAATGATTTTCCCTCTTATGAAGCTGTGACTCTCTGTTATTCCATGCAGGAGAAAATCCAATTTAAGACTTTTCTGTTACTTCTCTCTTAGCATGTCACTTCAGTTTTTTTTGATGGTTGTTGTATAGGCTGTATTTTTAAAACAGTACTTTATTGGGATATTTTTACTGGTTTGGTTTTTTGTGTTTTCTCCTTTAAATGGGATAGTTCTTGAAACCCTAACTTGGAGCACAATCATGAAAACAATTGGATTGGCACCTCTGCAGTGCAAAAATGAGTATCTGGGGACGTAAGGGAGTGGCAAGAACCTTTCAAAACACAGCTGCCACTGACAGAATGGCACCACAGCTCTATTTTAACTCTGAAATCCATTTGTTAAGGAGCAACTGGATTAGAACTTGCTTGATCTTGAATAGCCTCTACCATTGAGAAACCTTCACTTTAACAGCAACTACTTTCTCATTTGAACTCGGTTACTTACTAGTAATTTTTATATGACTGTTTCTCTTTCTGGAAGTTTTGCCTTCTGAAAGGAAAGTGGATCTTTGTATTTTTAAGTAGTTCAACTCTGTAGGTACATAGTAAAATCCTTTCCTTTAAGGAAATATTCATATGAATGATTGAATCAAAATGTCTCCTTGGTCTTCAGTCTTGTTACACTTTGTATAGAAAGTTTAAGCTCCACCATTTGCCTAGATAAAGAATTTTCGCTTTTATAACTGACAGGTTTAGGGAACGAGTGTTCTTGCTAATACATTTTAGTAGGGCCCTACATCCTTCTTTACAGTTGATGCCTTCTGGTTTAGGACTGGCTTCAACACTTGCCCTAGCATCAAAATGATTTACTGTTCAGTCCCCACATGAGGACTTCAGTTCCTTTGTTCACACTGTTTTTGCATACGCTCTCCCTGCATAGCTTCACAGGTCCCGAGCTTTGCCAGCACCCTAAGCTTCCCTCCATCTGCTTGCTTCCCTGCGCGACAGCCGCTGCTCCTGCTTTGTGCTTTGTAGTCCCGCAGGACTAGCTGGGGTACTGGCTAAACCGGTGTTGCTATTGCATTTTTGGCTCTATTCTATTTCTGTACACTATATCAAATAGAAAAACCACCTTGTAGTTACGCCTGTATTAATCTCTGTGCAAATCAGGCCCTTATTATAAATTCATTCCAGTCTAACAAGCCATGCTTGTCTATAGGGCAGCAAATGCATCCCTGGGCGTTCTGAGGTGAATGCACAAATACATGTTTAGAGGTCTCAGAGGTCTTAACTCAGCAAGCTAGGCTGTCCAGGACTGTGTGAAAAGCAAGAAAATTTTGGGAGTTAAAATTTAGGTGGCCCAATATGAAATGATAAATGTCTAGCACTTGACTGAAATCAGGTTGTAAAGTATCTATGATATATCATGCTGTCTACCTACTGAAGAGTTGCTGCTTTAGATGTTTTCTGCATCATCCAAGAGAGCAAGATTCCAGTTAGTGGGCTTCGGCATTAAGTAGGTAGTGGAAATGTTTGTTTTCTCACCTCATTCAACATTACCATGTGAGAGACAGGATTTGAAAACACTGTTTGTCAGCACTGGACACAAAATATTTTGTAGTGAGTGCACTCATCAATTACAGCAGACTTTTGCAAAGTTTTATGAGTGCGAACTTGCTGGCAGCTGCTGCTGACGGCAGCTTTCCTGTGAGTAGAAGAGTTAAATTTATGGTGTTGGGCCTGTTCTGTTGCCTTTCAGAGCAGGAGGGGCAGCAGGGACGTTGACAAGCAGCATGGTGGCATGTCAGTTCTCAGCCCCTTCTGAAGGAAACTGGGCAGAGGCAAACTAATGCATTTCACAGTAGAAAATGCAGGAGTCTTCCTGAATGTTGTGGTATTGTGGAGCATTGGGAACAAAAAGAATACCGAAATATTTTGGAGAAAACTAAGCCAGCATGTTTCTTGTTACGGAGTAAATGGATACGTTTTTATTTTTGTCTTGGTGGTCTTTTTAAAGCCAAATGATACTGAACTCGGTATTTTTTTTTTCTTTGTCTGTTGGCTTAATGATGGAACAGTATCTTGGGGAGGGGAAGCCTCATCAGGGAGAAACTAATAAAAATGAGTCATTTGAGTCTGTGCATATTGTAGGTCATTTTAGAGAGACTGTGTTTTTCCAATCTTGTATGGAACTGGAAGTGTCACCCTTGTGGTTTCTTTAATTATGATTTAAGTATCACATGGATGTGAAGCATTAAAAATCCTAAAGAATCTCTGTGACTGAATGAAAAAAATCAGTGTTGCAGTTCTCATAGTACTTAAGATGAAGGATGACTCTTTCGCCAGAATAGGCTTTCATTGAAAAACAGACTTCCTGATACGTCCCTACATAATTGTGTAAAAACTTTAGACCTTTTGCTGTTTTGCATAGTTAGCTTCAATAATAAAATTTTGCACTGCCACTAAGAACTAATGCAGGAAAATTTTCCAGATGTATGTATTTAAACATATAATCTTAGTCATATTTCACTTCATTCACACTGATAATTTTCCTGGGTTCTGTTCAGTAATTATTTGAAGATCAGTAACAGGTGTATTTTTCTGTCTATCCTATCTAGCAGTATAGTGGTCTTTGAGATACTCAGAGAAAACTGAAGATTTCTCATGATGCTGACTGTAACAGACTTAGGCTCTGATTAGGGCTGGTTTATGTAAACCGGTCTGGGAACTGACAAGTTCTCCGTTTCCTAACCCCTTGCAGAGGAAGGATGGGGAAAAAAAAACACCAGGAGGCTCAAGAGCACCGTATAAATCTGAACTTGCTGACATTTTAGAGAAAACTACAAGTGTTGGAAATGCCAGGTTTCGTTAGTTTTTGTTATTAAATAGTTTTTTGGGTTTAGATGGATGTTTTAGATGGACTATACTGGAATCTCCTCTACAGGAAACACCAACATGAGTCTTTGGTGTGAAGTGGTACTGTATTGAGTATTCAGATTTTCACAGCTTCATTTTTTTTTTTATTATCCCTTGCATTTTTCCATATCTGTGTTGTAGGAATATTGGTATATTACTTGCATCTAAGGAAGATGTAAGGACTTGCATGCAGGTTAACTACTCTTCTGTAAGGAAACTGTGGCACGAGTTTGATGTGGTGAAGTGCTTTTCGTCAGTCACTGGATTCTACAGAGCAGGCATGAAACTAAAGATGCGTTGAGATTTCCCAGATGTTTGATCAAAAAATGGTATCAATAGCTTGTCCTTCAATATATAGGTTTTTCTTCTTCCTAGACCAAACTTGAGTCAAATATACAGGTGCTGATTTTTTTCAGGTAGAGAAACATCATTCTTATGTCAACAGTAGGTACCTTATGGCATCCACGAGACCATATGTTGGCATATTACTGGCATTTGATAACCAGTGACTACTTTTTAGAGGCTTAATGTCTTGAGGGCATAACTTTTGCTTGGTTAAATGCAAAAGTTTGTTTATTTCACTTTGCGTATACTTCAGTTTATGATGAGATTAACACTCCAAGCAATGTAATTTACCTCAGAAATGCTTAAAATGAAATAATCTTCACTATTTTAGCCAACTTAAAGCCTTTGGAAACTGTCTTCTGTGCAAAGGTCTAGTGTCTTCCAGTGAACTTGATCTTTTTCTTGATGATTATATCTGTTTGTTGTATGTTGTTTCTTAGAAATGAAATGCTTCTTGATGAAAGCGGGGGAGGGGAGCATTGCTAAAATGCTCTGGTTTTGTAAACCTGGAACTGAACTGGATAAGAGGGGAAGGAGGACAGAGGATATGAAACTTTTTGTTGATTGGTTTAACATACTAGAAAGTAAGTGGACCATGCTTGGATCTTGGCATTACAGTAGGATAAAAAATGCTAAGCATGTTTAGTTATGGTTTGGGGTATTTTGGAGTATTTATTTCCCTGATAACAAAGGAAGGAAGGCTTTTTTCCCTTTAAATCCTTATTTAAGTGATTTTATTCCCCAGTAACAGAAATTGATAGAACAAAATGGTGGTGAAGGGAGGGAAGGAATCCTGTGCACATCTCTGTTAGCATGTTGGCGTTACCCAATTTCGTATTTGCCATGAGAAACAAGAGTTAATATGTTTAATGAAAGATACCACAAACACTTTTCATTTACTGAAACTGGATTTTTGATAGTGAAAAACATTGCTGAGTACTTTTTCGTTTTCCTTCAGGGAGAGGAGCATTCAGTTTTTAGATTATAACAACTTTTACACTTCTATTAAAGTTGTTTTGGACCGGCTTTATGGACGAACTATTTACTATTCAGAGTATAACCTCTTGTTTTATGACTATGGAAAGACCTACTATTGCAGCTCCACCAGATACTACATATGTATCTTTCTTCTAGATTAGTCCTTGGGTAGCATCTTATGGGCAGTGTTCTATGCAATCATTTGTCATTTAAACAGTATTAATGTGGTTCTGTCATGAACAAATTATCACACAATATACGAGACCAATGCATGATAAATGTAGGATGCTACTTGGTAAACATGAGAGGGATGTTGTTGGTTTAGAGTGCATTAAATGTGTCAGAGATGTTGCTTTGTGAGAGAGACATGAAGTGACTTTCTGGATTGCAGGGATGTTGTTGGGAATTCGGAGCCCTGTGGGAGCTGAGTCCTTAAAAGTGTACTCCACAAAGGTATCTGCTGTGATTAGGTATTAGCTTTAGATTAAAAAGCTAATTAAACCCATTTGTTTAAAGATGCCATAGAACAGACACTAACACAGTGTACCAGGCTTTGTTCACTAATATGTTGAATAAAATTTTTGTAGGAAGCTTCATTTTGGTTTTTGTACAAATAGCATAGGGAGGCTAAGCTGATTTGTCTAGAGATAAACAGTGAAGGCCATCTTGATATCATGGCAAAAACTTCTGAAAGACAGTGATTTGGGGCTGGAGGGGAATGTGTCAGGAGGAGGAAGAGTTTGGTAGGCTGTTGAAGAGGAGCTCCCTGTGCGGTGGTGTGGTTGGGAATAATCTTTAAACATATGAATGGAAGCTGGGAAGTTTTCTTATCTGTGTATGTGGCTGTTGTGTGGTAGCTACTAGTGTCAACTGTTCAGGAAGGATATTGGCTAATTGGGGATGGTTCAGAGAATATCCCCGTGAGGCTTTGGAAGGGATGTTTCCAGGTGAAAATGCCAAAAAAAGCAGCCTAGTTAACATGTTCTAGAAGCAGTGGAGATGTGACTTGATTTCTCTATTGTGGAAAATATAAATTCTGTAGTGGAAGGGCCCTTGGACCAGATAGGAAAGATTTTCAGTAAGGGGAAATCAAAGCTTAAGAACATTAGACTAGGAGTTACATGTAAGTTTTGTAATGAGGAATAGTTAACCATAGAACAACTTACTGTGTTGGAAACTTTAAAAAGCAGGAGTTAATTTAGGCAAGATTTATGAACTGAATTAGGCCAGAGGTGAGGCTGGAAGATCACATTGTTACTTTCTGTCCTTATAAACTTCTGGTTATGTGCTGTAAAAGAATGACATTACAGAGTCTATTCATGTAGCATGGAATCTAATTCTCCTTTCCTTTGGCTCCAGTCACCTTCTGTTGGAGCAAATGACAAAACCTGCTCTGACGAAGAGGAATATGATATTGCTCGTGCTTGCCTCCTTTGTCTGGGATTTAGGGGAGACTGATACAAAGTTTTAGTGGTTAAAAACAATCACTTCTGTACCAAAAAATGTCAAGATTTCAAGGTGGTAATGAATTGCAGTAAACTTATAGAATATGATGCTGAAAGCATAACATGCAATCTGATAAATAAAACTTTGGCCGATATATCCGCTTTGCAATGTAATTCTGGAACACGCAATGTTCTGGAGGGTGACAGGGCACAACATGGATGCTGGTGGTGCTGTGGCAGTGGGGAGCTGGAGGTAAGCTGAGCTCAGTCACTACCACCCAGGCTGACTCCCTTTTTTTTTTGTAGCAAGTGCTAAAGTGGAGTAGACATGTTGCACAGCCTGTTGTGCACCTGTACCAGGAAAGGTTCTGTGGGTGTAGAAGCAGATGGTTGTGTTTGGATAATATTCTGAATTCCCATGGAGAGGCAAGAAGAAAGAAGGAAAGGGAAAGAGGTCTCAGTCAACTTTTCCACCAAATGAGAAGTTCCCCAGAGATGTGTGCCACCACAAGTAAGAAGTAGCTCTAGAAATAAAACTAGAAGAGGACCAGAGACCAAGCTGTAGACACCTCTTTCTTCCCTTCGCTATCGACTCCATGACACGAAAGGTTTAATTTGCTTATTGGGTAGTACTTAAAAAAAATTTTTTTTTGGCATGGGCATCATGCCAAGGTTCAAATGATACTGGCCAGTATTACTTGTAGTAGGGCATATTTTGCAGACTGGCAACTGTTAGTGTGCACAGAGTGAAGAAGCTGGAGTGAGTTAAACTGACACTTCTATAGCAATGGAAACTTTTTAATAAATCAATGCAGTACTATAGAAGCTGATATCTGTGGTGACCAATATCAATCATTTTAATGGTTCTCTCTCACTTCCTTGTTACGTTAGCCATTTACCTGGAGTATTTGTTATTTTAAACTATGATGGGAAAGGGGGACAGAAGGGGACAGCAATATCTCAGTAGTTTTGTTTGTGTGGGTTTCAGCTGTAAGCTTTAAGGCCTCTGCTGAGTGAAATACTAGCATAGGGTTTTGTCCATGTCATTCTGAAGAGAGATCCTATTGATCTTGTATTTGCTCCGGTGAAGATGGCATCATCTGAACTGGACCCTTCGGGCCAAAACCATTTACTGTTTGCTAGCTGAACTAGTTTGTGTTTGTTCAGTTCAGTTGTTTGCTGCTGAATTTCTACTGTGTTCAGAAATCCTTATTGAATTTATTGTTCTACAAACTATATACACCAGAGCTATTACTCTTTTTTAACTTGTGGACTCCTAGTAGCTAGTAAAACTTGATGGTGATAGGTTTTTCCCTTTTGAGTTTCCTTTTGTGCATGTTTTAGAAATAGTATATGATCTCCCCAGGAAACTGGGAAGTAAAGGTTGAAAAATTTTGGTGTAATGACATTTGAGGGTTCCTGAATCCAGGTTTACACCAGGTTTCAAAATTAGTGCAGTGGTTGAGCAAGAAAAGCAATCGGTGGGGAAGAGACCAGCTGAATCGAAATGAAGCAACTATTTCGTGGCTTTTCCTTAGAGAAATGAATGTGGCTTAAGAAGTGGGTTTTATTGACGGGGCCCTTTATTCACAGTTAACAGAAAATGTGAAAACTGTGCAAACATCTGAGAAGTGGGAGGGGAAAGATGTGTGATGGTATAATTGAACAAGATTGTGTTCTGAGAGGTCAGAGCAGCAAAGGACAGACTTGAAAAGGGCATGGCAGATAAAGGTGCAACTAGAACAAAAAGAGCAACAAAAGAGAGAACAGAGAATAAAAATATGCTCTTCAAAAACAGCATATCTAGGAAACTATCCTCTTTTGAAATTGAAGTAAATGAAAGTCTCCAGTTCTGTAGGTAGTGATGCATTTCAGTAAAATTATTCAAGAGTTCCAGTCCCACCTCCAAATACATTAATGTGCAAGAGTTGGCTGACAAAAAGAATAGCCATTTAAAACAGTTTCTGATGTGAAAAACTGCCAGTGTAGAAGAAACCAAGACAAGTCTGTGTGCCTTACGTTTCTCTTGAAATGACAAATAATTGTCATTAAAAACTGATGATGGATCTTTAAAGGTATGCGATGTGTTTGTGACTGGGCGAAAATTTCATTTTTTGTTTAAAGTGAGGGCTGTAACTCTTGTTGCAATATGTCACATACAGAACAGCATATTCTGAAGTAATGCAAATTCATGGAATATATATCAGACCATGTGAAGATTCACAGTGTTGAAATGAATGATGGCACTGCCATGGAAGTTGTGGGACAAGTTTTCAAGCAAGTGTTTAGGTAAAACACTTGAGCAAGAGTTCTCAAACCTTGCATGGCCACATGAGGAGAAAGGTAACTTCCATCAATCAACTGCAAACTTCTTAAAGGAGAGTAGTGACTTCAGTTTGTTCTGGGATTTATATTGCTGTTACTGTAAAGGTTCAAATCAATTTTAGCAAATAGGTCTTGGAGGAGATAACATTCTGCCAGCAAAACTTCAATTCCCAAAGTGTGTTGGGAATTAAAGGAAATTGTTTTAATGGACAGTTTAAAAAACACTACCTGTTTTTGATAACATACCTAGCAACTTTCATGTCTGGGGCTGTGTGTTTGGTGTGCTGTGTCCACATTGCAGATACTGAAATTTGTTTCTGCTTTACTTCTCTGTCTTTGCTGTTTTGCAGCAAAGGTCAAATTAACTCTGTGGTTACTCAGAGCTAAGGAAATGGAGCAAGCTTGTAGTATTCATTTCTCTGGTTTCTTCTAGTCTTCTGCAGCTGAATGCAGTATGAATACAGTATTTTTCAGGTATTTGTCTAGGGTTTTTTTAATCTATTTATGCTCTTTAGACTCTTAACATCCCATGGCAGTGAGTTCCACAATTTAGTTATGTTTGGGGAGAAAATACTTGTATTTTGTTTCTACTAAACTTATGCTAGTTGATACCTTCATTGAATTTTTTAACCATTGATTCTGAAATGTCGTAATTGTTATTTAATTCATCACATCTCTCCCATTCATGATGCTGGAAAACTCATTCTCATAGTCTCACTTCTGTTGTCTCTCCTCCAATCTCAAGAATCTTATAATGGAGCCAGTCTGTACCTACACTTTATCCTTCTCTGTGACACTTCAATTTCTCTATTCTTTTTCGGGAGCAGTAATTATAACAGTGAGCACTTAAGATGAGATCACAATGTTTGCGTGTAGTGTGGAATAATAACGTGTTTCTGTTCTTGTTCTCTATTCCTTTCCTAGTGGTCTTTAGTATTCTGTTTTGTATCTTTGATTTCTGCTGAGCACTGAGCTGACATTTTGAAATCATGGTGGATGGTACTTCACAATCTCTTTTCCCAAGTTAGTAGTAGCTAACTTAGAGCTTACTGTTGCTTCAGTAGGTAGGGTTGTTTTTCCTTCTTTCTATACTTTACTTTCATCAATCTTGAATTTCACCTAACGTGGTGGAAGCCCATGGTGTTGAAAGAGCCTTCCACTGCTCTTCAGTGTCAGTTTTCAGTGAAATGCGGTTGGCAAATGTTGTCAACTTATTCACCCCTCCGTTCCTGATTGCGTTTTGAGGATATTACGCATTGTAGCTGCACCACTGCTGGAAATCTTTTTGCATTCTAAAGCTTTTAATTGATTCCTGCTGACATCTCGAGCTTAGTCCGTAGTAGTTAAATTTAAGAGTTTTGATTAGAAGCCTTGTTAAAGGCTTTGAAAATCCAGTTAAAATCGTTTCAGGTGGATTAACATTGTGTGTACACACTCTTCACAGAACTGTCATCTTCACAGAACTGTCACTAACATGTGAGATACGATTTACTTCTACAAAAATTATTTGGGAACCTCTGAGATACAACTATTAACTCTTTCACAGATCATTGTGCTTAGTCCATCTGTGCAAGGCAATTCGGTAGCAAGTCCAAGATAGAAATGCTGATGGATTACAGGGAACTCAAGTGTTTTCGGAAGGTAGATTTATGCTCTTGAAACTATAAACAACCTGAATGAGAGTAGTCTTCTAAGTAGCGGAAGCTTTGTTCAAAAAGTAGGTCTTTTTGGAGGTACTTTCAGGATAAGCTTGGGAAGGAGGCTTATGCTTTTGAACACCAAATAAAACCCAACTCCAAGAAGGGGCTACATGTTGTTGTTATATACCTAGTGCTTAGGGGCCAATGTAAAAAACAACACATCTCATGAGATTTACCTTTAAAGTGTTTGGCTGCTATCAATGAAGAGAAAAGTAGAGTCTTACTTGCTATTTTGGCTTTCTTGGGCATTAGCAACCATTTACAAATCTTTTATTTCTTGGTTTATGCAATACCTATTCAAATTCAGTTTGTAAGCAATCTGGAGTTACTTGTACCACTAGAAAAGATCTATGTGAATGAAAATGTTTTAGTTTCTCTTTCTGCAAGCGTGTGTGCGTACATCATGAAACAAAAGTAGTAAAGAAGCATTATGCTTAATATACCAGTTCTCAGGAGGCCAAGTGGAATCTGGTTGAAATTATTTAAAAGCAAATAGTTGTGCCTCAGGATACTGTGTATGTCTGAGCTCGGTATATTCTATAGTTGGTTTTCTCATGTTTCTCTAATATAAATGTTTATCGTTGACTTGCATGGTAGTCTGCAACATTTCTGCATAGTGATCTTAAACCAAATATATTCATGCACACATATAGATTTATATGCACATACATGTATGTATACAATATTTATATATACATACCCGATGCATATAAAAATATATGTACGCATGTATTTTGGCAGTATTACTGCCTGATGTGCAGCAGTAAAAACATGGAAAGTAAGAAATTTGATAGTTAGAAACCTATTTTGGGACCCATGAATTTAATATTCCACAAAAAAAGCAGCTGTCTACTGAAAACCCATACGTCTTCAACAAATCTTGGGATTAAAGCTTAAAATCAAACAATGCATAACTGCTTAACAGTTTTCCAGTCCATCCTTAAGCTGCTGAGTTGATGTGGTTCATTGGATCACCCTAAGTGGTGGATATTTGCTTGTGAGATCATTCACTTAAAGTTTTTTATAATTTTCTGCAACTTTTGAGTGGGCTCTTGATCTGGGAAACCAGTTTATCTCAGATATGCATCATACATGCATACATAACATCCAAATATTGCAAGTGATGCTGTGGAGGAATTTTTAGGGGTAGGTATCTGGAGTGAAGCCATGATTTACTGTCTATTCCAGAATGACATGCACAACTTTTTTGCATCAGTATTATATACATTATTTTTGGCTATATATGGTTTTCCCATGCTACAGTGGGCTTGCTTATTCACATATAACTGAAGTTAGCAAACAAAAGTTGTGGTATCTGAGAAGGCTAGGTGCAGGAGTGAAGGCAAGTAGGTATAAGATACTGTGTCCAAGTAGCTAGAGATGTGCCAGAGGTGAAGACAGTATGCAAAGCATTTTTTAAACTGTGAAAATCATTATAAGCATCTTAATCGTGAAGGCACCAGAAAGGTTGCTGAAAAGACTGAATAGATTCATTGTCAAGGCCATTTATTAACAAGATCATGTATAATAACCTTAGTTGTCACCTTCATCTATTCTTGCTTATTAACAGAAAGATTGGGAGAGCGATATAAATGGTAGCAGTCTCTTCTCTTAAAATCCATGGAGGGAGGTTATGTTCAGGGGCGTAAATTTCCTTACAAACCATACACAACATCCCAACTGATGTTTACAATACTTGCAGATGACAGCAGGCTGATAAGCCATGCAGCTTGCTAAGTAAGGCTTTTATTTCAGTTAGGGCTTTTAAATTATATCTGACCATATAGTTTGTGGGTTGATACTGTATAGTGAGCTAAAATTGGGAATTTGCTGTTTTCCTTGGGAGGACTTGATGAAATACAAAACTTTCTTGAGGTTTCTGGGGTTTTTGCCACGTTTGCTAATTGAGAAGATTTTTTTTTTTTTTTGAGATGCCAGACAATGTTTTTTCCTGTGAGGTCTTTTTACTTCTTGTTGGCTTATTTGTAACATTAAAAAGTTGTCGTCTAAGGTACTTCAGGTTCATGCTTCAGAATTCAGGACTGTAAGTATCTGTCTGGACTGGAGAGAAATCATCGTGGCTTATTCATATCTGTACGACAAAAAGAACTGAGTGGTGACTTGGTTTTGCCTCTTACATCATGACTCTAGTGTGTCTCTTAAATGAGTTTTCCCTGTTAAAATGTATAGAAGATTTTTGCATCATGTTGTCCACTATTGTTTCTCTTATAACTAACAGTAAGTGTTATCTCATACAGGAACAGCTGAATGTTTGTATATTGTCGGCATCTATGCAATTCTGATCCTCAGTGGTATCAGTGAGGAGATAATGTACATTTTCAGAGTGTTACAGTTTTATCTGCGAGGCTCCTAACTAAAGATTAACAGCTTTAGGAGTACAATGGAAAAGGTACTTAAACTTCTGAAAAATGACAATTTGATTTCAAAACCTTCAGTCCTTCAACAGTGAGAAGATGATCTTTTTAACAGTTCATTTAAAGCTTTGTGCTTAATGCTAATTTCTGTGTAGGGATACCACATGCATGAAAATGTATGTTACTGTCGAAAGTTTCCTATTCCAACTTACACTTGGATAATGGAGAAGATTTGGAGTGGAAAACACTTGACACATCGAGTTCATTACAAATCTTGACTTGCAATACACTGACAATTGTTTTCTGAAACTAATTTGCATATTGAACATGATTTTGACTGCAACTTTGGATGTTTTTCAATATCTCAGCATTCATGTACAGTTTTTCAGGTGACCTGTCTGTATAAAACTCAAATTTTAGTTTCTGGCAACTTACATAATACACGAGAGAAAGCAGAATTATCCAGACAAAATGTCCTCAAACTATCAGAGGTATTCTGTTGTTTTGTCTTCAAGACCTTGCTCATGCAGAGTTGTGAACTGTGTCAAAGAATATAATCCGTTTACTAGAAGAAAGATTGAGTAGTACAGTTTGTCATTTTTTTTTCTAGTTTTCACATGGCAGCCAAATGTAGCCTTCGAATTCTGGTGCAAGAAGTCGGTGCCTGAAGATTTTTCATGAGTGTTCTGGCTGCCTGAACTAAGAGGGATGTTAGGGCACACCTATTTAAACTACATATCTGAAATTTTAAATTGTCATGTGGTATCTTTAATGGAGTGAAAGATTCCATGGGTGGTTTGTGGGAGCAGTCGATACTGGAAGAATGGTGTACCCATCTTCAATTCTTGCAGTCTGTCACTGTGGAAATAAAAAAGAGAATAGAATTGGTGCGGTGCTGGCCAACACTCTAGTTCATGGGTGCGTTCATTGTCAGTGGTAAAGTCAACATATATAGTGTGTAGTAGAAAAATTTCTCTGGGATTTATTTCTGAAAGCATTATGTGTATTTTTTGGAAATAACATGACCGCATTGACCCTCCTCTCTTGAGGTGAAACCAAATCCTGTAGTTGTCAAGGGTAGCTGACAGCAATTGGTTTTGTAGGAGAAGTAAAACTTGAGCAAACATCACCCATCAGAAACTATAACATGTCTGTATACTTGTTAGCTGTATTTACTTCCCTATTTTTAAAAAATTTTAAGAACTAATGTTCCTTGCCCCTCCTCTTATATCCCCTATGCCCCCCGGTCTTACTGTGGAAGTATTACATTAGATTTATAAAGAATAAACTTGTTAAACATGTCCATCCAGGTTGGAAAGTCCTTTTTTAAAGTAATATTTTTAACTGTCTCTTTGTATCCAGGATATTGAGAAAATTCCATTTGGTTCAAGTTGGTTGACTTTTTGTAACGTAACAGCCAAGCAGGATGTCTTGCACTATTATAAATGTTCCTGTGTTTCATGGTGAAAATAGTTACCAGCAGAAAGGTATCATGCTGGGATCTCTTTGAGTATCCTTGGGTGCATAATAAATCCCACTACACTAGGATTAAAATACTAAGGTTAATTTTCCATTGATATTGATGAACCTTTTTGTTATCTTGGCTGTGAATGGGTTCACTGGCTCTGTATAAGTATTGTGAGATTTATTAAGGCTATGATTATTGCTGTTTTATTGGGCAGCAAAACATAATTTCAATGTTTCCTAAAGCATTGACTTAGAGTAGCTTTTCCCATTGAGCTTCTGCAAAAGTATCATTCCACTTGCTTTCCAAATTGCACTGTCGATGACAGTGACCTCAGTGAGAAGGATTAGCATGCTTGTAAAATCTTTGCCTGAGAGCTGTATTGTGGGCGGTCTCTGGACTTGCCCTCAGTTCAGTGTATCTTCACTTGAACTCAGTTCAGTACCACTTCCCGAGGTTGTGGCAGGCTTTGCTGTCCTAAAGAAACCTGAGTTTCGTTTCTTCAGTATTAAAACTGCAGTTAAATTTCTCTAGAGAGCTTCAGCACCTGTAGGAAAATTACTGCTATTTTGTTAGGGGGAAAAAAAAAATCCAAAGGCTTTCCCTAGGGAGAAAGTTTGTGGGAAGAGGATTTGGTTCTTATTTTTTGCTATGTAACGTATAATATATACTATATAGTAATTATAATGTTTTGTTTTTCTTTTATAACCTCTGAACAAAGAGAAAGGAAGATTTCCCAGTTGTATTTAGTAACATAGGCTCCATGTATATATTGGTGTGTACCCTTAATATGGGAGATATGTAACTGAGAACTGTGTTTAAGTAGCATAACACTTGCTTCTCTCTCATAACAAGTAATGTCTGTTAGAGCTGATGGGATTGTTTGCATAAATAATGACTGCAGAATTGAGGAAAAAAAATAGTTATGTGTTGATGGAAATCTGTTTAATTGGGTTGCTTGCTAGCTTATGGAATGTAATTGAAGAAATCTCCGTATGTTCCAGGTTATCCAGCTTTATTGCACTCTCTTGTAAGTTTTCTGAAAGCTTTATTTCAGTAGTAGTCTGATGATACACTTTATTTGCTACTCTTGGAAACAGTCATTGTATCTATATATGTAATTAACTTGAATGTAGTAATCTTCTTGGGGAAGATAAAATGAAGTATGCTGCAAAAGTCTGTTGCTTGTGTTCACTGTTATCTACCTAATACCTATATATAAATAGAGGAAAATCCAGAACAGGCTTCAGCACTGATGAGCGCAAAAGGCCCTGAATAAAGCAGTTGTACAAGCCTTAGAACGATGCTGAGAACGTGCATAGCTGCAGTAGCTGGTCAAGTCTTGCCAAGGACTTAAGTGTTTGTGCTTCTGTGTATATGCTTGGCTTTCTTAAACGGCCTTTTTCTTTTGACCACGAGTAGCAGTTGCCCAGACTTTTCCAAGGTCCCAGACATGAAATGCCTCCTCTCACGATCTTTTGGTCTCACAGGGAGGACATCCAGTGTGCTGCCATAGTTTGTAACTGTGAAGGCCATGCATAATTCCTGCTGGCTAGACAAGGCTGGTCCTTCTGGAATGGACTTGGATTATAAAGCACCAAGTTTTGGAAGAATTCAGTTGTCCTGGTAGAGACTAAGAAGTGTGCTATGTTGTGTCCTCGTACAATTGAGAGCACCAATTTGTGCATCCCCTAGAAAGTTCAACAAAGAAGATACGAATTGGAAAAAGCCTTGCTGCAAATTTACTTGCTGATTAGTAGAGCAAATAGACTAAACGTGTCACAGATTTGTCATATGTGAATTCTGAAAGATCAAAAGCATGTATTTTTTTTTAGCAAATGTTGGGGCTGGAGGTGATGTGGGGCTTGCAAACTGTTTCCTGATAGTGTTCCTGATGGCTACTTCGCTGGTATCAGAAGCTCAGCTATGACAGTCTGTGCTTATCATCGTGTAAAATGTTGTTGGTTAGATTATACTCTTCTATGTAATGCAGCTGTTTTCTAATGGGGCTTGGAGTCAACAGATTGATCATGTGTCTTTAGTACTGAACATTTCAAAGTCTTGTGGCTTCATAAGTTATCCTGTGTCAATGAACCTGAAACAATGGGGGGGGGGGTGTTGGCAAGTGCAGACTAATTTGACTTGACTTTAATTTAGTCCTAAATCATATGCGATATACCTGGTGTGAACTGTCTGCACACAGTTATGCAAATCAGTGAATACTTAGTAATACCTCTTAACTGAGTAATGAATAAAAACAGTTAATATTTCAATCAAAAATATTTTGATGTTAATACAGGTGTATTTGAAAGAACACAAGACTCTGGCTCTGATTTCTTGTATAAATCAGTGTATCTGAATGATGGGATAGCATAAGCAATTTCAAGATATCACTTCTGTGAAATACTGTAGCCTGTGGAAATGTACTTTCCAGCTCTTGGAAAGGAGAAGGAAGGGGACTGTATCTGGCTAAAAGCAACATAAAATAAGTGACAACGGGTGTATGTACAGGGAGGGAATGCAATAATTTTGTTTCATGTCTATCCTAAAGCTTTTGAAAATAGGAAGCATATATAAGCTTATATGAAGTATATGATTATCTTTTTACTGACATTTACTTGTAAATTACTTAGTGAGCCATGTCATTTAAGTTCAATGTTCAGAATTCACTTTGCATTTAAGCTGGAACCTAAGAACTGCTATTGTCATCACATGTGGTCTCTCGTGGTCTCACTTAAGTCCGTAAATGAGTCACTATATTTAATCTTAGATTTCCTAACTTTTAACAGACTTGTTAAAGAAATAGAATATTCTGAATTTTGAAGAATGGTAGTTCATATTGCTTTGTTCAGTACATTATGCTACTGTTAGGGAAATTCAAAAGGGACATGTTCGCTGCAGAGCTGGGAGGTTGTGTTGAAGTACTGGTACAGCCTGCTTACAGACCTGTGCAGGTCTTGACTAGTGATGTTATTTCAGTTACCTAACATAGTAAGTACTATACAAGCTGTGCTCTAAGCAAAAACTGGTTTGCATAATATGCCAAAATGCTGTGCTGGAGAGTCAACAATTATCAAATCGGATTGAAAGGGAAATGTTACCAGCATGAAACAGAGAAAGTAATAAACTCTTCTATTAGTATTTTATGAAATAGATATAAATATGATGTAAAAGTTACGACAGAAAATGCAGGACTCTTTAAATGTGTGAAAAGCTAAAACCAGAAAAAGTTATTAAGAGCTGTTCCCTCTGCCTATCCAGGCTAGGGAATTTCAGAGATACAAAGGGCAGTTGGGGTATGGTAGGGCAATATAAACCGCCAAATTATCCTGCTTATGATCTAAGAAGAGAACAGGTTTTTTAATTTCACAGTGCAAAATTGAGGTATAGTTAGGTTAAATGCAAGAAGGTATTGTACATAAACAATTACGTTTGTGTACAGGGGAAGCCTTTTGAAGCTTTGCTTCTACTATTTGAAAATGGCTTCCTGGGGTCCTCAGAATTCCTGAGCAGTAAAAATAAGCAGTAACGGATGCAGCATAATAGGACTATTGTAGAGATCCTAAAGACTTCAACACCTGCCCTTATATATAAAAAAAAATTGCTAATAGCAGTCTTTAAAATGCGTTTTTCTTTACAAAGCAGGCTTGTTATTATATCACTTCAACATGAGTCATCTGCTTAAATCTAACTTATTTTATTCTGTAGAGTGCATGTTGATACAGTAGAGTTTTCATTTTAGTGTTTCATAGACTTTTTACAAAGGAGCAATTCAAAGCTGAGCACTGGCTGTCTGCTTTAATGGAATGCATCAGTTAAGGCAATTTCCTGTTGCAGGGAGAGAAACCTTAAGTAGATTTACTGAATGTGACAGGAGACGTACGCAAAAAGCAAATTATTTAGTAGTTTGGAACAAGATGTTATGGTGCTTTGGAAGATTGTCACTGAGTGACATGTTACATAACAGGTAATTCAGTAGGGTATTAAATGTGTCAGTTTGGGGCAAATTATAAACACAAAAGCAGTTTTCTTGTGCCTCTTTTACACATTTGATGATCAGGCATATCAGACAAGACTCCTGACACTGCATTGTCCTGTTTCTGTCCAATTTCTCCTTATGATGGGAACGGAGAAGCGAAGCTCTGTGATAAAGGAAAGTGCACCCTTTAGGGTAGTACGTTAATATCTGTATCTCCATTCTTCATGACTTGGCGGCAATAACAGTCCCTTTTAACAGCAGGCCTGTTTACAGCTTCAGCTGTCGCAGTACTAGGTTGCTTTTGAACTAGGCTTTTGTTACTTTTTTTTACTCCTTCTGTGAAAGGGTGTTGCATTAACTTAATTCCAGTGCAGTAATTTCAGGGATTTGTTTTTTAAATAAAATGACTAAATGCCATCTGTGTGGCTTGGCTAAACGGCAGCTAGTAATTTGCAAGAATTGATGAGTTTTAAACACCAAAGTTGTGGTGGGTTTCCTTCACGTACTACTAGTCATAAGCAAGAGTCGTCCATTGAAACAGAGAGTGGGATGGATCAGGGAAAATGTCCTTAGCTTGTGGCTGGCCTTGAGGGAATTAGTTGCAGCACAACAGTCCATTTATAAAATTAAAATGAACAAAAAAGCAATAAAAGATGTTGTGGGGATAAAAGCATCACAGTAACCTACAGTGAAACAGAGTACGTGTGCTGGTGGAACGCACAGGATGTGAGACATCTTTTGCCACTTCTGTTTGTTTAAATCTTAGCTGGAAAGTTAAAGCTCTCGTTTGTTCTTGTGTGTCCAAAGATTTGCTAAATGTTAACATTTTGAAGTTAATGGAAAACTTGAGTTTGAGAAAGGATTTGTCAAAAGGTGTTTTCTGTTTTTCTTCTTTTTTTAATAGGAAAAGTTTACTTCAGGCATAAACACTGTGCTATTTATTCCTGTTTTCGTAAAGATCCACTGTAGTCTGACTGCTCAGAGGTAATTTTGTGGTCATCTGTTATAAATCATTTTTGTTTGAGAATTACTTCACTGTCTATGGCATGAATTTCTTTAATTGAAAAAGTGACGAGCTTCATCTTCCCCTTTCTTGTGTAACTTTGAGCACTAGCATTGTATTTTGTATAGGTGCATGAAAGATGCATGCTATAGCAATGTCTTAGTATATCTTTCCTCTCTTCAAGGAAACCTAATATTTAAAAAAAAATTAAAAACACCGATGTTTGTTGAGCGTGAACTCTTTTTCTACCATTATTTTTTTTTACTATGCAAACACAAAACAGAGGATGGTCCTAGCCTTTGAGATCAAAGGCAAAGGCGGCTATCAGTCTCCCAAGCTGTGTTAAGGGGGAGTGTTGCCAGCAGGTCAAGAGAGGTGATCCTTCCCTTCTACTCAGCACTTGTGAGGCCACACCTGGAGTACTGGGTCTAGTTCTGGGCTCTCCAGTACAAGACAGATACGGACATACTGGAGAGAGTCCAGCAAAGGGCTGCTAAGATCATGAAGGGACTGGACCATCTCTTCAGTCAGAGAGCGCTGGGGACTATTCAGCCTGGAGAAGAGAAGGCTCGGGGATCTTGTCAATGTATATAAACACCTGAAGTGAGGGTGCAAAGAAGACAGAGCCAGACTTTTTTCAGTGGTGCCCAGTGACAGGACCAGAGGCAATGGGCACAAACTGAAACACAGGAGGTTCCCTCTGAATATCAAGAAACACCTTTTTACTGTGAGGGTGATTGAGCGCTGGCACAGGTTGCCTAGGGAGGTTGTGGAGTCTCCATCCTTGGAGATGTTCAAAAGCCATCTGGACATGGTCCTGGGCAACCTGCTTGAGCAGGGGGGTTGGACAGGATGACCTCCAGAGGTCTCTTCCAACCTCAACCATTTTGTGATTACAGGAGTGCATTTTGTTGTCAGTTAAATTGAACCATTAAAAGAGGAGAGATTGGTTGTTCTGTTCGTGTTTGCTGTCACGAAGCAAATGCAAGCTTGGAGGAGTGGTGCTTTTCCAAGGAAGATGAAGGAGTCATCTCTTCTTTTTATCCACTCCCATTTTTAAAAGCTTGAAATGACCTCATTTGGCTCAATCTAAGATTATGCCATGTGAAAGGATGTTCCTTTTTAAAATGGGACTCTTACTTTTAGTATGTGGTTCCAGTATGGAAAAGATTCCCAACTCTTGATCTGAGAGTACCAAAGCAGGCAAAGTAAAACCAAGAGTGGGTGTTTTGAGTATGTAATCTGCAATGTGTATCCCACTGTTCCTTTAGAGCATTGGGAGGGTGGGGTGGTTGTACTGACAGTCCTACAGGGAGTTATTTAAGAAGGCAAAGAAGTATTTTAGTTAAGAACTTCCTGAAATGTTGAGATATATGGCACTCCTTGATTATTTTTTTTGTGTGTCATGTTTTTCCTGTGAGACGTGCATTATACGATAAAGCCGCTGCTTTGCTTGGAACTGGGGAAGGGAGCATACGAGTGCTTGTTTTTCAGTCTGATCAGCATTATTTTGACTTCAGCTCTCTGGAAAATAATGAGAACCGAATTGTCTGCACTATTACTTACTTGCTCAATTTTATGATCATATGAAGAAAAGAGAGAATTGTCACGTTAGTGGGGTTTTTTTCTTCCTTTGCTGTGTCATGGAAGTTCAAGAAAGGGAAAAGGACTACAGAGATTTTTGACCTGATCTAATGCATAAAAGTTTTTTTTTTTGTCATCTGTGTGCCCCCCTTCTTTGCCTGCTTTTCCTGTTAATACACTTCTCTTGCAGTCCAGAAATATTTTGAAACCTGAGCTGCAATGAGTTCTAGTCATTTACTATGTGTAGTTTGAATAAATGCAAACTATATTTAGTATTAGTAGAGCACAGTGAACAGCATGCTACAAGAAGGACTCCTTAAGATAACTAGTAGGTCATGCCTCCATGCCTGAAGCAATGTATTTCATCATTCCTGGTGAGAGTTTTGAACAATTTTGGCTCTGTGGATATACCTGCTGAGTATCTGTTCTGCATCAGGGTGTCACCTGCCTCTAAAAAGTAATTGCTAAAATGTCTTCTTATTAACAACATGGGAAAAATAAAATGGTCATGAACCCAAACCCTGATAAAAACTTCTGTAGAAATCAAGTTTGGGACTGAGGATCCATTCTGTAAATGGGGACTATTAAAATGGTATGAAGCCTTATGAAACTTAACTTCCAGAGATAGCATGATTCTGCTGTTACTATATTGTGGTTGCAGGAAGACTAATACGGTTATCCTAACGTGTAGGGAAAGATAAGGTAAATTGTCGTTTGGCTTTATATAGCAGCCAGTACTGTGGAACTGTAACTTGCTGCTGGTCAGGCTATTGCTTGAGAGGTTAATTGAGATATTGCTTGATATAACATAAATATTTCAGAGGTAGGCAGGAGATTCTTAGTGCTCTCTATTTAGCTACAATTCCCAGTAGTGCCTTTTACATTCTTGTGGCTATCTAAATTTGTCAGCTCAAACTCTGCCAGAAACTTCAACTAAACAAAAATCAGAGTTTTGTTTCTTTTGACATACATGTTTATATTAACTATACTATTGCTTCTGTAAATTAGTCCCAATTGTTTTTTTAAAAACACTAAAATCTCTCAATTAAAAAAAAAGTGGGACTTGATGCATTTTCTTTTTCAAAATTATATCACATATTCATGATTTATGGTAACTCAAATGATGAGGAGGAAGAACACTGCTGTTGCATGACTAAGGCTTGAATGATGGATAGGGCCCAGCAGTTAATTCTGTAAACACTTCAGGACTGTTTTAAAGCTGTTCATAAACTTGGTCTTTTTTAGCCAGCTTGCACCTCATTAAAAATCAAAATGCTGCCCTCCTCCAGAAAAGAATCTGCAATCATGAATTTATTGAAATAAATTTCTAGTGTCTGTCACGGCTTTTATAGTTGAAGGCATTCTTTGGATTTTTATGTGCACTTAGTTGTCTAACTTAGATAACTTCTAGTTTCGTCTTTAGAGATCTCCTTCAGATGTCCATATCCTACATGTACCATGGCTTTGCCTGTAATCTCTATATTGAGCACAGAATTCTCCTGTGAATATATAGGTGTCAAAGGGTTGAAGACCTGCAGTTTTCGATACCTCTGAGCAATTAAGTATCACTTTTTCAACACTGAGTTAATGTTTATCACAGTAATATGAATAAATGCCTTGATCCAGATAGGCAATTATGCTGTCTCCCCTCTTCATCCTAAGAGAGCCCCCCTCTCAAGTACTTTTTTGAGTAGGAAGACACATCAACAGCTCTCTACAATACAAGTTTTATGAATAGACAAGTGCAGTTCTTCGTTCAGGTTTTTTCTTGGAGGTGCATTATTTAAATCGAAGCTTGCACATGCATCATAGAACAATGAGATAAACATTAAAACAATTACTGTAAATAACATGCATTTAACTTTGGCTTTCCGTAAATTCTTTAAAATAAGCATTGTCACTGATAAACAATGTGCTTCCTAGTTATCTGCAGTATAGTGGGGACAGAAGATGCCCCCATATTGCTGATGGGAACTTGGCCTCGTGATGGATGGGAGAGAGTAGTACTGTTCAAGGCCCCTTATTCTCCATAGCTTTGCTATTTAGGTTTTCAACTGGAAATGCTACTTGAAAAGACACAAAAAGATTGTGGATAGCAGTCACCAGCCATCTAGGAACTGAGCTGAGACCACCAGTATATTTCAGGAATGATGGGACATCAATGTAGCATCTTAATGTCTTTCTGTCACTCTCTTCCCTGCCTGCTCCCTGTTGCCCATCCTGAGCAACGAGCTGGAGGTGTGAGCCTCCAAAGTCCTTGCAGTAGGAGGCTTCTGTATTGGAATGCATAGATGTTACATGGGAGGGTGAAATGAGCTAAAAATATGTTGCAGTACTGCCATAAGTATGGTTCCAATTGGTCCTAAATTACAGCAGGCTCTTTATCATGGTGATATTCTTGACAGCTTTTTGTTTAAAAATGATGGTTATAGCTCGGGGGAGCACTGTATCTATCCCCAGTACTGCTAGTTCACCACTAACTCTTCAGAGACCTTGGATCACGCCTAACTCTACATGATCAATAAGCACCCTAGTTTTCAGAATCAACCTAAAGCTGCATTCAAAATCAAGCAGTGCATTTTGGTACCAAATCAAGTTATTAAGCTTCATCAGAAGAGCCGAGTGCCTGAACTACTAACTGCAGCACATAAATGGTTTATTGTCAGGCTGAAGGGCAAGTCCGAGGAAAGCCTTTATCTAGACTTGAAGGAAACTTTTTTGTTTCTCTGAGCTATGACTGCAGTGCTTCCAGGCGGACCAGCCACCTGTGTCAGGTGCCTGTTGCTTTTTCCCCACAGAAGTGCTCGTGCGGGATCCTTGAGAAGTGTTTTGGCAGAACCAGGCCAACTGCAGATTCCAGGCTCAGGGGCAGTTAAAAATTACAGCTAGCTGTAATTTCTCTGTTGTGGAAGTTGGCCTTGTCCAGCCGTATGCCCTTTATATTAAGGGTCAATTATTTATTCTGAGACCAGAAATTTCCTTACTTTTAAACTTTTGTGTGGCTGGTGACACGTTGATGAAATTGGGCTCAGTCTTTTTTCACTCAGTTGGTTTATACTAGCTAGATAGGGAATAGTGGGTAGATTTGTTTCAGGAATAGTTCCCTAGATACTTCTCCTGTGCTGCCTAAACTAAAGAAACTTCCAGAAAATACACATGCTTTTTGCTCCTGCCCAGATAGACACACAGACTGAAGCATGTTAAATGGTATCGACGCTTCTGATGTGAGGTCCCAAGTGGGACCTGATCTTCCCTGCTAATTCTTGTTGTTCGTGGGTGGTTTTTTTTTCCTTCTCTCCATGAATCCTTTTTTTTTTATTCCAGCCAATTCTTATCTCTACAGCTCCCAGCATGGTGGCTGTGGAGAGTTCCTGGGGGATTTTTGTTACAACTAGGTAAGCCTATTTGTTTCAGAAAATCTTTAGCCTTGTTTATTTCAAGAGCTGGAGAGAGCTCAGATGACTTATGAAGCTACTTCAGCTGAAGTGTATTATGGTAATTTATAACAAACATAGGTAGTTTTGGTATGACTGTGTAGGTAAACATAGGCCAAGTAAATACCCTTTCTTTAATTACACTTCTGTTAGATCAGTCTTATGACTTAAACGTAGTAATATTTCTAATGTCGTATAAAAACATAAGATGCTAAAATATTTCTGTTAAATCTCTCATTTTAAAAAAGCAAACCCAGTTACTGTCTGGTTTTATATTTTGACGGAACAGCAATGAGGTAAGACTTGTAGGCTTTTCCATGACAGCCTTATTTGAGCACAAGAGTATTAAATGTAGGAGAAACCTGTTGCAGATATGAGCACCCAGAGGTGAATCTCTCAAAAGCTTATTTAGGTTGTGTAGCTCCATAACTTGCTAAAAGCCTTTATATGAATAAGAAATACTTTCATATGCGAGAAGTCTGAAAGCTGTATGGTGCTAAAAGCATCTGCTTTGCCTGGCCGTCGCTTTCTTAATTTCACAAATAGCCTTGGCACAGTCGCTTTCCATATTTTAGAGTCCTTTGGCCTTTTAGTTAAGTATTGATTTGAACTTACGGCTTTGTCATCTCCACTTCAGTATACACTTATTTCTGAGAGAACAGTAAGAAAACCTGAAGTGCACAAGTTCCTCCTTGAAATGGTGAGGGGGGGAAAGAGTAACTTCTACTTTGTAGTTCATTTAATGTATTTATGGGCTGTTAGTGCATCACAAGGACATATTCTGTATGTGATATAAATTTTTTTCAGCTTTCTTGTCCCACAATTCAAAAATACATTGGTATTAAGTCAGTTGATAAGTGCTTACGAAGTTCGTTCAAGTGTTTCTGCAGGTACAGCACTGGTTTTATAAGTCTTGGAAGTTGGGGTCCATTTTCTCTCTTCACAGCACCTCTAGCCCTGTATACAGAAGGTGTCACTTCTCAGAAAAGTCTCAGAACATTTATGTGGACTACTGAATAACAAACATTTTAACTAACAAGGAGTTATTTACAAATGCAGGAAACTTAGGGATAACTTTCTTTTACCGTATTTTCTTGACTTGTTCCATAACTGTCAGGCAAGACCATTTACTCTCAGTACTGCAAATATGGTCCGTGCCAACAACATCTCAAAAAATGGCTGGCCTAGTGCCAGCACCATTATCCTGTCATTATTCTGACAATAAAGAAATGCAGATGTGCCTCAGTTCGTACTGTCTGAAACACTGAAGAATTAAGAACGATCAAAGTACATCTGATAGGATTTTGGCACAACCTTATCTCGGGGGAATCTGGAGGGGAGGGTGGGGTTGGTTCAGCTCCCTTTTACATCAGCTTATTGTATTCTCAACAATGCTGGCTCCTTCATGTGTTGGTAATGGCGCTAGTGGTGAAAATAGACTTTCAGGTACTAAATTCATAATTTTATGAAAGTAGTATTTTATAAAATGGGAAGTTTTTCCCCAAAGTGTCATCTTTTGAAAAGATGCTTGTATGCTTGATGTATGCTTGTTAACTGTACTTCTCCCTAAATGTCCAAGCATTATAGTAAATGGGAAACAATGAGGTGTTCTCATCAACACTGGGGGCTTAGACATCTTGGCACCACTAACCTTTGTTAGCTCTTCAGAGTGTTTGGAAGACTTCAGTGGTAGGACTCTTAGGTTTTTCAGGCCCTGCTTTCTGCCTTCTTTCAAGTTGCTGGAGATTGCTTGTACCACAGTTTAATCTAGATAAATGTTCTTGACTTAAACTACGAATCCTGTGAGAGATTCAGCATTGGAGTAAAAGCTGTTCCTTTGCACCATAAAGCTTATATTAATGTGTTGAATTTCTTGTGGTGAAGGCTGTGCGAGTCCGTCTGTCTTTGCTGTTGGGAGAGTGCTGTTCTAAACAGTAAGTTAACTCCACTTGATGTGACTAGGTTGCCCTGTTTGCACATAAAATTCTTTTGGGCAGTGGAGTGTTCAAGAGATGTGGGCAATAATTTTGAGCCTTAACTGGCCAACAGTGAAATTCTGGAGGAGCTGAGAGGGAATGAGAATTGATGTAGACCAACAGCACTTTCTTTTAGCAAAAGTAAGGTATGTAAAGTAGGTTTGATGCTGCTGGCAGTAAATATGGGCTAAACCAGCATGTTCCCAGGGAGGTGGGGCTGAGGCCTTTGTATAATACTTGACACTGGTGAGTGTCCTGGCTCAGGTGAGGGAAGCATTCAGTGCTCCTCAAAAAGCACCTGTCATCTTAGTATCTGTTAGCTTCTTTTACATCTGGGAAACATGGGCCTGTGAGAGACTCAAATGAAATAAGAAACTTGGGAGAAGAACTTGTAGTTAAGTTTTCATAGCAGTGTGTCTCAGTTAATATGCTTTGCCAGGCCTTTGATTCCCAAAAGTGGCTTTAGAGAGACACCTTTTACAGACCTCTCCGTGTACCCCCTGATTTATATCTATTGCTTTCATCAATAGTCAGATCTTCCCAAAGTATCCTTGGCTGAAAATATTGAATAAATAATAATGGTATTGAAAGAAGACACTTGATGTACTAGCAAGGGAAGAAAAACTGCCCCCACAAACATTTTACCCTTTTAATAAGGCAGAAAATGGATTTTGTAGATTGGTAATTCAAAAAGGCTTTTTATTCTTGTGATTGCTATTCTGTTAGTAATTCAATTGAGAGAAGATCTCTTGAGTCTGCTAAGAAGGAAGGGAATACAGATTTTAATACTTGTGGTTTTGTGTACAACTTGAGCTTAGAGTGATGATTTACGTGATTTTTCTTAGTTTTTAAATGCAGTGGAGGGAAACACTCCATTATTTACCTCTTGCTGCAGGGTGGGGCCTGTTGTATTAATTGTCTTACAAACCACTTTCTAGAGCTTTGAATTAACATTGTAAGATCTCACTTAATTTCTTGTTCCCTATAATTTCCTAGTTTCCAGCTACAGGTGTTAATTATTGAGCTCTTCATGGAGGTGGCTGCATGTTTCCTTCATGTAAGGAAATTTTTTTTAGAGCTCATCCACAGGGTGATTCTGAAGGATTAGGGTTAGGGTTCCTTCTGAAGATTCACTTTTGTCAAGATTGACATTTTGGTGGGAAATTAGGTGAGAGAGGCATGCCAAAGAAAATAGTATGGGATGTCTCTCCTGTCTGACCTGATGGATACCAAAGTATGCAAAACCTAGAGGGAGAGAGAGACCCTTTCTTGCTGGTTGCTTTGACTACTGTCTTCCTATTATAGCTATTTACCTTTATTTTCTCCTTTCTGTGAGAGGAATTCAGCAATATAACTGTGTTAACCAAAATCTCAAACAGTTTTTAATCTCCAAGATGGCTCTGTGCAAAACAGGCTTGGACATTGAAGGGTTTTCTGGTTCATGCAAACGCTGCTATGCTGCTGATTCCAAAACCAGCAGTTCTGTTTTCATAGTCCTGCCGCTGAGCTCGTGTCCTGCCGGGCCTGGGGTACCCAGAAAGGGGCTCATGCAGGCTGTGTTCCCTCTTTCTTCCTTACTCATTCTCCTACCAGAGCAGCTTAAGTAGTCTGTCCATGGACAAAGAAGAGTTGACCTACTGACAGAAAAGCATCTATTTATTGACAAGTGATGCAGTCTGTCTGCCATAGTATTTACCATTAAGAGAGCATACTTATTCCTAAAGGTATTTTTATATTCGTGTTTTTCATATGGTATTTTTTATAAGCACAAATACAAAGAACACTAACTGTACAAGGCCAGAGGTGAATTGGACCCTCTTGAGTGTTGTTTGCTTCGTTCTCTAATGTTGTTACAGTTTCAGTGAAGAGGCGATTCAATCAAATATTGTTTCCTCTGCTTTTAAATTCAGGCCATCATAGTAGTGAGGAAGGAAGACATAATAAGCACTCAATTCATAGAAGTTGTCTTGACATGTCTGTGGTGAGAGCTGGGGCTGCAGGAGGCAGGATGGCTTTTGTAGCAACTGAGAAGCATTCTGGCTGTCTGTCAGTTCATTTACATTGGGAGCTAAATGTTTAGAAATACATTTTACATATGCAGAAAAAAAACTAAATATAAAATAGCAATCTTAAAGTCTTGGAGGAAAAGAGGATTACCTCATATATAGTTTCTCAATGCTTGTGACCTTTTTTTTAATTTTTTACCATTTAACATGATCAAGTCTGGATTTATGCCATAATGAACAGTTTAGGAGGAAAAAGGTTAAAGACCACTTGGGTGATCATTCAGAAAACTGGTAAGTCTTAAGACACTTGAAGTCAGCAGTGACCCTGTTTTGAAATAGAGACACAAAATGGAGAATGAGGCATTCCCCACTACAAACAAAAGGCAAATTACTGCACTGAACAGAACAGGCTGATCTTCCCCCTTCCAAAGCTTCTCCCGATGGAAATTGTCAGGATTTTAATCTTTTCCACCAAATCACATCTCAGAAATTATGGGGGTCTCTAACTTCAGTGTGAAAGTGGCTAGTATTTTAGGGAAGATATTGCTGCACATCATCTTTTATTCATTGTTATGATTGGCATGGCTAACTTCATACCATTTTTAGCATTATTGAATTTTAGATTCTTTGAAACTCTGGTGTCTTTTGACTAACTAGGGAAATCTTGCTACCCTTCAGTGATAAAGTTTTTTGAAGTCATGGTAAATGGTTCAAATCACTCTTCACTTGTGACACAACCTGGTTTTTAAATGCTGATGTAAAGAGTTTAAAATAAACAACCAAACAAACCACTTTAATGAACAAAATCATTCTAGCTTTCAGAGTTCTGATTTCAAGGCAGAAAGTCCAGTCTTGTCCAGCTGAACTTTAAAAAGCTGTCCTATTTTTTTCTGTTTTCGGTGGGTGGCAGGCCCATATACAGTAGAAAATAAATGAGGTCACCTATATCTCAGCAGCATGCTCCACATGTCCTGTTGTACTTCCTAGTTCATAAATAGAACTGAAATACTACTAGCAAGTATCTAATGACTTTGCCCCCAATCAAGACATTTGTAAGATGGGCTCCCCAGAGTATAAAGGTCATTTGTATTTAAAAAGTTATTCAAGCCTTCATTATCAAGGAGGAAGAAAATTCTGATTAAAGTTTTATCTTGCTGGCTAAATTTTTATTTGTCCAGATGTTTTTCTCTATATATGTGTACAGATGTCTAAACATATATTTGATAATTGTATGTATATAGTAAATTTTCATGAATTTAAACATGAATTTATTATCCACTTGAGAACCTCCTGCCTTTAAAACTTTGTTTACCTTGACTATGTAAAAAGTAACCTTAAAAATTTAAAAGATTAGGCTCTAGAAGTTATCACAGGCACCCTACTTTTTTAGTTTCACTTTTTCCTGTCTGTTTAGTTGGAATTCACTTCCCAGAGCTGCTTTTGCTGTTCCTTCTCCTCCCACGATACTCTTACCTACCCCACTGCAATCTCAGAGTAGCTTTCTGTATATAAGACTTCAGACTATTAAATTTATTTTTAACTCTGCAAAAAAGACTGCATTCTTAAACTGTAAGTTTACTAGAACTTTTTTAACTGTATCTGTCAGCAATTGAGTAAGATTGGAAACAGGTGATTTAACACTTTTGCAGTGTGATCCATTCCCATCCTCCTGCCCCCCAGGTGCAACCCCTTCCCCCCAGAAGTTAGAAGCTGTGCTGCCATTTCATTCATTAACTTCTTTTCATTCCTCAGAAAATGCTTTGAAATCAACTTCACTAAATTTGATTTGAATTGCTTACATGTGAATGTGGATTTCTCTCTCTACTTTCTGTTGAGAGGTAATGGTTGGAATATGAAATTAATCTGGTAAGTAATGAAGTAGCTAAACATCTAAACAAGACTGCTTATGAAATGATGTGTTTAACATTGTTTTTTGGTGTGATGAATGTTTCCTTTTAATACCCTGTAAACTGTTATTTTGGCGGAGATTTTGGTCTTTGCTGAAAAATCTTGATGAAGACAAGTATTACAGAAACTTGGGCTAACCAGTCATTAGTTCACTTGCAGTTAATGATTTGGCATAATCTGTTTTTCAAACACTTTGTGCTCTTTGCAGAGCGTTGAACTGTGTCCTCTGGAGTCTGCAATAAGTAGCCAGCAGGATGTGTACCGTTTTTATTTTAATAATCAATAGAGGTGCAATCTGTTTTATAAGTACTTTCTAAAGCTAATTCTGTTCAGACAGTTATGTGCCAGAGACTTGAATTATCTGATTTACATGCTCCTGTCTCTTGTTCAGCAATTTAAGTATGGCCTTGCTAGGTTAGATCGGAAATCACTCAGAAATCCTTTGAATACCATATCGGTTCCCTTTCAGAGAACAGTGGGTGCCATTGGGACTGCTCTGCTTGATCCTCCTTACAGTTCCTTCTATTTATGTTGACCCTCACTGTCCTTGATCTTTTTCATTTGTGTCCAGTTAAATCATTTTGTTTGCCCTCTCTTTTGTCTTTCTCTCCCTAGGGGAGGCTCTTAGCATGGTTAGAGAGGAACATCAGTCCGTCTCTAAGGGGGAGGCTAGTAGAAATAGTGGTCATTAAAGAAAAAAAAAAAACAAAGGCATTAAGCTTCCATTGGAGGAGGGAGGGAGGGAGGGAGGTCCTGCTTCATCAGCATCACTGCCAGGTCAGCTCTGCCCACCTCTGGGCCCTGCCAAACTTGTCCATGGTGCAGGTCGTCTGTATGGTGTATACACTGTACGTACCCTTTTTCTGTGGCTCTAATGCAACATGTAGCTCTTTCTGGTTGACATGAGATCTTTCTTGATACCTCTGGACATTTACCAGGCCCTGGAGGCTCCTCAGCACACAGGTGCCCCACAGCAACCAAGCTGCCTCATTGAGCCCCTGCTGTACAACCCCCTGGTGCCCCTGGTGGATGGTCCTGCTGCTCATTCCCAAGTCTGCAGACCTCCTTAATCCCTGCTGATGGAATTGAGGTGTTTCCCTTGTTGTATATACAGATCATTGGGTGATCTGCCTGAATTCCTCCCTCTCTGCTCCAGGGTGGGAGGAAGACATATACTGAGTCTGCTGGACTGCAGCACTTCCCCTCACTCTTTCAGTAATGCTTGCAGAGGTCCTCACTGTTTCTTTTCCCTTTGTTTCTTAATCTCCATCCTTCTCTGCCCAACAGTTTCTACTCCTGGCCCTGGCCAACCCATGCATCCACAGTGCTGGAAGTAGGAAGCTTGACCAGAGAACACTTACAGGTGCACAGCTGTAGCGTGTCCTGTGTGAGCTGCTTCCTCTTTGAACGGTGGTGTGGGAATGCATTCTTCTGGTGTAGTCGGAATGTTTCCATTTCGATGTTTCTTGGACACGAGTCACTTCTGGATTTTGCTGGAAATGGCACATAAGCAGACTTCCTTGTAAAACTGGCTATGCACATCTGTGTGACAACAAAATGAGGTCACAAAATGTTTTATTTTGCTTATATGTAATCTAAAGGAGCACAACAGCATACCATATGTCATCAGTTCAGGTGTTTCACTAATACCTGTTTGACAAATTTGATTTAAATCTTCAGAACCTTGAACCTGACAAAGTATTGAGTTTTTGAAGTTGGAAGCTTTTGAAAAAGTTTGAGCGCGTATCAGGTCTCCTCTTGCTTCCCAGAAAAGTAGAAGTAAATTTTACGAAGCACATGTAATGCCAAGGCTTGCTAGTACTTTGCAGCAAGACTGACTTAAATTTTAAATATATTCTTTCAGCAGAATACTTTAAGAATCATTAAAAATGAAAATAAAAGAATAATTTGCCTTTAATACTGGCTGGACTTGGAAGAGGTTAGAATTTTCCCTTTTTGGCATGTTTGTTGGATTAATGAACCTTAGCTGCTTTAGGCGGACTGCTTCCAGCGTTAGATGAGCTAGCAGCGAAAACCTCTGTCTTGCTCTGCATATAGAAATGCAGATATGTTTCTTTTTTCAGTATTAATACCTCTATTTCCTCAGTGTTGGCTTCGGATGAGTGATGCTCTGTCACCATCAACAAGGACTAAGTGCAAAATAGCTTCTGACTGCCTATGACATTCTCAAAACACAGCATGTTCCTAAGAATAGTTTTGTGTAAATAGATGCTGCAATTGTATGTTCCAGATACATGACCAAGCTGCATTTTTTGAATAGTGAGCAAAATGATGAGCAGAGGATGCACCTTCATCCAGGCCCAGATGCAGTTCTGACTCTGTCATGGCCAGAGATCTCCATGTAAAAGCAGGCGATGTTGTTGGGAGGAGGGGTATTATATCCCATTCTGTGTTGGAGAAATTCACCCTGCTTTCAGCCAGAATGGGTTGCATCACTGTCTAGCTCTAGCTGATCAATAAAAAATTAATGACTTACAGCTCAGTCTAAAATAAATATTTAAACTTCTCCATTGTGCCCCAATCTTATTGTGGTAAGAAGAACTCCAGTGTTTTAGGTTTGTCATTCATACTGGGCAGGACCTCTCAGAAAATGCTCGATTTTTATGTTAAGTAGCTTAATTGCCTCATAGGTTTCTGAATTAAAAGCCTTACTCAATTAGCTATTTGCTACGTCTGTAATGTGCACCAAGAGCCGAGTCAACTACAGTTTTGCTAAAAATCCTTTGCAATTTTAGCTGGCCAGTATTTGATGGTCCTACTTCTGAGATCATGAGCCATGCCTGTCAGAGTACTTACCTGCAAGTGAATCTGAAAGGCTTTATTTTGGAGGAGAGAATACTGAATTTAGGGGTGGAAGGGAGTTGGGGTTTAAATTTCCTTTCTTGCTTGTGGAAGGAAGAACGGCTAAGAGCAAAATATTTTTGTACTAAACCATTTCTCTTGATTTAATCTTCTGCCAATAGCAAGAAAGGGAGTTTGTATGTGTTTCTGGGGGCACAAATTAGATCTTTTGTTAGTTTAGGATAAATGACAGGTTTGGTGAGCTTAGTAAATCAACCAACTAGCTGAACATGCTTTTGCAGGTGTGTTTTACTTTTCTTCCTCACTAAAAGATTATGTAGTGACATGTGCAAATATTATATTTAATATTCTTTGTAACTTTCAAGATAATAGAGCTTAGGTTTGTAGTATTACTGAACTGTTAGTACTAGTATCCACTTTTTGTTCTGTAACCAAAAGAGGGAGATGGCTTGAAAAAGAAAAAGCAGGTGATATTTATTCACTAAAGTTCTCACTGTGTGGACAACATAAACATAGGATTATTTAAAGAAGATGTAGCTCAGTAAGATCTGGGAATAATCTCGGAAATCTAGGTTTTGAGGTGTACCACTGATAACCTGTTGCATTTAGTGAGTATTTAATGTACTTTGTTTCTGGCAGAAAGCACTTGGCAGCTTGTAGGAAGAAGCTCAATTTTAACACAAATTACTTTTCTCTAAATAAAAAGTAAGTATACTTTAGGTTTTAAGAATATAGAGAGAAACATTTGGATGCAAAATATGTTTGACATATTTTGTAACCAGGTTCATTTAGGAAAGATGTAGGTTCAGTAACTTAAAAAATTGTGGTATCAGGTTACTAAACTAGACTCTTTTTCTGACCTTTGCTTTGGTTTCCATAGTTATGCATATTTATTGTTGCAGTTCCATATGGGGCAGCTGTAAACTGCAGTATATTAGAACATCTGGTTATGCAAACCCTTGTTGATGAAGGGAAAGGGATGGAAGTAAATTTAATGTACTAAAAGACTGCTGCCTTAAACAAAAACCTTGCATGTGGAGTTCAAGTACAGCATGAGTTTTGTTTCATTTTTTTTTTCTAATTTAAAACATTTTCTGAAATAACATGTGCTTCTCATTGTATACTTCTCTTAATGTTTCGTTCTTTCTTCAACATACATGACTGCCTAAAAATCAAGAAACAAAATGCTCCTCATCTCCTTATCCCCATTTTTAAGACTTCAGTTCTTCTAGAGGGTAGAAAGGGCTTGGAGAATGCCAGGCTGGTGAGCCTCTAAACATGCAATGCTTGAAACTGTAAATTAAACCTGTCCCGTGGAAAGCAAAGCCCTTTGGACTATACAAATATGAAAGTAGTATTGTGGAATCATGAAATAATCATGTAGATAGAGGAAAGCAGTCAGGTTTTACCTTGATTAGTTCCTAGGGAACCGCGTTCACACTCTAGGCAGTGATTAGTATGTCTTCTGGAAGCACAGTAGTGCTTGCTCCAGCTCTGAACCACTAATAGTTGGATCTTTTTGAGCAAAAATTACTGCAGATTTCAAACTGGTAACAAGCTGTGTGTATGTTATGTTCAGATGTCTCTGTCTTTCTAACGGAATGACTGTAAGGAACCTTTAATTTGAAACCTATTACTTAAGTGAAAGCTGCATTTGATATATTCATTAGAAGTAAGTAAATGTTTGATATTTATGTAATACTCAGAATATTCTTTACTGTGGTAAGCAAGGGTGTTGTTTTTTTATTTTGGTCTGTTGCAAGACTCTTCTGGAAGCTCTTTATCAGCTTAAGGGTAACATAATAAAAGTCGTCTTAATAGATAAAAGAATAGATAAAAATCATACCCTCTTGGTTATAAAGCTAACAAGCTGTTGCAAATGATGAAGTGCTGCATAATTGAATACTTAGATGAATACAGGTGAGCACATCTAAGCTGTGACTATCTCGGATTTAAAATGACCTGTGCTTGCCCATGTGGAAGAGTAAAGAGGAAAAGGAGGGGGATGGCAGGTGGATCACAAGATTTAAGACTTCGGAAAACGATTTTCTCTCTCCCTTTTTTGTTTGAATTGTAGTGAGGTGGGAGGCCATAATGGAAAAATACATAGTAGTTTTTGAGCAGTCTTAGGGATTACATCTTGATGTATCACCAACACAGCTGTTACATTGCAATACTATGTCATGATTACATTTTACAGGAGGAGGAAAAAAGAATTAGATGAAGTGATCCTTTAAGCTCCCACGGGTTTAACATACTGTTCTAACATGCGTTACAGTTTTTAAGAATAAAAAAGAATAGCTGTTTAATATTTACTTTATGGTCTTAATGAGTTAGGGGAATGTGAAGACCCAAAATAAAACGTTCACAATTTACAGAGCATTAAATGTAAAATGTACTGAAGTTAATGTGGAATTACAGCAGCCTGTATGGCACTTCTGTCTTAAGAAAGATTTCTCAGCCCTTCTGGGATGCTTACAACAAACTGGACAAAAAAGTCCATGTTATTTTTTCACTATATAGCTCTGTCTTGTTTTCATGATGCAGTGCCATGTAGTTGCATTAAAGGAGACTCTAGCAGGGCTAGAGAAGGAAATGGTGGCGAGGATGAGTATTTGTAGGAGCTTTGCTTTGGAGAAGCTAAAATAACACTTGCTAGGTCATCAACTGTTGGGAGAAGCTTAATGATCTGGCATCATCCAAACTAGGATGTAACTCCTTTTTGAAGTTAAGTAGGGGAGCAGAGGAGATTTCTGAGTTCGTAGACGAGAAAAAGGAGAGTGTTTTGAAGAGAGAATGGAGGTAACGCAGAGAAAGAGGGGAAAGCGCAAGGCTGGAAAGGGTGAGGTTTCTTGGTGCTGCTAGAGGTGTTGGGGTTCAGGAAACCTAGGAGTAATGAGAGTTGCAAGTCACAAAATGCACAGAGATTTTATTCATTATATGCTTTCGTCCTAAAGCTTTGATTCTGAGGTGCTGATAAATCTGCTGTTTTTAAGTGGTTTGAGTTATTCTAATGAACTTCAAACCTATGTTCCTGAAAGCAGGCTCATGCTTGGTGCACTCTCAGTTGGACTTGGTGAATTAGCCAAGAGTAATACCCTGAGGACTGTGGCTCAAATCTTTGCTTAGAAATCAGCAAATTGTAAATGATGTGGAGTCTTCGTGCCTGACGTGTGAGAGCTGCAAGAAGATATTGTGGTATAGCTGTGTTGATAACCAGGTCAGTACTGAAGCATGTAGCACTTTAAGGTTATATTGATCGGCAGAATTTAGTTATGGTACAGGTAAAGTATGTCAAGCATAAAGCTTAATGGGAAGAAAAAGCAAAATCAAAAGACTGCACAATGAATCAAAACTACTTTCTAGAAAAACATGCTATCATCAAAGTGGACCCCACCATATTAAAAAACAACTACACGTTCTCCTGTGCAAACTCAAGTTCTAGTGTTTGGAGTCTAACTCAGTTTCCCTGGTGGTTTTCCTAATTCTGAAGGCCAGATGATGTTTCATTGTGGCAATGGTCCTAAGAAATGTCAGGCTGATGTCAGTGATTTGCTTTTAAACAAAATCTCAAAAAAATCTCCTCTAAAATAAACCACACCCAGTGACTAGGATGTTTAGGTTTACATTGTTAGCATATGGAAGAAAGCAAAAGGCAGAACAAGTTTAATACTTAATTTACTTTTAAAGCATTCAGCACCACCAAATCCGTTGTACTACTGTTAAGATCAGATATTCTTATTTGCATTTCTCTAGAGGTAGAGCATAAGCTAGACAGATAGCATAAGCTAGACAGATTTTGTCTGCTCAACTACTTAACCTGAAACCTGCCTCATTTAATTCACCCTTTTAAGGTTTTTTCTCCTTTTTTTTTTTTTTGTTTTAGTGTTAGCATTCTGTTGGTGCTTAGGATGGTGAGCTGACTGAACTGTTTACTGCTGCTGAAACAAGGGGACATCTCACTTGACTTCCTTCCTCCAGTGCTCTGACTGTTGCCCAGCTCCTCTTTTTCAGTGGTTCTGGGGCACTTTGGGCTCTTCACTGAGCCAATGCATCCCACTAATCCAGCAAATTTTTCACCAGTTCTGTGCCGTTTGTAGGCTGCTCACCTGTATAGCCTAGCTCTCTCCTTGGACATGCTTACTACCTTTTAAACAATTTTGCTGAAATAATTATATCCTGTTTTTCCCACGTGTCATAGCTACTCTTGAAGACAGGGCATTAAAGTCTATTTTGCTGAGTTTGAAAGTTTGCAGTAGTTAAACTGACTTTGAGGGGCACTGCAGATCAACCAGCACAAGTGGAACTTGCTGTTGAATTGTCCTAATTAGTGCACCATTTTTAGATTTTAAAAAACTGAGCACCAGAAAATAGAAAAAAGTTGTAGTTCAGGAGTTAACAGCTAAATGTATTCTCAAATAGATCAAAGCCCCACATTATTTCTTTTCTTAGTTTCTGAAATCAAATGCAAAAGAAGCAGGTTTGTTGAGATGCAGATGCTTTTAATCAGTAAAGCACCATTTGTGCTTGTTTCACGTTCATAACTGAGCTTAGCCACACTGAGCCTGGTGTCCTCCTGCTTACTGTCATCAGGAATGCTGTGCAGTTTCAAACTTCACATTTATTGTATTTGCGGTGCTCCGGTACTTCCGTTCTTGGCACCTCAATAAGTATTTTGTGACGTTTCCTCTCCATCTGATCTTGTGTGTCTTTGACTCCTCTGTGTGTAAGGAAATAAGCAAGAGGTTACATCCTATTTGTCTTCGCTTGCTGTTGTGGGTTATTGGACAAATATCAAGCCAAAAATTATACTTATGTTTAGCTAATCAGCTACATAATTAAATGACAGTAGAGCATCTCTTCAGTCTTGTTCTCTCCTGGGGTTTCATCTTATCTTGCTGCTCCATGACATTGTAAAAATGGCATCTTTTTCCTTGACTTCTCCCTTCTACTGGGTCTCACTCCTCTCTTCACTCCTTGTTCTCTCTTGGGAAAGAATTAGTGGCTTCATTTTTGGCCACATGTGACTTTTAAGCTGCTGCAGGTGAGATGTGTAGTGTGTTTTAAGCACTGTGGTCTTTTTTCTGTCCTCTTTTAACTGTTAGCATAGCGCTAGTATTAATTGAAGGTAATAACCTACTTTGCAGGAGTTTCTATCACTACTTAAATTAAGAGTGGATGCTTCCTTCATATGTTTAAAAGAAAAACTTAATTAAATCCTAAACTGTTACTAATGCAAAATAATTTGGTTTTATTTCAAAAGTTCAAACAGTAGAAAGTTAGGGGTTCTAAAATTTTTTTGGTCTGGTTCTTGTCGCTATAATGTTCAACATAAAAATGGATTTTCACATAGTTTCATTTACTGTTACACTGAGGTGCAACAGAAAAATTCTGACTTTCTTTTCTTCAGCCTTTTACTCCTCCTCTTCTTCCTCCAACAGAAATACCCATGCACAGATAGGAAGAAACATAAGAAACATGCATGCACTGAGAACGTGGAAATTAACTCTGTGCAGCTGTTCAGTTCATTAGCGTTTCTAATTCCATATGGGAATTAAATTACTGGTGGGATGAAGGGGATGGAAGGTTCACCACAGTGGGACTCCTGGATGCAAGTGCTAACCAAAGTTCACTTAAAGCTGGCGTGCAACGGGTGACTGCCGAATCCTACATTTTTTTGAGAGACAGAAAAGATCATTACTCTGCTTAGTCATAGTACTACACCAGCATAGTTTTCTGAGTAGTTACATAGTATAACAGACTGGTTTAGGCTGTTTTATATAACTTTTCCTGGTTAACAGGAAGGTAGGTCAATATGTTATATTAAAACTTTTTTTTTTAAACAGATGCTTACCAGAGGTTTGGTGTGTTGCTTTCTCCCCTGTCTTAGCACATTCTCTCCAAGGGTTAATTGCTGCTTAGTGTATTGACAGCCTGGCTTCTGACATGACATGGATAAAATGATGGTGGTTATTCTGTTTTTATATCGCTCCCAGCTAAATCTTTTGCACGTACAGTGACTTGATTTGGGAAAATAACCCTTAGATTTTAGACTTCTGCCCCGCAAAACTCTCTCTTATCAGTTCCATAGTCTAACCTGCGCATACTGGATTTTTAAGTTATCGAGCTAGAATGTATCATAAGCAGGAAAGCTGAACGGCCCTGCCTGTAGGCCAGATCTGGCCTGCTTGATGTATTTATCTAGATCCCATGACAGATTGTGCAGAATTTTAGCTTACGGCTTGGAAATAGAAGTAAAATTTCTGATCCTTAGAGGCTAAGAGGACTAACTTCCAAATGTGAAATAATACGGTGCTGTTTTAAGTATCCAGAAATGACAACTCTCTGATGAGGACTGCTAAGCCTAATTAGAGATTTTCTAAGTCAAATCATTAAATAACTTAAATGCTTGAATATATGCATAATTTAATTGTGCACATAAATTAGAGGCAAAAAGGCTTTGGAGAATAATGAAGATGCATATCCTATATCCTTTTCTCTTATCCTGAGTGATGCTGAATGCAATGCTCTGACTAGTGCATACTGGTGCGTTCTGTTCCCAGCTATTACTTGAATCTGACTCATGGTGTCTGTAGGAGACCTGCAGAGAGTAACATGTACCTTGTCTTCAGTAACTCCAGCCTTCGGTCCAAGTCATAATTGTAGTTCAGTCTGCTTTATGTCCTTAGTTTATAACTGTGTATGATAAAACATAAACTTTACTTCCCTTCCATTGATTCTCTTTTATACCATGTCAGATAAGACGCTCGTTTTACATTTTGTAGTAGTCAAATTACTTCTTTTATGAAGTGAACAAAATGTTCAATAAGAGTGAAGGAGGAAATCAATCTTCAGAGGACTTCAAGCTGCAGACTGAAGTGTAGGCAATGCTGTAGTTGCACATTACCATTCCATTATTAAAACCAGAAGGAAACCATGCTTATTGTCAAGAAGTTTTTGCAGTATTTAGAGCTGGGAACAGGGTTTAGAAGACGGCAGATTTCCTCGAAATACAGGAATTAGTTTTAGTTGAAGAGGGGACTATCAAAGAAGATCATCTTCAGATGAAAATTTTTGTTGCGACCCGTGTGGAATCTGCTGTAGGGCTGCCATCATTGTCTGCGTGTGAGGTGGAGTCTTTCAGTAATGGGAACAGGAGTCAGAGTTGGAATAATGTAGCAGTTTCATAGTGTTATCATCATTGTTGTCAAGCAATTGTGTTAATCTTTTTACTTACCTAACAAGTCAATAATTTTGGGGGGAAAACACGATTGCCTTTTTTCTCGTTGGGGGGAGAAACACCGTCTTCTGTTTGTTAGACATTTGGATTGTTTGCCAGGTTGAACTTTGCGTCCGAAAGTGTTTGGCTGCTTGATCCATGTGCAGAACTAACTTGAAAGAAGGATCCATTTTCTGAAGTGATTAGGTTCAGTGTTTTGTGCAGCCATTTGAAAACCTGTCACGACCAGGTGGATTTGGGGATTTCTGCACAGAACAGAACTGGGTGGGTGGATGGAAGGGCAACTTGGTCTAAAATAAATCTCTTCCAAGACAGGCAGAATTCATGAATCCCAATGCCTTGACAGTAGTGTCCTGTTTCCCTCTCCTCCCTCCATCTCTGTCCAGCCAGGGCAGTAAGAGCAGATCAATGTCAAAAAGATGTTTGTACTGGGCAAGAAGCAGTATATGTGGTGTTATGTCTGGAGCTGTGGATATGCAAGTTTGCTAGCCAGCTGCTCCCAAAAGGCTTGTTAAAAGCTGAGTTCTGCCTGAACCTCACTCAGAGGAGAAAAGGGCAGATGAATGACTAATTTAGACTTCTTTCCTCATCTCAGATGCTTGTGTTCATGAAATATGAATGCAACTGATTATTTCTGAGTTTTTAGACTTCTGTTTAGTATTTTTTGAATTGGCCATTGGATTTAGAAGTTACTGGAGAGGACAGAACGCAGAATAACATACTCTATGCTCACTTAGGAAATCAGTGATTTTTATGTTACGGTCTGTGCAGAACTGTGCATCGCTGGCAGCTGGTAGGAGCAGATCTGCAAAGGAGGCTGCTGCAGTGTCTCCCAGAGACTGGGCTGGAAATCGCGCTCCTCAAAGTGCCCTTTTTCCACTGCTGCCTTCTACTGACAGGGGGAACAGCATGCTTTGTTTACGTGCCTGCAATCATGATTTCTGGCTGGTTTTCTTGTAGCCTTCCTTAAGGTGATCATTTCACCTACTATGCCCAAAGGCCCTTAGAATTTTTAAAGATGGGTCAGGATGTTACAAATCTTCACAATAACATTAAGATCTTCATCCTGACTTGAGCTGCTGACTGAAAATTGGGGAACTGGAGGGAGAAGAGAGGCGAAGGGGAGGATTTAAGTCTCCATAAAATCATAGCAGAGTTTGGATATGAGCTTTATGTCATCTCCTGTATTTTGATCTGTGTGTGAAGACAGTCTGAAGAAGGTATTACTGAAATAAGAACTGAGTCTCAGGCTATGAAATTGGGAAAATTTCACAGCTTTAAGCTCAGCTGTGTGGGAGGGAGGACCATTAGAACTGATCTAGAATGTACGCATGTTAGTGTATTATATACTATGTGTATGTATATATTAGATCTAATATATACATATTTTATATATATATATGTTTAATGTTCTTTTCACCTGTTTTTTTCAAACCTTTAACTGTTTATATTTTGATGGCATGAGACACCTTCCATTTGCTTTCCTCTTAAGGTGGTTTGTATAATGTGACATTTCAGGGACCTGGCAAACAGGAAGGCACATCCCATGTCTCTGGGCATGGAAACTCTAAAACTAGAACTGCCAACCGCAGCTAGTGTTGAATTTTAATACTTTTTCTAGTGTTGGGTTTTAATACTTTTCTCCTTTCCGTTAAAAGGATAACTGGTCCTTTACCACAAAGTGTGGTTATTGGTTTTAGAGTTAGTGCTGCAAGATGTGTGAAAGGGATTTTTTTTTTTTTTTTGGATGACTAGTGTTAGCAGAGACTTTCGAACACATAAGAAGATTACAGGGGTAACTACAGGGATGCCTGGACCTTGATAGTCTCAAGGAAGCTTATAATGGATGTTTTGGTGACTTTGCTGCCTATGAAGACGACTGTACTCTAGCTTTGTGAATACTTGTGCTAATATACCTCTTTTTTTTAATGTTTTTTGTTTCTTTATTAAGCAGGTTGTGGTTTGACTGAAATGTATACTACACCTGGCTATGTATTTTAAAACGAAGTTTTCTTGGATGGGAGCGCTATTGCTTGCATCTCTTAGCTGAGTTTGGTACTAAGTTTTTTGGCCTTTTTTTATGTTATTCATTTGGAGAGAGAATAAGCAAATCCACTTGTGGGTGATCTGATGGGCCAAAATGGAAAATGCTGCTGGAAATAATCTTAGTGTTACTCTTAAATCTGTAGGAGGTTTACATGACCGTATGCTTTTAGCTTTTTCCAAATCCTAATTAATAAAGAATGAATGTGTGTATGTGTGTGAATGAATAAAATCTAAGATCGTCTCAAGTAGAAGTGGTGCCAGCTAATTAACTTTGCAGGGAAGGAGAATAAGGAGCTAGAGAAAAAAATCTTATGGGTCTAGTTTCAGTAATTTAAAATAAATTTAATTTAGAAAATTTTGAATGAGGCAAAACTCCTACCAGCACTTACTGTAATTTTTATGAAGCAGGATGTCATGGAACAGGTATTGCCAAAGCCTGGAGTCTGAATCTCTGCGAGGGGCTTGTACATGGTGCCACAAAACAGCAAGTAACAGCAAAATATCTTTTACCTGCTCTAACTAGAAGCATCACCAAGAGTTTCCATTTTAATTATTCTGCCTGTCAGGTGGCAACGTATACTAGAGGAGGCAAACCACACTTTTTTGATCCTAGGATGGCAATATTAGAACAGCTCTATCTCTAAGGGCAAGGCATGTATAGATTTTCTTCTAGATTTACTTCCATACAGAGAGCAGCCTCTCTTGCCTTCCTAACTGAGGCTGAAATATCCAGCACTGCTGCAGGCATCAGAGCCTTGACCCTACAGCACAGAAGTGTAACTGTCCGTACCCATTTCTCATCTGAGTTTCTTCAGGTGGAAGTGTCATATAGTATAAATTTGGGGAAAATTTTTCAGTCCAGTGTGCAGTATATGCTCACAGCTTTCTCTTGCGCAATTGTTGTCAGCGGTAATAGGAATTTAAAGCATTCCACAGCAGCAGGAACTGTCCTACTTTGCTCTTAATCTCAGTTAGCAGGGCAGCACTAGTTGATAAAAATGTGTGTAGTTTTGGAGGCCCAGGTAGGTCTTGAAGTGCAACTGAGGATAACCACAGCTGAAGTTGCTGAAGAAACTTCTTTGCTAGCTGTAGGAGTCCGAAGCAGCTCAGAATACGTTTTTCATTGCTTTGGTTTTATCCTTGATGTAGGTATTGTGGGAAGCAGCAGGGTAGGGAAAGAGAGGGTGAAATAGCCTCATGAAGTAAAAAGTGGTATGTGTCTGTGATGGGGATGGCTTCCTTGACTGTGCAATTGTACAGGTGGTTGTACTTGCAGTGCTTTTAAAATGTTTGTGGTTGTAACTAAGAAACTGGTTGTAATTTCTTCCTCCTTTCTCATGCTAGTAAGAAGATGTGGAAACAGTTTTTGGGGAGCTGAATATTGGCTGTGGTTTTTTTACAGGTGGAAATACTACTCTGTTCATTTGAGGCTTTCAGAACATTTGACTTTATTTTTACTCCAGTTGTAATCAAGGACTGAACAGTCTGGCCTTTGAAAGGGAATGGGCAATGCTGGAAGGCAAGAGAAAGAATTTGGAGGCTTGCCTTACTGGAAAAGGTCCCTGACAGCATAGCTAAACAAGTTGTGCTTCTGTAATGAGTTCTGTGGTTGTTTAGAGAGACTGTAAATAACACATTCACCACAGAGGTTGCACAACTGGTGACGGAGTCATACACACACTGCTTTCAAACACTGGTCCTTTTTACTGCTGGGTCCTCAGTGGTGTGAAATTGTTTATATATGCTTTTATCCAGCTGAATACAGAACATGTTATTCTGTTGCTCTTATAGAGTGTAGTATACACTTTACCTACTACCCATTGGCAACTAATTGCTAGTTAGGATTAGGGAATTCCGTATAATCACCAATTATAATCCCTGCTTAGCGTACCTTTAAGTGTGTTAGTTGACCTGTTCCTTGGCAACCTCATGTTTATGGTGACAATTCACTATATATAAGCTAACATTTTTAATTTAACAGATCCTGGAGAAATTCCTTTCTCAAGCAGCACGAAAATTTGGATGTTCATAAACACAGTTTGTTGGTTTATTTTCTTTAAAATGGCTTTGCTGTATATGAGAAACTGCACAGAAGGTTTAGCCCTGCAACTTTTTGTTTTTTAAACATGTGACATTGATTTTCTTCTACAGTGCATCTGAATAGCCTGGATCAGAGGAAATAGGTCTGAAAGAAGTATCAAAGCCTCAAAGAAAGAATCAGCTATAACTATCATTCCTGATGTGGTTGTTTAAACTGTTATTAAAGACCTCCAGTGATGGAGACTCCTGGACCATCTGGAGCAATCCTTTCCAATATAGAGCAACATCGACCTTTGGAAAACTCATTCTAATGGCTATTAAGACTGCTGAGCTGTCCAGTATAGATGTGGAAAAGAGATTATTCCTCTTTGCTATAACTTTACATGTGTTTTATTATGTACCTTCCCTTCCCTCTGCAATCACTTGTCCTTTAGGATGATTAATCCCAACTTTCTCAGTTGTTTCCTGATTAGAGAACCTCTGTCCATTCTTGTACTTTTCTTTGGATTCTTTTTAATTAAACCATATATTTCTTTAAGTACAGCATCCAAAACCAGACAAAGTCACATGTAAATCTCTTTTATTTCCTTTTTTTAATATCACAGCATGAGACAACTGACTTGTGTTCGTACGCCTTCCTGCAGAACCCCGCGCAGTCAGCTGGGCGAGGAGCGCTGCATTTCCTACAGCGCTCAAGGTGCTTTGCACAGGACTGCACTGGAGGGGCTAAGCTCAATTGTACCACTGTGGTGGGTGCCATATGATGTTGGCCCTGCAGGAAGAAGTCTGCACAGAAAAGAAAAACCTTACTCCAAAGGTTGAATAAAGCTCATATCATTGCAAATGGGAGTGTTTAAATATAGTGAATTTGAGAGCAAAGCTCAAACTATCATACTCCCAGCACGTTCTCTTTTCATTTTAATTAACAGGTTCTCTCTGTTCCACGCTTTTCACTGGATGAAACCAATATTAGTTAATGGACCAAATTCTCTGTGTAGGCAGTTATTTTCTGTGTGCTGTGTGCAAATTTTCCCAGGTTAGGATAACAGCACTTTACAGATGTGGGAATATGTGTGTAAGGTTAAAAGCAAAGGATAATCAAGCTCATGCCCTCCAAAATCATCTCTTCTTTAGACCTTTTTAAGCCCCATCTGGTCCCCTTAAAAAGAAAACAGAAGTTTCCCTGGGTTTCCAGCATGATTTGTTATACTTATTTGCGGGGAAAAAACCCTCCCTGCAGTGCTTTTTTCTATCCAGAAAGTAGAGAAATGATGCCTTAGGTCTATGGGAACTACACTGCTGCTGATCTCCGTATTAGGTCAGTTTATAGCAAAAGAGTATTAGTGGGGTAGTAGGAATATCGCAGTTAGAGATAATTAGGCTAGAAGTCCATTCCCAAGTGGCTGTTTGTTGGAGGGGGGTTTGAAACCATGGGGAGTGAAATAGAGTAAACTGTAGCTCATAACTTGTGTAAGACTGACCTGTTTTTCCTTTAGCATAAATAAAAATTTTATACTAATTTGGCTATACATGGTAGAGTAGTACAAAGTATCTGTGTTGTGACCTGATCCGGAAACACTGGTCACTTTCGATCATGGGCACTTAAGCAGTGTGACTTGTGAAAGGCCAAGCTGTTTTAAGGGAAGAAAATAACCATATGCATGATGCAGTCTCTTAAATAACTGAAATCAGCTTGATACAGAAGACTTTATTCTCTTCTACTGGGGACTGTTCTTTTTCTATAGGAAAGTATTTCCTCTTGAGGTTTTTTTTTTTAATTGAACAGTTTTTGAGGTAGTTGCTTACAAAATTTTCATTTGGGGTATCTCATCTTAGTACTTCTATTGTGGTTTCTAAGGTGTGGACATTGTTACCATGAATAACGTTATTTCCTGGGATTAGGATATTAGGAGAAGAATGCATCAACAGTCAACCAGGATCCTTAATTCAGCTCTTCCACCTAAGAAAGGAGAAGAACCCCAACATACAGGAGCTGGGGTCAGCTCTTAAGAGTATGTTCTGTTATACCTAATGTGCCTGTCCTCAAGCAGCCTCTTTTCTTTAAGGCAGGAGTGGATTTTCCAGCTCTGTAAGGGACATATCAAACAGCATTCACGTACATTGTAAATACTCCATCTCAAATAACTGATAACTTAGAGAAGGTTAGTGTATTTCTTTTCCCTTTCTTTTGAACCTGTTTCACTGCAGATAGAATTCTTCTGAACAGTAAATTTCTTAAGACTGTTACACCATGGAAATTATCATTTTGATGTTATTTCTTTATCCAATGATATTGTTTATTTTAACATTAGCTGGAGTAAAAGTGAAAGTAGTTATTAACATGTGCAGTCATTTTCATTCCATTATTGTTTGGAGACATTGTGATGTGCATAAGCCTATTTTTTTTGAATAATCAACGGAAGAAGCCTACAATTATTTTAAATTGTACTAAGCATGCAATAAAGGGGAATAGTTGTGTGTGTTTGATCAGAAAGGGGTCTGTTCTTTATTTTGGAAAATTGTATCTATTTATTTGCATTTATATGCAAATAAAAAATGTACATCAGCCTTGCCTCTACTTTGTATTTTTATTCTTGGAATTCGTGTCATGATTCCCGATAAAACTGAACTCTTGCTTTACCACGGTTCTGCCTTTTTGCTCATTACAGGTGTAACTGAATTACTTTCTTCCTCTTGGAATATTTTGGAAAGGGAAGGGAGATGCTTTAAATGTGTGGTACCTTGTGGAGAACGCTAGCAGCCCCATTCATAGTGCGGAGGCCCAGTTTCAATGCAGTGATATTTTTCAAGTAGGAAGGTTAAAGCTATTCATGACATCAAACCCCCAACTTCTAAATTCAGTTCAGAGTCCAATGGTGTGAAAGCCTAATGGAGAGTGGAGACTAACAGTAGACTATCACGGCCTGAATGACCTAGCACAAGAAGCTGGGAGGGAGCAGGTCAGCAAGGACAGCTGACCCAAACTGGCCAAAGGGGTATTCCATACCGTATGACGTCATGCCCAGTATATGTAAACTGGGGGGTGTTGGCTGGGGGGCAGCGATCGCTGCTCGGGGACTGGCTGGGCATTGGTCAGTGGGTGGTGAGCAATTGCAATTGTGCATCACTTGCTTTGTATATTCTATTATTATTATTACTTCTGTTTTACTTTATTTCAATTATTAAACTGTCTTTATCTCAACCCACAAGTTTTCTCACTATTACTCGCCTGATTCTCTCCCCCATCCCACTGGGGGGAGGGGGGGGCGGAAGTGAGTGAGCGGCTGTGTGGTGTTTAGTTGCTGGCTGGGGTTAAACCGTAACAAATGAGTAGCTGTTTCAGCTTCCAAACATAGGTGTGCTATCCTGAGGCACACCACATATGAAAGGAACTCAGTGCTTCACCAGGTTCAATGTGATCATGTTTTCTAAGTAGATAGGTTGAAGCTATTGACAACATCATGAATGAAAAGCCCCACTTCTAAGTTCAGTTCAGAATCTAAGGGGTATCTGTTTCAGCTTCCAAAAATATTGTGTACTGTCCTGAGAAGTCCCACATAAGGAACTCGTCAACACTTCACTGGATTAAACTTCTAGGTTGTCCTAAAATGTAGATCAGATCATTTCAAAACAAACACCAAGCTCTGAATTCAAGAGAAGCCTGTATTATTTTCATGAGACCACTGTTAAATGTTTAAATGTTCTTGGATATTTTTTCTTTTATTATCTTTGTCTTGGAGACTCTGCAGCTAGCGTGCATCTCAACCCTGTTTCCCAGTTGCTTTCTCCAGTGTGCATGGGAATCAGCATGGTTTTACCAGATGTGAGATTCATGTGAGGAGCTTCTAGTCCTGGCCCAGTTTTTGTCAGTGGAGAATACCTTTAACAGTGCCATCTGTGGTAGATGGAGTAGTGCATGCAGGTCTCTGTTTAATCAGTATGTGTTGCAATTTATAACCCCTCACTCATTCCTGTGTCTGTAGCTTTACTGAACAGTAATGGAGGTAGGTTGGAACCTTATGCAACCTTACACAGTAGAGCCTATGGAGAAGTGAAGGGATGACCCAGGGAGCTTAAGGACCAGGAAAGGTCCTAGTAATGACTTAGAAGGACCATCTCTTCAGTGTCATCATTCGCTTCGGCAACAATTCACAGCCAAGCTAACATGGTGCTGTACTACAGGATCTTGAAAAGTCTATTTGTAATGGGATGCTTTATGGCAGCCAAGGTGACAAGTGTGCAACGATTATTACTGAATGTGGATGTGGCAGAGTTTGGCTGTTGTTTTCTGCATGTGCATGATGCCTTGCCCACTTCCTTTTCTCCTCGTTGCTTTGAGGAAAATATACTTTCTTTCATGCCGCTAATACACGTCAGTTGTAACAAAAATGTCTTCTCCAAGGCTAGCGTGGCTGTGCTATGGCTTTTCAGTTTCTTTAATGCTCAGTTTTTGTGAAACGTTGTAGTTGCTCTGCTAGTAGTCTTGCTTGGGAAAGGCGCATTAACTGATCTGTTTCCCAACAAGTTGTTTCTGTTTATCATTTGTCTCGAGTGTGTTAAGTTTTGATAAGAGGAGATTCCTTGCCTCTCCTTTTTATTGTTGGCTATTGTTGGCTCCCAGTATGTTAATTAGGAAGTTTTACTTTGTGATGTTCCTGAAGAGATATTGTTCCTGTAAAAAATGCTGTGAGCAGACTGCACTGTAAAGTAGGACTATGTAATACTTTCCACTCCCATGTATTCCTCTGTTCTTTACAGTTGTTTGTTACCTTTCTGGTTCTCCTATACATATTTCTAGTAAAAATACTCTCCTTAGATTCTTTTTCTATGTATTCGTTGTTTCCTACAGCTGATCCTTTTCTGATTTATTTCCATGACTCTTGTTAACGTGTTATTTTCTCATTCTTTTGTTTCTGTTGTTAACTGAGGCTATGAAGGTTCTAGAGCCATGCAGAAACTGCAGTTCTTATTACAGGATGGTCTTACTACCATGACTTGGGAACTTCAGTATCCACAGCTTCTTTCTCTTAAGTTTGGAGTGTCACACGCATCTTGAGCAACTAAGGGTACCAAGAAGAAGAACACTTAATATCTTGGGTGTTATTCTATGGCTGATGACTTGTGGTCTCACAGCACTAACTTCAGCACTGGGAAAAGATGATGCAACTTTGCTGGAGCCAGTAGAGTTGAACTGTGTGTTGGTCATGAACTTGGCCTCAGGTCTGAAAGCTTAGACGGCAGTAGCTCAGGATAGCCTGTTTCCAGTAGAGTGCTCTGAGAGCGGTGATTAAGTCTGTTGTATTGCATTAAGGATATGGAAGAAAAGGCTTTGGGCAAGTTTCATTTCTCTTAAGATGCTAGCAACTACGATTTCTTTACTTGTCATGTTCTGAGGATGTTGTTAAGGAGAGAAAGACAAAAAGACCAGAATTAATTGCTAAATCTTGAGATACTTGCATAAGGAAGCATACTACTAGATATCATAATTACTGTTCTTAAAACTAGTGCAGTTCCAGAATCTCCAGTAAGGATATTTGTATTAAATTTACGTATGTTGTGCAGTGGATGCCTAAGCCTGACAACCTATAGGGAAGGGGCAGAGAAGGGCGGAGGGGGGAGGTGTTTGTGGCTGGTTTGGTTATTTGTTTGGTTGTTGTTGTTTGGGTTTTATTATTTGAAATAATACTTGTGTTGCCTTCTTTCTTCTTCCCTAGTAATTTTGCCAGGGAATTGTTTTCTGGAAGTTCTATGGGTATAAATTATGGCAGAAATTTGATCTTTGGTATTACGCAGTGACTCTCTCTATTTATTACAGGTTTTTTTAGGAGATTTCTCTTTTTCCAAGTTAGGTTAAGGCTAGTAACACTTGCACATTGTAAAGAAAAACCTTAGGTAACTTATTTAAAACCTCTACTTAAAGCGAGTACTTCTTGAACTTCTGTTCCATCTCTTTGTATATCCCTTTTCTTTTCATGTTTTCAGCTCTTGGTGAGCGCTCAGTTTCAGCCCCAAAGGCTGGGGTGGCTGGGACTGTTCTGCTCTGTTTCCGAGCTTTTCTGTGCAATCTCCTTTTTCTGTGGAAATGCATTGATAGATTCTCTCTCATGTGACTTGATTTGCCGAGTGATACATGCTGTGAGTACCACTAAATGCCTTCATATCCGACTGTGCAAGAGCTTTTCAGTATTATTTGCTTATGCATATACAGCTGTTTGAAAAATTAGGCGTGTGCAGGCATATTGTAATGATCTGGCCCTGGAGCAATGAAGTTGTTGTTTTGTGAGCTCAATACAGAGTGACGGTACTATGCCATCTTGTCTTTTCAGATATTTCATCATGCTTTGTGTAACGAAAGTCTTGTGAATTAACTTCTCAAAGGACCTGCTTTTAGGTGTTGCAGGTTGGGACTTCCATCTATTCCTTGAAGTAATACGATTTTGTAGCAATGAGCCTGCTGACCTGGCCAACTTACACCTCAATCAAGGGTATTTTTCCTTTGCCAGCACGGCACCGTTAAGGATATGTGTCAATGAAGAGAGTCCCTGTGGATAACTGGGTTACTAGGATACAGCGTAGGTTTTTTTTTAATTAGGCAGTTACTCTTGTCTTCAGGCTCTCCGTCATTTCATTGCTTCTGGAGATTTTGTAGTGATAATGCAATTTAAGAAATAAAAATTTTGTTTTAAGGATGTACTTTTTGCTAAAAGTATTTGTATGCATGGGCTGCAAAATACTACTCACTGATACGTCATCTGCACAAAAGAGAGGCTAATATAAATTCAGTTGGTCTTTTCAAAAGCTTCCAGGATCTGCATTTTGGAGGACATTGCAGTGTTGAGCATAAACAGAAAGCTTCTCAGTAGTTATTTGGTTGGGTGAAAACTGACACTGGCTCTTTAGAGGCTAAAAATCAAGTTGCTGTGCAAAGAGCAATTAAAAAAAAAAAAAGGACAGGGGAAAGAAAGCTTTTTCTTTTTAAAAATGTGACCTGGTTATCCTGATGAGCAAATCTGATGAGAGGTTTTCTTAGAATTAACATTTGTAAAGCTAATTCAAGTTTTTGTATACTTTATCCCTAACATACGGCTTCCCACACGATGATGTCGTACAACTAAATGCCAAAAAAGTGTGAATGCTCCCAGCAAAAGCTGCACTTTGAACTACGATTTGATTTGCAGTTTTCTGTGTGTGCACGTGCATGGCCAGCCAGCTGGTCACATTGGAGCACTGAGCTCTGCACGAAGCCGTGGCTTTTCCCAACTGTGGGTGATGGTCTGTAGGAACACATAGTGGCCATAGACGGTTTCTGTGTCGGAAACAACTACCTTTCTTTCCCCTGAGATGTTCAAAATGGTGTGAATCGTCATGGCTAATTTGCTTCCTCACCTCTGCATTCAGGTGTCTCTGTTCAGAGAAGTTCTAGAGAGAGACTGTCAGCTCGAGGCATCTTGGTCCTGCAAGAGCTTTATGCAATTCCACGAGTGAGGATTTCTGTATCGTTTGGTTTTACAGGTGTTGTGTAGGCATGACAAACTGTTCTGTGCATGAGTTTTGTTCCCAGCCCACTTGTTAGCAAAGCTGTGTTTTTTCAAAGATAATAATACCGTTTGGGAAGTGGATCTCACCGCGTGCTTGTGTTTATGGAGTGGGTGGTGGGGTTGTTCGCTCTCTCCACATCTGTATGCTCTCCGGCCCTTACTGCCTGATCTGGTGGTGTGCTGTTATCTTTTGTGTTACAAAAAGCTTCACTTGGGTTGCAAGGTTTTTCTTCTCTTTCATGCAAAACAGAATGTGTTACAGTGGTATCAAATAACAAGAAGCTGTGGGGGTTTTTTTTGTTTTCTTTTTTCTTTTAATCTACCATTTACTGTAAGCTACAACAGGGTCCTGTTCTGCCTCAGCAGTGGATATGTTAGGAAGATTCCTGGATCAGAACATAGATTGCAGGTTTTCTGATGAGGTGTTCCATCGGCCGTGCAGTGGAAGTTGGGATCTCGGACAGCCCTTTAACGTGATGGTTACCAGCAGAAGTGTCCTAAAGGAAGTTTTGAGGTTTTTTTTAATGTTGGATAAGGAAGAAAATGTAAATGCTAGTGCCTGGTATTATAGGTTCATTGGTATTGGTTTTCAAATGCAATACTTGATGAGGAGCGTCATGATGTATTTTTTAACTCGGGTATGAAATGCAGTTAGACTGCCTTCTACTAAATTTCTTTCTTTACAAAGTCTTCACCAACTCTGCTGGCAAGCAAGCAAGGGTTTATCTTTGCCCCTTCCCTTTGTGCTTTGATGCATCTTTTCTCCTCATGCAGAGATGGAAGCTTGTGCTCATTTGCAGGAGGGGGAGTTTCTTGTATACGTGCACCTGGGCAGCAGCTGAGCCACATCTGTTTGCATGTGGATGAAGAATGACTTCAAGATGATGTTCTTCTTTCTTGAAACCTGAAGTGTGCAAAAGTGAGCGTGTGTGTACCTAGGCACTTACTTTGCACGCTTCCTATAACACTATTATTTTTCTCTTAATACGACTTTTTCTATTTGTTATGAAATTTTATCTTCAACTGCAGTGCGAAAGAGTGCCGAGACAGCATAATTTTTTTATTTCTTTACTTTCTCTCTCTTTTAGCCTTTCAGGTAGTACAAGCAGCTTAGTTAAAATTCATAAGTGCGTGTGGTAAATGATGAGAGATATTCTTGACCTTTTACAATAAGAAAATTAACATCTTTGAGAAACAGCTGTTAGGACTCCAGGTGATTTGTGTCCCTTGCACAGCCTAAGCGTGCACTGCCCTGCGGGAGCAGTGGGCACGGGTGCAGTATGTGCTCCGGGGAACAGAACCTCCAAAAGCTGCCCAGAGCCCCACAGAGGAGCTGGGAGCTGGAGCTCAGGAAGGGAAGAATGGTGCAGGCTCCCATCCCCTCCTCTCCCTGGCTTTTGTGTGCCGGGGTGATTACCATCACTGTTCAATCCATGCTTAATGCCTCCCAGAGAAGAAAGCAGACGGCTTTTCAGCTACACATGCTTCTGTGACTGCTATTTTCCTACAAGCCAGACACCGAAGAAATTTAGTTAGAGGCTTACACAAGAGAACTGTGTAAATTTTTTGCAATGACCTAATGCATACAAGCTCATTTTGACAGAAGCTGAACTAAATGCTGTTAAATAAATTAGAAAGCTATTAAGTATTAAGCCATATGAGGAAGAGTTATGATTTTTTTCAGATACATTTGCATCTATCATTCTCTCTACCCTTGAGTAGTCTTGTCGTACGCTACGTTCAGTTATTTCAATTTCTTTCTTTCTGTTTCTCAAAGAAAAAGTTAAATAAAAAAAATGTTGTTAAAAGCTTGCCTTAAATGTGATGTGCTACTCTACCCCATAGTCAGGGAGCCATTTCAAGTGGTGAATATTCCTAGTGAGTTCATAGCTTTAATTTAGTAATTTTAGTAATTTGGGAATAGTAGGAATTTTCCCACAATACTTGGAACATACGTAGCATCAGTTGCCTCTCTACCTAAAATGCCTCTGTTTGAAACAATGGGCAGCAATAAAAGAGCTTTTTTTCTCCTTGCCTGAAAAATGAAGGTACTAGAATTTAATTTTGTAGATCATTGTGTTAGTACACAGAAGATCATTTTTTTTAAGTGATGTTTTGAACTGGTTTGCTGCTAGTCTGCTCACACTTTCTGATGTTTGCAAACTGTATTAGCTGCTACTTAGTTTCTCAAAAACAATAGAGCAATAATTACTAGTTCTATTCTTAAGGTTTAATTTTATCACAAGTAAAGACTTCTCTGTTGTATTCGTTGTTGTCATGCCTGTATCTATCATCTGTAATTTAACGTCTTCGTAATATAGGAAATTACCTACATTTTAGTAGATATTGATAGTCGTGATAGTGTACGATTGCCACATTTTAATAGCAGAATGCAGAAAAGTGATGCAACCTTTTTGAAGTCACATGAGAGATCAGTGGCAGAGGTGAGATTACATCTTGGATCCTGCATTTAGAAATATATGAAAGTATGTTTATTATAAATAAATGAAATAAGAAAGCATATGAACATATGCGTATATTATTACAAACATATATATGAAAAATCATCCTTTTTTACTTTATTATAAAGTATAGAACAGACATTACTTTTCAACACTGCAGCTACACGAAGGATGAAAACTACATCCCTCTAATTGCTTTCTGGAAAAATGACCAGTCTAGTTCCTGGTTTATGAACACACATAGTTTTCTGGCAAGCTGACACGGTATATTTTTGTCACCAAAGACGTCTGTAGGCTGCAGCAGTCCTTTGCTTTAGTCATGGGAAAGTGCTGTGCTGGTGTTATGGCCCTTCCCAAATTCACACAAGTCTGCACCAGCGTTAAGGGTGCACGGCCGTGCTTCTGTAAATACAGATTTGGCAGTTGAAGGGGTCGTTGTGTTCAGTGACAGGTTCCATTACTTGAGAATTTCGTTCAGGCTCTTATCAGTTTTGGGGGGCAGCAGAAGCAGCAGAGAGTTCGTCACCCCAAGCACATCAACGCCTTTCCTATGCTGCCACTCCTCCCGCGTCCGAATGTCATTGTCTGAGCTGAGGCATTGTACTGGTGCCATCTGTGCCTCCCGTGGCCCCTGCCACAAGTGCTCTCCTTTCCTCCCCTTCGCTGTAGCTTGGGATCACAGCTTTGCTTCCTCTGCTATCTATTCTTTTTCGTAATGTTATCAGCTTGGTGGAGTTTGGCTTGTCTGATTGTCGTCGTGTCACTGTTGCCTAGCTCAACGGCAGTACAGTTGCTGGACTGCGAAACCATCACCCAACAAGAACAGCTGTGCAAACAAACAAGTCAGCATTGATATTCATCAATAGCTTTGTGCAGTCGTGGCATTAAGATACACCAGAACATGTGCAATCTGTCTGCTTTCTTTGTCCCACAGTACAGCCAGATCGGCTGCTCTGTGCTGATGAGGGCATGATTGTCATGCCGTGGTGTGCCTTCACCTCCTTCCCTTTTTCCTCTGCTTTTCCTTCCTCTTTGTGGGCTGTCTGGCTGCTCCCAGGCACATCTGCCGCGCGTCCCATCTGCTCTGCACAAGAGGCGCGCGCAGTTCCGACAAGCAGTGTTCAAGTAGTACACTGTTCTTCTGGAGATGACAGAAAACAGTAATTTGTATTATTAATGGCATGTCACTAATGCTCCCTGCTTCTAAAACGCTAAGCAAAGCAAATAGCGTGGAACATTGGCTTTCGAACTTGCCGGTGAGTTATTGTTTCAAAACGCTATATGCACAAGTGAATTTTTCCCACTCCACTTACCTCAAGTAACAATGCTCTTACCTTGTCTTATAGCTTGTAGCTTTTTCAAGACATGGTGTGTTTTCCTTAAAAAAATGAAACATCTTTTTCAGAAGTCGTATTCTTTCCTTCCTGGCATCCTGCCACCTTCCTGATGGCAAGATTCTTTACATTAAGAGGCACAGGTGTATGATAAAATTGTTATTTATTATTACTTTATGCTTTTCAAGGAAAAAATACTAGCAGACTGTCAAGAAAAAACTAATTCTAAAGTCATAATGAATTTAAAGCCAAGATTGCCCTTGCCTCTTATGCATGTCTATTGGACAGCTTGTGGTAGTGCAAGTAACTCTTCAGAACATCTTTCTGTGACATGTAGTCACCTCCAGCAGGATCTTGCCTATCAAATTGAACAAAGATAAAGGAAGCTCTCTATGGGTGAAGGAAGAAAAGATGATACACAGCATAGGCATGTATAGGCAGTGAAACTGTTTTGTTTGTGGAATCACCCTTGGGTCAAAGATTTGTGGACATACGTGATCAAAAGTGCAGTTAGTGATTGGTATGTATGCACCTTTGCCGATCGTATTAACTGTTCCACGTTTACCATGCTTATTGTGATGAAGCTAACACAGCTGTCTTGTGTTACTGCCGCAGGGATTTACAACATGAAGCCGTCATGTACAAGAACTTTATCTGTTAGCAATGTTTGCCTGCAATTTGGAATTCACTGTAAGCAAGCACTAGGTGTCCAAAGTGTGACCGAGGTGGGCAGGATTTTACAGGGCTGGCTGAAAGTAATTGTGCATGTGTGTAGGGAGAGAAGTGATTCACTTAGGCAGTGTTTGTTTCATAGCCTTGTAAGTCTTTTCCTTTAGTAGCTCCCTGCTTACTCAAAATATCACGAAGAGAAAAATAAGGGCTGGAAGCCTAAGTCACAGGAAGGAGTGAGGCTAGCGAGACTTTTAGTGAGGAGAAAACATTGAACAACTTTTGGTCAGAAAACGGGGGCTGGGTCGGGGTCCATGTCTTGGTTCCATGCTTGCTAGAAACTGCTTTGTCTGTTACCCACGTTAACTGCTTGTGGAAGCTGTTATTCCATGGTGGCTGCACTGTGCCATGTTCGAACAGCTGACCTCCATGGGAGAAGTCAAGGATGGACTTGTGTATTTGTCTTAGATGGCTTTTATAAGAGTGTACCTGTTTTTTCTCTTCTTTCTTTTTTTTTTTTTTTTTGCCCTGAGAGCTTTGTAAAGCAGTATATTTTATCATTACATCACAACTAAGCATCATAAAGCTGGCAAAGCCTACAGTGCGTTTCAGGAGGAGAAAATGGATTGGGACAACTTGAGAGAATAGTATCAGCTATGCTGCAAAACATTGTGCATGGGATCTGTAAAATAAAGTATATAGTCACAGCGCTCATTTGATTAGGTGTAATTAGTGGTATTAATACTTAGTGGTATTAGCTCTGTGCATTAATTCATGTAATTGTGCTTTTCAGATCAGCAGCTTCAAAATTTATCAAGTCAGTATGTCAGTGCTTGAAAAGTTGCGTCAAGGAATTTAGCAAACAGACCAGGGAAGAGGGGATGATTACAGCAGTTTATCACCTTTGGAAAGTGTTGTTAGACTGATAACAGTGCATAACAGATAGGTGAGCTATTCCTGCAAGATCTACCACACGTTACTGAGTTCATGGCATCCTCTAAAGGGTTACAAATGTAGTTACAGTTGAGCAGTGTACTGTATCACCATCCAGCACTTTATACTGTGTAAACTGATCCCCGGTGGTTTAACTGGATGGGATTCCCGCCCCACCAGCCTCTTTAATGTGCGTTGTCAGTAGGTTCCAGCAGCACCGCGTGGACACTCCCATATGAAAACAGAATGATCAGGTGGGATAGGTAATTTAAGGATGAAGCCTTTGTGTGTATCCTTGAAAAATACCCTGCAGCAATTTTCTGTGATTTCCTTTAATATTCAGCTCTGAAGGCTACTAATCCAGTCTTGACATTTCGGAAAAGTACTCAAGCAATAATCAACCTTTTCTCTGCAAAACGCATCCATGGTTGGAAAAGCTTATATACAGATCTTCTCTGCAACCCAAGAACGCGTTTGTGAGAGAGGAGGATTTACAGTCAAGTTATGCAAATGATATTCGTATATGATTTTTGCAAGTATTTTGTTAAAATATCTGGTGAATTCTTAGCTTTTTCTCCTTCTTGTTTGAACCCGGCTATTACTACTTGAATTCTGCAAACTGGAGCAGTGGAAGTTTTATTACAGGTGGCCCATAAACAGAGTACTCCTGCAGCGGGTTGTGAATAAAGATGGCAATTGTGTAATGAAGCAATTTGTCACTGACTGCTAAAAGGCCAGAAGTTAAATGAATGGCTGACAAAGTAAGCGTAACTAGTGGACATGTTACTTAGCAAATTCTTGTAGCTGATATCAGGTCCACGTTTGCCTTACGTAAGGGGAACCCCTCTTCATTTCTCGTAAGTGTCACTCATTTCTGATGTGAGAGGGAGGATCTGGTCCTTGAAACAGAACAGATCTGCTAGTGAGCCTAATATTAAGAATAATAAAACTGGAGGAAATGAAGTGATACTGAAGGAAAGCAGAAGACCTAAAGTTATGCAAAATTTTTCCTTGCATTGTTCCTTGTTACCCTTTTTGGTTTATTTACTTTGTGAAAGCATTAGCTGCCATGCACTGTAGCCTTGCATAGGTAAGAGGGAGCCACTTTCTGTCCTTCCATGGGACTCGCTGGAGTGCTGCTGGAGAGAGACAAGTAGGTGCAGAGTGAGACGAGCTCATGTTGTCCTGCTCATTTCCAGGGAATGGAGTTTCACAGGGAATCTTACTATTTGTGCTGATTTGCTCATGGAGGTTTTTCACAGACTGCCAGGTTTTGTCTCAGCCCTTGAATTCTGGGCAGTTGTCTCCAGAAATAGTGTGTGAGGTTTGCTCATTGTGGTCTTACGACTTGTGCTAATCTGGTGTTTTCTGGGTTTTGTTTTTCTCTCTCCCTCTTTATTTAGATGAGAGATCCTTGGAGCAGCAAAATTTTTCCTTTTTCTCAATGGACTCAAAGGTGCACCAAAGCATATCAGGCAGCAGGACACAAATGGCCTTACTAAAAAGTACTTTGGAGTCCCAAGAAAATAATTTCCTTCAAACTGTTCTATCATCAGTTACCACTCCCTTTGATGTGACTTTATTTAACCAAGAAGAAGTGGTCAGGATTTCAGAAGGGAGAAGTACGCCACTGGTAGATGTCTCCGTAACAAGCAATGAGGCATTCCTAAGTGACGATGAATTTATAAGCTCATTTCCAAAGGCACAGTGGACTCCTCCACTGAAGTCTTTTGCAGTTTTAACAGATCATCACTCAGTTAATACAGTAGAGCCACCAAGAGAAACGTTAGAAACTGCGTTTCTAACATCTTCATTATCTGTCCTTTTTTCACCATATGATATCTCAAAAACAGCACAGCAAAAGACTCCGTTAAGCGCTGTCCCTGAACGCAGTAACACACTTACAGAATCAAAGCCTTTTGTACCAGATAGTGAAATGCTAACTGCAAGTAGAGACTTGCTGTTGTACCCTCCAAATACAGCTATTTATTTCACTTCCATTCCTTCAGAGGCGGGAGTTGCAGTGCAGGAAAACATAAATGCAAGTTTAACAGCTCTGCCTTTTGGGGCTGCTTCAGAAGGGTCGCCTCTTCATCTCAAGCTGCTGGATGAAAATAGCCGTGTGACCCCAGATGCCACAGCACAACGTGCAGACCCGTATGGTGACATTTACGCCTACGCGAGTATCAGAGCAGCAGAAACTCTCAGTCTAAGGACCTATCCCACTCCAAGCATTCCCTGGGCTACGCTGGCTTCAGCAGCCAGTGCTGAGCCTGCTTTGTTTCCTATTAGTCTTCCACTTGCATCTTTCCCGCTTCACTCAGCTGCCATTTCCACAGACTCTAATACAGTTCTTAATGCCAGTCTGTTTACGCATGAATTCTCCAGTACAGCACCAAATTTGCCTGCCGGTTCAGAAATATTAAGTCAATCAGAGCTTGTCAGTGAGCTCACGAGTCCAGTGCCTTTCAGGAGATCATACAGTTCTTGTTTGTATTGTGACTCAGTTTCACTTCTGCCAGAAGCAGGCTTTTCCACAGAACATGATGTGGGCTCAGGCGATTATGTTGAAACTTTGTCCATCAAAGCCTCTGAAGTACAAGGCATAACTCCATTTACAACTATAATTACTGATGGGTATGAATTAGAGGAGCCTCCACCTGAGATTTTTGATACTTCTTTTCCATCAAGACCAGTTGTTTCATTTTCTTCAAGATTCGCAGAAATGCCCGATTCAAGCGTGTTTTTATTAAGCGCTATGGTCACTCTCCTTAACAACAGAACACCTACAACAATTTCTCCTTCTTCCCATCAGCTCCCTGGAGGAGCATCGCTGAACATCTCTGTTGCCCAGTTTTCCCTCCCTGTTCTGGAAACAGTTTCGTTGACACCAAGCACTCGTGTAGAACTTCCTGATGCCACCACCGTTCTGTTTGACTCTACCCTCATGCCGAGTGAGCCGGTAGCATCGTTTGCAGTCAGTCGTACGACTTTGCTGGAGTTGCCAGAATTAATGCCATCAGAATCTGTGGTTTTGCTTGACAAGACATCTACAAGGGAAGAACCATCTTTAAATATTTCAGATTTTCCATCCAAACTTCCATCAACACCATTTCTTATTGAACCTAGCTACTTGTCTTTATCATCGGCCATACTAAATTCTTACTCTGTCATGCGAAGGGATTTATCAACACTCTTACCTCAGACCTTGTTGACTGGCACATCGGTACTTTCTGAGGATGTTTCCAGCTGGGAGTTAGCCACCGCTGTCAGCTCTGCCACTGACGCCGAGGTTTCTCACTTCCCTCTTGGTCAAACATCATACTTTTATTCAAATGCATCCTCTCCTCCAGGTGCACATGTTCCTGAAATAACGCTGTCACCAGATTTTCACTCTGAGTCGTCTGTGTTTCTGGAAGCACCCTCAGTATTGCCAGCAGGCTCTGAAGTTGTGTTTACCTCAGCTGTTACAGGAGCTACCTCTCAGTTGGAGCCTTCACTCTCCGCCTCTCGCTCCGTGGTTCCTACCCTGGTGCTGCCTGCTTCTGACACCCAGTCTGTTACCAGCAGCGTCTTGCTCAATGAAACAAATCTGATCTCTTTGTTTACTACCTTTCCGGCAACTCCTGTCTTAAATGTATCTTCATCTCTGCTCTCAACTGCTCCGGCTTCTGATGAGGATATTGGTGCTACAGTTAACCCCACGCTGCTTTTAACGTCTTGCAGCGAGGGCAGTGCCCACACAGCTCTTCCTCCCGCAGACCCTGACAACCTGACGTCACGTGCTGACGCCAGCAGCGTGATGCCCTTTCCTACAGCATCTCTGTCTGCGACCGCGTCGTTTGCTCCCACGCAATTTCCTCCGACTTCTAGCCCTCCCACTGGCCATGAAGTTCCAGCAGGAAGCAGTGTGACTGCTGATGCATCGGCTGCTCCCACCACTGTCCCCACGACCACTGCCACCAGTGCCACGGGCAGCCGTGACATGACTGCTGCAGGCAGCCTGGCGACGTTCTCCACCCCTCTGGCGACCACTACTCCATCTGAATCTGTGGTCATAACCTCTGCCGTGACCACTACCAGGCAACCCTACGTCTGCGACATCACGGTTCCCGATGCTTACTTAGTCACTGCGGGTAAGATATTCCTAATATTTTTATTTTGTTTTCCAGAACCCAGTGTAATGTGACCCCCTAGCTAAATTGCAGGTGTTGAATTAGCTGAGTGAACCTTTCAAAGAACTATGGTGTAAATTTAGACAAACAGCTGTAAAAGCATTGATTTATCATTTACTCTTGAAAATAATAGAACTCACTTGAACAAAGTCCGTTGTGATAGTGCTTTACACTGCACAGAGAATGAAATTGTCTTCTACAAGTGCTGATGCGTATATACAAGTATACTGAATTAGAGGTTGCTTTATCATTTCATGGGTTGTAAATGAATGTTACTGTCATGGTACTGTTCTGCCAAACTATTAAATGTTCTAATTGAGTAAGTTTCTCCTTTCAGTTGTTGCTGCTGTTTGTAAAAAAACCTGCATGTGAGGTAATGTTGTAATATGAAAGAGGAGAGTTGGTTTAAAAAACATTTGGGTTTTGTTACCATTTTTGTAATTTTACTGTACTAGCTTATGTTTTTATTTTCCCTCCTCCCGTACTTACTTCAATTGGATTTGGTGTGTTTGTAACCAGAAAAAGTGACGTTAGTGTGTTTCAAAATTAATTGTCTCAGCATCTGTATTTGCTTTTTTGGTGTTTTCCTACCTCTTCCTAGCTTGTTAACAAAACAATACCAGCGAACTAATCCAGGGCAGCTGCAGAAGTGCTGCATGTTCTGTGGTAAGCAACACATTTTGCCCTTAAGATTTACTTGTAATATGTAAAGCAGAATGAGCATAATCTCATCCTTCCGATATGAAGGTGAGCTGACTATGCTGGTGATGAGGAAGATTCTTTTTAACCTGTAATTTGAGTAGTTTTGTAGGCAAGTTACTGATGGAAAGTAAATGCAGGATGACAACACGACACTTTTCAGTTGTTTCCTTGACCATAGTCACAGTCTCAAGTGTGACTGTAACAGACATGACATCCATAGGGATGTGGGATTTTTAAAGCAGTTTCTTACTCGGTGGATATCTCTTTCAGTAATCAATGTCAGGTTTGTTTACTTTTATTTAAAAGAAAAGTAGATGCATATTTTCTGTGGCTTTTTTCTGACCTCATCTGCATTCCATGCGTTGCCTACAAAACTTTAACTGCGTTATGACAGCAGGCTCGTTGTGCACAGGTCAGACTGAATGTGCTTCGACTTTCAGATCCAATTTGAATGCCTCAGTGGCTCTTTAGAAGATTCTTTTACTAGAATGTTAAAGGCATTATGTATGGAAAAACAAAACAAGAGAGAGAAAGTAAACCTCAAGTTCCTCGAACTGTATGTACAGTCACTTTTTAGGATACAGTCATACCTTTACCCGTTTCCTTGTCCATCATCTTATCCGTTTGATGCAGTTGATCTCATTGCCTGCTTTTTCATGCATTGCACAATTGAAAATGCAGCTTTGCACCAAAGCCCGGGAGATGAAGCTAAAAAGTATTTACTGACTGACATTAATTTCCAGTGCTGGCCCGAAGAGCTGTTCTACAAAATGTCAGTGAATCCATCAGAGAAGTGCTCAGAGTTCAGTTCAGGCGATCAGTAGAGCTAGAGGTAAGTGGTATGAAATGTGTACAAGTACTCTTTGATCAATATAATACAACAGCGGCTTTAGTTCACAGGCTACAACAGTGATTTAAAAACAACCCATGTGGTACTATATCAGAGAGAGGTTTATTCTAACTTAAGTGTTAGTCATGGGTTTTTTTTTTAACGTGAATATGACATCAGCTTTTTTACTTTTAGAATGTCACCATTTTGTAGGACAGACCTTTCTTGGTTTTGCCAGAGGTGAGCAAGCAGTGCCCAACTTCTACTGCTCACCTCCTTTGGCTGGTGAATTGAAACTGAACTGAAAAGCTTTTACCCTTCAAAACACCTATGAAAAACTTTTGTTTCTTCTGCTAGCTGATTATATACTTAGCACCTTAAACAAAACAAAACCTTCTGCACAGCCTTGTGCTATTTTATGTTGTGAGGCCGTCGGCACTTGCAGGGGAAGTGGTGGAATCCCAAATGCAGGATTTGGCAGATGAAAAAGGCAGGGGGGGGAAAAATCAGGTGTGCAATGGTAAGATGTTATTTTTAAGCCTTCAGATAGGTGTGACTCCTGTCCTTCCCTGACTCACAGGGCTAGGAGTTGCTGCGCTCTTGGTTTTTTTTGAAAGCTTCCTCTGCTTTGATGTTCAAGGAATCCTCTTTGAACAATATTTCAGTGTTGTTTCCTAACCTTAAAGTGAGTGGCTGGTTGAGATGAGGTTTAAAGGCTCTATTCCCCCCCTCCATCTCAAACCCTCTGTCTGAGAGAAGACTGTAGAGGTAGTTTGGAGGTACCTTTGTTGTATAATCAGATATTTCAACACTGAGGGCAAAACGAAATGTTTTAATGGAATTGCTGGTATAGGTGCAGGTTCAGCTGCACTTGCAATTTTTCATGTCTGCGTTCATCCAGTTGTGATAGCCCAGCACCACGTTATCTTACTTTTTTGAGTCTATGATCTCATTTTCCTTATGAAGTTTACTCAAGTAGCAGTTTGAATTTTGAACATAGCTTGAGTTTCTCCATGCACAAAATCCGTTGGTGCCTCTAACTTCTGCTTGCCGATCTGTGTGGGGAAGCGGTGTTTTGACAGCTCCTACCACAATCACTGCACTCAGTAGTTAAACCACTCCTGTCTGATGTTTGAGAATATACCTCTCTACTACCCAGTCAAGATAGGAGTGTTACGAATTTCTGCCACACTTCAGCCACAGTGAGCTGCCGCTATAAATTATGATTAGTTTAGGTCCTTTTAGCAATACCTGCCCATAAGTTTTTTTAGGTTTTTTTTGTAAGAAAGAGATTTTTCTTCTGGTTTGTGAATTACACCTTCAGATTGTGCAAACTGGCATAGTCAAGTAGAAGTCAAAAGTTCATGATGATAGAACTACCCTAATTTTCAGTGACCTTATATACCTCAATAATATGGAAGCACTTACCCTCTTAATAGTAACAGCAGTAAGACAAAATCTATTGCTAAATATTTGAAGGTTGATTGGAGCCAACGTTTGATATCTTGCTTCTTTATATTTTTGCCTTTTAAATTCCTTCCTTTCATGCCCACTATTGCCTTGTAAAGCTCTCAATAGGATATTTTGGCCCTAAGGCTGCTCAGAAGCAACTGTTTTTATAAATAAATAGCAGTCCAGCTTCATTCTTTGCAAATTCTTTTTTATCAAAAAGAGCAAACATCTCTGTGGAATCAGTTATGCTTATTTTATGCTAGAATGCTGCTATTGTATGCGTTTTCTTTGTGATGCCTTGGGTGTGGGTTTTGCACTAAAAATAATGACTAGCAAATGTCTTCATCTCTTAACGGTGAAGTACTAACAAAACTGTTATTTTAAATGAAGAGCTGTCTATAGTATCAGCATGTTTAATGGTGATGTAATGCAAAATTTTAAACAGAATTTGTCTATATTGCTAAACTTAATTAATCAAACAGACCTGACTTTTGCTAGTCAAGAGTACCCAGGAACCCTGTGTAGATTTGCAAGTTATGGTAAAGCAGTGCACTTCTCTAAGCTGCTTTTTTACTGTGTCTCCTACTACAGTTCACAGATGTTGTTCCCTTGCTGTGATGTAGTGCGCAGTAAATGAGGAGACAGTCTTGTTAAATTTAACTTAGTAATAATGTATGCTTTAAAAATAAAATCCATGGCAACAATGGATATAACTGCCGCTCACTTTAAGTACAAACCAAGTTTAACACTGAAAGGAGAATGAAAACTTTTTTTTCCCCCAGCTTTTTCAGTTGAAACTTTGATCTCTGCTTATTATTTCAAATATTCTGAGTTGTTGAAGTGGGGGAAAAAAAAAAAAGGAGGCAGGCTTGAATCCTGCCTAATGGAGAAAACTTTTGTCAATTTTTTCCTAGCAAAAGTCCTTACAGCAAAGTGAGAATAACCTAAAATTTTAAAGTTCTTTCCAGTTGGTCTTAATGTATTGCATCTGCAAAAGAGTAAGACCCTATTGTTTGAATAAGAGTAATTTTTGTCAACTTTCTCTAACGTAAACCTTCTGACACTTGGGTAAGATCTGTTATACAATGTTCCCTTGACTTAGCTTTGTTGCACTGGGGTGTGAAATAAAGTAGTGTTGGCAGTGACTTGCTGCCAGGACCCCTGGTGCCATTAAGTTCATGCCAACAGGAAAAAGCTTTTTGACAGCCTCATTTGTGCTTGGAAATTTTATCATGCAGTATAATGTATACCTCAGCTGCTTTGTTGCTGTATTTAATGTGGGTTTTGGGGCCTGTCCTTAGCCTGGTGGTTTCTATAATCCAAAATTAGTAAACCTCTGCCTTCAAAGTGAGATCAGTTCCGTGTCAGGCAGTTAAATACTTCTTTCAAAGATGCCACCTTGTGGACTTGCACTGGCTTCATCACTACCCACTGCTGCTGAAATTCTGGCTGGTACTGTTCAGGTGTGTCAAACTGGTGAGAGAATTGTTGCCTTAGGATCCTAGTGTGTGTAGAAGTAGCAGCTTTGTGTCATTTTTAAGACCTGTGAGCCTTTGTAGCTCATCTTCAGGAAGTTAAATGCTGTCTGCAGGCTCTTTACAGGATGCTTAATAAGGTGGTGGAGAGGAAATCGGTTGTTTATGCTTTCTGCCAGATGTTTACACAGCATAATACAGTAGAGCGTAGGCATGGATTAGATTGTAGCAAAGGTGCATCTTACCAAATATTTTAGCGGACAATAATCAATATCAAATGCTTAGGGAAGATAATAAGGGACAGAGTAAACATACAATGGTGTTTTCCCCAAATACTCTTCTAGCCTCTAGTAAATCGAGGCTTGAAAACTTTCTGTACTAGAAGCGCTCTCTCTTGTAGGTAGTTTTGAATGAGATAGGTTGTGTCCTGGAAATAGCAGAGTTGGATTAGCCGTCGCACTTGGAGAAGCAATAGCTTAACTTGAGGTGGTGTAAGGGTTCTCTGCTCCTACAGAAGGTTTCTGCTTTTGCTGTGGGAATGGCTCCAAAGTGCACATGGAGTTTTGTGTGCTTCTCCAGCTTTCTGGCCCAAAGTGTTAAGATAAGAAATTTGTACTTGTTTAATATAAGAAATTTGTGCTTGTTTACTTTAATAGGTGGCACTCTAAAATGTGGTGGTTCAGCTAGCCAATTCGTTAGCATCTAACTGTCCTGGCAGTAGAGGTGAAACAGCCAAGAGGGGGTTGGATGGATGGCTGCGTTTGTGAACCGTTAGAGCTGCATCAAGAGGAGCTATTCTCATTCTTGAATCAAGAGTCATGAGCTGTGCTCATCTATCCTAGACAACTTTGCAAACTCCTCTGTGAATTAGACAGCATCATGCTGGCATGGCTACATTATTTCTGTCATCTGAATTAGGTTGTAGAGAGCTAACACTAGACAACCCTGCAGTATCTGAAGCAGAAATAGCTATTGTTTTGTCCTGTAGTGATTCTAATCTACCTACCTCAAAATTACACTTCGAAGGTTTTTTTTTAAATTTCCATTCTTCTGGAGTTGCTGTAGCTCTTCTGCTGCAGTGAAGCACAGTGTTAGCTGTTAAGATGAAAAAGTCTGTAAAACTTCAGGGGGTGTTCAGGGTAGGCTGCTTTCATTGCATCTGTGGTGCACTGCAACAGGTCAGAGATGGAGACAGCCAAGTTAGTTGTTATCAGAGGCTTGCTTTCTTTGAAATACCTAACTCTAGTGCATAAGTACATGCTGGCTGCACTAGGCCTCTCTTCCCTAGCATATATTGCTTTAGAAATCACCAGCAAATTGTCACTGAGATTTGTAATTCTAATTCCTCTTTTTCTTGCCTCTTAAGTCGTCTCCTTCGCAAGTAATGGGCAACTTTCTTTTGTCATGTCTTACCCATTATAACTGCTGTTTCCATTTGACAAACTGAAGCTGCAGAGATCATTTCATCCTGAGATAAAAGGATAAAATTTCAGATAAGAGGAACTGAAGAGAGCTGTGCATATTATTCATATCAAACCAATTTGAGTTCTGTGGGTCTAAATCCATTTAAAATAAAAGCTGGATGCTGCATATATTTGTGGGCTAAGAAGGAAGAAAGGAATAATGAGCAGCATAGATTTTTTTTTTTTTTTTTTTTCCCTTCTGCTACTGAGGTTGTTTCTTCTGGTGAAGATAATCTCTTTGAAATGCATGGTTTTTAGAGGACAGGAAAGAGCTGCTTGCTGTCTCATCTAAACAGCAAATGCCATCACTTTACATTGTTGCAGAAATACCAGTAAGGAACATGCGGGTCACAATTTAAGTAGCACTGTGCTTTTCTATAAGGCTGATCCTGAAGTTGAGGATATCTAACATATCCCTTTACCAGCACAAAGCCTGCAAGGTGCTAGCATCTCTTCATCTAAGAGGTGCACATTTTTCAGAACCTTTGAGTCTCTGGTTTAGATTATTTATTTACTTGTGAGGCCATCATGTTGGACGTCTCAAAATATTTTAGTGTGACTGCCTTAGGCAAATAAAGCAAACTGGAGGAGTAAACCAAAGAGGAAAAAAATAATGCTAGGGAAACAGATGTCTTTGATATTGAGAGAGTTTCTCTGAAGGAGAGAAGACACTGCAATATGTTTAAATAAATAAAAGCCTTCAGTTTGTTTTTACTTAGGTGACAGAGAAATGGTGGATAAGAGTGTCTGCTTGGAAACATTCACCTAGGTTTATATTTAACTTACAATCTCATTTCTTTTACACGATGACTAAGGCTCCTCAGGGTTTTTAAGAAGACGCAAAGTCAGGAGACGACTTGGAAGAGGAAAATTGTATTTGTGGTAACTGCTGAAATAAGCAGATAGAAGCGTTCTCTGGAAGAAAGCGTTCTTGAATGTGAAAATTGTATCCATAAAACACAGGTCATGTGTATTTTGCTTCTTGCATATCACATGTGAATGGTATAGGATGTATGCGCTATGCAGTATATGACTAAAGTGCAAAAGCTATGCAGGCAGTTCAGTAAGTAAACAGCAATTTTGTATGGGATCTCTTATGTACTGCAAGGCAAGGCAGGCAAGCAGCTACTGTCCTGGGATGTAATAAATCAAAAAGTATTGAGATTGGTGTGTTACACTGAAGACATTCTGGTAGGTGCACCTAGCACAGGGGAGTTGACTCTGATGCACTGCAGCACAGGCTGCAAGGCACAACACTATCAGAGTGTTTATGCTTCTGCTCTCTCTTTGAAAAATAAAGGTTGCATTTTCCTACCTCTTGATGATGTGGCTTTGAAATGCGTGAGACTATGTAGGTCAAAAGCGTTGCCAAATTTCACATTGAAGATTTTTTTTTAAATTTCTTTTTCTTTTTTTGTAGGTTTATAAAATTTCCCCCAGATTTGCTTTCTTGGTGACGTCAGGTCCTTTTGTTTACACGGCAGTAGCTGTCATAAATGTGCTTGTGAACAGCAGTCTTTTTCGTGGTGAGGCCCCCATGATCCTCTCACTGCATCCTTCTTTCACTGTGCCAGATAACAGATTCCAAGTTCAGACAGGTGAGTTCTTCCTGACGCGAAGAGGAGGAAATGTAGCTTTGTATTGATTCACACTTCTTCACTTGTGATTAAGTACGCAAGGTCAAGTCAAAATCCTGCGTTCTACTGCTGTGAATCTTAATTCTTGCTTGTTAGTGAAATACTTGCCAGATCTGTGGTTGAGAGATGATAAATTGTAAACAGTTAACCCTATAATTTCATGATTTTTTTCAGGAAAATTTTTTTGGCACGTTGCAAAGTAGGTGTGCTCTTTTTCTTGCTTCGAAAGGTGAGAAGAGAAAAAAGTTTCTGTGAAACATTTACTCATAAAATCACAGTGCAGCTACTTTATAATGCTTGAGTCAAGTTTCAAATTATGTTTACCTTAAATACTACTTTTTAGAATTCTCATAATGTAAGGGGATTGGTGAGCAGGAGGATCGATTGCTCGTGTATAATGTGAGCAGGTGAATTGCTCATGTATTCAGCTTTCCATGGCTGCTGTATGGCAGCAGTTTATGTGAAGTCTGTGACTACTAATAATCTAAAGAAAATATTACCCATGTGATAGATTTTAAGAGTCAGTGGTATCATTTAAAATCTTCTTCAGGCACTATTTGCATACATTGACTGCGTAATGAGGTAGTGACAAGGATTGAGTATATAGGCAGAGAGTTAATGAATGTCAAACATGGTGCTTTTTTTCAGGTATGTTTCATGTGTTGTTTCTGCTCTGTTAATAACTGTATGGTAAGACATGACTACTTTAATTGTGCAGGTGTAATGTCTTTTTCCATTGCTTAATGTGGTTATATAGATAGACAGTAGACATATTTTCTGTTCTTGAACCTTGTATAACATTGCTATTAGGGTCTGTAATTTAATCATAGCATTTCTTTGGGTAAGACTACATCAGGAAATCCACGGATGTGCATGTAGTTAAGGTCTGTGTGCCTGCTCACATTCCTCTGCACTCACTCTTCCTCTCCTGTGCTCTTTCTTTCTCTTCTGTGAAAGACTTCAAGGTGTATGTATCTAGATTTAAAAGATTGTGTGCTAATTAAGTGTTTTGAAAGTGTTAGACTGACACTAATGTGTATTAATGGCCCCGATATGTGGTCTTCTAGACAAGCTAAATATTTCAGTCTACAAGAAAGAGAGATTTGTTGCTTTTTTCCTTAAGATTTTCATTGATCTGTTGGGTACTAAGGATTTCAATGTGGCTGATTCAGCGTTCCAGTCCTGAAAATTAGCCACATGTATGTTGTAAAGGTCTTCCAGTATGCAAGAGGAAACAGTGGGTATTTTGTCACTAATATCTTTTGGTAATCTAATTACTGCTGCGGTAGATATTAATGAGTAGAGAATTTAGTGCACCAACACAAAATGTATTTCTACTGTATTTTTACCCAGTGTTTCACTGAATATGTCCTGAATTCCATGAAAAAGTGATAGCCCTGTGGATTCTCTTAATTTTGTTCTCTCTCATGGAAGTACTTGTCTGTAGGAATAACGTGTACCCTTTGCCTTCAGTGCTTCAGTTTGTGCCTCGGAATGTGGATGTTGGGTTCTGCAACTTTAGCCGGCGCATTGAGAAAGGGCTGACAATGGCATTCATGGAAGTGAGCAAACACCAAGAGTTCTACAACTTCACTGTGCAGGTAAGAAGATTAGCATGTTTTGTGTCTGTCCCTTTTTCTCCTCACCTTTGGTGGTCCTGTGTTTCATCCAGCCAGTTAAACGAGTTAGGTGTTCACTGGCTACCACTTGCCATCTAGATCATGTAGAACTATGAGGCTTTGTCATGAAGTCAGGATTTTTTCCCCCTATAAAATAATCCAGCACCACATATCCCTCTGGTTTCAAGACTTTTGTAAAAATGATCCAAGATGATGATTTATATCCAAAAGCATGATTGAATATAATAGAGTTTATACTTTTTCATATAAAGGCTGCCCCAACCCTTATCAAAGTCATTCCCATCAGATTTTACTATTACAGAGTAGGATGTGGTTAGAATATTTTTCTTGGAAGACAACTTTCAGGTCTCATTGCCACTCAGGGGATCCAATTAGGGAATTATAGGACTTAAATGCACTCTGCCATTATGTGAGTAAACAATGCTAGTTACTTCTGAATTCTAGAAATACTTACAGCAGTATATGATGTCCGTGGCAGCTGCTACTGGAACTTCACATACGAAATGTATTGCATATGTGCTGGGAACTGAATCACATAGCAGAGCTTAAAACTCCCTGGAAAGTCAGTAATTCAACTTAATGAGACCAACTCCCTCTTCTGTCTGAATTCTTAAATTTAATCTAGCTTTATTGTAACACCAAAATTAGTAAAAATTTTGTCATGTTATTTAACTGGCACCATAAATGCTCATCTGTGGTACCCTAAAATAAAATCATAGCAGGAAAAATGGCATAAACTTCACAGTACCTAAAGTACTATATAGTATATATAGTAAAGTGCTCAGAACTGTACAACTGAATGACACAATGTGACTGGATAGACTAAAGACCAAACACACAAAACTATTTCTTGAACTATAGCTTAGCAAACTTTTATTTAAAATACTTCCTTACTGTCTGGAAGAGGTTTGTCTACATGAACGCAGTTGCTGTGTACATTGGTGCCAAAATAAGGCTTCTAACCAGTGGTACGGTCTGGGCGTGCATGGTGCAGGAGGTTTTGACCAAGAGAACATCCATTTTCAGAAGGTTTCTTTAACGTGGGTCTCTTCCTGTCTGTTCCACAGTTTGGTATTCATCTAAGATTTCTTTATCAGTAGGTTTATTTTGCTGACTGTCTCTCTAGGTGGGTTTTTTCATCACTTTCTGGACTGTAGCTTTCAGATCATTTTGGATTATGATTGACCTTAAAGGTTAACTCTTAGAAGAGGAATTCACATGTAACTTTGCCTCTTCTGAGACTCAGCAGGCTGAAGGAATCTGGAATAGATGTTCCTCTGTTTTGATGTGAGCTGCCCCTTCTTCATGTTAGGAAAAAAAAATTCTGTCAATGAAGGAATGGAAATGCCAGTGATTTGGTTTTGCTGACCCTGCTTCAATCTTGTCTTTTCAGATACTGAATATAACTCTGAGCAGGCCTGGGCTAGCATTTCGGCAAGGCCCTGTGAGCATTGTTTTTGCCGTCCGAGATAAATACGGTTTTCTAAATGGGTCTGAAGTCAGTGAGCAGCTAAGAAACTTGTCAGTGGTGGAATTCAGCTTCTATCTGGGCTTTCCTGTGCAGCAAATTGCTGAACGTGAGTACTTCCTGTTTGCCAAGAGTGCAAAATACTTTTTTTTAGTATTTTTTCCTCTCTACAATTTTAAAGTAATTTTGTGCATAAGTGGTAATGCAGCTTAAAGTATCTAACCTGTATCATGAATTCTGCAGAGCAAATCCATGCCCCTCTCTGCTCACATACTGCATATCAGTGTTACAGCAACTTGTTGCTTTTGTCATCATCCTTTCCTTTCGCGCTGGGCCAGTTGTGCTTAACCCTGGCTTCATTGGTCTATTGGTCCTAGTCCAGATTAAAAAAAAAAAAAAAGTCGCTTTGATCAATATTGCTGTGAAGTGCAATCCAAGGTGTGTGTGGTGATTTCTACAGGGGCCTTTACTGCTTCTCAGCAGGGTTTACTACCTGGGACTTTGCATGGCATTTAACTGTGGCTCTGACTTCTAGAAAGCCTGGGACACTGGCAACATAAGCTTATATTTGCCCATATAGTCTGTCTGGGTTATCTGTTAGTCAGCAGCAGTGCTTTTTTGAGTACGCTATTATCTTTTAAGGTATTACCTTTTAAGCATATCTCTCGCTTCTTATGTACAACTTGTACTGCAAGTCATCTTTTCCAGTCCGTGGCCATCCTAAACTTAGATTAATGGGAACTGCCTGCATAGCAGAGTTTTCTTGACACTCAGCCTTGACAACTTATGTTTAGTTAGATTTTTCAAATGACCTCAGTCTCATAAATAAGCCAAGTTTCTAAACTCAGCAATTAACCTTGTACACTAATGGGTTGTTCATGACAGAAATGACTCATGAATGTAAGCAAGATCATGAGAGAACAGTACTTGCCTTTCCCCCCTGGTGGGTGTTACTGCTAACTCAGTCCATTTAATTCCCCTTTTCTCCTATCTCACTGTGCTTTCCAATGCAGATTTTTAATTTTCTGAGTTATTTTTGTGAGCTGTGTAGGTGCATAACATCTAACACAGTGATTCTTGCTATACGGTTAAACGTCTAGTGGAAAATCAGGTCTAATGGCAGCTGCTGTTCATTATACAGCTGTGCAATAGTATGTCAGTGAAGATACTGTAAAGAGAGTGATTGTCAACAGAAGTTGTTCTCTACAGCACCTTTAAATCCATGTAAGATGACTGCACAGTGTTCCCAATGACTAGAAGTACTTTAAACGTACTAATTTTTTGAAACTTTGTTTTCATTTTCCAGCATTTTTGAACCCTCTGCTCCCATAGTCAATTAAAAAATGTATGAGATGGTTGTTCTTTAAACATCTCTGCTCTTACTCGGTCTCACACAGACTGTATCTGTGCAGTGGTAGCTGTATTTAATTGAGCCAGGACCAAAAGCCTTGAGAATTCCTATCCATAGAAGACTAGCATTTCTTTTGTTCCTTGTGAGGCCACAGGACTTCTCAGGTTGCGGGCCGTGGTTTTTATCTCTCACTGAATTCAAATTAAATGTTGCTCTTGCCTCTGTTGCTTGAAAGACATTTCTCTACTCTGCATAGTCTCTTTTGCACTTTTGCCCTAGAGTTTATTACTTTTAGTCTCTTGGGTAGTATTTTCGGTGTCGTGGGGCTTTTCTTTCCTGTGATGTATGCACATCTGGTCCTACAGTTTTTAGTTTTGTCCACATATTCTGGAGTGATACTTGTAGTGAATTTGCAGGTTGCCCTTTGCTGAGAATCCATCTTCTGGATTGTGCAATGGAGCTACAGTGCAATTAAACGATAACAGAATTTCTACGAAGGCAGATATATCCTGAAAGACAAGCTGGTCATAGGGGAAAAACATTCCTAGTAAACATGCATGTACACTGTTCTCCTTATTTTCCTTTCCTGATGGTACTTAGGAAATTTGACTGCAATTTCTTCAGTGCTGATAGCAGGAGCTCTCCCTGTGTTATCTGCGTGCTCGTAGTGCCTGGCCAGTGGGGCTGGTTCCTGGCCAATGCCAGTGGAGCTCTGTGACAGCTCACATGTTCATGAGAAAGCCATGCAAGGTAGAATGAGTGAGGAGGTCAGGCAGTGCCTTTGGAAAAAGGTCTCACTAGGATTTCTCCTCTTTTCCTGACTGCTCTGAGGATTTGCAATGAAGTCATGTAGTTGTTGACTGTTACGGCCTGGCAAATTTAGCCTCTGTTAGTACAATGGCATGTCCCAGCCTGTGGGTGAGATACTTCTATAACTTCGTTTCCGAAGCTTCAGGAATTGTTTGTTCCTGTTGGCAATCCTACACAAACATGCCAACAGTGTGGTAATTTAATTCCTGCAAATTCCAGCACAGGCCTCTAGACTTCAAACGCAAAATAATTATTCTTCCTTCCCTCAAATCCACCAAATCTTCCAAACGCTACTGAACCTCGAATCCTCAAATCCTCAATCCTCCCTTAGTGTAGGAAGGTAGAGTATCTCATCCGTGGTAACTAAGACCGTCATGATACACACTTCATTCCCAGACTCTCATATTTGGAGCTCTTGAAAAATGCCATTGCTTTGGTGCACATCCCCAGTAGCAGGAATGATGGCAGTCAAACAAGCTAGGTATACACCCTCCAATGACACCACCTAACTGCTGCCATAGTTTATTGAATGAATGTTGCCAACAGAGCAGAGCACTTGCCTTGGAGATCTCAGCCAGAGTTTGGTGGTGTGGTGTCTCTTAGTTTGTTTGACAGAGAAATTTTGAAGACTACCTTCAAATTTGTCTAGACAGAATTTTCAAAACTTTTAATTTTGAATTAAAATAAATAAAATAAAATACATGCAATAAATCAAATTAGAATAAGTATATTAAATTTCAATTTAGTAATTCAGAATTTTTAAGAAAGATGAGATCTTCCCAAAGTTTGCAATGTAGAAAACATGAGTTTTTGGTGGATATGGTGCCCTAAATCAAGGAGTATCTTGTCAGCATTTGACTTGCATGTGCTAGAGGAACTCATATTTACTGTAGATTGAGCCCGCTGCAGGACAGCTCATTTTGATTTGAACTTGTCTAGTTTGGTCTCAATAGTGTTTTGGCACATTTGTAGTCACTGTTTTGGAACACCAGACATGGTGCCATTTGATAAGTCAGCAAAGTGGGAACACAATTTCTCAGCTTGTTAGAGCTATGGGTCCGTCTGTCAGCAAGCACAAAAACGAATGTAGCTCATACGCTTTTATAAACGAGGCAACCACGCTCGGTTATTTTTAGCTGTTTCTACAGTTTCTTGCACTGTTGCTGTGACTGTATTTTGAGCCAAAGGATTTTAGATCTTCAGTATTCAGAGCCAGAAATCATGTCCAAAGGCTCAGCAGCATTGGGCAGATCCTTCTTGAGACATCTTATTCAGCAGACTGTTGAGGACAACCAACAGCCAGATCCTGAAAGCTACTTTGGCAGGAAGATGCCTAAATGTCTTTGTTTTCTAGGCCTTGAACTCTGCTTTCATGCTGTTCCTCGGTCTACAGAGGAGTCGTAGCAGGGAAGGTGTTGTCAAGATCTTCCTTAGATAGATAGCTGCTTTGGTCTTTGCAAATTGATATGCAACCCGCTGCTTTTCAATTTTTGGATGTTTATATATTTACATATAAATAATTTACGTATGATATTGTTTACATGTAAATTGTTTATATGTAAATATGAAATGTTCCTTGCCGTACTGTTCTATGCCGTTTGTGCCTTAGTTATCAGGCATGGTAACAGTTAATACTCTTGGTGGTGAATTTTTTTTCCCTCTAGGGACGCTGTTTATGATTTTGTAAGTTTTATAGTCTGCATCTGAAGAAAAAGAACTGATTTGTAGGTGAGCTGAGCTGTCAGAGGATTGAAGTTGATTTGTACTGAGCAAAAGCTACTTGCGTAATATCACTGTATCCCAACGCTGTTACGTGAAGTGAGACCTTGCCTTTGATATCCCGAATATGACCCTTGTTTGAAGGAATGTATTTGCTCCCTGCTGCTTGCTAACTTCACATTGCCTTTCACACACAGCCCTTTCACTGGATTTTTCACATAACTAATATGTACTGTTTATACTTTTAACTGTGTGGGTTATCCCTGTGCAGTACGTCATTAACAACAGGAATTTTTTGTCAGCTTTTTCCACTCATTGAGTCAAGGTCAGTAGTGTGAAAGTTGTTAGTTTGACCGAATGGACTGTTCTGTGCAGGGATAGGGCTGTTGGAGTGGTCAAGCCTGGAAACTTACAGCTTTTTTCTTTCCCTCACAGACTTCTAGGTGTCTTCAGCAACATGCTTATTTTCACATGTTCAGTTTACACCTTCCTGCACGCTTATTTTGTGTTGTCCAACTTACAACTCACGTTTTAGATCGTAAACTGGTTAGATGGTCATGAACTACATGTCAGCAGAAAGAAAACCAAGTCTAGTCACAGTTTTTGGGTGCTAGTTTATTAAAAACAATAGGAAAGAATATATTTGATATCTCTTTATGGCTGGAAGATTTCTGTGAGGGACAGGCAAAGGCTAGCTGTGGACTAGGTGAGGAATATCGGCCTTCATGAACTTAGCCCGAAGAAATCTCTTTGGTTTTATTATGGCTTTAAATAGAGAGAGTTGCCTTGGAACTTGCTTTTTTTTTTAGTGCCATAAGTAGCACTTTGATGGGTGGCATCTATTTCAGATATCTTGGAGATGTTGTGAGGCCAATAGCATAATATAAAATCATGTGATACAGTCCAAAGACTGCAAAAATATCTGGCAATTTTTACCTGGGTGGATTTTGGATCAGACTTTTAACAGATACAGTGTGTTACTATTGCCTGCACCCCAATATTTGCATGGAATCTTATTTTTCAGTTGATGCTTTCTCATTCCAAATACTGCATTCCCTCCATGCTTTCTGTTACTGTTCCTCCATTTATCAGAAATAAGAACAATCAGTATGGTACCAGTTCTGTCCTGCATGGTCCCACACGTCTCTGTATGAGAGAGAGGGTCAGAGAGATCCTTGTTGGAGCATCTGGCGAAGGCCTGTTGCCCGAGTGGTGTGCTTCAGACTGTTGTCAAGAGGTTTCTGGGTGACCAGGTGACCCTTCGCCTTTTCAGTCAGCATTGAATCAATGCTGTTACGTGGTGTGGTGCTTCAGGGCTGCGTGTTAGAATCTTCTAACGATAGCATCTACTTCATTAATGCATCTATAGTCATTAGCAGACCAGCTGCAATCTAACTAATAATTGCATTTTGTCTATCCAACTTCCCCCTCAGAATAACAATCAGTTTGTGCTGGTTTTAATCATTAAATCTTGCAAATATGATCTTGCTGCAGTGCTGAGACTCCAGCTGAGCTCAGGATCTGGCCACATGTGTGTTGGTGAGACACTTGAGTGACCTATGGAATAAGAGTTGGAGCCTGGATTTTCTGACTTCTGAGCATGGTCTCAGTTGCAGAAGAGTCCATCATTTCATGCATTCTTCGTCGGGTTTTAGAACCCAATGATCACAGCACTTCTTCCTTTTCAAGGTCAAGTTTTTCTGCTCAAGTTGTTTTATTTTTAAATTTCATTAATTCCGTGAAAAGTTTAAGTGAATAGTCATCCAGCAATTTGCATGAATTAAATCATTTTCAAGTACTAATTAGAAAAAGTGCGAAGAGCACATTAAGTATTGAGGCAAAACATGATTTTAGTTTAAAAGAAGAAAAAACTCACAACTGCCAGCAGTTCAAAGTTTTATGGCCATTGGAAGGTTTTTGATTTTCTTACCTCGGTCTTTCCATGCTTTGGAAAAACAACAGATGCAGTTCAGTTTATGCTTTTTTGTTCAGGTTGTATTTCTAAATTGAAGTAAACAATTGCATGACCAGAGTAAATAGAACTCCAACCTAAAAGCTACGATCAGAAGAATTGTGTAGCAGGATGCCAAAAATAAATGTGTTTGTTTAAATGGACTGTGAGGTGCTTTTTGTGTGTCCGAGAGTTTTGGAAATTTAATGCATCCTGGTCAGTGTATAGAGGGACGATGTTTCCTGTTCAGAATAAAGGACCATATTCTGATACCCTTCGGAATAGTAAGTCAAAAAGTACCTCCCACGTGGTTCTCTTGAAGCTAGCGGTGCTATTATTGAGATAAAGGTGGAATAACAAAACTTTCTTTTTTTTTCCCATAGGACTATTTATAAATCTAGGAAAATAAAAGGTACGATGTAACTAGTAATTCTTTTGCTCTTGCCGTAACAAAAAATTCATAAGTTTTTTACGGGGCAAAAAGAATCAGTTTTTAGGTATACTGACAGAGGTCAGCTACTCTACAAATTATTGCATAATTAAATTAGAAAAATGGTAATTTTCTGTTTCTCTGAAACATGCAATAGTGGCAAACTATTCTACAGCTGAAGACAGGACATCTTTGCTCTAAATTGATCTAGCATGGACCAGGTCATTTAATTGTTATGTGCTGCATTCTTTCTATCCATGAAATGGTTTAAAAATTAACCTTTGTATAATGCTTAGCAAACTGCATCTGGATTAAATATTTTGAGAAAGTTACGACCCTTCCTTTTTCTTACTGCCATAGTGAAGCTTAAGACTTCCCTTAAGGAAACTGTTGGCCCAGCCCCCGTCTTCACTTCTTTCCCAACATGTCTTTACTGCTCTCCAGTGGAAACCTTGGGAAAAATCTTATCCCTACTGAAGTCAGTGGAAATAGACTTTATTTACTTCACTGGGGCAAGGATTTCACTCTAGAGCAGAGCTTTTTTGGAAGAATTGAGAAATTAAGAAAGCTTGGAGCCACGAAGCCAAACACAAAAGCCATGAGATTTGTGTACAGCAATGTTTCTACATGCATTTATTTGCAATTTTTGTAAAAAAAAAAAAAAAGTTATCAAGGTGGTGTTTTTTAAATGCTTCCCCCTGCACAAGTCTGGAACACAAATCAGATATATTTAGTTTTCTGCTTTACATTTAGTGTTTCCGTGTAGCTTCTGCTTCAGAGAAGGTCTTATTTTCATTCTAAGATACTCATGAGTTGCCTCATTGCCCTTTGAGCAAAACATCTGATCCTGCAGCTAGCTCAGCGAGAGTCACAATTCACAGTGAACTTTTAAATTTCTAGGAGCAATGACCTTGGTACAGCAGCTTGAAATCTTTCAGGTAATAAATCTAACTGCTTCAGTTAGCTTCTTTTTGTTCAGAGGCGAACTCGGGAGTGTATGTTCGGAGCACTTTCCTTACCGTTGTGTCTGCATGGCCTCAGGAGTAGCAATATGTCTGTGTAAATAAGATGCTTACTGACAGTATAAATTATGAAGTGGCTTCTTTTCTTGTGTATGTTGTTGAGAATACTGTTCTTACGGATGTTTTTCCTCCATTCTGTTTTTCCCTCAGCCTTTCATTATCCTAAGCTTAATGTGTCTCAGTTGATGAAATCTTCCTGGGTGAGAACAGGTACGTACAGTCTCTGTGAGTAAGAAGGAGCGCAATTTTTTTTGTTAGCAGGATAACTAGCCTAGGTAAATATCGATAGCTTAGGGGTGCCGCATTTTTATGAGGTAATAACGTGCCTGAGCTGAATAAATTCTAAAACCAAAGGCCTAGTGACCTGGAATATCTGGGAAATGTAATTCCCGGGTCTAGAGTGAACTACTGCAAGTCCTTGATAATGTGCACAAAGTAATTTTTGTCTATAAAGCAGTTCATTCTTAGTGAGGCAACTTACACTGTCAGGCGTAAAGTGTCTATTCTGTATGCTGTCAATATACCACACTGTTTTTTAGGTTTTTATTTTACTTTAAGTGAAAATTAAAATTTTATTTTTGTGGCACTTTCTACCAAAATGTGCCAGGAATAAAACAGAATGAAAATAGATACATTCCAAGTACATGAAGGAGTTTCGTCGCATTTCATTGATCTCTTCTGATTCATTCACAGCAGATCGCTCCCACCCAAGACTTCTGGATGTTTTATTCTATAATTCACAGATATGGTTGAGCTGTCACATTCAGGTGCTCAAAGGCTGTTGAGGTTGCCTGCACGCTAGAGGTCCTACCTGCTTCTTTTAAGCAGAAAGCCTGAACGGTGACCAGGCTATGCCTAGCAAACTTGCTGTTAAGGTGCAGATGCCCCACTGGATACACTTTTGTCTTCCCACAACTTTTCCACCTGTAGTTCTCCAGTAGTATAGACTTACTCTTTTTTCAGGTAACTCTGTCTCTACTCACCAGTGACCCAGTTTACTTTCTAAGCAGGAAACCAAGTTGCAGCCTAATCTCCTGAAACCCACACAGTTTGTTTTAGAGAAGAAAAATGAAGAATTTCAGATCCTGTTCAGTAACGTGAGAGAAGCTACATGTGTATCCCACATCCAATGTCATCCTTCCTTAGAGATTCATGTTGGCTTTTTTGGTCACACCCCCACACTCTCTTGCTCAGCCTTAGGTTTGCTTTGTCCGTTGTTGCTGGAAGTTTCCTTAGATCCTGCAGTAAGAAGAGGTTCTTCCAGCTCTGAAATCATGTCCCCTTGGGTTTTTCTAAGCTTCCAGACTGTAAGATTTTGAAAGCCAATTGCAGCACCTTTTTTGCTGTAGAGGATTTTTTTGTAATCCCCGTTCTTGCAGGCAGCCTGGGAAGAGCTAGCAGACTTTGGCTGGGTCAGTACTTTTAGTCTGTATATTGTATTGTAAGGGTAATGACTCATGACATAGGAAAATGAGAGAATTTATGCACATAAAGATGAGGTTTTTAATATTAGATTACCCAGATATATGTGCATATAATCCAGTAGTCATAAAACGTTGGGATATGCAGCGTTCTCTGTAGCTGTCCCTCTCAGTTGTAGAATACAGTTCATGCTATTAAGCATAATTCATTGATACTGAAATTCAATACACAGGCAAGAACGTTCTTCTACTTGCTGTATATAATAGCCTTAGGCCACTGTCTATTTATTTTGCCATTTAATTCTGAGATACTTAGTTTGTGATTGAATTTAGAAGGCAGATGCTGTTGATCTCTGTGAAGAATCATGAAAATGTTTCCTTTTTCTGACATCTGCAGTGAAAATTTTTTAATGGAAAAAGTGGTTTTAGTATTTTTGTTCTAAAAATTAAAACAATTAAAATTATATTTAATTCATTTTATCTAATTGGATGGCTTTTTATTAAGCACCATACTTTAAAAAAAAAAAACATGAAAACACTTACTGAAAAAGGGACTTTTAAAAAATATAAACCATTTAGTGGAGAGCCTTAGGATTGAAAACAGAATTATTTTACTGCAGTCAGGGGTGAGTTGGTTTACTATCCTTTAGGGTTGTTTAATTAGGTCATTTGAATGACTATTGCTCCATTCACTCCACTTCTCTTTTACTGGATGCCATCTTGTTAGTGAAGTTCCACACTTTTTTCATGTTTCCCATGTGTTGTTCCTCAGGGATTCCTCTCAGCATTAGCTGCCCCAGTGACCCGGAGTACCTGGGGTTGGGAAGTGAAGTGGGCAGGGCTACTAACCAGTTTTTTTGTGCTATGATAAAGATTGTTAATCTTTATCTTATCTAGGGAAGATGCACTTGGAAGTTCATGTGCTGCTGGTCTCCTATTTTTTCTCCTTGATTCTGAACCCTTGCCTTGCCCATCTCCACCTCTCTATCACTTCTGAACACAACATTTTGACTGAAAGTAGCTGCAGCAGACAATTTGGACTGAATTTTCTTTTATTTGTTTTTAAACAATCAATTGAATGCTCATAAGTTTATGGGTTTTTAGAATTGAAACTGTTTCTTCAGTATCCTGGGTCTGTCTAGACTGGCTGAGATTCCAAAAATGCCCTCTGCCCTAATTTTTTTTTTTAATTTATTTCTTTTAACCTTTTCCCACCCAATGTCTTCCTTTCCAACATGTAGCCTCCGGATGAACTGGGCAGTATTCCGATATGAATACAGCTGCTCTTGAATTGTCTGTGAGATGTCACAGGGTGACTTAAAGCTTGTAATTGAAGTTGCAGAAGAGACACTGAAAACTTTTACTAATTCATTTGTGTTCTTGGGTTACTTTCTCTGCAATGTAGTTCTCTTGGGTGTCGTCGACCAGCGAATTCAGGAGGAAGTGTTTCAGGCTGAGATGGAGCGGAAACTTGCTCACCTGTTAAACGAGGCTTTGGCCAGAGGGCGGATATGGAGACGAGCCAGTTTTGCAGGCAGCAACGTTGTGCAGGTATTAAGAGCTGAAAGTCAGAGGAAGAAATAAAGGGGAATAAATTATTAAGTTAATATTTTCTAGGTTTTGAGTTGAGAAAGATAACTCAAAAGCATGTATCACATTTAGCTAGATGCTTGTGTTTTGCACCGAAAATATGGTTCTTTTGGATACCTTGTCGTATTTTAAACTAAACATAACAAATGGAAACAGCTGAATATTTTAAGTGGCTACAAAAAAATTCCAATGACTTCTTAAAAACTACATTGAAAATTATTTTACCAACATCCTATTTTAAAAAAATGCTATCTTGTCTGACTTACCTGAGGTGCCTAGCAAAAGGAGACGGGATGGTCATCTGAGTCAAAAAAAGTACTCTGCTGGAACAGCTACTTCACAGTTCTCTGTGGTGTTTTGGTGGTGGTGTAGAAATATGAAATAGAATCATGTGCAGCTTGATGCAGCAGTAGAGTAGTATATTCTATCCCTTAACTCCCTATTTGTCACAGTACTCCTGGTCACAGGAATGGCATTCAAGTAAGAATGATTAATCATGTCAAATTTTGCACACGTGGCAGCTTCTGCTATCTGGATTCCAGTGCTGCTTTATAGTTTTGTCACAGGTGGAATTATTCACATAGTGTCCAGGAAGACTTGGATATTTAATTTTAAGTTTTAAATTCTCACATGTGATCGTTCTAGTCAGTTCAACAAACTGAAAGCCAAAATACTTCTTAGTGACTAACCTTCTCAAAAATTACTTTTTCCAGCTAATTCATCGACAGTTGGTTTACTTCACAGATGCCCTTCTAGTAGTTCAGACCTATTATCTTTATTTAATTTAATCCTACAGTTTCTGCTACCACTTACATGTTCAGATGTTGGGATTTTCTTACTTTTGTTTTCCTGTCTCAGAAACATCTGTTTCAGTAATAGAGATTTTATTTTGTTTTTCTTTTGTGCAGCTTTGAATTGCTGTAAATAGATGCCTGCTTCAGATCTTCTATTCCCAACACCTCTTATTGCACTTTGTTCTTTATGCCTCAGGTCGCCCTTTTGCATATAAATTAAACAAATATTCCTTATGTTGCTAGCAAAGATACCAAAGCCTACAAAATGTGTACGTGTAGATTACGGTTTTATTATTTTACATAATAAAACTCAGGTAATTTATTTTTGCATGCACAAAATTACAAGCAGGTCCTTTCTAGCTAAAGAATAGTATTTCGGAAAGTGAAAATAAAGCGTTTTTCTTACGACTTTGTGTTACTTACTGGGACATAAGATGAGGTCTGCGTCTTATGTTCCAAACAGCAGTGCTGCTTATTTATGCCACTTAATTAGTGCAAAGAGTCTGCAAACTGCTGTCTCTGGGCATTGGAGGATTCTCTTAGTTACGGTCAACACATCCATACCATCCCACATAACACAGGGCTTCTCAGCTGCTCACAGCCGACGCTGTTAGGTAGGGTTAGCACTGTAATAAATGAGATGTGGAAGAAGGAAGGCTGAGGAGATACCTTGCTGCTAGGTGTCTGTGATAGGTGTCCTGCCTTCCTGCACGAGAAGGGTAGGTACCATCAGGCACTATAGCTTCTTGGTAGCTTGCTTTGACAGGTCGTTCAGCTGTGTGGTAGGTGAGACAGCCTTAGAGGCTGTTGTGTGCAGCTGGAGTGATGCACCTGGTAGTGGGCTTCTGAGTGGAGGACAATTTCTTTCAAGGGTGCTCCTCTGTCATTTGAGGATCTGGTCCATAGTCATTTGCAATAAACCTTTCAGTTTTACTGTTGCTAATTCTATTCCTCATAGCCAAGTTTATAAGCTGTGTTTGAAGTGTGTTGTATATATGCATCTGTTTGTGTCTTCAGGGAGAGCTATTAATGTTCTTTGTGCTTTATATTCAAATTTTCCCGTATATATTTCTTGCACACAAACCAGTGACAATGGAAGTAAGAAGAACAGAAGCTGCCAGTAACACCAAAGTGTTAGATACATTTATTAGCAGGACATGCATATATCCCTGAAAGACTAGACACACATTTCACTTGTGCTGAGCCCCTATAGACTGGAGTTTTTCCTGAGGTGAAAGATATTTATAGTGTATTGAAATGTGACATTTCTAAGCTCTGTGGAAAATCAGGACTGTGGGTCAGAAGGTGAAGCAATTAGTGAGTGTTACTGCAGGCATATTAGTTTCCTTTCACATACTAAGAAAATAGAAGTGATACCTTGTGAGGCTTAGATTTCATTTCTAAAGGCATGTGTTAGGATCTAAGAATGCTAAAAATTACTCTTTAAATCTAGACACTTTGAATAAGAACTTTGGAACTACCTAGGGTGCCTGAATAGCATGGTTTCCCCTCCTGTTTGCCTCTCTGTGCTGTTAACAGGTGGCACTCCATGATAAAAGGAAAAAAAAAGCCTATAACCATTATGTACAAAAAAAACTCTGAAGCCTCACACCTGACTGTTTTACATGAGATAGTTCCATTCATTTTTGTGTAACGCTCATATTAGTGTTTCACAGAGCAAGTCATATATGTTTTGAATACGTATCTGCTGTTGCTGCAAATTTAAGACACGTTTAATGCAGTTTGCATTGCATCTGCAGAGGCTAGGCCCTGTGCTATGTTTTGTCAATAGTTTGCCATAATAACTCAATTCTCATTAATTTTTTTGAGGAATTAAATGACTTAATTGTAGTTTAAAAATACACCAGGAGCCAATACAAAAATAATTAATTTTCCTTCATTTCAGCGTGCGTGATCTTTTGAACCTAATAGAAAGCAAAACGGTGATTCTACTAAGCGACAAAAAGAACGATGTTCTGATTTAAAGAGCACGTTAGGCAGCACTGCAGTTGCAATGTGTGTGAGAAAGCAGTAGCTATGAGGGGACATAATGACGGAATTGAGCTTTTCATTAAGGCAGATGTTCGTTCTCTGGGTTTTCTACCGACAGCTTATGTGTCTCTCCCGAGTGTGTAATCTTGAGTAAAGGCCCAGTCTTGTTGGGAGTTTTTAGGTTTTTTAAATAGAGCCTTTGGGGACTGCTGCTGTTTCACCTTCTCCTCAGAGGAAAAAATTTTGCCCTTCTGATGGCCGCCCCGGGCAGAGACTGGCCCCTCCGTCAGGTTGCCGGCAGCCTGTTCCTACCTCTGTTTTGTCAAGCCAGTTGCTTGTCTGGCCAAGCCTCTGCAAGCTAGAAGAGAAAATTTCCTTAACATTGCCTTCAGCACCCTGGCCCTCTCAGTTCACTTACCCGGTCTCCCCAGCTCAGCGCGAGGAGGGCCCGCCGAAGCGGGTAAGTGTTTGGTGCTATGACAAGCGCTGCCCTGTCCAGCCCCCGCCGGAACACTTCGGGAGGAAGCTGGCGGCCCGCAAGCTGCACCGCCATTTCCCGTCCTGACGGGTTCCTGTGAGCTTCCTCAGATCCAGGGCAGGTTACGTGCAACGCCTGCTTCACCTGTTTTATGTTGCGTTGTCTGCTGAACCGTTCAGACTACAGTACAGCTTGATTGAATTGCCTGGACACTAAAATCCTACTTCTAATAAGACAGAAAGCAGAATCTTTTTTTATTTTTTTTTTTTTTCCTAGGGGATGAACGTAGTGAAAACAGAAAAATAATCTTCATACATACATTTTGGAGATTGCATGCCTGCGTGCTTGCTTGTTTCTAAGTAATGCTCGTGCCTTCGAAACCCTGAAGCAGTTCACCCGGGGATTCCTTACTCCTGACGGGGCTGCTGCCTGGGACATCCCACTGGCTGACTGACACTCTGCAAATGCCTTGCGAGCTTGCCCACCACCTGGATTTCCCCACTTTAAATTATGAACTAGATTTGGTTACCAAGGCAACTCTGTTCACTGACCTATAATATTCTCTTGAAAACACTTTTTAAATTAAATTTACTGACACCTGAACACAGTTAAGCCTTTACTCTGTGGAGGTTAAATGTGCATCTAGTATCAACAAAGATGGTATCATTTATGTACACAGAAGTTGAATTAGTCTTTTCTTCTTTTTCTTTCTTTTTTTTCATTTCCTGCCTCCCATGTATTGAAATTCTTGTATCTCCTCCTCCCTATGTCATCCCTCACTGCCAAAGTATAAATGCAAAATGCTTAAATGCTTTCTTACACATGGGCTGCATGGCTGGATGCCTGGAAAGTACCATTTCTGCCTCTGCTTGCATTCTTAGCAGTTTCAAGGATAGAGACACTTCTGTAAAATATGAGACAAAATCAATCTGAAGCTGCACAGTATAATTTGGAGCAGAATGGCACAACTTAGTATACAGAAACTGTGTAAAAATTGGCACAGTGGCGGTGTACCTTAATTTTATAAACAGACTTAAAAACAGTTCAGATCCAGTGTGCCATTTTCTGTGTTGCAGCAAATCCGGAGATCAGTTTAAAATAAAAAAAAGTTTTTTAGTGAACCAGTGTGTCAGAGATGAAAACTGAAGTACAGATACTGTCACAATTCCAGAGTCTACATGCAAGTCCAGTTGTGTCTCATAGTCACGTCAAGCATACCCTGCTCAGCCGTCAGCTTTCCCAGAATAGAAATCCATAACCATCTCCCCTTGGATTTGAAATTTTGTCTGCAGCTTCCCTCAGTATGGTGTGAGTGCTCATAAAATACTGTGTATTCAGAAAGAATTATTTCAGATAAAACTTCTCCTAAAACAGTGAGCTTAGTTGATCAATACCAGCCTGCATTTCCACCCTCCACTGAATTTCTTCGTGCTCATTCCCGTGTTCTCTGTACGGCGCCAAAATAGCTCCAGCTACTTCTTCCTGTGTCGCCTCTGAGTGTTCCTCAGCATAGGGAGCCATACATTGTCGTTTTTAATTCTGTGTTAAAATTGATTGTTTCAGTTGTGGCAACTTGCACTGGAATCTGTCCCCTTCCCCTCCGCCCTTTCTAAAGGCAGCTGTGGAGAAGTTTCTTTTTTAACCCATTCAGCCAGTTTCTGACTGTTACCCTGTGTGTATAACACACATATAATTATAGTACTTTCTGAGTACCCCACAAATCCATAAAATGTATGACGATTCAATTTAAGAATCTTCTAAATTTCTTTGATTCCGTAGCTTTGTTACACACAGAGAGGTTTCATAAAATTAAGCGAAGAACCCATTGGCTTTCAGTCCCGTGTGGCCTTTCCACTCCCTCGCTCTCCATGCGAGTTAAGTGCTACTTAGGAAGGGTTTATCCGTGCTGAAGGCAGATACGAGCCCGTACGCCCTGCTGCTCTGCGCACCGAGGCCAGGCCGTCGTGAAGGCAGCCCAGCTGAAGCAGAAATACAAAGCTGGGGACATTTGTTAACTAATGATATTTCTGGGTTCTGTGAAACCAGATTCAGCCTTACAGCTGCTGAATATGTGTGTTGAAACCTTATTTATTGATACTCTTTTGTTACCTTCAGTCAGGGATTGGTTGCCCCTTAGCTGGTAGAAGAATGAATAGCATTCAGGATGAGAAGCGGCATTGGTTAATGGCTCCTGTTAGCAGGTCTTGCTGTGTTTCAGAAATTTGCACATTTTTCTGCTCTATTTGTAGGCGTTCTGTTTCTGACATCAAATGTGACTGACGTTGAACATTATTCTTTGCTTTCTGTTGATTTGGCCTAGAAGATTGTCATGACAATTGTGCTTTCTCTTTTTTCCTTTCTTCTTCTTTTCTTTTTTTAAATTTATTTTTATTATTTTTATTATTATTATTATTATTATTATTATTATTATTATTATTATTATTATTATTATATACAATATACCTTGCTGTATATAATATATATATTGTGCTATATACCACTCCTGGGAAATGCTTTTTTAGGACATGTTGAGTTGATGTCCCCAAAGACCATTATCCTTGTTGAGCTAGAACATTGCACTACTTTCCTTCAACATGATTGTTTTATTGGAAACTAGGAAAGAAAAAGGTATAAAGCTTTGCTTTTGTAAGCCTCAGACATGCAAACATTTGTGTGTTTGCTTTACTTTAAGCCTATGGGCAGTATTTGAGATTCTAATTTATTAAATACGTACTTCACAGTAAAAGATAATTCTGAAGGAAGCTAAATATATTGCTCTATTTGTAGCAATTCCTTCCAGAGGAACTATTTGTTTGGCCTAATTCTAGGTTGAGCTCACCATTACATGTAAATGGTTAAACAGAGGAGAGTTATTATAAAGATTTAATTTTACAGGAATTCAAAAATGCAATGTAGATGTTTGGTGGTTAGAGAGTATCTACAGGGCTTCCTCATAGCATGCATTCTTTTGATTATTAACATCTTTAGAAGTAGGTAGGAAGAATTGCTTCCCACAGCGTCAAATACATTCCTTCCTGAGGAAAGGTGGATGAAGGTGGCTGTGCAGGTGCTCTCACTGAGGAAGAGCAAACAGTTCTATTTGAAGCTAACAGAATATTTGCCTGTGTAGCTGCTTAACATTTGGAAAAACTGGAACAGAGGTGTGTGTTATGAATAACAAAGCAAAGTCAAAGTAGGTATTTAGAGAAGGAAAAGTGCAATCACACTAATCTCCTCAGTAGCTCCTACTAACCGATGAATGCTAAAGGTAGTAGAGGCTGCCAGGGTGGCGTGCTGTTGGTATCTTTAGAGTGAAAGCAGTTCTCTTACTTCAATACTGGATCTGTATGTTGTCATGAAACAAATAGGAAAAAAAAATGGAAACTTCAGGTTTGCCATAAAAATGTATTATACAAGGGAACGCTTCCCTGGCAGTTTTCCTTTCAGTTACGAAATAGATATTGCTGTAAATTTCCCAGGGTCCTGCAGCACTTCAGTAGTGCCTGTGTAATTAGACACCAATATATTATTCCAGTGACGTTTTCTTCCCCTGGAAGACTTCCGCTCAGAATCTTCTGTGTAAGTACTAGGGGAAAATATCTTGAATTTTAGTTCAGAAGCAAATTATTATTACTGAATATTAGCTCTGTGTGTCTATGCTTGTCAATGTTGACTTAAGCTCTTCTCAGATGAGAGAACTAGCCTGTGTGTGTGTTGCCTTTGCTGCATACTGCGTTTTGGAGCGCTGCACACAGCACGGCTTCCCATCAGACTTCTCTGGATATTGGCAATTTCCAAACTGTACCAGTTCACAGCAGTTACATGGTTAGTATAATATCATATTCTTTGGTGTCACAGGTAGAGGGATTTTCTTTAACAGCAATTGTATTTCTACATCATAATACAAGGCGGAATCTTTTTTATGCAATAGGGATTGCACAGAGTGACAATTAAGACAGACACTGATGCCATCTTGGCAAAGCTGTTCCAAATGTCCAGGCCCTGTGAAGGGAAGGGGGAGTGAGGGTGAGGACTGAAAGACCAAATGTATGGGAGCCCCAAATAAATACAACTTAAAATGTAAAAGCTTTCCAATTTCTTCTCAGATTGTGAACGTGTCACGGTTAGTTGGTGTTGATAACCCTGTGGAGCTGATCTATTTTGTGGAGGACCAAGATGGAGAGAGACTCAGTGCTCTGAAGTGCTCAGACCTGATGAACAGAGTTGATATCCAGCGGGCTGCAATCATCCTCGGATACCGCATTGAAGGCACCGTTGCACAGCGTAAGCCACCCTGATGCCAGCAGAGGGAGGCAGGAAGGGTGACATTAGCTTTGGAGATGATGGCACTGCACAGTGCCCCCTGTTGCAGTGTTTTGTTCTTGGGATGCTGCAATTCTGACACTCCTGAGGAAATAGCAGTCTTGCAGTGACCTGTGTGGTGTTGCGTTGCTTCTTGAAGACTCTGCTGAGCTTGGAATTGCAACAGGGTCTTGAAGTGCAAGCCTCGCTGCATTCACTTTAGTGCTTGTGCTAGAAAAATAGTGTGCTAGCTAGATACCTTTTTGCCGTTTTCATCTCTTTGTGCTAGTCCAGTATTTCTGTACAGCTTATCTTGCCCAGGAGCTTGCACAAAACTCACGATTATGGGATGGGAGGGCATCAGAGTGAAATGGGTGTTTCCTTTAACTGAGTAATGGAAGTGAAGTTTAACCCAAGTCACTATTTTTTGTTTGTCTGAATTATCGTTTCTGTGAGTGAAAGATGTAGGCTAATGCTAGTTGGGGCATTTTGGAGGGTATAAGCGAAAAGAAACAGTTTATTTCCTTCATTGAATATTATTGACCTTATTTTTATTTGTTTTTCCGTCACTAATCTATAAGTAATGTAATCTTTTAATAAAGATAATATAAAAGTAATGTGATCTTTTACTAGATACACATCAGAATAAATATGACAGGTCATATAAAGTCATATAATGACTTTATTCAGGAAGCTTGGTATATAAGTAATTTGCAGTAAGGAGTGAGACAGAAGACCTACTCAAAATTTCATGTTACAATTAGGAAAGAAACTTGAAAATATTTTAAAATAGTAACAGACTTGTATATGATCTACGAAATACCTCACTGATACAAATGTTTACCTTTTCTGTTTTCTGTGCAATATGGAGGCACGAGTTACATTGTACCACTGGGTATTTTGCCAATAGAACTGGCACATGTCTGATTTTTAAAATTCTCTGCAGAAAGAAAACAAAGAAAATAGTAATAATGGGACCATCTGGATGTGTTTCTACATTTTGTCCCTCATTAAAATGGTAGTTTAAAGATAGGTCAGTAGCTCATATACGTCTGCTTAATATCTGTTAATGGACTGTAATACTGGTTAGACAGAAATGCAAAAAAGCTGCAAGAATAAATTCCCTTTACAAAACATGGTAAGTGCTGAACAAACTTCATGAAGTGTTTGTAGCTTATTCTGCATGTTGAAACTTTGGCACATCATTAGAAAGTTCTTTTAAGAGGCATGGAATAGTAGCATTTTTTTAAGTGTTTCTTCTTGTTGGAAGAAACTAGATTAAAAAAAGGTTATTTTTATAACAGAAAATGTAATGTCATAAATGAGCTGTCAGATGTATAAAATATAAGAATTACAATATTTTTCTTTTAATCTCCAGGTTCATCATTAGAATGGCTATTAATAAAAATGATATATAAAAATAAGATTGCCTAGAGATACTGTTTTTAACGTGAAAACGTAATTTTAAGAAAGTGCATCAGTTTGACTAGAAATGTATTACTGCTGTGGTTTTTAGTCCCACACATAACCACTATGCAAAATAGAGCAAATGAAAGTTTTGTTGATTCTTGCAGTTCACTTTTTACATGCATGACTGGTTTGATTACACTTTTCAGTAGTTTTTTCTTTTGTTTGGGGCTAAAGGATCTTACACACTGACAATGAAACAGAAAAAGGAAACACAGTAATAAAAAATGCTGAACCATACACCTTGGGGAGAAGGGTCTTACTGATTTCAAATTGACTGTGGTTATTGGTAGGGAAGGTAACAAAATACATAATGTGTAACTAAAGAGAAGAGGCAGCTGATAATACTGCTTAAAGCAGGATACAGGCAATAAGGTTGGAAAGTCCTTCTCACCTTTGTTAGTGGTAAGTCATTTTTCTGGACCCGTTTCACTATGTCAGCTCAGTTTTGGGTTACAGAATGATGTGGCAGAAGTGTATTTTCATTAGTAATTTAAGCACAGGTCTTCAGAAGGTGGGCCAGGACAGTCGATCATCTGCCCCATGCTTCCTGAGCATGACATACATTAACTTATAAGTGGTATGACATTTCCTGTGATGTGTGGCTGGTTTCTGATAAATTCTTTAACTACCATTTACAAGAACATAAAATTCGTAACCTTGAAGTGTCCTCATTCAAAAATACATAACCACATAAAATTGCTGTCTGCCTTTTAACTTCACAGCTGTGGAGAAGCTGAAGGAGTCCACCTCAGAGTCACAGAATAGCAACCTATGGATTATTGTTGGTGTGGCAGTCCCAGTTGCTGTGGTGCTCCTGATCGTTATTATTTTATACTGGAAACTTTGTCGAACAGACAAACTGGAGTTTCAGCCAGACACGATGAGCAACATTCAGCAGCGACAGAAGGTAAAAGGGGAAGCTGTGCTGAGAGGAGCTTGAGTATTCTGAGCATAAATGAATGTGAGAGTCTAGGGAACACCTAGCGTCCTTAAATAGCATGTGGAAACACAGTTTCAGAGCCTTCCAGTTTAAAAAAGAAAAGAAAAAGGAAAAAAGTCAAATGATATTTGAAGTGAAGAATCCCATAGCGTTTTATTTGTTCTCCTAGGTATATGATACTGCATTAGATAGATACATCTTTCTGAAATGTGGACACTGAGGCTGAAAGGAACCTTTCTTTATCGTTTCATTTTCTGAATAAGAGGAAATATACTGAGTGTTTAATAACTGATCTTGTTTTCTGCAGAGGGCTGAATTTTTCCTTGGAGATCTTCTGCTATAAACTAATTTGACAGCTAAACCGCACCATCCGTTATACCTCATGCTGGAACTAGAATTTGCTAGAGCCTGTTCTTGCTGCTCCACATTCTGCCAGGGCTCTTGTGTTGCTGTTGTGAGAGCCTGTTGCAGGACTAGAACTTTAACTGGTGGATCTGCATGAAACTGCATGGGTGAGCGTGTTGGCTGGAGTGTTGAAGGACTGGGTTAGGATGGTGAGAAATTCAGTAGTCTGTCTCTTTCCTGCCCAAGACTGTAAATTAAAAAATATGTGGTCTAGGATTTTCACAAAGGATGTATTCAGACAAAAGAGTGGAGAAGTGACTAAAGGGTTACAAATCCTACTTTTCCCTTTTACAACTGAAGAGAACTAGTCTGTGTGTCAGAGATGCTTGTTACTGACTATACCTTCAGAGGCATTATTAAAGGCAAAATAATCTGCCTGTGTTAATCCTCTGGTACTGTAGTCATGTTCTTGTACTGTCACCTCATGTTCAGTCATACAGTTTTTTCCGTAACAAGTCTTGTCTGTACACCATGCTCTCTTTCAAGATAATTAATGACGTGAAAGATGAGAGAAGCAGAAAGTGGTTGTACTTCCAAAGCAGCCAGAACAAATCAATAGTAACTTCCACTTGTCTTGAAACTGCAGATTGAGTGTCAGAATCGAGGTCGGCAGCAAGTGGTACCCTTTGATGAACTTCCCCCCCGGTACCTTGTTTCACCTGTGCTGTGGTAATACATAACACAGAAGTTCCCCACAGTAGTTTCAGCTAATTTGAGAAGGGTCATACAAAAAAGGCAAGAGGGGATCATTACCTTTGGTACACTATTTCATCACGTACATTTTCAGTACCGCTCTGCTGTCGCAAGCTTTTTGTAACAAAGCAGTTGGGTTGGCTTGACTGTAAGGCCAGAAACATCTTTCATAGTTCTACTTTCTTTTGGGAAAATGGCTCTGTTGGTTTTCTCCACTGCTTCCGTAGTATTCTTCATTTTAATCATTCGTGAGTCAGAAGCCTTGAACTTGTTTGTATGCAAGTCTCATTTCAGTTCACCTAGGGAGCCTGTCACTTTGCCTTCTTTAGGGAAGTCACTGTAAGCAAATTAGAAAGAACCAGTAAGGACTAGTCCAATCCTTGTGCCAGTGGATGTCTCATACATTAATACTAAATGAGGTAAAGCAATAAAAAGTGTCTTAAATTTTTATCACTTAGCACATTAACAACTGGCAGAACCTACTTTGAAAACCATTTTCCTCCTTTGCCCAAGATCCAGAACAAACGTAGTACTCTGACTTCCTTAGTAGCAGCCTGTCTTTGGGCTTTCTTCATGTCTTCAAACAGTGGGTTGGAATTCCAGGTCAAAATAGGGCATATTTAACAAGCACTGAAGACCCCCACACAGTCACAACAGAGTACAGATGATTAGGTCCTGCCCTTCCAAATTGTTGGTGTTTTTTATACTTTTTATTATAGTAAGTGCAAAGAAATGATCAAAGGAGTGAAATCACGTCGTCAGGGATTTAGGTCTGTAAATAAACTCAATTTAAAAATGGACTCAGGCTCCCCCTTCCTCACCCCAGCCACAATTATTTCCATTCCCTCTTTACAGAGCTTGACTTTGGTACCAAACAAAAGTGAAGCACTGCGTCTGTAAATGGAAGGATATTTAGGTTAAAGATCTGGGTTTTTCTCTTGGAATCAATATTTCATTGGTAAAAACCATAAAGATGCATTTATTGTGCTAGCTCTTCTCACTTCCATTAATCTTTAAAAAAATTTTCTTTTAATGTAAATATAGAAATGGAATGTATAAATATCAAAGTATTTCATTAATATATGCATGGCATATCCATACTGGAAATAGAAGACAATTCTTTTCAACCATGTAATAAGTCTACAAAGTGTTTTGCACTTGAAAATGCGTGTTGGTTGGAAGATAAGAAACTGAGACACCCTTTTCTTGTTCAGATGCAATAGGATATCGTACTGCACTGGTGGATCTCCACAGGTATCATCAGTCTTTTTTTCAATGTGTTTAATTAGCCATTTTAACATAGCAGATCAGTGGGCAGCATAATAATCTGTTAGAATTCACAGTAGCAGCTGATAGCAAATTATGTCACCTGTGTCTTAAAAGCCTGGAACAAGATTGGGAGTAGGGTGAGAGGAAAGCCTGTTTGCTTCATGCTGCTGAGGAAAGACTTTGTCACTAAAAGGCTGGTTCCTTGAAACATCAAGAGAGAAAACTTCTGTAACGTATGGTAATGCAGATTACATAAGTAAGACATAAGTTTTGCAGGAGTTTTTTATTCTCGGTTTAGTTTCTTTTACAAATTTGCATTCTTCTCTTCAGAGAGGTGCTTTAAAGACACTACAAATTTTCCTGGATTCTATAGCCTTATATGTCATTCTAGTACCATCTTTTCTTTCTTCCTTCCTTTCACTTGATCACTTAACTCTGGTTTTAAACTCCTGCTTTTTCCTGAAATATTTTGATATGCACTCAGACAATATAATTATTTAAGTTTTAATTTTAATCTTCTGTATGTAAAGGTTTACTTTTACAGAGTAGGTATGATTTCTGTGTTCCTATGACCACCATTAAAAGTAAGTCATAAGCTGTCTCAGTCTATTTTCTGGTGAAGCAGACCAGAATTATCATCTGTTGATAATAAGACCCTACATGCCTTCTGGGTGTGCCCCGAGGGTACACCTCAGTGAGGTAAAGATCACCAGGTAGTTGTCTTATGCAACAATTCAGTCATACTGGCCAGCATACCATGCCAGCACAGCTAACCTGCTTTGGTCCCTTATCTGACCTGTGGACACCCCTTTAGAATATTTGGGTCGCAGTCCCTTACTTGTGACTGGCAATAATAGCTTATTTCCCACTTCAGCAGGCATAGCTGTGTTGAAAAAATATTCAGATCCTGCGGTGACAACCCATAAAAGTACCCAAGATTTCATCTGTATTTATGTGTCATTGCAGCCTGGAAGCTGGGCTTGAGTCCCGGTTTGCTGCTTGTCCTCACCCTCAAGGCCAGGTCACTCTCAAAGATAATACAGGTAATAGCAAAGATAATGTTTCTTCTAAGGTGATGACATGGGCAGGGTAGAATGTATTCACTGAAGGCCTGTTCTGCAGATTGGGTGTACCATGCCACTCTACCAGTTTTTGTTCTTTCCATCTGGCCTTCTAGTTTCATCACAGGATCAGTATCTTGCAGATAGGATGGCGTAAGGGTCCTTCTTAAAAAGGCTCATAATGTTATCTTCTGCAAAGGATATATGGAGAGCCTGAACTCAAACAATACTTCTGGATAGTCTCAGAAGTCTGCTACTTAAGTGAATATAAACATAAATACATAGGAAAGGAAACTTTGCGGGAACTGATGCTAGCAAAAGAAGGTTTGAAGATAAAATAATAATTAAAAAAAGAGGACCTTGAAGATACTCTGATTAACTAATGCATCCCTCTGCCTCAAAGCAGGATAACAATACCTGAAAAATATTAGGTTACCTTTTTCATTCTGGAGATTAGATGGGAAAACATGCTTAGATCAAAGCTATTCGGACCCTTTTTAAACTGGGAGCTGAGGGAGCAGGTCAGAGCATGAATTTCTATGCAAAATTCATTGGTCTGTGCAAGGATAATTCTTTTCGAGGTGGAACTAAGATACTTAAAGGTCATATCAAGTATTCATGACTTGTTCTGTAAGCCATAGCATCCTACTGGAAATTCACCTTGATGTCATCTGGGTTGTTGCATTGGGTAAAGATGTCTTTGCCTTTGCAAGTAAAAAGATGCATAAGTGGCATTTTTAAATTACAGGATTCTCTCTCTTGCCATTGCATATATTCACCACAACATTGTCCCAACCTGAGCTTTTTTTCTTGCAAAGAAGCTGTACTTTTTTGTGGGCAATTGAATTTTTGCCATGGGTTATTTTTCTTCCTGATGAAAAAATGGATAAATGTCTGTAACGCCCAAACCATCATTCTGCTCTGTACTGGACTACTGAGGTTTTGTGTGCAAAAACACTGTTAACTCCTTTTCTCTTCACCAGAGAGCAAAAAAAAAAAACATCCTACATATTGTCTGTAATGCAAACAGAGTTGGCACTATTATTTCTTTCTCTAGGGACATCCAAAATTTAAGATGGAACCTGGTTCACTAGGGATTTCACTCTCTCTGCTGTGTACAAGCGGTTGGAGAAAAAAAATCAAATCCTTTGCTAGGACTTTTCAGAGGTAGTTTCAGCTCTAGACAGTTATTCATGGAAAGACTCCCTGCCCTAATGACAAGAATCTCACACCTGTGGACAAGCTCATTGATGGTTTATTTAGAGGGTCTTGGATGTTCCCCTGTAAATGCCAGGCATACTGAAGTCATTGCCTTTGCAGTGCTAACTTGGACTGAGTTGCTTACTCAGCTCCTAGTTTTTCCAAGGCTGCATCCTAAAGCCGTAGGGGGAAAAAGCCTACTTCTCCAGCCAGCAGTTGCTCCTCTCTGGGGCCCTCTGCGTGCCACTGTAGTTCTTAAAGGCTGAACACATCTCTCCAGCTCCGTGCCCCTCCTCTGTGTTCACGTGTTGGGAGAGGTGGGGTGGTTCAGTCCCCACGAAGCTTAGGACAAAGCATACAGTACCCCACCTTCTCCTTGAGCAGTAGCACAGGTAGTGTCAGAGCTGGAGGGCTGCCAGTTTGCATCATGTGCCAGCAAACTCCAGCTAATGTGTAATCACCTGGGGACTGTTACCAGTCCTCGCATGTCTGCTCTAATCTGCGCTGCTTCTGACAGCCAGCCAGACCTCCATGTGTTGCTCACGGTTACAGGTAATGAGTCATGTGTTCTGCAAGGTGTCTGAGGGAGGCTTGTGTGGATTTTTATTTTTCCCCCCAAGCAGGGACATCTGATATCTGAATCTCATGTGTCAGGTGTAACTTTACACCTCTGAATTGAGAGTTTTGCTTATTATTGTGTATTCAGTAGACTACTTCTTGGATGTTCCCAGGATGAAAGAGGCCAGCCCTGCTGGAGGCTAAATACTAGGCTTCTGCTCCTGGTATAAAGAATTCTTGTGATGTTTTGACATCCTGTAATGCTTTTGTTCATCTATATAACGTGGAGGCAACAGCTCTGCATTGCAGAATAATTCCAGTCAAAAGAGACTCATGTTAAGAAAGGCAGCTGACACCAATCTTATAAAAACTACTTGAAAACTGACATGAGTTTCTGCAAGAGATTCATGTTCTGTGCCTACTGTTTGCATAACAAATATCATTCATTTCCAGTAGTAACCTTAACTAACTATCCAAAATGTTGTCTTTTTGGAATTGGCATACAGGTTCTGCTGCTTCGGAGTCAATAGCTGGATTCTAACAAGGAAGACAGTATTCAACATCATAATTACTTCTTAACAGTACATTTCTCTGATGGCAATTCCTCTGCAAGAGCTCTTTTGTGGGAACTCTTCTTCTGTAATGAGGATTAACTCTTCACAAATTGTAGAAATAAAATACCACACTTAGAAGGAGACATTTTACTTGTTATATCTGCTTTTTTACAAACATTTGAGTAGCTGTCTTGCGGTCAGACCAAAAGGCCAGCTAGCCCAGGTGCCAAAAGCAAAGCCTATAGAAGGGGAGAACAACAGGGCAAGTAGGTGTGATGCTTTGCCTTGAGTAACTCTTCAGCCTCCAGTTATTTGTGGCTAAGGGACTTTCTCTAGAAGTGGTGATATTTAGCAACTCTCAACAGATTTCTCTTCCATGAACTTGTCTGGTCCTTCCAAACCCATCAGAGCTGCTGACAGGGATTTCCACAGCATGTTATACAAAGAATCACATCATCTTGTTTCATCTTGCTTTTATCCTGCCACCTCCTTGTTTTCTGTGATGCCCTCTAGTCCTTGTATTGGAGGGGACAGTGAACAGCTGATTCCTAGGCACTTGCTCCTTGCCAGTCCTGACCTTACAGATCTCTGTCATATTTCCATCTCCATCATCTCTTTTTCCAGATAGAGGAGTCCCAGTTTTCTTATCCATTCTTTTGAACTGGCCTTTGAACCAACTTCTAGCCTTTGAAAAGGCTAGAACATTTTCTAATTCTTTTCCATCCTTTTTGGAAGTGGGAGACTGCATATGCTATTCAAAACGTAGGTGACCCATGGATTTATAGAGTGACATTTACATAGTCGCTACTTCTGAAAAGCAGTTAACCAAAAAGAAAAAGAATCCGTTTTCAAAATACGGATAAACTTTATACTGTCGTAAACATAATGTTGGGGAAATAAATTCTGTCTTTCCTAACAAAAAATGATAGAGTTTACTGTGGAATTTAGTGATTTTGGGAACAAGGAAATGGGCCAATATCAAATCATTGTTTCCTAAGGTTTTAATGTTGCTGCTCACTTGTAGCTTCATTTCAGCAAGCAGATTATTTCTGCAGTATATATGAATACACTTTTTTTCTGTGTGCATTAAACTCTTTTTAGATATATAAATGTGTTTGAGTCACTGAGCCCAACAAGATACCAGTACAAAAATAAATGAAAATTGCTGACCTATGCTCTACCTTAAAAGTCTGTTAGCACTTTTCTCATCATTTGCGGAGAGGAAGTGTTTCTGGACACTGTTGTGTATGTGCTCTGTCCAGGTGGTGAGAGCCGTGTTATGAATGTATTCTTTTGCTTCACAAGTTGAGAAAAGAGTTTCCTTACTTTATAATTTTTTTGATGTGTTGTGCTACCTGTCTTAGAGGTTGCAGTTGATGTCGGTATTGTGTACATGGCCTTGGAGGAGCAATTGTTTGACATAACTTATGGATGAAAGACTGGTGGAATTGAGACACAGCAGTGACCTGTCTATCCTATAAAGTTGGTGATCTTTTTCTAACTTACTCCTGACACTTTCATCCAACCAGCGTGCAAAGGAACCTCACCAAACCATGATTAAGATAGTGTCCACCCTGCGGCATTTCTGTCTGAGAAGGAAGGCTAAAACTCTGTGTGATTCAGACACAAAATTCTGCCTGTTACAGCAGTTATCCCAGCAGCCTGTGGGCATAGATGTACTCAGAGTTATGGGTTTTCAACAACATGATCCCTCTTGTATTTTGTGAAATTTACTGAGCTGTCACGGTAATATTTGTGTGGCAGGAAGAAATGCACAAAGGAGAAGAGGAGGGATGATGAAAATCTGCGCGAAGAATCTGTCTTAAGAAATATTTCAGAACAGGTGTCTTGAGAATTTCAGGCTTTATAAAGTTTTGTAAGTTTCTTTATTTGTTTTTAATCTTACTCCAGGAGCCAAATTCCTGAGGTGGTATTTTTTGTGGGATTCCTGCTTTACTTACTATTTGTATGGTGGTGAGCGGTAAACCACAGTTTTGACTTTTCAAAGGAGGGAAGGCGGACCAGAGGCTGTACACTAGCCCGTTCTGGTTTTCCGTGCCAGCAGTGGCTATACCGTGCGCTACTTTTCCCCAACTTGATGATAGAAACTCGTGCAACCATAAGCATGTTTCTTCTCCGCTAGGACATGTTTGGTCAACTGCCTTACCTATTCCCAGTAACTGTGATAGTTGACATGCAGTTGACAGACAGTGATGACAAACATGAGGCGTAATTTGTATGAAGAGGTACTTGGTCCAAGATGAGAAAATGGGCAGTATTTTGTATATACAACCCCTTTTTTGGCCCTCAGATCTCAAAATCCTGCTTCTTTTTGAGATGGGGCTTGTCATAGAGGGTACAGGCTGTAACACAGCTGTAACAGGAGGTGATGGCATCCCACCCAAGAGGCAATATAGTGAACTGCCATTGCACATACACTTCTTTTTACGTATATACACAGTTATCAAGTGAAGGTATTTAAATTGAATTAGAGACCTTTTTTGGTTTGGTGCTTAAAAACATTTCCTAAATCAGCAGCAGTGAAGGATCCCTCTACACATTTCTCAGTGATGCTTGGTATTTTTTTTTAAAGTAGGCCAGGAAAGAGTTTGTGCTGATGGCACGAGTTGGTTGCATCATATCCCATTTCATAGGGAAATTGTGTCAATGGCACAAAAAGACCTTGAGAAATACAAATGGGTCTTCTTTCAGTATTTTGAGGGAGGCTATGGAAATGGAACTCTGCTTCTGTGATCTTCTAATAAGCTTTTTTCATCCACAAAGGTTTCTTGTGTCTTAACTCAGATATGCGCTATCGTTATTGAATCGCATGCATAATTTGTATGCATACTTTACAGGCAGTTCCTGGCTATGATCCCAAAGTGTTTTATGTTGAAGGATAGCAATGTAAACAAAAATACAGAGGGTGTACTTATGTGTATAAAGGATGGGAATGATATTAGAAGAATGAGCTGAATAAGAAAATGAGACTGAGAAAGGTGAACATGCCTCAGTACTTCTAAATTCTTATTTATTGGTAGATTGGTAGATGTTTTAAATATCTCACGGAACAGTCACTGCAAACAGTATGGATGAATGATCCTTGTGGGAGGAAGAAATAGATGGCATCTTGCATGGGATAGTAGAAGCATGGTAAAAAAATGAATTAAAATTAAGGAGACCCTAGCAAGCACACTAGCAGCTGCAAATAATTGTCCTTACTGGTGCATCATGAGAGTAACGTAGTGAATTCACACTACCTATGCTCTAATGCCCTGGGAATATGGAGAAGGGTTTGGTGGTGTGAATCTCAGATTGTGGAAGACAGTTTGCAATGTTTAATAGCTTTAAGCCGTCCTAAATCAGACTGACTTACATCTTCAACCCACATTAATTCTAAGAACAGTGATTCTCATTGCCTTGCTGCATTTAAACTAGTAGACTTGAAAACATTTTTTTTCCTGTAAAGTTTCTTTACTCTGTCATTTTTTTAGCATTCCATGTGCTAGCATGTTAGTAAGGTCATAAGTCAGCAGGACTTCTTTAAAGAGATTCCTGTCCTGTTCATCGATTAGGTACCAACACTAAAATTTTTTTTTTTAAATCATGCTTAGCTGCTTTGTTTCCTTAGAAATGTATTTTAACAGCCTCTGCTCAATGTATCTAGCTCTACAAGGAACAAGGCAACACTGTGGTATAAAATCAATAAAAAATTGTCTTAATACATACAGTATTCTTCATATTATGTCCAAATTCAAATGCCGCTTGTAGGAACTGCAGGAAGAATACTGAGTAAGTGTATTTTTTCTCTTCTGCTTTCTGCTGAAATTATTCACTGACCTGTATGTGCAGCATTTGCTTTCTTGAGAAAACAGATTGTTGACATTCCTGGTGTGTGTCTGCATCTAGCAAAACAATATATTGGCAACCATGTTGTATTTCTGTGACTTGAACAGTACTGAAACTGTTAGCTGCTTTCATGGAGTAAGTCTTGACCAAGGTGCACAGACTTTGTAAGCTTCTGCAAAAATTATTTGATTTTTCTACAAATTGAGCTTCAAATACTTTTTTTCATTCAGTGTGTAACAACAGAATTAAAGCACTGTATTGACTTACCAATCTGAAATCATCTTCCCCTTAGATTTCAGCAGGTTCTACATTTGTATAATAATAAAACGCCTTATGAATGCGGTAGTTTAGACATGTTCATTTTGGTGGTAAGCTTCAGAGTAGTTTGTCTTTTCCCTTTCACAAATATATAAAGATAAAACAAATTAAAACCTTCTCTAACAACTTTACGTTTAAAACAAGAAATCTTTGCTAAAACTGGTTTTGTGCAGTCTTAGGTAAAAGAATTTGAGGCTGATAAAAAGAGGCTCAGTTTCAGCATCTGAACAGGTAGCGGTATCAGCACAAATGTGCTCTTAAAAAGAGATTGTATTCTTTCCTTGGTGATGCTTAATTTATGAGTAGTAGATGACAGATCCACACATGGTATTCTGACTACCTGTCCGAAGATGAGCAGAGGTCATCCAATCTGTTACATTACATAGCTTGATATAAAGAAAAGGAAGAATGCGGCAGGTGGCACACAGAAATTCTTAAGAAAATGTAGGAAACCTCTTCAGTCTGGAACAACACTATTCATTCGTTCCACTGAGTCTCAGTGATTTGACCATCTAGTCCTGCAGAAAGCAGAATTGTGTTTGTGTCCTTCAGACACTTTTCACTGAAAATGTAGATTTTTGGTTAGTATCAGTTCTCAGTTAAAGTCATAAAGTTGCCATGGTCTAAGAGGTGAGGTGTCAGAAGTGCAGATTTTTTTTTTTTTTTTAAGAAAACGAAGTGGGTTTCTGTCAGCGTTGTTTCTGCAGTAGTAATTATATTAGTATTTCTGTTTCTCAAATAAGTCGTTTTATCAGTTTTTTCGTTGAGGACCATCTTTTCATATTCAGTCAGGTATCATGTTTTATATATATGTATTTTCACATTATATTTTTCTATCATGTTTTTTCATTCAGATGCGCAAACATGCGTATACACACATGTATACAGTCTCTCATACTGTTCATATATTGGCTGGAGCTGGTAGTGCCAACTTAAGCTTTTTTTAGCAGGAGATATCTGGAAATGTTATTATTTGGCTGTACAGAACTCTGCAAGATTTGAATCATTCAGGCTGAAGTTTTCCATTCAAGTATCAGTTTCATATTGAATCTTTTTTTTAAGATAAGAGCCTGTTCTTTCAAAGATCAAGGTTAAGAGAAAATAGAGTGCTCTGTCCAAATTTTAAAAATCGTTTTGGAGAAGCTCTAGTGCGTATTCTTAGCCTTTGGGGGTGCAGGGTGGGGAAGGAAAGGGAACAAGACCAGAAGGTTTTTTGTGTGAGGGAAATGCTTTTGCTGATTTTGTGGGGAATTGCCCATTTCTGACTAAGTTTTAAACCTTTGGGAAAATGTTTGCATGTGATTGACAGACTTGTTAGAGGTTTACCAGGTGAATTCTCATAGGATTACACCTGTTCCACGCATATAAGCTCTGTAGAGCTGTACCTTAAAAGCTGAGAGGGTTTTTTCTCTGTTGCTGTACACAGAGGTTGTTACAAGGCCAGGTAAAGGAACAAGGAGCAATGAGCCTCAGGTTCTTGGATAATGTAAACTGGAACTGGCAACTGGCAGGCAGAGGGAGAGGGGCGCGAGAGGGCGGGATGGAGAGACTGGTTCTGCCTGGCAAGGAAGAGTAAGACCAGATGAGGAGTTTAACTGGCTGCAACTTTAGGAAAATGGAGCCACAGGTTCTGTGGTGCCTGGGGTGAATGCTTCTTGAGGCCTGGGATGGTGATACCTGAGGCTTGCCAGTCCTCTGTTGCCAGCAAGTGTCCATGAATCCATTGGCAAAGTCTCAGCCATCTAGCTGCAGATGTGCATAAAAGAACACATCCTTTCTCTTCTTACATCTCATCCTTCTTTCACTACGTGTTTGCCAGCTTCTGCATGAAATGTTATTCCACTAATTAATTAGTTCCACAAATAACATTCTTATATTCTACCCAACTTTGACTAATAGCAGAAGGCCCAGCTTGTGCCAAGGATCCAGCAGGGTGGGAGAGAGCAAGAGGGATCCTGTGGAAGAAACTAAATTATGATTTTGTAACTCAAGACTCTATTGCAATGCCTATGCATGAGAGGATCCAGCTGTGATTGTTCAGACAATCTTAACTATGCCATTTCTTATAGTGTGAGTGTTTGTTTTTGCAATACTAACGTCTTTTAATTCAGCTTCTGTGTGGTCTATCTGCAGATAAACATTTGTGCATAGGTATGCTGTGGTGTACATACATGTACACGTAAATATATCTGTTTCCATAACTGTGCTTAGATGAAAGGTTATGTTAGACTGCAGCTAGGAATAAGACTATTCAAAGTTAAAAGATTAAAAATTTATATTTTTGCATGTTGCTTTATTCCCCAGAGGGTTTACAAACCCAGCATACTAGAGTTAACTCTAAGGTGTGTTGAAATGCATGCTTCAGACATGCAGCAATCTTAATAAAACCATACTAGTAATTCCAATATTACTAGAATGTTTGTCTCTTTAGTTGTCCTTGCCAACCCACCCATCACACTATTCAAAAAGGAGTAGTAATTTTGCAGGTTAAGTCAAGGGTGCTTAGGAAAGGGTATAGTACCACCAAATTTTTTTTCATCCTTCACCCAGCACATGGTGAAGACTGTCATCATCTTTGGAGCAAAGGGGGCTGGAGGCAAGGGAGGGGAATATAGTGAAGTAGAGGAAGTGATCATCAGGGATCAGCAGCAGGGCTGTATAGGCATGAGGGTGGAGAACGAAAGGGTTAGAAGAAAGGAAGCCACTGAAGGGGTTCAAAGGAAGAGCGTCACACACAGGAATGTCTTCGAAGAGAATGGACGTAATGACAAACAGATCAGAGGTGGAGGTGGGGTAACTAAGAGGTGCCCTCAGGAGTATTGACGGGCGGGGGGAAGCATGAAGGTTTGGGCTGTTTTTTTAAAGTGAGCAAGATCCTGAAGACAATGTTTCAACTCTGAAGGGGAGGAAGTTTCAGGAAGGGGTCACTAGGTGGCTGTGACTCAAAAAACAGAGAAACAGTTACACCTTCCCTTGTTCTAGCTCAGCAGTGCCTTTCTGAATCAATGGTTACAGTCATTTACATAAATTCAATAATTGAATCACCCATAATGATGAATTGAAGGGACTGTTGTAAAGCCCAAGAAAAATGGAGTATAGTGGAAGACATCCAGATCTGTTCAAATAATAAGCTTACTCATTTTGTGAGAAATGAACTCTGAAACCTCAACCATTCAGATAGTTGTTGGATTTTACAGGAGAGCTTTTATTGCCATCTACTGGTCTAAATAGGCAGTTTGCTCTACTACAACATCCTTTCTAAGAACCATTTGGAAAATGTTTGCTTACTGAGAAAATATTTTGAAGAGATTGTTTCAGCGTATTCCTTAGGCAAGCTTATCTTTGGCATGACATCAGACAAGTCTGTTTGTAGTTAGCTGCGTTGGCATGCCAAGCGTTATGAAAGGGGGTTCATTTAAACATCTGGAACCTGACGCACCCATAAACACACTCCAACACATGCTTCACTTTGCAGGAAATCAGCTCTAGGAACACACAGAAGGTTTTGTACGTGTGCTGTGCAGTGGGTATGTGTGCATGCACTTTGAAAACTGGAGTTGTCAACATTTCTTTCTGCTTTCAACTTCCAAACTACATAAAATTGAGCAGGACTTGAAGAAAAACTTTTCTTAATTAGTTCTTCAGAATTTCTAATTACTCCAAAGCCCCAAAAAATCAGCAGGAGAGCTTGAAACTTGGAGGCTTGATTAAATTAAGTCTGAATCAAGTCATTGACATTTATAAATACAGTTTTGAAAATGAAAGGCCCAGTTCTATCTTTCTCAAGCGAGGTGCCCATTGAATCCATAATCCCTTAATAAGATCTCTAGGATAAGTATCTATTTTCTCTAAACTCCAAAGTGTTTTATATATTTTTCTGTCTCTTCAGTACGAAATTTCTAAGAGCTAGATTTTCCGTTCTTTTCTGGAGGCATCCATGCTGTCTGAAAAGTCATTGCCAGGCTGCCGTATAACTCAGATCTGCAGAATATTTATCTTTCATCAGATGAACTAGGTGTTTGTACAAGCACTCACAGGCTTCTGCAGACTTGGGGATCTCAAATGAGGAAGATCAGCAGTGACATTATTGAAATTATTTCAACTCGTTTCACTCATTTTGACTGGAAGAAATTGATAGATGACCTGGCAGTGGTAACATTTCAGTCAGTACGCAGGTGTCTACGGCCCTGCACGCACAAGTACACAAAAAGCTCCTCACACAATGAATAAATCTGAAGAAATAGCTGGAAAAAAATGTAGCAGCAACAGAAGGCTATTTTTTTTAACTAGATTTGCTGATTTGGAGTTTTAAACTGTGTATCATATACTGAAGAAAGATGAACAGACTTGTGGGGTTTTTATTTTTCTTTTCCCTGCAGCGCTCATGTTCATTCCTGAGACTACCATAGCCTGACCATCCTCCTAGTGGCCATTGTTTGCAGATCTTAACCAAAGCCTTTGTACTCATTGTCACTCATGGTTCCTGTTTTTTGTCTTTGTTCTTCTCTCACAGCTACAAGCCCCCAGTGTGAAAGGCTTTGATTTTGCTAAGCAGCATCTGGGCCAGCACAACAAAGATGATGTCCTGATTATCCATGAGCCAGCTCCTTTACCAGGACCTATTAAGGATACCACCCCATCTGAAAATGGAGATGTGCCCAGCCCCAAATCCAAGACTTCTTCAAAGCCTTCAAAGACCGTTCGACACAGAGGGAGGTCAGTTCACAGAGATAAAACAAATTGTAGTAGATGACAGTTTATTAATGGCTGGCGATTACTGTATTTTTAGGACAATTTCAGTGGAAAGAACTGTTCCAGAGCTCTGGGACTTGCGTTTTCAGTGGGCTGTCAGAGTTATGCCTCACTACTCATTAGTTCAAGGTTGTGAGAATTTAAGGTTCATTTTTCTCTTAAAGGCAACATGCCCATTTAAGAGGGGTATTTAAGACGCTACTAGGTTGGCTTGTTTAGTGGAAACACCAAGCGTATGTTTTCTGATGCATTCTCTTTGTAGTGATCTCTAGCTACTAAGGCAATGGGTGGTCAAAAACAAATGAAAACCATTGACGAATAGCAGTGTGTTTCAATAATATTAATAGTGATCAATACATGATAAGTTGGAATTTCCAGAAATAAGCAGTATCTCCAAAATTCAAGGAAGATGCATGAGTGTTTTTATTTGTGGTTATCTGGTTGCTTTCATGGCAAACCGGCTTTGGTCAGGAAAAGGAATGATAATTTACAGCTGTGTAAGTGGAGAAGTGTCCATCAGTCTTCAGTGGTAATTTCCTAACCTTTTCCAATAATCAAATGTTGTGAATGTGTCTTGCTGGAAAGGATTGTGTTTGTAGGATAGGCACTGAAAATGCAATAAAGAAGGCTCTGTACATTTTTTTAAAAAAAAAAAGAAGGGATAAGTGGGAAGGTAATAGGTAGGGAAAAAATGGAGCCCTGAGGAGAAGAGTGCTATGATGAGTCACAAACAGCTCCTCACTGCGGAGCTCCTCTGTGTTCCACTTTCCAGTAATTCTTCTTCCTCTCCTTCCCTCCCTCTCATATTTTTGCACTCCTTTGTCTCCAGCTCTGCATCCCCTGTGCTTACCTATGTGCTATTGCACAGTGGGAGAAAAAACCAAGAACCAAGGGCAGAGTTGAATGAGCTTAGAAAGAAACTAACGGTGCTTCTTCCTGAGCTGCAGGTCTCTGTGACACAGCTTGCTCCTCTGCTCAACCTTCTGTGCTTCCTCTAAAGCCCCAGTTGTCCTAAGATCCTTGCTTCATCTTCCCCACGTGGGCTTCGTACAGCTGAGTTTTCACCTTCCCAGATGCTAAGCCTGTCTTCCTAACTTCCTAAGGCCTTGCAAGTAGTAGACTACCAGTGGTACAGTGGAAGGTGGGCAAAATTGAAAAATAATGGTAGAAAAACTAGCTAACTCAGTTTGGTGTAGCTTAAACAAATTAAAACAAATTAATATAAATCAGAAGGACAAGCGTTTCTGTGTTTCTTTTAAAAAGTTCCAAAGTGGCCTAAGGTGGAGATGATACTTAGGGCGAGGGGAAGGTATCTATATTCGCATGCACATAAGTATAAGAAGAAATTTAAACTGGAGGCTGTTACTGTATTGCATCTAGAATAATTCAGAAAATGAAGCAGGGAAGATTTTCAGAAGCCCACATGTTGTCCCTTGAAGGCAATAATGAATCATTGATCAAATTTGGAACAAAGATATTTCTTTTTTTAATAGCATCTAAATTCAAACACTTCAAAATGTTTTCAAGAAAGAATTTCCCTCCTCTCCCTCATCCTCCCTTAAGAGCAAATCTCCCTTTAGGCTTAACTATGGAGATATTACCATCATCTCCCTAACATGCTGACGTGCCCATGTCAGCTTGAGATTTAAAACATTTATTCCCTGAGGCAGAAGTTGAAATGTGAAATGATAGCATAGTGTGTTATGTTGGCTTTAACTGTTTTCTGTTTTGTGAGGAAATACAGAACTCAGTTCATCACAATGCAATTCAGGACTGTATGTTCCATGCCAGGAAATATAGTGGTGATATGAGTACATGTTCTGTATCTGTAAAAAACAACAAACAAGAAAAACAACTGAGTTCTGAAAGCACAGCAGCTCTAGGCTCCAGCTGGGAGTTGGACCTGTTATTTTGGCTTGAGAGGATACAACTGCATATTCCTCAGCACTTACAAAGGATGACTGATGTTGACTCAGCATTTTTTAGTGTTCCTATAATTTACTTAATGATAATTTAGGTAGGCTGAGGACAGAGTATGAAAGAATACAAAGCACAGTGAGGTGAAACAGAAAGTCAGCAGCAGATCTGGAAACAGAACTCCAGCCTTATACTCTGCTGAACCAACACACAGGTGATGGAGACGATAGCTCTGCCCACTCTCTCCACCTTAGAAAAGAGGAAAAGATGCAATGGTGCAGATCTGTAAGCTGATTGAGAACCATTTCTCCTTTTTTCCATGCTATTTTTTTTTTTTAATTGGGATGTGACTTACTAGTATCACAGTCCTGCAGAAAAGAATGAAAGACAGAGTTCAATTAATAGTGCATTATTCAGGGAGAAGAAAAAGGGGAGTTGAATTTGGAGCATTGGCTGCTGCAAGGAGTAGGTTTAACTTTCAATGAACTTGTCTGGCTGGGTATAGTTATCTTACTCTGTGTACTCTAGGCGGGTTGATGTTTAGCCAAGAGCCTCAGCAACTAGTTCAGATATCCATCTAGCCCAAGCAACTCTTTCACTTAAGAAGGTTAATGCACAGACACGTGCACATGTTCAGTGATTAACTGCCTGCAGGAAATAGAATATGAATGTTCACAAGACAAAATGGTCACTAGAGACACTACCACAAAGGCTGATCCCATATGAAAAGACAGGCTTTGGTGTCAGCTGGGCAGTGGTGTTTGCCCTATATTTTTGCTATTTTTATACTATCTGAAAAATTTTACTGCTGAAGTATTCTGTTGGGGAAAATCACAGTATCTGTAATCGCCCGCAAAAATTATGAACACTGAGATTGTAATTTGCAGGTAACAAATGTTTTTAAGAATCTCATGACTGCATGGGATAAATACATAAAAGTAGCATTTTTGAATGGCCCTACATTTAACTAGTCAGGAAAATATTCACATGGACTTGTGTTAGCAAGAGAACACCAAGTCAGCAAGTCTGAATATTAGACAAATTACCTTTATGGGTTTCTAATTTCTAATATAATTCTTTTCTGTCTGAAAAGTAAACTGCTACTTATGAATGCAGAGTTTTTTCTTGAAGTGTATTTTAAAGGAAAGATTAGTTAATAATCTTGTCACATGTGAATCCTGTTGCAGTCAGTTTTCACACGCAACAACAGTAACATCATGGCGATGAATATCTAACTATGCTAATTTATTATAAATTTACTTATAAACAGAGGAAAATATTAGCAGTCTTCACAAGATACTTTAGCACAGGATTCTTTGCGTGTGAGAACTGTGCCCCTCTGCAAACTTATGTTGCATGTTGGTTTGTTTGTTTGTTTTTCAATGTTTGTGGCAGAGTTTCGCCATCAGATGCTGACTCCACAGCAAGTGAACAATCCAGTGGGAGAGAGACAGGAGAAGAAACTGCAAGACCATCAACTGTGGCAAACGAGGGCAAACCACGCAGAGCAGTGAAGAAGGGTTTGTTACTTTTTGTTTTTTCTTGTGTGCACTAGCAGTGCTTTACTCAGGTTGAAGAGTTACTCTAGTGCTGTAACTTTTGTAAACTTATCTTTGGCTGTTAATTTACTGGTTTGTGTTGCAGAAAATTTTCTTTCTCTCCTTTTTGGTTTAGTTTCTTCTGTTGACACTGAAGATCTGCACGTTCCTTTCATTCCAGCAAGCTTTTGAAACTAATGGCTTAGCAGGAATGAATCTTCCCCCCTTTTCTCTCCCACACCCCCCCAGCAAGCCTATTTCCATTTAGGCCTAATTGTGGCTCTCGTGGTAGCAATCTTGCAGACAGTTACATGGGCAGCAGAGGTCACAGCAGGACTTGGTACAGCATGGGTATATGTCTGTAACTGTAACTTCGAAAAAGTGAGATTAAAAAAAAGAGACCAGAGAGATAAAAGTTCTACAGATAAGTTCTAATTCAGACATCAAAATGCCTTCATGATTGTGCTTTAGAAAGATTAAAATCCAGTGCTAATACGTTAATAACAGTGAAATTTTTTTTTAAAGAACCATCTTCCTTCCAGTTAAAGTGCCACCATTTGTCTTGGAGGCACCCTAAGATATTTTTTTTTCCTCATGAAAACTCTGCAAACCCACTTTCATTTTTTAATGAAAACATTCTTTTAAATTCTTTTCCTGTTTAAAAGTGTGTGGATAGCTGTGCCTACACAGCCACTAAGTGTTTTTTCTGAGAGGCTTTTAAATTTAGATGGCTTGCTCCTTGCTTGAGGTTTTCATTACCAGATCTTTGCCTTAAATCACAGTAGTCTTCCTACTGAATATCTGGTAAAGGAGTTTGTGATATCCCCATCTGTTCTCAATACACATGGTCTTGACGGCAGCAGAAACTGAGAAGAAGAAAATATTGACCACGTTGTGAGCAGTCTCTTTGGTATATTGAATGTTTTTCCCCATGCTCCGTGAAATACCAGCTGAGATGTAAAGATGACTACTGAGAAGTGCAATGCCAGTGAAATTCAGATCATAGCAGACAATCTTCAGTTTTTGCTTATGTTGAAATGAGATTGAGGAATACGTAAGATAGTTTATATAAACTTCTAGATCTTGGGTGGCTAAACAGCAAGTTAAATAATGTATGATTCTTAAACTTTCATAATGTGAACTACTCCTGGAAGAGTAAGGGTGATGGAGCAGGCTTTCCTCTGTAATGAACATTTAAGAAAACACAGCACAGGATCTGCTAATGTGACTAGGAAGTTATACTTCCTAATAATTCAGCAGGCAGTGTATGCTGTAGGTACTTTACACAATTTACAAAAATAAGATACTGTACTGGTGCTATATACGTTTTCAGTGCCTTAGGTTTGCTCTAAGGACCAGAAATCATGCCCAACTAAATATATAGGAAACAAATTACGCTATGACAGAGCTCATCTCAGTATGGTTTCTGAGTTGCTCCAACCTATCTGACTTCAATTCTGTTGCCCTGATTTAGTGCTCTCCCATTTCTTCTTACCTGGGAATTCCATTTTTGTCTCTTCATTTTCCATCTGGCTTAAAACGTTATGCAAGGTTTAACATTTCCTTTTGGTGTAGAAGTGTTCGGTATTACCGCATCTGAATTACCTGGCAAAGGCAGCAAAGATATTGTGTAAAATGTGTCCTTTTTACCTGTCATGCCCTTACTGGATCAAATATACTATTTTTTCAGCATTTGGTGCCTCCAGTTTGGTAATCATAGGGACTATTTTTAGCATTCAGAATTGGAGGCGCTGTCTGCAGAGAGCTTTCTGTCCGTTAAATGGCAGATTCAGCTCCCTTTTTGTGCAGCTGAGGCTTGGCAGTTTGATCCAAGTTCATGCATTTCATTCAAAAGTAAATGGAATTATCTTACTGCTGTGGTTTTTTCAAGTTGCTATTCCAGCTGATTGTAATAATTACTGTGTTGTCTCTTCTTTTTCCTTTATGTTGTCAGGAGCAAACAGAGTGGGTAAGTAACCAGAGCTGGTAGCTGAGTACAAATATGAATAGAGGTGCTGGGGTAGCTGCAATTATATCTTAAGGGTGGAAGGATTTGTCTTCTAAGTCTAAAAAACCAAAATTGCTTTTGATCTATTGAAGTATAAAAAATTCTCAGTAACACAAATTAGTCATCCAAATTAGGCACATTTTTCTAATTTCCTCCCAATTCTTTCAAATTGAGGAAAACATCACTGTGAAAGAAGCAAAACTGAGGCAGCTGTTGGTCCGAAACTAGCTTTGTATAAACAGGTTAGAGATATTGTTAGAGTTAGTGTCTTTACTGGAAGCCCGAGACAAACGCAAGCTACCTGCAAAGAAGCACAAATATTTTTTCATGAGCTAGTGTTTTTCAGGTCAGGACTGAGACTTAGCAAAGTTGGGGCAGGAGAAAGCTGACACTGTCTTTGATAATGCATACCATATCTAGTGATAAATTAAGGAGTGTGTCCTCGGATAGCAGTTTCCATCTTATAATAGTAGAGAAGGATGGATATCAGGCTGGCTATGATGCTTTCCATTGTTGGGTTTGTACAAGTAACTGAGAGTCGTCAGCTGCATCCTGTAGCCATAACCTACTGGGATACGAAGAAACTGTGTGAAATTTATCTGAAACTGCATACTCTGGCATGATCCAAATACCAGTAGATCAGTGGAAGATTCACATGGACTTTACTGGATTTTGGATTAGGCTTTATGCACCTTGGTTGCTGTGCCTCTTGTTTTTATTTCAAGAGGATGCAGGAAGCAATAGCCTTCCTCTATCTCCAACTGTATTGGTTTTCATAGGAAATCATAGCTTCCTGCAGAGCAATTCGTTTTCCTGACATTTCAGTTCAATTAATAGTTTCAACCCAGGGAGCAGTGATGAACATTGATCCTGACATGTGACCTATATGGACTAGTTGTTTAAACGTGTTCTGTCCAGTATTTGGTTATTAATTCCTCTCCATTAGTTTTTAGCTTCAGCTGTGTAGTCTGAGATCAAAATTTCATTCATACAGTGTCATCTGATAGCTTTACAAGGAAGATTTTCTAACCATGGACAATAGTGTAATATAAGAACTTTCAAATGAGAAACTATTCTTACTCACTCTGTCAAAACTTCTAAAGGAGCTCATTCATGTGTTGAGTTAGAAACCATTTCTCGTTTTCTTGTACGTGTACAGCACTCTGCAGTTCCCAGCTTTCTTATCTACTTTACTATACTTCTGTCTTGGTTTGTATTTATAGACACATTCAGTGTATGCACACAGAGAGGGTTTAAAGGTCAGATGCAGCTAATAGGGTTTTTGTGTGTGTGTGTGCATCTTTTCTGCAAAAGAGGGTAACGTATGATGTTACTGTAGAGCCTTACCAGAATTTGATAGTGGGACTATTGGACAGTTTTACAAAATGAGTTTAAGAACCGTTTCAGCTAAGAGGCCTCTGCCAAGCACTTGTTTATGTGTGCAAAAGGAAGGGTTATAGATGAAATTACAAAGATTCAGAGTGAATGCTCAGCATAATTGAGTATATTGGACCTTGCTAACCAAGTAAGATGAAAATACTTACAATTTTATGTTGGAGGTCAGTGAGCTTTGAGAACTGCTGTTAGACTGGAAAGGTTGGAAAAAATGTCTACTGTGTGGGGGAAACAGGAAAGATGGATGCAGAAGTTCAGGTTTCCATTGCGCTACAGGATCACTCTGAGGGATTCATACTAACTACTTAATATATCTTGTGCCCCTCTCTGTGAGAGGCAATACTTGCATGCTTCTAACAAATGCATGAAGATGGGGCTGTGAAGATGACAAATGGTAAAGATCATATAAATAGCTACAGAAGAGAGATGGATATATTTCATTTAGGCTTTCTGTCTTGCATAACATTTGGGACACAGAGATCTTGACTGGAACTGTTTACCTTCTTTTTAAGGACACTTATACAGTGTCACTTATACAGAAAGTCACATTTATAAATGATGCATACTATTTATAAATGTGTACATTTGACAATGCATTGATCAAGTTTGAGAAATATGAAAAATAAGAATTTTGCTTAGCTTGTAGTCACATTGCTTTCCAGCCCAAAAGTAATGTGCTGTGAATATAATAAACTGTGCCCTTCCTTCTCTCACCTGCTCCCTTTTTGTGCTAGAAGAGGAAAGCAAAGGAGCAAGTAATGTACTGTGATCTTCTACAGAAGATAGCATTCACTCCTCTTCTGAACCCTATACTTCATTACATGTGTCATAAATGGATCAGAGCAGTGGCTGTTTTCTTTTCCTTCCTGTCTATTGGAGTTGGATCAGATTGATCAATAATTGATTCTGTATCGGAATCAAATCAGATTCTCCTTCTGATTTGAATCTGAGAACCACAGCCCATTATTAGAAGTCTGTGCAAGGATGTGGGACTATGTCGCTCTACTCTGTTTTGTTCCTCCATAAGAAGAGTCACAAATCTTAATCTCTTATCGCTTATATTTCATGGTGAAAAGCAGTTTGAGAATTTGTGGTGTTACCATGTGGACAAGACAAAAGATTATTTTGCAAGTCTTCAGTAGTTTTTGCAAGCCTAATAAACATAACAGTTCCTATTGTAGGCCTAGCTCCATCAAAAAAATAATTAAATATGTGCTTAACTGCAAACCACTGGGGTAATCCTACAGATTTCAAGTCTTTGATGGAGATTAACTATTTCTGTTGAAGTGATTAACTGTTGGCAAGACCAGGGCTGCAACCTTCATGTGTATTGGTTTCCATAATGTCTTTTGCTGACCGTATTTGAGTTGATTTAACCTCTTCAACAAATTACAACATGGGAGTATTTGTGCATCTTGCTTATTACTATGCGAACTGTTTATCAGATCACAGAGAGGAGAACAGTGCTTTAAAAGTGTTAGTCAGTAAAATATCTGTAAAAATTCTTCGTGTTTTGTGTGGATTTCTAAGAGGCTTTTTGTTTAGTTCATATAACTTCTTCTGTCACTGAAGAACTGCATTTTGCAGTGAGACATCTTTTATTGCTCTTTGAACCTCCGTTTGAGGAATTTGCATCTCCTTAAGTACTGATAAGAGGAAACATTAGCAGTATGTACTTAAACAGCTTTTTATGGAGTAAAGTAGATTGAGATTTTGGGGGTTTGCAAATGCCAAGAGCTTGATTTACAGAAATAAAGAATGACAGCTCACCTTCTGGAAATATAATGGAAAAATGTTTATAATTTGCAAACCACTGGGTAAACTTGTTGTAC